>NC_079498.1:46236832-46892411 GCF_030052815.1 Hevea brasiliensis
AAGATACATAGTCCACATTTGTCATACAATTCTAAGCATTTTAGCTTAGAATTGGTTCTAGGTCTTCATCTTAGTTTGTTACTCACTTTGATTACTATTCACCTTACTAGTCAACCAAAATGTTGACTTTTCATACTTAAGGGATATGTTAATTCTAATTACACCAAGATCCCACATTTTGAGTTTTACATTTGCTAGTATTAATTGCCAATTGCAATTTAAAGTCCCCTAGATGCATTTCTAATTTCAAATTTTGAATTTCAAGTTTTGGTGTCACTATTCACCTCATTGGTCAACAAAAATGTTGACTTTTGGATAGAAAATAGGTATATTAGTTTTGACACTCCCAACATACCACATTTTGCATTTAAAATTTGTTGGAATTAACTCCTAAATCCATTTCCAAACCTAAAACCTAAAGAGCAGAATTTTCAGTTTTTGTGACCCAACTTTACTGTTCCATTGGGCCCTGTTGCAGTGGGAATTTGAGGAAATGGTAAACATGAAAGTTGTTCCTTATTTTGTCTAGTTGAATTTCCTTTTTTGAATCACTCCATTTGGAGTTTTGTAGCTCCAGATATGGTCCAAAAACCAAAGCTGGCCGGATTGCCAAAACTGCAGAATTACCAAATCTACAGTACCATGAACAGTGACTGTGATTGCATTTTTGAATAGGTTCTGACCATAATTTGGGGTAGGTTTCTTAATGAAAGTTGTTTGTCTATGTCTTAACTTGTTGCTGTAAATATTTCAGGTCAATTGACCATATCTACAGTGAGTTATGGCCAAATGAACAGTACTGTTCATTTGGTCATTTCTGCAGGTGCTGTTGCAGGGTATCCGGATTGGGGCCAACTTTTGGTCCTCTTGCTTTGGTCTTTTGGGCATGGTTTCTTCAGAAAAAATGTGCCATTATAAGCCTAGTTTCATGTCCAATTTTCCAAACACCAATTGAACTTACACAGCCAAAGTTATGGCTGTCCAAGTGGGCTGGAATTCCAGCCACCCTGCTGCACTCACATGGCAGCCTGCCATTTCACTTTGTAACATTTTAATGCACTTCAAATTATGGTCAACTTACCTCAAATGGTCACTAATTGACCATTAAAATGTTCTTTAATAATTTCATAAGCCAAGTCAAATTTTCACTCCCAAAACCCTAGCTTCCCATTTCAATTCACACAAGATACCCTAATTAGCACACTAATTCATTATCCATGTATATATATACCTTAAACATCATCTCTAGTCCACTATAAGTCCCTCAAAACAATCAAAATCATTCCTTCCTTAGGGCCAAAATTCAAGGGATACATACACTTAACTTTTATTCATTTAATTTACAATTTCTCACTTATTTCAAGTTTTTAGCATGGAATCAAAGAAGTATATATATAAATAGGCACTAACCTCTTGTAGGGCAGAATTTTCTAAGCTTCAACTCCACTTTCTTTGCTTTTCTAGGCTGCCAAACACTTCCCCAAGTTTTATGGACAAGTTTTAATGAAAGGTGTCTAGGGTTTTATAGTGGAAATTCATGGGAAATGGAGGTAATGAAAGAAAATTTTCATGGAGGGAGGAAGAAGAGAGGGTCACGTTTTGAGGAAGAAGAAGAAGAAGATGACCAGAATTTTTGGTCTTTCTTTGTCTCTTTTAAGTGATTTAAGAAAGCTTGTTGAATGGTGATTGGTTGGGAGAAAGTAAATGACATCATCATATGTCATAAATGGGCATTTTTCTCATTTTCTATTCTTTTCTTCTCTACTTATTTTCAATTTAATTTTTAGCAATATTTATTCATATTTTGAATCATAATAATTATTTACTTAACTGGACAAGTCGGCCAAAAATCACCTCTGAAGGCGAAATGACCAAAATGCCCTCCATTTGGCTTAACGGGTCAAAATTGTGCATGCAGATTGAAAAATTTTTCTAAATATTTTCTTGGCATTCTAATGCCATAGGAACCTCAATGACCCTTCTCTGGAGTCCCAAAAATTACTTTATGAATTTTTCCCCGGGTCTAGGGCTCCTAGTTGCGAGAACCGCAACTTCCCTCTGGGTTACCCATCGCTTGGGCACCGGCTCATTTGACTTAATTGTATTTTATTTCTAAAATTTTTACTAAATTTTTCTTATTAATATTTGAGTTAATTATGGTTCCTCACTTTAGTTTAAATATTTTTCCAGACGTTCTAGCTGTCCGGACCGACACTGGTCACCGGAACAGTAGAATGTACGGAGTTGCTACCGGGAGGATGTTACAAGACATGATATCAACTCTTCATATCATCAGAACTCTTTCTTACCATAAATGATTTCTCTAAATCATTTTATGAACCTCATAGACCATGGTTAACACCTAGCATAGCATGCCACGGCCACCCAATTAGTAATAAGGTTTACCTTAAATGAACCTATAATCATATGTTACCATGCACTAGAATCTCTCCGTTACAAAATCCCAACTCAAGCTGGAGTCATGGTTTATGTCAAACTCCATTTGCTATGAATATTATGTTCTCTTTTAATTCCAGTTCTTGATTAAAAAGATTTTCTCATCAGAAACTCTTTTACAATAAATCTTTACATCTGTCAGAACTTGAAACATCAAGAACAATTAAATGAACATAGGATTTTATCTCTATTTACTTAGAGGAACAGATTCCATCTTGATCAACACTTACCTCCATATATAACTAGTAGGAGCCAACACATGCCCATATACCCATACATAGTACAAGTATGAAAGCAGTATCAAACTCAAACTACCTATGTACAAGATAACTGTGCTATCTCAAGTCTAAAGATTATATGCACTGATATGATTTATGACAAAACATTGACAAGAGTAAACTCCATGTGCTTGTCATAAGTGTCACTGGTTCGACCTACTTATCATTTATAAGTGCCTATCATGTTTGTCATATGGCATGAGACTCACCATTCCATCTTACTTATATCTCATATAAATAACTTGGTAACAAACATGAATACAATCTTTCTGGATAAGTCATATCCTTATTATGAAGTATCCTCGATTGTGAACCTATTTATGATACTTTGTGCTAGAAATATTGTCACTCATATTCTTAACAACTTAAGAATAATATTTCTAACAAAATATCAATGGACCTTTTCTATTACACATAAATATATTATGTAAACGAAAAAGTGGAAATGCCTTTTATTAATAAAAATATATACAAGATACATACTAAATGATATGCTCTAGGGCATACTACTAACAAAATAAACATCTATTGAAGTATAAATGTCATTAGAAATATTAAAAGAAAATTAATTAATTAGTACAAAGAAAAATAAGAAATCGAGAAAACGACAAAACTCGGTGTTATAAAAAAATCAGGAATGCAACCCGAATAAGGGCATTGTGGTCATTTGACATCCTGAGTTATCTTTTGGCCTAAATTTCCATTAAAAATAAATGATATTACACTTTTAAAATGTCATGAAAAATTAAAATGGTGGTACATAATTTAAATAGAAAAAGAATGAGGTAAAAAGTGGGAATTGTGAAACTTTGGATTAATTAATCTTAACCACACTTATTGCTCCACTAAGTGAAGTTATTGGACATTAAAATATCACAAATGGGACAGCATAAGTCATCTTCAACCTCCAGAATTTACACCAGCCGAAGCTCTCCCATGAAAGCTCCCATGGCCAAAGTGAAAACACCTCCATGCACCATGATTTAGCCATAAAAACCTTAAGCTTCCTTCATTAATCTTTGCCTACACACCATGGGCAGTAGATAGGCAGCAAGAAAGTTAAGTTTTGGTGAGATTTTGAAGAACTTCAAAAGTGGTAAGTGAGTGTTTTCAATTCTTGTTTCATTAAAAGTGTAACCAAGGTTGTGGGTAATTGATTTATGGAAGAATTTTTGAAGTTTGATGTTTTAATGGAGATGTACATTTTGGCAGCCATGGAAATTCTGTATATATAGCTTTTTTTTACTTGTTTATGGTTGTCTAAGATGTTGTTATTGATGGCAGCATAGATATGTGTATAATGGTTTGAATTTGGACATGTAAATGAGGTATGACATGTGGCTAAATGATGTAAATAGACTTTGGAAAATTCTATATTATAGTGTGCATATTGAGAATAGTTACAAGCTATCCAAAATGACCAAAAATGTGTTGTTAAAGGTGTTAATGGTAAGGTACAAACCAGAATTGGCATGAAGGAAGTAAGTTGGTAAGTGTTGAATATGTAATTGGTAAGTGATGAGGAGTGTGTAGTAGGATAGTGTATGTTTTGGCTTAGAACCCTAAGTATGTGACTCCAATTGGT
Organism: Hevea brasiliensis; assembly: GCF_030052815.1. NCBI lineage: Eukaryota > Viridiplantae > Streptophyta > Magnoliopsida > Malpighiales > Euphorbiaceae > Hevea > Hevea brasiliensis. The sequence goes on from NC_079498.1 coordinate 46,241,153, forward strand.
ATGAGGCTAATTGCCAGTGAAATTAGGCACAAAATGTGCCAACTTTCATGAAGGAAGCTTACTAAAATTCTGCTTAGAAGGTAACTTGAAAAATGGCTAAATCCGGATTATTGAATTGAAAGCCTGAAAATTGACCATTTGGGCAGTAGTTAGTATTTTGGCCATAACTCATTCAAAACAGGTCCAAATGACCTGAAATTTTTACCATGAATAGTTTAGACATAGATCTACAATTCTTATGAAGACACAAAGCCCAGAAATGGCTAGAACCAAGCCAAATAGCTTGCACAAGTTCAGGCACCAAAACTAGCCGAATCAAAAGTGACCTAAAAATGACCTAAAGTTACCATTTTGATGCATTCTGTCCAGCATTGGTAAATTGACCATAACTTGGTCTACACAACCTAGAATGACCTAAAATTTTGCCCCACGTGCAATAAGACATAGACCTACAAGTTTGTAGTTTGGACCGAAACCCAAAAACCGAGGGAACTAGGTCATCTGGCTAGGTCAAATTAGTATACCAAAATTCGGCAAATTGCAATAAAATGCAATATACTTGAAAATGAAATTGGTAATATATACCAACACTAAAGGGCTATAAAATGTGACATATTGGTAACATTAAACCTAATTCACCTAGAATGCATCGAGGGTCAACATCTTAGGTTGACTAAGGAAATAATAGAATTCAATAAATTAATTATTAAGCCTTATTATTAGAGACGGTTTAAATGAGTACTGAAACACTTCAAATTGTGTGTTTCAGTTAGCATAGACTCAGGGAAGGGGAAGGAAACACTGAGTCAGAGCCAAGAGGCATTTATCAGAGGTCTGTGCACAACTAGTTTTTAACTGATTTTGTTCTGAATATTTCATATGATTAAATAACATATTTTTCTTATGTACTATGTTTAACAAGCATTGGATTTAATTCAATGATTATTAAAATTTTTATAGTATGTATGAATCTAGCTTTGTGAAATGGTATTTCCACAAGTGTTAAGCATTGTTATGGATTGAATAAATTATGTTTTGGAAAATTGTGATAGAACATGTTTTGAATTGTGATGGGCAAATTGCATGGAAAAATGCAAATTTATGATTTGAATTGTGATGAGCATAAAAATTATTGGATATTAGAATTGACTTTGAATCGAATTGTATTGTGATTTATGCTCACTAAAAGGATTGTGATATTGTTTTATATCTCACTATAAATACTTGACTAGGTTATTACCCATCTCTCTCATTTGTTGAGAAGACAATGGAGTTAGTTTTGTTTTGATTACCATGGTATGTGCACAGGCTTAGATTCTCCTCTTATTAGAGGTTAGATCTAAGTTTTTATTTGTTATGGCCCTTTCGGAAGATTCATTATTGTGATGTGTACTGTGCACGATGATTCGACCTCCCCGACCATAGGGAGTTAGAATCCGATTCGACCTCCCCGACCATAGGGAGTTAGAATCACACCAAAGATGGCCCTTTCATATTAGTCTTTCATAATTAGTGAGACAAAGAATGGTTTTCGAGGTAAAGAATGGTTCTTGAGATAAAAAAATGGTTCTCGAGATAAAGAATAGTTTTTGAATAGTAAAGAATTGTGATTTCAATTATGATTTATATATAATTGATTTTATTGGAATAAATTTGTATTTACAATAAATTGTTGGAATTACCTTACATGGTTAGTTATGATTTGATAAATTAAATTTCGTGATCAAAGTCATTTTATACAAATGATTTATATTATTAGCAGTGAATATTTTGAGTTTTGGAGCTTGATGAGTATCCAGATTTCCAAATTATTTGCTGTAATTTTTGTTAAGGTATATTGTACTATGTTTTAAATTATAGTTATACACCACTGAGTTCGCCACTCAGCGATAGCTTTGTATGTTATCGCAGGTGAAAAGAGCATAGAGCAATTGAGTAAGCTTCTTTGAAGACACATTCTGATCAGCTCCAGGTTTACCCATGTACACAGGTTTTGATGTATGCATGTAATAATATGTATAAATTATTTGAGCAGTTGCATAAAAACTCTTGTAAAATATTTTGGTATGTAATTAAATGTAAATTATTGTAAATATAAATTTGAGGTTTCATTTACCTGAATAGTTTTGTAATATTAATTTTTGAGTCTTGTAATCAATGAAATGTTTCTTTTATGATGAGGCTGGTTTGAAAATGAAATGATTGATTATTGAGATTGAATTGTGAGATGAAATGAAGTTTCTTGGAGTTGTATTTGAGAAAAAATATTGGGAGTGTTTTCTTTTTCAGGTTTGAAGAACTGTTTTATCAAAATATAGCCGGCACTCTGCCAAAATTTTGAAAAAAATTTTTATAACACCAGATTTTAATCAATGATTTAAGTTTTACGAAAATTGTTTAAAATCCCTTGTAGTATATCTAATGGGTTATCGGTAGGCGAAGTACAGTAATTCATTTGGTGTTGTACGGGATCATGTTACATCTTATAGAGGAGTAGGGTGTGACATATAAAATACATAAGATGACAAGGAACAATCCACTAACTCACTTCATCTTCTCCAATTCCCTCAAATGGCCAAAATGGAGCTCTTCCTTTCCTCCATGGATGAGTTCCATGTAAGCTCACCAAACTCATCATTTTCAACTTAAAACTCAAGACTCCCTTCATTAAAATTGGTCCTCACATCATGGGAAAGCTAAAGGCAGCAAAAAGAAAGGAAACTTTTGAAGTTTCACAAGCTTGGAATGTTCTTGAATTAAGGTTAGTGCTTAATCTCCCCCATTTTCTTTCATTAGATCTTGTTTTAAGCTTTGGGTGAGTTGATTTGTGAAGAAATTGAATAAATTAATGTATATTTGGTGAGCCCTTCATTTTAGCAGCCAAGAAATTCATGGGATTTTGATATGTTTAAATGATGTAGAGGAGTTTAAAGATGATGTTTGATATGGATATATGCATGGGAATTGATAGGAATTGAATTGATTGAAATTGAGAAATTTAAGTTATGGCGTGAAGCAATTATTGGAGATTTATGTTGTTGCTTCATTTTGGGCAGCCATGAGAACATGGGAGATTAATTACCTCATGAATTTAATTGATGTTTTGGGATGTTGTTAGGTGTGTTAATGGTATGGTACAAACCAGAATTGGCATGAAAGAGTTAGCTTGGTAAGTATAGAATGTGTAATTGGTAAGTGATGAAGAATGTGTAGTAGGGCAGTGTATGTTTTAGCTTAGAACCTTAAGTGTGTGACTCCAATTGGTATGAGACCAATTGGAAGTAAAACTAAGCACAAAATGTGCCAACTTTCATTAAGGAAGCTTACCTAAATTCTGTCCACAAAGTGACATAAAAATTGACCAAATCCGGAGTAGTGACTTGGAAGCCTGAAAATTAACTATTTGGGTAGCAGTTAGTGTTTTAGCAATAACTCACTCAAAACAGGTCCAAATAATCTGAAATTTTTACCATGAATAGATTAGACATAGATATACAATTCTTATGAAGACACGAAAGCCCATAAATGGCCAGAACCAAGCCAAATAGCTTGCACAAGTTCGGGTATCAAAACTAGCAGAAGTGAAAATGACTAAAAAATGACCTAAACCTACTATTTTAGTGCATTCTGTCCAGCATTGGTAAATTGATCATATCTTGGTCTACACAACTCAAAATGACCTGAAATTTTGCCCTGCATGCAATAACACATAGACCTACAAGTTTGTAGTTTGGACCGAAACCCAAAAATCGAGGGAACTAGGTCGTCCGGCTAGGTCAAAATAATACACTGAAATCTGGTCAATTGCAATAAAATGCAATACATTTGGAAATGAAATTGGTAACATATGCCAACACTAAGGGCTATAAAATGTGACATATTGGTAACATTAGAATTAACTCACTTAGAGTGCATCAAGGGTCAACATTATAGGTTGACTAATGAAATGAATTGAAGGGAATAGTACTAAGAAAATTTAAATATTGGATTTTATTATTAGAAACAAATTCATTAAGTACTGAAACACTTTAAATTGTGTGTTTCAGTTGAAAAGGATATTGGAAAGCATAAGGAACATTGACTCAAGGCCTAGGGGCGACTCAAATCAGGTTTGTGCACAACTAGTTTTTAACTGATTTTGTTCTAAATATTTCATATGATTAAATGACATATTTTTCTTATGTATTATGTTTAACAAGCATTGGATTTAATTCAATGATTATTGAAATTGTTATAGTATGTATGAATTTAGCTTTGTGAAATGGTATTTCCACAAGTATTAAGCATTGTTGTGAATTGAATAAATTATGTTTTAGAAAATTGTGATAGAACATATTTTGAATTATGATGGGCAATTTGCATGGAAAAATGCAAATTTATGATTTGAATTGTGATGAGCATAAAAATTATTAGATATTAGAATTGACTTTGAATCGAATTGTATTATGATTTATGCTCAGTAAAAGGATTGTGATATTGTTTTATATCTCACTATAGATGCTTGACTAGGTTATTACCCGTCTCTCTCATTTGTTGAGAAGACAATGGAGTTAGTTGTGTTTTGATTACCATGGTACATGCACAGGCTTAGATTCTCCTCTTATTAGAGGTTAGATCTAAGTTTTTATGTTATGGCTCTTTCGAAAGATTCATTATTGTGATGTGTACTGTGCACGATGATTCGACCACCCCGACCATAGGAAGTTAGAATCTGATTCAACCTCCCCGACCATAGGGAGTTAGAATCACCCCGAAGATGGCCCTTTCGAAGTAGTCTTGCATAGTTAGTGAGATAAAGAATGGTTTTCGAGATAAAGAATGGCTTTTGAGATAAAGAATGGTTTTTGAGATAAAGAATGGCTTTTGAGATAAAGAATGGCTTTTGAGATAAAGAATGGCTTTCAAGATAAAGAATGGTTATTAAATAGTAAAAAATTTCGATTTAAAATGGGATTTATGTATAATTGATTTTATTGGAATTAATCTTTATTTCCAATAAATTGTTGGAATTACCTTAAATGGTTAGTTATGATTTGATAAATTGAATTTCGTGATCAAAGTCATTTTATACAAATTATTTATATTATTGGCAATAAATATTTTGAGTTTTGGAATTTGATGAGTACCCAGATTTCCAAATTATTTGCTGTAATTTTTGTTAAGGTATATTGTACTATGTTTTAAATTATAGTTGTGCATCACTAAGTTCACCACTCAGCGATAGCTTTGTATGCTATCACAGGTGAAAAGAGCATAAAGCAATTGAGTAAGCTTCTTTGAAGACACATTCAAATCAGCTCTAAGTATATCATAGGTATACCCATGTACATAGGTTTTGTCACACCTTATCCCTCCGTAAGGCATAACATGATCCCATAGTATACCTAATGAATTACCAACTTCATCTACTGATAACCCATTAAATACACTACAAGGGATTTTAAACCTTTTCTTACTTTTTTTTATAGTGGTGAGCACTATTTACAGGTATTAAAAATTTGTTTAACTAAAGTGAAACCAGATAACACATTTGAAGAATTAATAATTTCTGTAAAAATTTTGGCGGAGTGCCATTTATATTTTGAATAAAACAGTTCTTCAAAAACCTGTAAAAAGCACTTCCAATATTTTTCTCAATCCCAAACTCCAATATCCAATCAACAATAAGTTTCTCAATATTTGTCAACTCAAATCCATAATAATTTTCCAGTGTTTTCAAAAGCTGAGATAAAAGAAATATACCACAATATTTACAAGTCAAAATAATTTACAAATTTAATTTACAACTTCAATGTACAATTTTAATTTACAACTGCTCAAAACCAAGAATAATATATACATACAGTGAACATACATTACAATACAAAATGCAAAGTATGGTATACCCAATATACTCGATGATCTCTCAGTGTAGTACTAGCAGCCTAGTATGCTGCCCTGTCAGTCTGTTTACTTGCGACAGCAATGAAAAGCTATCGCTGAGCCAATGTCTCAGTGGTGCACAACATTAACAAAATACAACTTTAAATCATAGTTCATAAGTCATATAAATAGTGGATACTTAAAACCATAGTTAAATTCAAAGACAGTGAATGTCATAAAGAATTTAAACTCCATTTCATAATATCACAATAAATATCAATAAATCACACAGAGCTTAATCATGTTCCAAAGTCCAATTCATCCCAAAAGCCGATGGCTAATAAGGAATAACATAGCTAGCTAGCAATGATATGAGTACTCATTCTATTCATCCTCAATAGGCACACACCTCAACACTTTAGCCAGAGAGGGAATTCAAAGTCAATTCATCCCACTAGACAAGCTAGCGAGGAATTCAATCAATATACATGATAGCTGTGGTTTCAAATCATTTACAATGCTTTTCAATCAATAATTATCCATCAAATTTCCATTCAAACAATTTTTCACAATTCAAAATAATAACATACAAAAATTCTCATAATTTATTTCAAGTGAAAAGTCAAAAGAAATAACTGTTGTGCACAAACCTCTGATAAAAGTCTCTTGGCTTTGACTCAGTATTTCCTTCCCCTTCCCTAAGTCTTTGCTAACTGAAACACACAATTTGAAGTGTTTCAATACTCATTTAAACTGTCCCTAACAATAAGGCTTAATAATTAATTTATTGAATTCTATTATTTCCCTTAGTCAACCTAAAATGTTGACCCTCGATGCACTCTAGGTGAATTAGGTTTAATGTTACCAATATGTCACATTTTATAGCCTTTTAGTGTTGGTACATGTTACCCAATTTATTTTCAAGTATATTGCATTTTATTGCTATTTGTCGAATTTCGGTATACTAATTTGACCTAGCCGGATAACCTAGTTCCCTCAGTTTTCGGGTTTTGGTCAAAACTACAAACTTGTAAGTCTATGTCTTATTACATGCGGGGAAAAATTTCAGATCATTCTGAGTTGTGCAGACCAAGTTATGGTCAATTTACCAATGCTGGACAGAATGTACCAAAATGGTAACTTTAGGTTATTTTTAGGTCACTTTTGGTTCGGCTGGTTTTTGGACCTGAAATCTTGCAAGCTATTTGGCTTGGTTCTGGCCATTTCTGGGCTTTGGTGTCTTCATAAGAATTGTAGATATATGTCTCAACTATTCATGGTAAAAATTTCAGGTCAATTGGACCTATTTTGAGTAAGTTATGGTCAAAATACTAACTACTTCCAAAATGGTCAATTTTCAGGCTTTCAAAGCACTAATCCAGATTTGGTCATTTTTGAAGTCACCTTCTAGGCAGAATTTTGGTAAGCTTCCTTCATGAAAGTTGGCACATTTTGTGCCTAGTTTTACCTCCAATTGGTCTCATACCAATTGAAGCCACACACTTAAGGTTCTAAGCCAAAACATACACTGCCCTATTACAATTTGTTCATCCTTTACCAATTACACATCCTATGCTTACCAAGTTCACTCTTCCATGCCAATTCTGGTTTGTACCATAACACTAACACATATAGCAACACATTTTTGGTCATTTTGGCAGCTTGTAACCACTCTCAACATACACACTATAATACAAAATTTTTCAAGTCCAATCACAACAATTAACCATAAGACATACCTCATTTACATGTCCAAATTCAAAGCACTATACACATTTCCAAATTCAAACAATTATTCATATACACATGCTGCCATCAATGACAACATAATTCAACAATATTTCATGAACTCAAACACTTCAATCTTCTTCATGAGGCTACCACAAGTTTACACATACCCATCAATTTCCATTTTCACTTTTCAAGCTTCCAAATCAAACCTTACACATGGAATTCAACTACAATACAATCAAACATTTAAATCATCATTCCAACCACTATTTACATGCAAGAATAAGCTGTTCATATTGAAGTTCTATGGCTGCCAAAATGAACATCTCCATTAAAACATCAAACTTCAAAAATTCTTCCATAAACCAACTACCCATAACCTTGGTTACACTTTTAATGAAACAAGAATTGAAAACACTCACTTACCACTTTTGAAGCTTGACCAAACTTCAAAAAAACTTCTTGAAATTACTACCAATTTCTTCCTTACAAGGTGAGGACTAACTTTAATGAAGACAAATTGGGGAAATGGTGGCTTGATCATGGAGTTTTAATGTTTCAAAGGTGGGCGGCCATGGGAGAATTCTCCCAAGCTTTTCGGCTGGTTTTTCAAAGTGAGGAAGATGAAGTTATCTGCTGTCCATTTTATGCTTAATGGTCCACTTTAGTGGTATTAGTGGAGCACTAATAGGATTAAAAATAATTTTTAATGTTAAAGTTTCATAATTTAGTTTTTATCCCCCATTTCTTTCACTATTCTTATAATGTGTCACAATTTAATTTTTTCATGACATTTTCCAAGTGTAATATCATTTATTTTTAATGAAAATTTAGGTCAAAAGACAACTCGGGGTGTCAAATGACCACAATACCCCTGTTCGGGTTGCATTCCCGATTTTTCGATAACACCGAGTTTTGTCGTTTTCTTGATTTCTCATTTTTCTTTGTACTAATTAATTAATTTTTCTTTGATATTTCTAATGATATTTATGCTTCAATAAGTCTTTAATTATGTCTTAAAAATATTTTTCAGGGTTCCCCGTGGTCCAGGGCTAGTCAACGGTCCACGCCGCAACTTCCCGGTGCGGTCACCCATCGCTATGGTTCTCAGCTCGTTTAACTTGGTTACATTTCATTGCTATTATTTTTTCTTTGTTTTTCTTGTATTTTCTTTTCTTGTATTTCATTATTTTATGTCTCCTCATCAATATTTAAGTGTAGTTCTAGGCATTCTAGCCATCCGGACAGACACTGGTCACTGGAACAATAGAACGCACTACCGAACATAGGGGTGTTACAGGTTTTGATGTATGCATGTAATAATATGTATGTAAATTATTTGAGCAGTTGTATAAAAACTCTTGTAAAATATTTTAGTATGTAATTAAATGTAAATTATTGTGATATAAATGTTGAGTTTTGTAATCAATGAAATGTTCTTTATGAAGTTATTGGAGTTGTATTTGAGAAAACATATTGGGATTGTTTTCCTTTTCAGGTTTGAAGAACTGTTTTTTTAAAACACAGCCGGCACTTTGCCGAAATTTTGAAAAAAAAATTTATAACACCAGATTTTAATCGATGATTTAAATTTCACGAGAATTATTTTAAAATCCCTTGTAGTATATCTAATGGGTTATCGGTAGGCGAAGTACGGTAATTCATTAAGTATACTACGGGATCATATTACATCTTACGGGGGAGTAGGGTGTGACAAAAGGGCAAAGAATTGCATGATATGGTTTTATATCTCACTATAGATGCTTGACTAGGTTATTACCCGTCTCTATATCATTTGTTGATGAGACAATGGAGTTAGTTTTGTTTTGTTTTGAATACCATGGTATGTGCACAGGCTTAGATTCTCCTGTTATTAAAGGTTAGATCTAAGTTTTTCATTGGTCCTTTCGAAAGTTGCATCATTGTAGTATGTACTGTGCACGATGATTTGACCTTCCCGACCATAGGGAGTTAGAATCCCGATTCGACCTCCCTGACCATAGGGAGTTAGAATCGCCCCCAAAGATGGCCCTTTCGGATTAGTCTTGCATAGTTAGTGAGATAAAGAATGGGTTTTGATTGATAAGAAATTGTGATTTTAAATGAGATTGTGCACAAATGATTTTGTTAAAATAATTATTTATTTCCATAATTGCAGGAATTATTTTTATTGTTTAGTTGTGATTTGACAAATTGAAATTTTCATCAAGGTTATTTTAACAAGTGACTATTATTATTGGCAATGAAAATTTTGACATTTGAAAATTAGTTAAATTTCGAGATTCCATAATTTTTGGTATAATTATTGTCAATATATATTGTATTACATTTTAAATTATAGTTGTGCACCACTGAATTCACCACTCAGCGATAGCTTTGTATGCTGTTGCAAGTGAGAGTAGAGATAGAGCAGTTGAGTGAGATTTCTGCAGCTGCACCTTAAAGACTACTTGTGACTAGCCTCGGGTATATTATAGGTATACCCTTGTAAATTAGATTTTGATTATGCATGTAAATATATGTGTGTAAATTATTTGAGCAGATGTATAAAACTTTTGAAATGTTATTTTGGGTGTGTAATGGAAATGCAAATTTAGTTGTAACAATAATTTTAGTACCTTAATGAATGTATTATTCACTTTTTTCTGGAAATTGAAAATTATGGATGGTTTCTTTTATGATGAGTTTGGCTAGATAAGTGAATTGAATTGATTGTGATGAATGAAGATATGAAAATGAGTGTATTGGAGTTGTGGTTGTTTTGAAAATATTGGGAGTGTATTTCTTTGCAGGTTTTAAGTTTGGTTTTCTCAAAATACAGACGGCATTCTACCAAAATTTTTGTAAAAATTGCGAAAAAATTTTAATGACTTGAAATTTGATTTATGACTTAGTGTCAAATAAAGGTTTTAATATTAGAAAAAAAAATTTTTCTCTCCACTCTCAAAATGAACGAAAATTGTTTTAAAATTCCTTATAGTATATTTAATGGGTTATCGGTAGGTGAAGTACGATAATTCATTAGATGTACTATGGGATCATGTTACATCTTATTGAAGGGTAGGGTGTGACATGTATTCCGTTATAAGCCAATGACGAAAAGGCGAAGATATAGTTGTGTAACACCCTCCCTGTAGCAACTCTGTACATTCTACTATTCCGATGACCAGTGTGCGTCCGACCAGCTAGAACGTCCAGAAAAATATTTAAACTAAAGTGAGGAACCATAATTAACTCAAATATTAATAAAAAAAATTTAAGAAAAATTTTAGAAATAAAATACAACAAAGTTAAATGAGCCAGTGCCCTAGCGATGGGCAACCTAGTGGGAAGTTACGGTTCTCGCAGCTAGGAGCCTTATACCCGAGGGAAAATTCTTAAAATAATTTTTGAGACTCCAGAGAAGGGTCATTGAGGTTCCCTATGGCATTAGAATTCCAAGAAAATGCTTAGAAAAATTTTTGAATCAGTTCAGACAATTTTAGTCTGTTAAGCCAAATGGAGGGCATTTTGGTCATTTCGCCTTCAGAGGTGATTTTTGGCCAACTTGTCTAGTTAAGTAAATAATTATTATGACATAAAATATGAATAAATATTGCTAAAAATTAAATTGAAATTAAGTAGACAAGAAAAGGAAAGAAAATGAAAGAAATTTGAATTATGGCATCATTATGATGTCATTAAACATCTTCCCACCCAACCAAATTTTAACACATCATTATAAACTACTTAAAAATGAATAAAATGAGATAAAAATTAAAGAACTAAATAGCTATCTTCAACCTTTGGGGCAGCAAAAAACGTGGAGAGATAGAGAGAGGAAGGAAAACTCCATTAAAGTTTCACCAAGCTTGAGTTCACCACCCAAATCACCCAAAAACCCTAGCTTCCCTTCACAAATATTTACCCTTATACCTATAGCAAGTCTTGGGCAGCAAAAAGAAAGAGAAAAAGAGGAGTTCTCAAGCTTTGGGAATTAGCTAAATCAAGGTTAGTGTCCAAACTTTTGCTATTTTGATTAAATTCATATTTAATGGCATGAAGTAAGTAGGAAATGTAAGAAAACAAGATAAAAATGTGTGTGTGTGTACTCTAAAAATTTTGACAGCTAGGGTTAGCTAGGGTTTGCTCATGTAATGGTTTATTAACCTTTTAATGGTCAATTAGTGACCATTTGAATGTGTGTGAGAAGGAATTGAAGTGAGTAAGGATGTTGGATTTGAGTTTAGATGAGTTGCCTTGGCTGACCTGCAGGACTGAGTATGAGTTCAGTAGGTTTGGGCAGCAATAACTGGAGTTGTTGTAACACCCCTAAGTTCGGTAGTGCGTTCTACTGTTCTGGTGACCAGTGTTGTCCGGACAGCTAGAATGCCTAGAACTACACTTCGATATGAGTGAGGAGACATTAAACAATGAAATACAAGAAAAGAAAATACAAGAAAAATAAAGGAAAAATAATAGTAAAGAAATGCAACTAAGTTAAGCGAGCCGAGAACCCTAGCGATGGGTGACCGCACTGGGAAGTCACGGCGTGGACCGTTGACTAGCCCTGGACCGCGGGGAACCCTGAAAAATATGTTTAGGAGTTAAAGAGACATCAATTGAAGTAGAAATATCATTAGAAATATCAAAGAAAAATTAAATAATTAGTACAAAGAAAAGCGAGAAATCAAAAAACGGACAAAACCCGGTGTTACCGAAAAATCGGGAATGCAACCCGAGCAGGGGCATTGTGGTCATTTAACACCCCAAGTTGTCTTTTGACCTAAATGTCCATTAAAAATAAATAATATTACACTTAGAAAATATAATGAAAAATTAAATTGGTGGTATATAAAGTAGATAGCAAAAATTATGGGTTTAATGTGGGAAAATAAAATCTTTGATTAAACTAATGTTATTTCTACATTAGTGGACCACTAACACCTTGTAAATCAATTAAAAACCTATCATCTTCCACTAACTTCTGCACAGCCATCTTCTTCCTCAAACTTTCCCATGGCCAAGCAAAAAAGCTCCCAAATTCTCCCATGGCCGTCCAAGCTCCAACCTCCATGCGTCCATGATCCAAGCTCCCAATGGTTAAGGTTTCTCCATTAAACTTGACCACCAAACCATGGGCAGTAGATAGGCAGCAAGAAGACCAAGTTTTGGAGAGGTTTTGAAGAGTTTCCAAAGCATTTGCAAAGACTCAGGGAGGGGAAGGAAACACTGAGTCAGAGCCAAGAGACAGTTATCAGAGGTTTGTGCACAATAATTAATTCTTTTGAATTTTTCAATTGGAATAAATTATGATTATTTGTATTATTTTAAATTGTGTTTGTGCACAATAAGTATTTCTTTTGAATTTTTCAATTGAAATAAATTATGATTATTTGTATGTTATTGTTTTAAATTGTGTTTGTGCATAATAAGTATTTCTTTTGAATTTTTCAATTGAAATAAATTATGATTATTTCTATGTTATTATTTTAAATTGTGTTTGTGCACAATAAGTTTGACTTCTCATTTTCTACTTAAAAATTTAATTCAACATTATAGTTTTAAATTGTGTCCGTGCACAATACTTTTATATTCACTGCTATTACTAGCAAATTTATGTAGAGAAATGAGTTATAAATAAGTTTTGATTTCTTTGGTTTTGGGAATATTATTTGGAACTTATTGTATTGCCAACTTTGCAAATGGAAATTTTGAGATAAAATGTGATTTATGGTTTGTATGAAATATTGTGATTTGAAATTGTTTTGATTCACATTTGGCATGACACTGTTGATATATTCCTCCCTCTTTGACTTATCAGTCTGGGGTGAGTGTGATTATGTTCCTCTCTCTTTGACTTCCCAGTCTGAGGTGAGTGTGGATGAGTACTCATTATTCAGCTAGCTTCCTCCCTCATTGATTTCGATTATTGGGGTGAGTGTGTCTTGTCGTGGTGTACAACACGGCATGTGTGGAAAAATTGTGTCATGGCCTAAATTATGTTATCGATTGGCAACATTGTATTATTCAGTTATTTGGTCGAATTGTGTTATTGATTTGCAAAATTGTATTATTCAGTTATTTGATCGAATTGTGTTATTGATTTGCAAAACGTTATTATTCAGTTATTTGATCGAATTGTGTTATTGATTTGCAAAACGGTATTATTCAATTACTTGATTAAATTTGTGTTAGGTGAATTTTGTAAATTATGAAATGGAATTGTGAATCATTGGATTTGTGAATTGTCAATAAAAGATTTATATATCGCATTTCAAATGGTTATTGTGCACCAATGAGTAAATTTTACTCAGCGATAGCTTTTCATTGCTGTCGCAGGTAGACAGACTGACAGGGCAGCAGACTAGGCTGCTAGTACTACATTGAGAGATCATCGGGTATATTGAGTATACCACATTTTGCATTTTGTACGGTAATGTATGTTCACTGTCTTGGTTTTGAGCAGTTGTAAAATAAAATTGTACATTAAAGTTGTAAAATAAATTATGAGTTATTTTGACTTGTAAAAATTGTATTATATTGTTTGTATCTCAGTTTTTGAAAAATTACTATGGATTTGAGTTGAGAAATATGTTGTGTTGAATTATGCTAGAGTTTGAGATTGAGAAAAATATTGAAGTGCTTTTTTACAGGTTTTTGAAGAACTGTTTTATCCAAATTACGGAGGGCACTCTGCCAAATTTTTTTTTCAGAAATTACAAATACTCTAAATGTGTTAGTTAATTCACCTCTGTTCAAAAAGGTTTTTAACACCTGTAAATAGTGCTCACCACTATATAAAGAAGTAAGAAAAGTTTTAAAATCCCTTGTAGTGTATTTAATGGGTTATCAGTAGACGAAGTTGGTAATTCATTAGGTATACTACGGGATCATGTTATGCCTTACAGAGGGATAGGGTGTGACATGTTTTAGTGGTATCAGAGCAAAGTTTTTAAATTCTGTTTTCACATGTTATTTGACTATTCTTTCTTCATAGTACAACTGCTCAATATCATTGTTTGATACATACAGTACATTACATTATAAATATGCACTGACGGGAGGAAATCTCCTTGTATTAATTGTTCAGGAGGTCTAAGATCCTCGCATTGACTATGGAAGAGGGTGATCATTCAGTCGATCAATCTATAGAGGTTGAGGTGCAAGGGGATGCCCCAACCCTACATAATGTCAGTGGTTCAGCAGCACCAGCCCCCGCAATACCGCAGTTCCCTACTTAGTTCGCTCAGCAGATGGCTGTAATGTTCCAACAAATGGCTGGTAATGTGCCTACTCAAGCCCCAATACAGACACCAGTGGTACAACCACGGTCTTCTGCAAGGCTGTATGACAAATTGATGAAATATGGGGCTACAGAGTTCAAGGGGACAGTAGATCCTCTAGAGGCAGAACAGTGGTTAGAAAGGATGGATAGGGTATTCAAGAAACTGCACTACACAGAGGAGCTCAGATTTGAATACTCAGTATCTTTGCTCTGAGGGGATGCTTATGGTAGTGGAAAACCATTCCCCACAGTTTGGTAGAACCTGCAGTGCTAACCTGGAGTGACTTTCTCAGGGAATTCAGACAAAAATATGTCCCTGATACTTATGTAGATCAGAAACTGCAAGAGTTCCTAAGTCTAAAACAGGGGAGTAGATCGGTGGCTGAATATGAAAGGGAATTTTTCCGCCTGAGCCATTATGCAGCAAGTCTACTTTCTACCAGTAGGGAGAGATGTAAGAGGTTTGAAACCGGCTTGAAGCCTAGTATCAGATTACAAGTGGTCGGATTCAAACATAACAACTTCTCTGAACTTATTTCTCAAGCACTAGAATTAGAAAGAATTGAATTTGAAGCAGCTTCTGAGAAAAAGAAATCAGAGAAGACAGAAAAAGAGGGAAAGTCGAGAGAAACGAGTTCTAGTGGTCTTACTGGAAAGAGGAAAAACTTTGGGGGATACAACAGAGATAGTAAGAAGTCCGGTAGAGATATATCTTCTGGACAGAAACCACCTCGATCCGATCAGCAAACTCAACAGAAACCCAGGAATGCGCTGTCAGATCGACTTTGTGAAACTTGTGGTAAACCACATAGTGGGGTATGTTATAGAGCCGTAGGAGCATGTTTTAAGCGTGGAGACTGGCCATTTTGCTAGGGATTGTGTAAATCCAGGTCGTTCTGGATCATTTACTACACCAAAGGGATCAACCCAAGTTTCTACCCCAAAGAGTTCACCATCAGTTAGTAGAGGCAAAGGTAGAGGTAGGGGTAGTATACCTAGAAGTCAGAGTACTGTGAATAAGCCAGAACAGGGTGATGCTTCAGCTGGAGTATACGCTATACGGCAGAGAGAAGAGACTTAGACTTTTGATATTATTGCTGGTACTTTCTCAAATAGTAACTAAGATATATATATGTATTGTTTGACCTGGAGTTTGCATACTTTTATGTTAGTGTTAGAACTATATATTCTATTGTTATTCCTTTATAGGGGAATAAATTTGATGCATTAGTGATTAGTCCTTTAAGATAAGGATTGTGATAATAAGTGAAATTAGTTTTGAAAGAGTTTATCGGCGAAAAGTATTTTCTAAAACACCATAAATTATAAAGCTAATTTGCGAGCCTACTTAATGTAAGGCAAGAGGACGTAAAAGTAAGATGCAGTAATAGAATTGTTCTAGATGAGGGCAAGGATGTTACTGTTAGTAATTGTTAATGGATATGTTAATCAGAATAAGATTCGAATATCAGTAAATTTGAAAAGGATAAAATATCGAAAAATTTGATCTATTGGGATGTATCGTAGTAATTATGCAATGTTCTTGATGTTTGTACTGTAAGCTGCAGATTACAGTACTGACTTGAGATTATTGTATAGAGCTACGTGCTACTCGATAATACACCAAGATGAGAATAGTTGCCAACGGCATCTGTTTTGGTATAGTTATGCCAGGATAGAATTTAATTGTTAGAAATAAGTTTGAAAATCCTACTTAGGGAGTTAAAACTCAAAAGTTAGAATATCGAAAGGTTATAGTTTAGTACAAAAGGGAAGTAAGTTATAGAATATTGACAGATAAAAAGAGTTATGGAAGTAAAAATTTGAACAGTTGGTTCAGATATAAAAAAAAAATGTAACGAATTTGAGGAAGACTATTGACTAGAATGGTCAGAGGACCAATGACTAGATAAATCATTCTAACATGACCTCAAGGGTCATTCAAAAAGGAACATGAATCGAAATATTAGACAGGACAATAGTAAGAGAAGATTGGTGTTATACAAACAAATTAAATGTTGTATTAGATTGTTAAAAGTCTTATACAAATTCGAGAGAAAGAAGATTATACGATCATATAGAAAGGAGAAAATAAACGTATGACTATTGTAAGATGGCTATTGAGAAAATTTTCTTGGACGAAATTTATTTTAAGGGGGGAAGAATTGTAACACCCCTAAGTTCGGTAGTGCGTTCTACTGTTCCGGTGACTAGTGTTGTCCGGGCAGCTAGAATGCCTAGAACTACACTTCGATATGAGTGAGGAGACATTAAATAATGAAATACAAGAAAAGAAAATACAAGAAAAATAAAGGAAAAATAATAGTAAAGAAATGCGACTAAGTTAAGCGAGCTAAAAACCCTAACGATGGGTGACCGCACCGGGAAGTCACGGAGTGGACCGTTGACTAGCCCTGGACCGCGGGGAACCCTGAAAAATATTTTTAAGAGTTAAAGAGACATCAATTGAAGTAGAAATATCATTAGAAATATCAAAGAAAAATTAAATAATTAGTACAAAGAAAAGCGAGAAATCGAAAAACGGACAAAACCCGGTGTTACCGAAAAATTGGGAATGCAACCCGAACAGGGGCATTGGGGTCATTTGACACCCCGAGTTGTCTTTTGACCTAAATGTCCATTAAAAATAAATAATATTACACTTAGAAAATATAATGAAAAATTAAATTGGTGGTATATAAAGTAAATAGCAAAAATTATGGGTTTAATGTGGGAAAATAAAATCTTTGATTAAACTAATGTTATTTCTACATTAGTGGACCACTAACACCTTGTAAATCAATTAAAAACCTGTCATCTTCCACTAACTTCTACACAGCCATCTTCTTCCTCAAACTTTCCCATGGCCAAGCCAAAAAGCTCCCAAATTCTCCCATGGCCGTCCAAGCTCCAACCTCCATGCGTCCATGATCCAAGCTCCCAATGGTTAAGGTTTCTTCATTAAACTTGACCACCACACCATAGGTAGTAGATAGGCAGCAAGAAGACCAAGTTTTGGAGAGGTTTTGAAGAGTTTCCAAAGTGTTTGCAAAGACTCAGGGAGGGGAAGGAAACACTGAGTCAGAGCCAAGAGACAGTTATCAGAGGTTTGTGCACAATAATTAATTCTTTTGAATTTTTCAATTGGAATAAATTATGATTATTTGTATTGTTTTAAATTGTGTTTGTGCACAATAAGTATTTCTTTTGAATTTTTCAATTGAAATAAATTATGATTATTTGTACGTTATTATTTTAAATTGTGTTTGTGCATAATAAGTATTTCTTTTGAATTTTTCAATTGAAATAAATTATGATTATTTCTATGTTATTATTTTAAATTGTGTTTGTGCACAATAAGTTTGACTTCTCATTTTCTACTTAAAAATTTAATTCAACATTATAGTTTTAAATTGTGTCCGTGCACAATACTTTTATATTCACTACTATTACTAGCAAATTTATGTAGAGAAATGAGTTATGAATAAGTTTTGATTTCTTTGGTTTTGGGAATATTATTTGGAACTTATTGTATTGCCAACTTTGCAAATGGAAATTTTGAGATAAAATGTGATTTATGGTTTGTATGAAATATTGTGATTTGAAATTGTTTTGATTCACATTTGGCATGACACTGTTGATATATTCCTCCCTCTTTGACTTATCAGTCTGGGGTGAGTGTGATTATGTTCCTTCCACTTTGACTTCCCAGTCTGAGGTGAGTGTGGATGAGTACTCATTATTCAGCTAGCTTCCTCCCTCATTGATTTCGATTATTGGGGTGAGTGTGTCTTGTCGTGGTGTACAACACGGCATGTGTAGAAAAATTGTGTCATGGCCTAAATTATGTTATCGATTGGCAACATTGTATTATTCAGTTATTTGATCGAATTGTGTTATTGATTTGCAAAATTGTATTAGTTATTTGATCAAATTGTGTTATTGATTTGCAAAACGGTATTATTCAGTTATTTGATCAAATTGTGTTATTGATTTGCAAAACGGTATTATTCAATTACTTGATTAAATTTGTGTTAGGTGAATTTTGTAAATTATGAAATGGAATTGTGAATCATTGGATTTGTGAATTGTCAATAAAAGATTTATATATCGCATTTCAAATGGTTATTGTGCACCAATGAGTAAATTTTACTCAGCGATAGCTTTTCATTCTTTATCAGTGGAAATGATCGACAGACTAGGCTGCTAGTACTACATTGAGAGATCATCGGGTATATTGAGTATACCACATTTTGCATTTTGTACGGTAATGTATGTTCACTGTATGTATATATTGTTCTTGGTTTTGAGCAGTTGTAAAAGAAAATTGTATATTAAAGTTGTAAAATAAATTATGAGTTATTTTGAATTGTAAAAATTGTATTATATTTTTTGTATCTCAGTTTTTAAAAAATTACTATGGATTTGAGTTGAGAAATATGTTGTGTTGAATTATGCTAGAGTTTGAGATTGAGAAAAATATTGAAGTGCTTTTTTACAGGTTTTTGAAGAACTGTTTTATCCAAATTACGGAGGGCACTCTGCCAAAATTTTTTTTCAGAAATTACAAATACTCTAAATGTGTTAGTTAATTCACCTCTGTTCAAAAAGGTTTTTAACACCTGTAAATAGTGCTCACCACTATATAAAGAAGTAAGAAAAGTTTTAAAATCCCTTGTAGTGTATTTAATGGGTTATCAGTAGACGAAATTGGTAATTCATTAGGTATACTACGGGATCATGTTATGCCTTACAGAGGGGTAGGGTGTGACAGTTGTAGAGGTTCAATTGGTGCAAGACCAATTGGACATGAAACTAGACACATAATGGCACAATTTTGGTGAAGAAACCTTGCCTAGAAAACCAAACCAAGCTGACCTAAAAATTGCGTAATCCGGGTGACTTGCATTGTGACACCCCTTACCCGACTACAGTTGTAACTCAACTTTGTAACTCAACTTTACTATTCCATTGGGCACTGTTGGAGTAAGAATTTGAGGAAATGGTAAACATGAAAGTTGTTCCTTATTTTGTCTAGTTGAATTTCCTTTTTGGAATCACTCCATTTGGAGTTTTGTAACTCAAGTTATGGCCAAAATAAGTTTACTGTTCACGTGTACTGTTCATGCTGAAATTTTGGGTTTTGGCAGATTTTGGTCCAACTTTGGTTAGTAATTTGACCAAGTTAAGTTCATGATTTGGTCTAACTTTCTTCATATGAAATGTTCTACCATGCCTTAGGTTTCCATCGGTTCAAGAATCGCCTAAATCCGAGTTTTCTAGAGGGAGTTATAGTCATCCAAACATTACTGTTCAAATAAAAATCTGCAGAGTTGCAGGTTTGATAATTTAACTTTGCTCAATAATTTGAATGGGTTAATGGCATAATTTGGGGTGATGTTCTTCATGAAAGTTGTTTGTCTATATCATATCTTGTTGCTGTAAACATTTCAGGTCAATTTACCAACTCTACAGTGAGTTATGGCCTGTTCATTTGGTCATTTCTGCAGGTGCTGTTGCAGGGTATCCGGATTGGGGCCAACTTTTGGTCCACTTGCTTTGGTCTTTTGGGCATGATTTCTTCAGAAAAAATGTGCCATTATAAGCCTAGTTTCATGTTCAATTGGCCAAACACCAATTGGACCAACACAGCCCAAGATATGGCAGTCCAAGTAGACTGAAATTTTAGTCACCCTGCTGCACTTACAAGGCAGCCTACTCATTCCCTTTGCCATGCTACATTTCAGTCCAAATTATGGTCAACTTACCTAAAATGGTCACTAATTGACCCTTATAATGTTATTTCACAATTTCATAAGCTAAATCCAAGTTTCACACCTCAAAACCCTAATTTCCATTATAAATTTTCACAACTACCTTAATTAATCACTTTCATTCCTTACATATATATATATATATATATATATATATATATATATATATATATATATATATATATATATAAACATACTCTCTAGTTCACTCTAAGTCCATCAAGACACTCAATCATGTTCCTTCTTTAGGGCTGCCAAAAATCATGGTGGACATACACATAACTTTTATTCATTTAAGTTACAAATTCATACTTGTTTCAAGTCTCTAGCATGGGATTAAAGAGTTTTAAGTATATATGTGCACTAACCTCTTGTAAGGCAGAATTTTCCCAAGTTAATCTTCACTTTCTTTCCCTTTCTAGGCTGCCAAACACTTCCCAAGAGGTAGAGACAAGTTTTTAGTGAAGGGACTTAGGGTTTTGGGGTGAGGAAAGCATGGAAATTGAAGCTTTAGAAAGTTTGTTATTGGAGGAGTGAGGGAGGAGGTGAAAAACGTTTTTGAAGGAGAAGAAGGGCTGCTGTTTGCTTTTTAATTCTTTGGTCTCTTTTGACTCTTTTTATTAGTTAATTTGATGGTTACTTAATTGTGATTGGTGGACAATTTTAAATGACCTCATAATATGTCATAATTGGCATTTTATTGTATTTTCTTTTCTCTTCTTCTCTACTCACTTTCAATTAATTTTTTATCAATATTAATTCATATTTTATGTCATAATAATTATTTACTTAACTGGACAAGTTGGCCAAAAATCACCTCTGAAGGCGAAATGACCAAAATGCCCTCCGTTTGGCTTAACGGGTCAAAATTGTCTGTACCGATTGAAAAATTTTTCTAGGTATTTTCTTGGCATTCTAATGCCATAGGAACCTCAATAACCCTTCTCTGGAGTCCCAAAAATTATTTTAAAATTTTTCCCCCTGGTCTAGGGCTCCTCGTTGCAAGAACCGCAACTTACCTCTGGTTACCCATCGCTTGGGCACCGGCTCGTTTAACTTGGTTGTATTTTATTTCTAAAATTTTACTAAGTGTTTCTTATTAATATTTGAGTTAATTATGATTCCTGACTTTTGTTTAAATATTTTTCCAGAAGGTCTAGCTGTCCGGACCGACACTGGTCACCGGAACAGTAGACTGTGCGAAATTGCTACCGGGAGGATGTTACAACTCTTCCCCTCTTATTTAAATTTCGTCCTCGAAATTTACCCAATGTAAATAGCCAAGGAGCTAATACCTCTTTATTTCTTCACCTTTCCGTGTTATCCTACTTCACTTTCTCCTTAGTCTCAATCCTATCCTCAAACAGTTATGTACTCATCCTTTTTCATCTTAAATATAGTTTCCTTCTCATCTCCATTCGCTATCTCATTGTCTCTTCACTCTCTTATTCCATACCTTAACCTAAAATAAACAGGAAATACAGATCTGCAATAGTGTCACCTCGACTCTTATGAATGCAATGCATGATATGCAATCTATCTAGGTCCAGAAATGCCTAAACCGCGCTCTGATACCACTAAATGTGACACCCCTTACCCGACTACAGTGTAGCCGAGCAAGTTATGCCACTCAGTGTGCCGAGCACTCTATTTTATCTTAATTCATTTTTATTCTTCCTTTTGAATATAACTTGTGAAATATAATTTATTTAAGACATTTATCGAAATTATAATTTGTTTGAGGTTCCGAGAATTTTATAGAAAATCCGGCAGAGTACCGGCTAAAAATAGAGAAAACAGTTCTTCGGAACCTGTGAAAAACACTTCCTACGATCATATTCAATCATCTCATCACTCTCAAACTTCAATATCAAAATCTCAACATTTTTCACCATTCATTTCTCAATCATTCATCTCATGTGATAATCATGTACAAGTCACTGTTATGTATTCACTTTTCCTTTCACAATCACAATTTTCTTAACAATTCCTCTATTTGTCATTCATTCATTTCACATCATCATTAGACTCAAATCATAAATAAATTCTCACATGTGATTTATAATCACAATTTACAAGTACTTACATTAATACAAAATTATATTACATTTGTTTCAAATACACATGATAAAATAAGAGTTTAATTACAAAATTTACAAAAACCTCAAAATACAAAATGAGACCTAGTGTCCTACCAATGCACTGTGGATGGTGAGGTGACACGGACACTATGCAGAACTGTGAACTGCCTTACCGAATCTGTGGTCTACTTGGCCCTCTGTCCAAATCTTCAGTACCTACGCGTTGCAAAAGCGACGCGCTAAGCATAATGCTTAGTGGTGCCAAAAATACAAGAAAATATAATATGCAAATAAAAATCATAATTTCTTACCCATTGTGTTCATAAGAACTGAATAATTACCAACTTAATGTTTAGTCGAGGGCTAATTACGTTTTATGATATTAACTTCTTCATGCATTTTGTTAATTATTTTCTTCATGATCTTGAGTTTCTTTGTATTCTATCATAATCATTCCTGATATTTAATTTTCGTATTTTCTTTAACAATCAGTTCAATTATAGTATACTTTTCCATTCATTTGGTTGCCCAAGTAACCTATACTGGATGACTGGACTAGATAACGGGTCGTTGGCACTGGGCACCGCGGTGCCTCGGGCCGTCATACCATGGGACGCAGAACGTCAACCACGTATGCAGTCAATATAGCTAAAAGCTATGATATCACATAATCGGGAATAAAAGCCATGAATACGGGCATAAAAGCCATGGATACGGGCATAAAGCCATGAATACAGGCACAAAGCCTTTCCTTTCGCAGTACTGCTAAAACAATACCCTATTGGCATGCCAATCTATCCAAACCAATCACATTAGGCCTACTAGGGCATTTTGCACTTTTAAGTTTCACAATTTTTGAATTTCAAGTCTTGGTGTCACTATTCACTTCATTGGTCAACAAAAAGTTGACTTTTGCATAGAAAATAGTTGCGTTGGTTTTAACACTTCCAATGTACCACATTTTGCATTTAAAACTTGTTGGCATTAAGCATTAATACCATTTCTAAGCTTAAACCAAGAGAAGCAAAATTTTGAATTTTTGTAACTCAACTTTACTATTCCATTGGGCACTGTTGCAGTAAGAATTTGAGGAAATGGTAAACATGAAAGTTGTTCCTTATTTTGTCTAGTTGAATTTCCTTTTTTGAATCACTCCATTTGGAGTTTTGTAGCTCAAGTTATGGCCAAAATAATTTTACTGTTCACGTGTACTGTTCATGCTGAAATTTTGGGTTTTGGCAGATTTTTGTCCAAATTTGGTCAGTAATTTGACCAAGTTAAGTTCATAATTTGGTCTAACTTTCTTCATATGAAATGTTCTACCATGCCTTAGGTTTCCATCGGTTCAAGAATCGCCTAAATCCGAGTTTTCTAGAGGGAGTTATAGTCATCCAAACATTACTGTTCAAATAAAAATCTGCAGAGTTGCAGGTTTGATAACTTAACTTTGCTCAATAATTTGAAAGGGTTAATGGCATAATTTGGGGTGATGTTCTTCATGAAAGTTGTTTGTCTATATCATATATTATTGCTGTAAAAATTTCAGGTCAATTGACCAACTCCACAGTGAGTTATGGCCAAATGAATAGTTACTGTTCATTTGGTCATTTCTGCAGGTGCTGTTGCAGGGTATCCGGATTGGGGCCAACTTTTGGTCCACTTGCTTTGGTCTTTTGGGCATTGTTTCTTCAGCAAAAATGTGCCATTATAAGCCTAGTTTCATTTCCAATTGGCCAAACACCAATTGTACCAACACAGCCCAAGATATGGCAGTCCAAGTGGACTGAAATTTCAGTCACCCTGCTGCACTTACAAGGCAGCCTACTCATTCCTTTTGCCATGCTACATTTCAGTCCAAATTATTGTCAACTTACCTAAAATGGTCACTAATTGACCCTTATAATGTTATTTCACAATTTCATAAGCTAAATCCAAGTTTCACACCTCAAAACCCTAATTTCCATTATAAATTTTCACAACTACCTTAATTAATCACTTTCATTCCTTACATATATATATATATATTTTTTTTTTTAAACATACTCTCTAGTTCACTCTAAGTCCATCAAGACACTCAATCATGTTCCTTCTTTAGGGCTGCCAAAAATCATGGTGGACATACACATAACTTTTATTCATTTAAGTTACAAATTCATACTTGTTTCAAGTCTCTAGCATGGGATTAAAGAGTTTTAAGTATATATGTGCACTAACCTCTTGTAGGGCAGAATTTTCCCAAGTTAATCTTCACTTTCTTTCCCTTTCTAGGCTGCCAAACACTTCCCAAGAGGTAGAGACAAGTTTTTAGTGAAGGGACTTAGGGTTTTGGGGTGAGGAAAGCATGGAAATTGAAGCTTTAGAAAGTTTGTTATTGGAGGAGTGAGGGAGGTGGTGAAAAACGTTTTTGAAGGAGAAGAAGGGCTGCTGTTTGCTTTTTAATTCTTTGGTCTCTTTTGACTCTTTTTATTAGTTAATTTGATTGTTACTTAATTGTGATTGGTGGACAATTTTAAATGACCTCATAATATGTCATAATTGGCATTTTATTGTATTTTCTTTTCTCTTCTTCTTTACTCACTTTCAATTAATTTTTTATCAATATTAATTCATATTTTATGTCATAATAATTATTTACTTAACTGGACAAGTCGGCCAAAAATCACCTCAGAAGGCGAAATGACCAAAATGCCCTCCGTTTGGCTTAACGGGTTAAAATTGTCTGTACCGATTGAAAAATTTTTCTAGGTATTTTCTTGGCATTCTAATGCCATAGGAACCTCAATAACCCTTCTCTGGAGTCCCAAAAATTATTTTAAAATTTTTCCTCCGGGTCTAGGGCCCCTCGTTGCGAGAACTGCAACTTACCTCTGGTTACCCATCGCTTGGGCACCGGCTCGTTTAACTTGGTTGTATTTTATTTCTAAAATTTTTACTAAGTGTTTCTTATTAATATTTGAGTTAATTATGATTCCTGACTTTTGTTTAAATATTTTTCCAGAAGGTCTAGCTTTCCGGACTGACACTGGTCACCGGAACAGTAGATTGTGCGGAATTGCTACCGGGAGGATGTTACAACTCTTCCCCTCTTATTTAAATTTCGTCCTCGAAATTTACCCAATGTAAATAGCCAAGGAGCTAATACCTCTTTATTTCTTCACCTTTCCGTGTTATCCTACTTCACTTTCTCCTTAGTCTCAATCCTATCCTCAAACAGTTATGTACTCATCCTTTTTCATCTTAAATATAGTTTCCTTCTCATCTCCATTCGCTATCTCATTGTATCTTCACTCTCTTATTCCATACCTTAACCTAAAATAAACAGGAAATACAGATCTGCAATAGTGTCACCTCGACTCTTATAAATGCAATGCATGATATGCAATCTATCTAGGTCCAGAAATGCCTAAACCGCGCTCTGATACCACTAAATGTGACACCCCTTACCCGACTACAGTGTAGCCGAGCAAGTTATGCCACTCAGTGTGCCGAGCACTCTATTTTATCTTAATTCATTTTTATTCTTCCTTTTGAATATAACTTGTGAAATATAATTTATTTAAGACATTTATCGAAATTATAATTTGTTTGAGGTTCCGAGAATTTTATAGAAAATCCGTGATCTGGCTAAAAATAGAGAAAACAGTTCTTCGGAACCTGTGAAAAACGCTTCCTATGATCATATTCAATCATCTCATCACTCTCAAACTTCAATATCAAATTCTCAACATTTTTCACCATTCATTTCTCAATCATTCATCTCATGTGATAATCATGTACAAGTCACAGTTATGTATTCACTTTTCCTTTCACAATCACAATTTTCTTAACAATTCCTCTATTTGTCATTCATTCATTTCACATCATCATTAGACTCAAATCATAAATAAATTCTCACATGTGATTTATAATCACAATTTACAAGTACTTACATTAATACAAAATTATATTACATTTGTTTCAAATACACATGATAAAATAAGAGTTTAATTACAAAATTTACAAAAACCTCAAAATACAAAATGAGACCTAGTGTCCTACCAATGCACTGTGGATGGTGAGGTGACACGGACACTATGCAGAACTGTGAACTGCCTTACCGAATCTGTGGTCTACTTGGCCCTCTGTCCAAATCTTCAGTACCTACGCGTTGCAAAAGCGACGCGCTAAGCATAATGCTTAGTGGTGCCAAAAATACAAGAAAATATAATATGCAAATAAAAATCATAATTTCTTACCCATTGTGTTCATAAGAACTGAATAATTACCAACTTAATGTTTAGTCGAGGGCTAATTACGTTTTATGATATTAACTTCTTCATGCATTTTGTTAATTATTTTCTTCATGATCTTGAGTTTCTTTGTATTCTATCATAATCATTCCTGATATTTAATTTTCGTATTTTCTTTAACAATCAGTTCAATTATAGTATACTTTTCCATTCATTTGGTTGCCCAAGTAACCTATCTTTGGATACTGGACTAGATAACGGTCGTTGGCACTGGGCACGCGGTGCCTCGGGCGTCATACCATGGGGCCTTGAGCGTCAACCACGTATGCAGTCAATATAGCTAAAAGCTATGATATCACATAATCGGGAATAAAAGCCATGAATACGGGCATAAAAGCCATGGATACGGGCATAAAGCCATGAATACAGGCACAAAGCCTTTCCTTTCGCAGTACTGCTAAAACAATACCCTATTGGCATGCCAATCTATCCAAACCAATCACATTAGGCCTACTAGGGCATTTTGCACTTTTAAGTTTCACAATTTTTTAATTTCAAGTCTTGGTGTCACTATTCACTTCATTGGTCAACAAAAAGTTGACTTTTGCATAGAAAATAGTTGCGTTGGTTTTAACACTTCCAATGTACCACATTTTGCATTTAAAACTTGTTGGCATTAAGCATTAATACCATTTCTAAGCTTAAACCAAGAGAAGCAAAATTTTGAATTTTTGTAACTCAACTTTACTATTCCATTGGGCACTGTTGCAGTAAGAATTTGAGGAAATGGTAAACATGAAAGTTGTTCCTTATTTTGTCTAGTTGAATTTCCTTTTTTGAATCACTCCATTTGGAGTTTTGTAACTCAAGTTATGGCCAAAATAAGTTTACTGTTCACGTGTACTGTTCATGCTGAAATTTTGGGTTTTGGCAGATTTTGGTCCAAATTTGGTCAGTAATTTGACCAAGTTAAGTTCATAATTTGGTCTAACTTTCTTCATATGAAATGTTCTACCATGCCTTAGGTTTCCATCGGTTCAAGAATCGCCTAAATCCGAGTTTTCTAGAGGGAGTTATAGTCATCCAAACATTACTGTTCAAATAAAAATCTGCAGAGTTGCAGGTTTGATAACTTAACTTTGCTCAATAATTTGAATGGGTTAATGGCATAATTTGGGGTGATGTTCTCATGAAAGTTGTTTGTCTATATCATATCTTGTTGCTGTAAAAATTTCAGGTCAATTGACCAACTCCACAGTGAGTTATGGCCAAATGAATAGTTACTGTTCATTTGGTCATTTCTGCAGGTGCTGTTGCAGGGTATCCGGATTGGGGCCAACTTTTGGTCCACTTGCTTTGGTCTTTTGGACATTGTTTCTTCAGTAAAAATGTGCCATTATAAGCCTAGTTTCATTTCCAATTGGCCAAACACTAATTGGACCAACACAGCCCAAGATATGGCAGTCCAAGTGGACTGAAATTTGATCACCTCTTTGCACTTACAAGGCAGCCTACTCATTCCTTTTGCCATGCTAC
This sequence comes from Hevea brasiliensis, assembly GCF_030052815.1. Lineage (NCBI taxonomy): Eukaryota > Viridiplantae > Streptophyta > Magnoliopsida > Malpighiales > Euphorbiaceae > Hevea > Hevea brasiliensis. The sequence goes on from NC_079498.1 coordinate 46,269,633, forward strand.
ATTTCAGTCCAAATTATTGTCAACTTACCTAAAATGGTCACTAATTGACCCTTATAATGTTCTTTCACAATTTCATAAGCTAAATCCAAGTTTCACACCTCAAAACCCTAATTTCCATTATAAATTTTCACAACTACCTTAATTAATCACTTTCATTCCTTACATATATATATATATATATATATATATATTTTTAAACATACTCTCTAGTTCACTCTAAGTCCATCAAGACACTCAATCATGTTCCTTCTTTAGGGCTGCCAAAAATCATGGTGGACATACACATAACTTTTATTCATTTAAGTTACAAATTCATACTTGTTTCAAGTCTCTAGAATGGGATTAAAGAGTTTTAAGTATATATGTGCACTAACCTCTTGTAGGGCAGAATTTTCCCAAGTTAATCTTCACTTTCTTTCCCTTTCTAGGCTGCCAAACACTTCCCAAGAGGTAGAGACAAGTTTTTAGTGAAGGGACTTAGGGTTTTGGGGTGAGGAAAGCATGAAAATTGAAGCTTTAGAAAGTTTGTTAATGGAGGAGTGAGGAAGGAGGTGGAAAACGTTTTTGAAGGAGAAGAAGGGCTGCTGTTTGCTTTTTAATTCTTTGGTCTCTTTTGACTCTTTTTATTAGTTAATTTGATGGTTACTTAATTGTGATTGGTGGACAATTTTAAATGACCTCATAATATGTCATAATTGGCATTTTATTGTATTTTCTTTTCTCTTCTTCTCTACTCACTTTCAATTAATTTTTTATCAATATTAATTCATATTTTATGTCATAATAATTATTTACTTAACTGGACAAGTCGGCCAAAAATCACCTCTGAAGGCGAAATGACCAAAATGCCCTCCGTTTGGCTTAACGGGTCAAAATTGTCTGTACCGATTGAAAAATTTTTCTAGGTATTTTCTTGGCATTCTAATGCCATAGGAACCTCAATAACCCTTCTCTGGAGTCCCAAAAATTATTTTAAAATTTTTCCCCTGGGTCTAGGGCTCCTCATTGCGAGAACCGCAACTTACCTCTGGTTACCCATCGCTTGGGCACCGGCTCGTTTAACTTGGTTGTATTTTATTTCTAAAATTTTTACTAAGTGTTTCTTATTAATATTTGAGTTAATTATGATTCCTGACTTTAGTTTAAATATTTTTCCAGAAGGTCTAGCTGTCCAGACCGACACTGGTCACCGGAACAGTAGACTGTGCGGAATTGCTACCGGGAGGATGTTACATGCATTCTGCCTGGGCAAAATGACCAAATGAAAAGTATTTATTCATTTGGTCATAACTCAGTGTAGAAAGATCCAATTGACTTGAACTTTTACCAGAAGAAAGCTGAGGCATAGGCCTACAACTTTTATGAGGAACACAAATCCAAATTATGACCATAAACTAGTCAAATTATCAACTAAACATAGGTTATAAAATCTGGCAGAACTAGTTTTGCCCAGAATTTTGGATTCTGTCTAATCCGGCCAGTTATGGTGTTTAGGCCATAACTTGATCTACAAAACTCCAAATAGAGTGATTCAAAATAGGAAATGTAACTAGACAAAATAAGGAACAACTTTCATGAAGACAATTTTGCCAAATTCCTACTGTAAGAATGACCAATGGAACAGTAAACACAAGGCTTGAAATCTGAAAATTTTAAACAACTAGCACTAAGCTTAGAAATGGTATTGGCAACCAATACTAACAATTTTATAATGCAAAATGTGGTATGTTGGGATTATTAGAACCAATGTACCTATAGTCTATGCAAAAGTCAACATTTTAGTTGACTAATAAAATAAATAGTAACACCTAAACTTAAATTTCAAGAATTGTAAAGTTTAAAAGTGTAACATGCCCTAGTACACCTAGCAAGATTGGTTTGGATAGGTTGGCATGCCAATAGGGTTCAGTTAGCGATCGCACATGGCATTATGCAGTCAGTGATTTCATGGCTTTTAGCTATTCGACATTGTGTTGAGATGTGGCCTTGTGCCTAATGTTATTATTACTTATTAGCTGCATTGCACACCGGGAGACACACATGTGACCGATGGTGTGACGGCCCGAGGTACTTGATACCCAGTGCCAGTTTACCCGTTTATCCAGTCCAGTCATCCAGTATAGGTTTGGGAAACCAAAAATAAAAGTTAATAAATTTAATGAAATAATGAATATAACAAGTACCAAATAAATAAGATTACCAATACTTATCAAAAATTTGTCTGCATGAGACATTAATACACTCATTGCATATTTATTTTTTTATTAGTTCTTTTTATTTTATTATTGGCACCGCTAAGCATTATTGCTTAGCGCGTCGCTTTTTGCCACGCGTAGGTTCTGGAGAGACAGACAGAGAGCCCAGCAGACCACAGACTGGATGAGGTCACAGATCTGCCTAGCGTCAGAGTCACCTCTCATCTACAGTGCATCAGTGGTAGGACCTTTAGGTCCCATTTGAAATTATGTTTTTGCATTTTGTATTAGGTAGTAGTTTGTGATTTGTAAATTATGAACTCATGTAAATAGTAAATTTATGTAATCATATGTTGATATACATATTTTGAAGAATTTTATTAATTAATATAATTTGAGAATATCTTCATGAAATTTTAGTTGATTTTGAATTTGAATGAAATTGTGTATTAATGTTGAGAACTTGAAATGATTGCTAATGTTGAGACCATGTTGATGGTTATTGGAGTTTGAGAATAATTGGAAATGATTATTGGAAGTGTTTTTCACAGGTTCCGAAGAACTATTTTCTCCATTTTTAGCCGGTACTCTGCCGGATTTTCTATAAAATTTTTGGAACCTCAAATAAATTATAATTTCAATAAATGACTTAAATGAATTATATTTCATAAATTGTACTTCATAACTATAAAAAAAATAAATTAGGAAGAATAAAAAAAATGATTGAATTAAAATAGGGTGTTCCGGTACACTGCGTGGCATATCTTGCTCGGCTACACTGTAGACGGGTAAGGGGTGTCACATTTAGTTGTATCAGAGCAAGGTTTAGGCGTTTCTTGGCCTAGATAGAGTCCATACCATGCATTGCATTTGTTAGAATCGAGGTGACACTAATATAGATATGTTTATCTTTGTTATTGTGATTAGGATATGGACCCCACATCTCAGAGGGCAATTGAGGAGGAAGTGGAGAGTCATGCTGTAACACCCTTATGTTCGGTAATGCGTTCTACTGTTTCAGTGACCAGTGTTGTCCGGACAGCTAGGATGCCTAGAACTACACTTAGATATGGGTGAGGAGACATAAAATAATGAAATATAAGAAAAGAAAATACAAGAAAAACAAAGGAAAAATAATAGCAATAAAATGTAACCAAGTTAAACGAGCCGAAAAATATAGCGATGGGTAACCGCACCGGGAAGTTGCGTCGTGGACCGTTAACTAGCCCTGGACCGCGGGGAACCCTGGAAAATATTTTTAAGACTTAAATAAACATCTATTGAAGTATAAATTTCATGAGAAATATCAAAGAAAAATTAATTGATTAGTACAAAGAAAAACGAGAAATCGAGAAAACAACAAAACTCGGTGTTACCGAAAAATCGGGAATACATACCGAATAGGGGCATTTTAGTCAATTGACACCTAGAGTTGACTTTTAACCTCAATGTCCATTAAAAATAAGTGATATTAAACTTTGAAAATGTCATAAAAAAAAATAAGAAATATGGTACATAATACAAAGAGTGGAAGTTTGGGGCATAAATTGCAAATTGTGAAACTTGAAAATTAATTAATCCTAAACTAAGGTTAGTGCTCCACTAATTATATTTTAAGGGACCTATATAAGGCTTTAGTGGATAGAATTGAGCTCATCTTCAACCTCCAGCCAAAAATGAATCTCCATGGAAACTCCATGGCCAAGCTTGGAAACACCACCATGCACCCATGATTTAAGCCTCATTTCACTATACTTTCTTCATTAAAGCTTGCACACTCAACTTGAGGAAGCTTTTGGGAGCAAGAAAGGAAGGATTTGGTGAGGTTTTAACAAGCTCCAACAATAGGTAAGTGAGTGTTTTCAATTCTTATTTCATTAAAACTATAACCAAGGTTGTGGGTAGTTGATTTATGGAAGAATTTTTGAAGTTTGATGTTTTAATGGAGATGTACATTTTGGCAGCCATGAAAATTCTATATATGTAGCTTGTTTTTACTTGTTTATGGTTGTCTAAGATGTTGTTATTGATAGCAGCATGGATATGTGTATTATGGTTTGAATTTGGACATGTAAATGAGGTATGTCATGTGGTTAATTGTTGTAATTGGACTTGGAAAAATTTTGAGTTATAATGTGTTTGTTGAGAGTGGTTACAAGATGCCAAAATGACAAAAAAATGTGAAGTAAAGTGTGTTAATGTTATGGTACAAACCAGAATTGGCAGGGAAGAATTAATTTGGTAAGTGTTGGATGTGTAATTGGTATGTGATGAAGAAGTGTGTAGTAGGGCAGTGTATGTTTTGGCTTAGAACCTTAAGTGTGCGACTCTAATTGGTATGAGACCAATTGGAGGTGAAACTAAGCACAAAATGTGCCAACTTTCATGAAGGAAGCTTACCAAAATTCTGCCTAGAAGGTAACTTGAAAAATGATAAAATCCGGATTAGTGACTTCAAAGCCTGAAAATTGATCATTTGGGCAGCAGTTAGTGTTTTGACGATAACTTATTCAAAACAGGTTCAATTGACCTGAAATTTTTTCCATGAATAGTTTAGACATATATCTACAATTCTTATGAAGACATCAAAACCCAAAAATGACAACAAGTAAGTAAAATAGCTTGCACAAGTTCAGATCCAAAAACTGGCCGAACCAAAAGTGACCTAAAAATGACCTAAAGTTACTATTTTGGTATATTCTGTCCAGCATTGGTAAATTAACCATATCTTGGTCTACGCAGCTCAGAATGACCTGAAATTTTGCCCCACGTGCAATAAGACATAGACCTACAAGTTTGTAGTTTGGACCGAAACCCAAAAACTGAGGGAACTATGTCATCCTGCTAGGTCAAATTAGTATACCGAAATCCAGCAAATTGCAATAAAATGCAATATACTTGAAAATGAATTTGGTAACATGTACCAATACTAAAAGGCTATAAAATGTGACATATTGATAACATTAAAACCTAATTCACCTAAAATGCATCGGGGGTCAACATTTTAGGTTGACTAAGGAAAATAATAAATTTAATAAATTATTTATTAAGCCTTATTATTAGAGACAGTTTAAATGAGTACTGAAACACTTCAAATTGTGTGTCTCAGTTAGCAAAGACTTAGGGAAGGGGAAGGAAACATTGAGTCAGAACCAAGAGACATTTATCAGAGGTTTGTGCACAACTAGTTTTTAACTGATTTTGTTCTGAATATTTCATATGATTAAATGACATATTTTTCTTATGTATTATGTTTAACAAACATTGGATTTAATTCAATGATTATTGAAATTATTATAGTATGTATGAATTTAGCTTTGTTAAATAGTATTTCCACAAGTATTAAGCATTATTGTGAATTGAATAAATTATGTTTTGGAAAATTGTGATAGAACATGTTTTGAATTGTGATGGGCAATTTGCATGGAAAAATGCAAATTTATGATTTGAATTGTGATGAGCATAAAAATTATTGGATATTGAAATTGACTTTGAATTAAATTGTATTGTGATTTATGCTCACTAAAAGGATTGTGATATTGTTTTATATCTCACTATAGATGCTTGACTAGGTTATTACCCGTCTCTCTCATTTGTTGAGAAGATAATGGAGTTAGTTGTGTTTTGATTACCATGGTACGTGCACAGGCTTAGATTCTCCTCTTATTAGAGGTTAGATCTAAGTTTTATGTTATGGCCCTTTCAGAAGATTCATTATTGTGATGTGTACTGTGCATGATGATTCGACCTCCCCGACCATAGGGAGTTAGAATCTGATTCGACCTCGCTGACCATAGGGAGTTAGAATCACCCCGAAGATGGCCCTTTCGGATTAGTCTTGCATAGTTAGTGAGATAAAGAATGGTTTTTGAGATACAGAATGGTTTTTGAGATACAGAATGTCTTTGAATAGTAAAGAATTGTGATTTTAATTATGATTTATGTATAATTGATTTTGTTAGAATTACCTTAAATGGGTAGTTATGATTTGATAAATGAAATTTCGTGATCAAAGTCATTTTATACAAATGATTTATGTTATTGGCAAGATTTCCAAATTAATTGTTGTAATTTTTGTTAAGGTATATTGTACTATGTTTTAAATTATAGTTGTGCACCGCTGAGTTCACCACTCAGCGATAGCTTTGTATGCTGTCGCAGATGCAAAGAGCATTGAGCAATTGAGTAAGCTTCTTTGAAGAGACATTCAGATTAGCTCTAGGTATACCCATGTACACGGGTTTTGATGTATACATGTAATAATATGTATATAAATTATTTGAGCAGTTGTATAAAAACTCTTGTAAATTATTTTGGTATGTAATTAAATGTAAATTATTGTAAATGAAAATTTAAGATTTCATTTACTTGAATAGTTTTGTAATATTAATTTTAAGTCTTGTAATCAATGAAATGTTTCTTTATGGTGAGATTGGTTTGAAAATCAATTGATTGTTTATTGAGATTTGAATTGTGAGTTGAAATGAAGTTATTGGAGTTGTATTTCAGAAAACATATTAGGAGTATTTTCTTTTGCAGGATTGAAGAACTGTTTTCTCAAAAAACAGCCGGCATTTTGCCGAAATTTTGAAAAAAATTTTATAACACCAGATTTTAATTGATGATTTAAATTTCATGAAAATTATTTTAAAATCCCTTGTAGTATATCTAATGGGTTATCGGTAGGCGAAGTACGGTAATTCATTAGATGTACTATGGGATCATGTTACATCTTAGGGGGGAGTAGGGTGTGACACATGCTCCACCTGCAGCAGCTGAGACTAGGGATAAGGGAGAACCTGCTCTGCCAGCTACAGCAGAGCCTGCTTAGCCTCCACAGGCCATGTTCCAGCAAATGGCCGAATTCTTCAGACAAATAGCTGGGGTAATGCCACCACTACCACCACCTCCATAGTGGAAATCACACCTAGAAAGACTGAGAAAATTTGGAGCAGTGGACTTCTTTTGCAAGAGAGAAGATAATTTTGTTACAGCTGAGAACTGGTTGAACAGAACAAGAAGGGTTTTAAAACAACTCCACTGCACTCCAGAGCAAAATGTAGAAGCTACTGTATCTCTGTTGCAAGATGATGCCTACCAATGGTGGGATACAGTGTCTAGTGAAGTGCAACCAGAAGTAATAACTTGGGACTTCTTCCTCTTAGAATTCTAGAAGAAATATGTGGGTAGTGTATACCTAGAAGAGAGAAGAAGAGAGTTCATTAACCTGAGGCAGAGACAGCTGACAGTGGCTGAGTATGAAAAGGAATTTGTCAGACTAAGCCGCTACGGAAGGGAGATAGTCCCTAATGAAGCCGAAAGGTGTATGAGATTTGAAAAGGGATTAAATGACAATATAAACATCATAATCACTGCCTTGGGAATCACAGACTTCACCAAGTTAGTGGAAGCTACAATAAAAGTTAAAAAGGTTAGAATAAGTGAGCAGACCAGAAGAGAGAGACAACATAAGAGGGGCCCAGGTCAGTCTAGCTCATCTCCTGCACCTAGGAAGAAGTTCAAAGGTCTACCTGCATAGAGTTCAGGTCAACCACAAGGTTAGGGTCAGTCTCAGGGGCCCAAGCCATAGTTCACCCCTAGGAGAGGTCAGTCCACACCATTAGTGGGCAGCTCTCCAGGGACGGGGTTTAAGGGACCAGCCCCAGCATCTTCTGCATGTCTGCATTACCTGAAGTGGCATAAGGGGGAGTGTTAGAGAGTGACTGGTGCCTATTTAAAGTGTGGGTCGATAAAGCATCAGTTGAGGAACTGTCCACGTAGAACTACTACAGCTGCTCCAACACAAGCAGACATACTTGCTCCTGCACCACAAAGGGGCAGGAAATCTGGTAAATCTGAGGTAGTAGGACCATCACAGAGGCCTGCATCTAAGCCAACAGAGAGGCCTGAGGGCAGATCACCTGCCAGAGCCTATGCCATAAGAGCTCAGGAGGAGCAAGATGCCCGGACGTCATCAGGGGTACGTTCTCCCTCTACAATACATCTGTGCAAGCATTTGTGGATCTAGGGTCCACTCATTCATACATCTACATCAACTTACCCGTAAAAAGGGGGATACTAGTAGGGGAGAGTGACCAAGACATCCTGGTCACTAATCCATTGGGCCACAGTATAGTGGTGAACAAAGTGTACAAAGGTTGCCCGTTAAGGATTCAGGGGTATGAATTCTTGGCAGAACTGATTGAGTTGCCTTTCCATGAGTTTGACGTGATTTTGGGAATGGACTAGTTGTCACGTCATCAGGAAATGGTTGATTATAAATTGAAGAGAATTTCTTTGAAAACTCCTGAGGGTAATGAGATCACAGTTGTGGGGGAAAGGACAGATTTCTTGTCCAATGTCATCTTAGCCACAGTTGCAAGAAAATTGATGAAAAAAGGCTGTGAAGCCAACCTAGCACATGTGGTGGATACTAGGCAGGTTCAGCCAGATCTATGTGACATACCCACAGTAAGAGACTTCCTAGCTGTGTTCCCTGAAGAATTGCCTGGATTGCCACTAGCAAGGGAAGTCGAATTTGCTATTGAAATACTGCCGGGTATAGCACCAATCTCTATTGCTCCTTATAGGATGGCACCCATAGAATTGAAGGAACTGAAAATCTAGTTATAGGAGTTGCTGGATAAGGGGTTCATACGCCCCAGTACGTCACCATGGGGAGCTCTAGTGCTATTTGTGAAAAAGAAGGATGGGACTTTGAGGTTGTGCATCGATTACCAGCAGTTGAATAAAGTGACAGTGAACAATAAATATCCGTTGCCTAGAATTAATGATCTGTTTGATCAGTTGAAGGGAGCAGTAGTATTTTCCAAAATTGATCTCAGATCAGGGTATCATCAGTTGAGGGTGAAGGATGCAGATGTGCCAAAGATTGCATTCAGGACCCGGTATGGGCATTATGAGTTTCTGGTGATGCCCTTTGGCCTAACAAATGCACCAGCAACATTCATGGACCTTATGAACCGTATCTTCCATCCATAGCTAGATCGGTTCATAGTGGTCTTTATTAATGATATTTTGGTGTATTCCAAGACTAGTGAAGAACATGATGAGCATTTGAGGATTGTTCTTCAAACCCTGAGAGAAAAGAAGCTGTATGCGAAGTTGTCCAAGTGTGACTTCTGATTGAATGAGATTGCATTCCTTGGGCACATAGTATCAGTTGATGGGATTAGGGTGGATCCTAAACTGGTAGGGCCAGACCTGGTGAAACAGACTGAGGAGAAGGTAAAGATAATCAAATCCAATCTGAAGGTTGCGTCAGATAGACAAAAATCTTATGCTGACCTGAAGAGAAAAGAAATAGAATATACGGTTGGCGATAAAGTGTTTCTCAAGGTGTCACTGTGGAAGAAGGTACTGAGGTTTGGAAGAAAAAGTAAGTTAAGCCCTAGGTTCATTGGCCCATATGAAGTCATTGAACGTGTGGGTCCAGTGGCCTATAGGCTAGCTTTACCACCAGAGCTGGACAAGATCCACAATGTGTTCCACGTATCAATGCTAAGAAGATACCGCTTAGATCCTTCACATGTCATCTCCATGGAAGAAATTGAAGTACAACCGGATTTGACAAATGAAGAAGAACCCATACGGATCCTGGCTCGGGAAGTGAAAGAGTTGAGGAATAAGCAAATTCCACTGGTGAAAGTGCTTTGGAGGCACCACAACACTGAGGAGGCAACTTGGGAAAGTGAATAGACGATGAGACAACAGTTCCCTCAACTGTTTGCATCAGGAAAATTTCGAGGACGAAATTTAAATTAGAGGGGAAGAGTTGTAACACCCTCCCTGTAGCAACTCCGTACATTCTACTATTTCGGTGACCAGTGTGGGTCCGGACAGCTAGAACATCCGGAAAAATATTTAAACAAAAGTGAAGAACCATAATTAACTCAAATATTAATAAAAAAAATTTAGGAAAAATTTTAGAAATAAAATACAACTAATTTAAATGAGCCGGTGCCCTAATGATGGGCAACCTAGTGGGAAGTTGTGGTTCTCGCAACTAGGAGCCCTAGACCAGAGGGAAAATTCATAAAATAATTTTTGGGGCTCCAGAAAAGGGTCATTGAGGTTCCTATGGCCTTAGAATGCCAAGAAAATGCTTAGAAAAAATTTTCAATCGGTACAGACAATTTTGGTTTGTTAAGCCAAACGGAGGGCATTTTGGTCATTTCGCCTTCAGAGGTGATTTTTGGCCCGCTTGTCTAGTTAAGTAAATAATTATTATGACACAAAATGTGAATAAATATTTCTAAAAATTAAATTGAAATTAAGTAGACAAGAAAAGAAAAGAAAATGGAAGAAATTTGAATTATGACATCATTATGATGTCATTAAACATCCTCCCACCCAACCAAATTTTGACACATCATTATAAACTACTTAAAAATGAATAAAAGGAGATAAAAATTAAAGAACTAAATAGCTATCTTCAACCTTTGGGGCAGCAAAAAACATGGAGAGAGAGAGAGAGGAAGGAAAACTCCATTAAAGCTTCACCAAGCTTGAGTTCACCACCCAAATCACCCCGAAACCCTAGCTTCTCTTCACAAATATTTACCCTTACACCTATAGCAAGTCTTGGGCAGCAAAAAGAAAGAGAAAAAGAGGAGTTCTCAAGCTTTGGGAATTAGCTAAATCAAGGTTAGTGTCCAAACTTTTGCTATTTTGATTAAATTCATGTTTAATGGCATGAAGTAAGTAGGAAATGTAAGAAAACAAGATAAAAATGTTTGTGTGCACTCTAAAAATTTTGGCAGCTAGGGTTAGCTAGGATTTGCTTATGTAATGGTTTATTAACCTTGTAATTTTCAATTAGTGACCATTTGAATGTGTGTGAGAAGGAATTGAAGTGAGTAAGGATGTTGGATTTGAGTTTAGGTGAGTTGCCTTGGCTGACCTGCAAGATTGAGTATGAGTCCAGTAGGTTTGGGCAGCAATAACTGGAGTTGTAGAGGTTCAATTGGTGTAAGTCCACTTGGACATGAAACTAGACACATAATGGCACAATTTTGGTGAAGAAACCTTGCCCAAAAAACTAAACCAAGTTGACCTAAAAATTGCCCTAATCCGGGCGACTTGCATTCTGCCTGGGCAAAATGATCAAACCAATAGTATTTATTCATTTCATCATAACTCAGTGTAGAAAGATCCAATTGATCTGAAATTTTACCAGAAGAAATCTGAGACATAGACCTACAACTTTTATGAAGAACACAAATCCAAATTCTGACCATCTAGTCAAATTGCCAACCAAACTTAGGTTACCAAATGCAATGAACCGGTTTGCCTGTAATTTTGGATTCTGTCCAATCCGGCCAGTTATGGTGTTTAGGCCTTAACTTGAGCTACAAAACTCCAAATGGAGTGATTCAAAAAAGGAAATGTAACTAGACAAAATAAGAAACAACTTTCATGAAGACAATTTTGCCAAATTCCTACTGTAAAAATGACAAATGGAATAGTAAACACAAGGCTTGAAATCTGAAAATTTTGAACAACTAGCACTAAGCTTAGAAAAGGTATTGGCAACCAATACCAATAATTTTAGAATGCAAAATGTGGTATATTGGGAGTATTAGAATCAATGTACCTATAGTCTATGCAAAAGTTAACATTTTAGTTGACTAATGAAATGAATAGTAACACCTAAACTTAAATTTTAAGAATTGTAAAGTTTAAAAGTGTAACATGCCCTAGTACACCTAGCAAGATTGGTTTGGATAGGTTGGCATGCCAATAGGGTTCAGTTAGCAGAACTGCACATGGCATTATGCCATTCTGTGATTTTATGGCTTTTAGCCTTTCTGACATTGTGTTGAGATGTGGCCTTGTGCCTAATGTTATTACAGCTTATTAGCTATTCTGTTGCACACTAGGAGACACACATGTGACCAATCGTGTGACGGCCTGAGGTACTTGATACCCAGTGCCAGTTTACCCGTTTATCCAGTCCAGTCATCCAGTATAGGTTACTTGGGCAACCAAAAATGAAAGTTAATAAATTTAATGAAATAATGTATATAACAAGTACCAAATAAATAAAATTACCAATAATTATCAAAAATTTGTCTGCATGAGACATCAATACACTCACTGCATATTTTTTTTTTATTAGTTCTTTTTATTTTATTATTGGCACCACTAAGCATTATTGCTTAGCGCGTCGCTTTTTGCCACGCGTAAGTTCTAGAGAGACAGACAGAGAGCCCAGCAGACCACAGACTGGGTGAGGTCACAGATCTGCCTAGTGTCAGAGTTACCTCTCATCTACAGTGCATCAGTGGTAGGACCTTTAGGTCCCTTTTGAAATTATGTTTTTGCATTTTGTATTAGGTAGTAGTTTGTGATTTGTAAATTATGAACTCATGTAAATAGTAAATTTATGTAATCATATGTTGATGTACATATTTTGAAGAATTTTGTTAATTAATATAATTTGAGAATATCTTCATGAAATTTTAGTTGATTTTGAATTTGAATGAAATTGTGGATTAATGTTGAGAACTTGAAATGATTGCTAATGTTGAGACCATGTTGATGGTTATTGGAGTTTGAGAATGATTGGAAATGATTATTGGAAGTGTTTTTCACAGGTTCCGAAGAACTGTTTTCTCCATTTTTAGCCGGTACTCTGCCGGATTTTCTATAAAATTTTCGGAACCTCAAATAAATTATAATTTCAATAAATGACTTAAATGAATTATATTTCATAAATTGTACTTCATAACTATGAAAAAAATAAATTAGGAAGAATAAAAAAATGATTGAATTAAAATAGGGTGTTCCGGTACACTGTGTGACATATCTTGCTCGGCTGCACTATAGATGGGTAAGGGGTGTCAAAAGTTGGGATTTCGGGTGATTGCCATTCATCTCTATAGAAATAGGTTAAAAAAAAAAAAGCATAAGGTGCATTCTGAAAAACTAAATAAAACATTGTACTTTCTATAATCTTTTGATAAACTCCATTATTGACTTGAGTATTGAAATGGCTGCTAGACAGCCATCGAACCTCACCTTTCTTCTTTTTTTTTTAGGTCACCTAGGGTTCAGCCATCGAGTCGCTCCGATTAAATACCTAGAAGTCCACGGCTACATCAATTGGTGTCATTTGTGAAAAATATCATTAGTTATTTCTTTAATATTTCTTTTGAAAAATTTGTTCTTGTGATTTTTCTAGGTTTATATTTCTTGTTTTACATTACCATTAATGGTTGATGCAGGTTCAAAACTTGGAATTTCCCCTTCTAACATCTCGGCTAATAATACGGGCACTCTACCTGGTGTAGGGGAGTTACATATGGATGTTCCGACTTAGGGAGTGCAACCAGTAGGTGTATCTTATCCAAATTCGATGCTTTTGAAAATAAAAGAGATGGAAGCCATGTTGGAATCAATAAAAAAAGGAGTATGAGCAAGGGACAAGGGGCAGCACACCAGTCACTTTAGTAATGCCACCACCTCTACCTCCACCTCTAGTGGTTATAATACCATCTAGGGAACCCGTTAGAAAAGCAAAATCAGGGAGTAACAAAGGCAAAGAAAAAAGGGAACACCTATATGAGGAGCTGTTAGACTCTAAGCAAAGTGCTTTGAGCTAAAAAATTGCACGAGAAATCAATAAGTTCTAGAAAAACATGATGATTATGGGATGGGTGATGGGTCACCTTTGAGTGATAGGATTCTTTTAGAAATTTTTTTCCAAAATTTAAGCTCCCAACACTAGATAAATATGATGGCAATTCTAACACAAAAAGTTATTTGGAAAAATTTTGCACTATTATGCTTCTACAAAATATTAATAATTTTGTTTTGTTCAAGTTCTTCCCAACAACTCTTATTGAGCTCACGTAGAAGTGGTATCAAAGACTGTCTGTTGGGTCCATAGAAAATTTCAAATAGTTGGCGAACTCATTCAAGCAAAACTTTATCAGTTACATCCTCCCCAAAAAGTTGTCCTCTAATCTCAACAAACTTTGATAGATGGAAGGAGAATCACTCAGGGAGTATGTGTTCAGATTCAATATAGAAGCTATATAGATCGAAAACCTAAATTATGAGACTACTTACAAAGATATGAAGAACGGATCTAAAAATACCAAGTTTATGGATTCTCTCATTAAAAACCCTATTTAGGACTGTGAACAGTTGATGGAGAGAGCTTAAAAGTACATCGGATTAGATAATGAGAGGACATCTTTAAAAGAGGAGAGATGGATGAGTCAGGGTTTGAATAAAAGGTCTAAAAAAGAACCAGTGATAGGAAACCTTATAGACCAGATCACAAAATGCCAAGGAGAGATTGGTACACCAACTACACACCCTTAACTGAGTCTGGAGCTCGAGTATTGATGTGGATATAAAAGATTGATCAGGAGATCAGATGGCTATGAAAAATGAAGCCAAAAATCGCTAACCAAAGAGATAAGAAAAGGTACCGTTGTTTCCATGATGAACATGGTCATACAATAGACAAGTGCAGATAGCTCAAAGACAAGATCGAAAGGCTTATTCGAGAAGGAAACCTTACAAAGTTCACTGAAGACAGTTGATCAGATAATACAGGGAAGGAAGACTATTCAAGAAGTAGGGACTAGCAAAAAGCTAAACCAGAAGAACCCGTTCGAATTAGCAATGTCATTGCAAGAGGACCTAATGGTCATAAAACCAAGGGTAAAAAGGTAGCAAAAATAGCTAGCACGGAGAATGTGTTCTCAGTTTACAGGGAGAGCTTATGCAAAGATCTAATCTCTTTTAGACCTATGGATTATGAAAATGTCAAAAAGCCTCATTCTGACCCATTAGTGGTAAATGTTTTGTTAAACAAGTACATGGATCATAGAGTTCTCGTTGACATTGGGAGCTCAATCAATTTGATCACCTTATAAGTTTATGAGAAGCTCGGGTTGAAGAGAAGTTACCACACTGAGGTCATGTCCCCACTAGTTAGGTTGGGAGACAAAACAGTGCCAATGGCAAGAACCATAAATTTATCGATAACACTTGGAGGCGTAACTTTTAAATGGTCTATTTATTCTGAATTTGTCATAGTAGATATCCCATTATCATATAATGTTCTCTTAGGAAGGCCAATATTAAATCGTAATAATATTTTGCTTAACATGGATTATTTATGCATGAAACTTTCAGCTGCAAGTGGAATCGGAATGGTAAGAGAAAGTCAAAAGTCAGCCCAAAAATGCTACAACCAATTTATGATAGTGGCTAAAGTGACTCTCCCAACTGATCTTTTAGAAAAGCTGGACAGTAACATTTCTGTAATGACCCAAACGAGGGACCATTACCGGTGCTAGGGATCTGGTCAGCGTAAGGCTGTCGGAACCCATAGCAAGCTTAAAACCTGAGAAACATACATACATTCCTACGTCTCACCATCTAAACATACATCAAACTATTACACCTTAGTTTTTTCATCCATACATAAAAATTCATAACATAATAATGGTTCATAATTTGAACCTTAATATGCATAAGATCTAAACTGTAATGGTTCAACATGCATACTTTTAAAAGGGTTAATGAAATACATACATCATCATGCTTAAATAGTTATTACATAGTTTCAAATTCCTTAAATCACCAGCACAATACTATCCATTCATAAATTACATGTCTATCTACTCATACAACATACATAAACGAAGGGCTAAGACTACCCCTGATGGTCTTGTCTCAAAGAACTCTTTTAGTCCTGGATCTCCTGTACCTGTGGGTTAGGGGAATGGAGTAAGCTTACACAAGCTCAGTGAGTAAACTAACCATCATTAATTGCATCATTCATTTATACATGTGTAATGTATCATTCACATGGGATTTCACACCATAAAAATTTCATATAAGATGGACATTATCACTAGTAACTTCCTAAACTTTCTTTTAAAACATGACCTGTGTTATGTACCCTGGGAATTTTCAGAATTCCCAAGTTGAAAACCTGTAGAATCCTTCTCCCATCAACACCCAAATTCCTTCCAAAGTTCCAAAACTCAATTCAAACATGTATACACATCTCTAGGGACTAAAATAACTTGAAATCATGCTTAATACCCACAAACATTAATCAAAACTCAAAATCCTATATTTCCCTTAAACCTAACATAGCATATATATGGATTTCTTCAAATCCATCAAGGGAAACTAGCCATTTAAGGCCAATAACACTTAAACATAACTATTTTAATCATAAAACATGCAACTTCAAAGAAGATCACAACCCTAACCCTAGCATGCATAAATTTACCCAAAAACTTAACTCAAACCAACTTTTCATGAAATCAAAGTTATAGAAATCTAATTCCTTGTCAACTTTCTTAGATCTACCCATTAGATCAAGAAGAAAAGAAGGTTACCTCTTTTCTTGGAGCTTGGAGGTCAAAGAACCACAACTTCAAAACTTGAATATTCTCTTCCACACTTCTAAATGGAAAAACTCAGCTCCAAATCTTCAAAAATTCAAGGAAATCTCTTCAAAGAGCTCCCTGTATGGCCCAAAGTTGAGAGAAAGAGGAAAGAAGGAAAACCCTAAGTGTTTTGGTAGCAAAATAAGCTTTGGACTTTTTATACCCTTTCTATCGAGGGACTTTCAGCTGTCAAAAGTTCAGCTTTTAGCTATTGAAAGTCTAGCTTTTGGCTGCCAAAGTCTATTTTGTCTAAAAGAGCTTTTGAACTAGAAAAGGGGTTTCAGCTGCCAAAAGTCAATATTTCAGCTCCCAAAACTCCTTTTGCCAAACTCTTTCAGCCAGACACACTCAGTTTTAAAAATGTTTTAAAACATTTTTCATTCTTAAATATATTTTGAATATTTCAAACCTATATACATGAACATACTTTCACACCTTACCGCCATTCCTTTGTTAGTGAAGTTTACTTTTTACTAGAATATTTCGTTAAGGATAAATATTTTGACATGGGAAAATGGTGGGTGTTATAATTTCTTCGAAGCCTGCAAATCCAGTAGAAGAGGTGGAGCTAAGTAAGGGAAAAATACTTAGGGTCAGTATAGTGCTTCAACGCATGGATAGAGCATAGTTGATCAAGGTCTTGGCAAAGAGATTCTATACATTTGCTTGGAATCCAGAAGAAGTTATAGGTGTAGACCTGGTATTTATGGTACACAGTCTTAATATTGACCCGAACATCAAGCTAGTACAGCAAAAGAAGAGAAGGTTCACCATAGATAGACAATAGATAATCATAGACGAAGTCCAAAAGTTGTTAAAAGCATGACTCATAAGTGAGGAAAAATATTCGACTTGGTTGGAAAATGTGGTCTTAGTCAAAAAGACAAATGAGAAATTGAGAATGTGCTTTGACTTCACAGATCTCAATAGAGCTTACTCAAAAGATCATTTTCCATTACCAATTGTTGATAAGTTGGTTGATTCAATAGCAGGTCTTTCAGTTTGTTCACTAGTAGACGCTATTTCCGGATATCACTAAATAAAAATAGACTCCTAAGATGAGGAAAAAATGACATTTGTAACTAACTTAGGTGTTTACTGTTATAATATAATGTCGTTTGATTTAAAAAATACATGTGCCACTTACCAGAGGCTTGTTAGCAAAATGTTTGGATCTTTGATAGGCAAAACAGTAAAAGTATATGTCAACGACATGATCATCTATATAATATATAAAAAGTGTGAAAGGAGGAGGGAACATTAGCTTTATCCAAATTGCTCTTCATTATTTATAGTATTTACTATAATATTTTTTTATTCAATTTAATTTTAAAGTTTATATAAATATAAAATTCTTAATCTTACTTGTATTTAAATTCTACATAATTAAATTTTTATTATAATATAATTTAAAATAAAATTTTATAAAAATACTTTCATGATTTATATTATTAACAAAAATAGAATGTATTTTATTTATATGAATAACCTTTTTAATGAATCTTAATGAATTTCTGTCTCTATTTTAATTTCAATTATTTATGGAAAAATATTTTAATACAATAAAAGAACAAAAAAATAATAACTTTTGTCAGCCAAACATACAATTTTTTTTATTAATTTTTTTAAAAATTTTCTTTCAATTTAATTTCTTATAAGTTCATTAAAGAATACTTCATATAAAAAAATTTATATTTTTAATTATAGATATATTTCTAAAATTCTTAACTATTACATTAATATATAAGTTAGTACATTTATTGATAATATATATATATATATATATATATATATATATATATATATATATATATTATAAAAAATGAATATTCATTGATAATATAAAATTATTATTTTAATTTAATAAATTTACATTTAAATATAAACACAAATTAATATTTGATATAAAAAGAGTTTAATTTTTATATGAATATAAACATTATATCATTTAATAGATTTTTTTTTTTTGAATTTAACAGCCTTCTTTATTGAAATTTGACATTTACTTTTAGAAGAATGATTATAAAAAAAAAATAATTTACAAATAGGTTATAAGTTAGTTTGACATATAATATTTTATTGTAAACTGAATAATTATTTATATATTCTTTACTATAATCATTTTAATTAAAATTAATAATATACTAATGTGAGTATTTTTATTCTATTGACATAGATTTTTTTATATTTTTGTATGAAAAGGAAATTTTAGCTATTAATTTATTAACGTAAATATATTTGTAAATCTTATTTTAAAATTTTTCACCATATCATAAGAAAATATGAAATTATGTAAATATTATATATCAAATAAAAATTAATAATATTGATATGGGTGTTCATAATTAATTTTAGTAAATAAAATTAAAAATCAAATAAAAAATAACTAAAAATAAAAAAATCAACATTATATGAAATTATACCAAATTAAATTTATTTTGCTATTATATATATAAACTTGTAAATAGAGTTGAAAAAAGTTTAAATTTTTCACGCTAATTATATATGTTTTATAAAAATTATAAAATGTTAAAAGCTAATTAGTCTTGATAAACTCAACACTTTATTATTAAAGAAATTTAATACGAAAATATATGAACCAACAAAATAATAAATAGTTAAATTTATATATTTATAAAACACTAATTATAAAATTATATTACAATAACAAATTTTTTGTAATAAATTTAATTTCTATAATTTTTTTATTTTCATTGATATATTTTTGTTTTCATTAGCTTAATCTAAAAATTACAAGTGCGCGTACAACATATATGTCATGAAAAATGAAAAATTATTATATTATCATAATAATAATAATAATAATCAATATATTATAATAATATTATATTATATAAAAAATTAATAAAAATTTTATAAAAAAAAATTAAATTATAGGTACATACAACAAGTGCAGAAATCATGCAATGCGCATTTAAAAAAAAAAACTAGTAAAAAAGTAAGAGGATAAAGTACCATGCAAGGGACATTACAAAGAAATTTGACATTCTAGATAAGGTCGGAATGAAGCACAATCTATAAAAATGCACTTTTAGGGTAAAGGCTGGAAAATTTTTAGGTTACCTGATCTCAGAGAGAGTAATAGAAGCCAACCCTGAGAAAATTCGAGCTATCATGGAGATGCAATCGCCAAAGAACATAAAAGAGGTCCAGAGGTTGAATGGGAGGATAATTGCTTTCAGACTATTCATGTCTTGTTCAGCAATAAAGTGGTTATCTTTCTACAAAGCACTCAATGCTCAAAGAAGTTTCAAGTGGGGCGAAAATTGTCAGGTAGTATTTGATGAAGAAAAACTTTTTTTAACAAAACCTGTTTTATTGAACTCACCTAGGCAAGGTGAGATCCTATATCTTTTTCTTGTAGTTACCATAGAAATAGTGAGTTCAGTCCTAATCAAAGAGGAGGAGGGGCAACAAAGGTCAATAGACTACACAAGTCAAGTTCTAAAGGCCATCAAACTCAATTATCCAGTTCTAGAGAAGTTAACCTTTGTAGTTCTTTTAACAACTACAAAGCTTAGCTCGTACTTCGAATCTCACACTATAAAAGTATGAACAGACTATCCATTGAGGAAGATTTTGCAGAGGCCAGATACATCAAGACATTTTGCTACTTGGTCAGTTATCCTGGGAGCCTATGACATCGGGTATGTTTCTTGAACAGTATTAAAAGCACAGGTTCTAGCTGATTTTGCAGCCGAGCTAGAACTAGTCCCAAAGGTAAAAATAGAGTAGAGGATGACATGGAATGTATGGGTCAATGGAGCCACGGTGCTAATGGATCATGGATCGGAATTGTAAAGGCGGGCCCTCACAACATCAAGCTCAAGTATGCTGCACACCTAAATTTTTGAGCCACAAACAATGTAGCTGAATATAAAGCTTTGTTGATAGTCCTACACATCATTAAAGAGGTAAGAACCCTAAACATTAGTATATATTTTATTCAGAGTTGTGGTAAACCAATGTCAGGTAACTTTCAAGTACGAGATCCGAACTTGGGTAAATACAACATGAGAAATTAGAAGTTACTAACAGAAATTAGATCTAACCTAGGAGAAGTCATGATTATCCAAATCCTTAGGGGTGAGAACTATGACGCTGATGCCTTGGCCAAAATAGCAATAATAGAAGAGCAGCATCTCTCTTAGCCAATCCATATAGAAGAAATTAATCAGCCAATAATTGATTAAGAGGAAGTCCTCCCAATCGACATTAGCTTAACTTGGATGTCCCTAATTTCCAACTACCTTGAGTATGGATCTCTTCTCGATGACCCGTTTGAAGCAAAGAAGATCATGCAAAAATCATATAGGTACAGTGTCATTAATGGATGGCTTTACAAAAAATCCTTCATGCAACCATGGCTCAAATGCATCTTACCCGAGGAAAGAGCAATAATTCTAATTGATATTCATGAAGGCCTATGGGGAAACCATGAAAGAGCTTGGATGATCACCAAAAAAGCATTTTGGCAAGGTTATTTCTGGCCCACAGTGGTAGATGATGCTAAGAGCTGAGTTCCATGATGTAGGAAATGTTAGGAGCATGGTTTCATTCCTCGAACTCTAGGAGAAAAATTGTTGGCAATCGAAAGTCCATAGTTATTTTGTTAATAGGGAATCAATACACTTAGGCCATTCCCTAAAGCCTCAAGATCTTGGCAATATGTTATTATAGCCATTGATTACTTTATAAAGTGGCCTAAGACTGAGGCAACACAGCTTATCACTGTAGATAAAGCTATATCATATGTTAAACAAAATATCTTCTGTCACCGAGGCATTCCAAAAGTCATCATAACTAATTATGGCACTCAGTTTGAGGGAACAACTTCAGAGACTTTTTCACTGAATGATGCATTGATCTCAAGTTTGCTTTAACATGTCATCCGCAGACCAATGACATAATGGAGGCAACTAACTAGACTATCTTAAATAGACTTAAAAGGATACTGAATAAGGCAAAAGGTAGATTGCTAGAAGAGCTTCCACATGTATTATGTGCTTTCCAAATGACTCCAAAATTAGCAAATGTTGAAACCCCATTTTTGCTTACCTATGTCTCTGAGGCTATGATCCCTACTGAAATCAGCATTTTAAGTGCCCAAACTGAGAGTCTAGAAGTGGCAATGAATAATGAAGAACTTCATTTCAACTTGGATCAAGTAAAAATTTTAAGAGAACAAGCTTACATCAGAATGGCCAAGTATTGCTAAAGGATGGCAAAGATGTATAACCAAAATTTAAAGCATCGATCTTTCATGGTAGGCAACCTAGTGATGAAAAGGGTGGATGTCTTAGGGGGTGTTGCTAGAGCTGGTAAGTTAGGAAACAATTGGAAAGGATTGTATGTATTCTTTAAAGTGCTTCACCTTGGATCATACAAAATCACTTATCCAGGTGGCAGTGAGCTGCCACAAACTTGAAACATTTGTAATTTGAAGAAATATTATCAATAAGATGACAGTTCATATCAGTAATTAGACCAACTAATAACCTTTCTGAGGCACCAAAGACCTCTAGTCAAATACCTTTTCTAGGCACCAAAGACCTCTCTAAAATGCCAAAGACCTTATCGAGGCACCAAAAACTTCTCCAAGGCATTGAAGACCTCTCCGAGACATCAAAGACCTCTCTTGAGGCATTTAAGCTCATTTTCAAGGCATCAAGAATTTGAGGCAATCAAGACCTCTAAACCGAACAAGATCTATAAACTTTTTGAGAATAAAAACATCCATGGGGTAGCTATGAGAACCCCCATAAATAATTAAAAACTAGTTGTTTATAAGAAAAAAAGGAGCCAACAAGCTCAAGAAAAAATAGTGTTCAGTCTGACGAGTTCGGTCAAGATCAAACCCAAAAAGAAAAGCCAGTAGGAATTATTAAATGATGGATCAACAAACTTATGAGTTCAAAAATTGCTATTAAGTAATCATATATTTAGAAGTTCAAAGAATGTTGACTTACAAGAACCAAATTTGGTGATCGAGTGTTTGATATTCTAGTTTAGAAAATAAAAGAACAAGTAAGCATGAAAAAAAGGGAAAAACTTCATTAAATTTTCATAAATTTTTGACAACTTTTGCAGTAGAAGGAACCCCAATAGTTGGATCCGTTGCATTTATACTATGAGACTCCCTGGCCTTATCACCATCGCTCTCATTCTCCGCATCGACACCAAGGGCAAGCTTCTCAAACTAGGTAAAATCATTATTTGGATACAACTTTACCATCTCAGAGAGGTGGTTACTGTGAGCCTGAACATAGGTATTCCCTTCTTTGTCGATCACTTCGTCATCCTTAGCCTTAAGCTCATCCTTTAGTTTAGCTAGCTCAATAGCCTAGCTCACCTTCACATCTTTAAGCTCCTTCTACAACTGTGCAAGAAGTTCCTCGGATGACTTTACTTTCTCTTCCCACTATTACAATCTAACACCCCTATTAGATAAGTGAAACTTTAGATTTACTGCTTCTCCAATAGCCTTAGACATCTCTTGCTTAAAAAGGTTCACCTTTTCTTTGACCATGTGTTGAGTGGCAACCAACTCCAATTGTAGACTCATAGAATAGTGCAAGAGGTCCTCAATACTTTTTGGTCCAATTCAAAGACAATCCTCTAGAAGACATAGGGTTGTAGTTATAACTTTATCTAGGTCTATATTTCCTTTAATAAATCGGTTCTTATTTAGAGACCAGGTCAAAACTTGAGCTCCCCTTAAGGTTTGTTGCCTAGAGGAACCACCACCTAAGGTAGTCGAGATAGGTGGTTAGGCTAGAGGTCATACCAAGATTAAAGGAGATCTGAGTTCTGTCAGCTCATTTTGAGTAGGAGCAGATGAGATTGGGTCCTCAGCTCAGGCTCTCTTAGAAGGATGTTATCCTCTAGTCTTTGCAGCAAAAGCCTATGACGTTGCTTCTTTTCTTTGAAGAACTCATTTAGTAAGCTCTCTTTTCCTCTTTTTCTCAACATTTTCAGCGTTAGTTCTAGCCATACCTACATAAAATAAGAAATTAGTATAACACCCAATATTTCTTGATGTCAGAATTTCTATCGTAGATGAAATATTCTGGTGAATTTGAAGATTCCATGGATAAGGGAATAGGGGTAGAACTGTATGTGCATATGTTTATATAGGCATATGTTTGAGATGCTCAAAGTGCTTTTAAAAATGAAAATGTTTTAAAGGTTTTTATCCCTAAAAGTTTTTAAGTGTTTGTTTTGGGCAAAAGGAACTTTACCATCTAAAGGATGGACTTTCAGTAGCCGAATTCTTTTTTATGGTTCAAATGCCCACTTGGACAGAACAGACTCTAGCAGCTGAAAGTCCCTCGACTATAAACGGACACTAAGGCTTGTATTTTTGTCCAAAACACTTGGGTTTTCTCTTCTTCTCTCTCTCTCTCAATTGTTAGAGGATACAAAGAGCTCTTTGAAGAGATTTTCTTAGGTTTTTCAAGATCTAGAAATAGATTTTTCCATTAAAAAGTTTGGGAGAGTAGATTCAAGCTTTAGGGCTTTGATTTTCTCACCTCCAAGTTCCAAGAAAAGAGGTACCATTCTTTTCTTCTGGATCTAATAGGTAAATCTAAAAAAGCTGATAAGGGATTATGTTTTTATAACTTCAATTTTATGTAAAGTTATTTGCCAAATGAGTTTTGGGAAATTTATACATGTTAGGGTTAGGGTTAGGGTGTGACACTCCTTACCCATCTACAGTGTAGCTAAGCGAGGCATTGTTTGCTAGTTTTTCAACCACTGCAAGTGCACGGATCACTAACAAGTAATAAAGTGATGAGTGAAGTATCATTCCCACGAGAAATTTAATTAGCAAGTACCAGGCTACATGGCAATTTTGACTATTTAGGCTACCGAGTATGGATGAGAATGAGTTAAACCTATTTTAGATGCTAAAAGTAATTTTTGAATTAAACTATTTATAAAAGCAATTTCAGAATTAAAATTTCACACTATAACTTTACTATGGATTTTAATCTTGTCTATTCATTGAGAATAATTGCTTTGATGGAAATTAATCCTAGGATATCCTAAGTCCTTTCTCAAGGCACTTAAGGTGTATTTTAATTAACCTAAACCCTACTTTTGTGGTGATTAAATTAATTAAAACTCTTTAAGATTTGTGATTAATTTTGAAATTCCACAAAGGTATCAGCCTATCTCTAGGTCAGATTTCTTAGGTTCAAGATTTTGATTTTCTAATATTAATCTTCACCTTTCAGTCCTTCAATTAATATCTGCAATCAATACTAAGTGGGTACTGACACATATCATGCATTAAGATCACAAGAAGTTGAATCAAAGAACTAAACTCAAATCCAATAAATAAAACTCAATATTTATCCATAATAACAATTGTAAATGTTACTCTCCTAATTCCAGAATAAAGGAATTACTCACTTATGGTGAGTTCAACAAACATGAAGGAAATAAAATAACAAAACATAAAGAGTCTATTTAGAGAATTAGAACAAAAGAACCGAAGAGGAATGACTGCAGTCTCGATCCTTGTGAAACTTCGGCTGAGGGTTTCCCTTCTGTGCTAGTGTTATACTCTTCAAGACGGCTATGGAGAAAACAAGTATGAAAAAAATGAAAACCCTTATGAAAACTCTGAAAAGCTCTACAAAAAAGTTAAACTGAAATGAAGCGCCTCTATTATCCCTGTTGTCATTTTCTACTTCTATTTATAATAGTTGGTCTAGGGTTAGGTCTTTAGAATCCCAAAAGCATTAGGAGTCTATTTGGAGTGTGTAAACAAGAGCTGGAATTCGGATTAGGAAAATGACTGTCACTAAACGGCCAAGAGCCGTGTAACTTACTGGAGCTAAATGGTTGCTTCTTGCATTGGCACAGAAACTTACACGAGTTTGCACTGGGTACACAGGTCTGGTTACACGGCCCGTGTACTTCTGTTTTTGGAGAATTCTTCAAGCTTGTGTCCGGCAGAGACTTACACGGGTCTCCATAGCATACACGGGTCTGATTACACGACCCGTGTACTTTTGCTTCTTCTTTGGCTCTCTGGCTTTCTTCTGGCAGTAGGTTACACGTGTCTATGGATTTTGTTTACACGACCCGTGTATTTTGTATCAATAGCTTTTCTTAACCCTATAACCTTTCCAAGTTTCCTTCTGCACTCCTATGCTCTTAAAATTCACCCAAATACCTAAAATTTGCAAAAAATATGGAATTTAGAGCTTGGCAATAAAGTTTACAGAAGTTAATGAAATTAATGGTTATGTATGAGATTATTATTCTAAATGCTATGAAATATTATACAAATGTACTTAAAAACATCTATATAATACAAGTGTATTAAATACCCCCAAACTCAAACTTTTGCTTGTCCTCAAGCAAATCAAAACTCTTTTTAGAACACTTTTTAGGGGAAAACTTAGAAACATAACCTTAGACTCAATATGCACACAATTGAACTCTTTCAACCTTCATGCCAATTCCCTTCCTTTAACTCATAAGGGCTTCAATAGTTACTTACTTAAACCTTCACACTTTTTATGGAGTTTTAACTAGTTATTCCTCTTTGCAAGGCTATTAATAAGTCACAAATAACCTGTTTTATTATGATAGACTTGAGAAATACTTACTTCCCTAAATTTGCCTCTATTATGGATAATTGTGATGGAATATTCAAATTCCAACTTCATATGCATATCTCAATTGCCCATCTCCATTAATGTAGCATATACTTTTCAAAAGATCAAAAGGTCATTAAAGGGTTGTAATGGGGCTAGAGGATAATGACTTTATTGCCAATGAAAGGTTTTTAGGAAATGAAAATATGAGGATAACATGTATGCATAAAATATCAAATATACTAAGTTTATTCACCAATTTTGTATGGAGAGGAAGGGCTTTTATTATTTATTTTACTTTATTTTTATTTTTTATAGGGCCAAGCATGCTTCCATGATACTTATCTTGGGACTTCTTCTTCTCTTCTTTCTTTTTTTTTTTAATGTCCCTTTTGTCCTCTCCCCCAAACTCATTACTTTTGCTTGGTTGGAAAGGAAAATTTTTATTTGATTTCAATTGCACTCTTGCACTCTTTGTCACACCCTACCCCTCTGTAAGGCATAACATGATCCCGTAGTATACCTAATGAAGTACCAACTTCATCTACTGATAACCCATTAAATACACTACAAGGGATTTTAAAAACTTTTCTTACTTCTTTTACAGTGGTGAGTACTATTTACAGGTGTTAAAAACCTTTTTGAACTGAAGTGATAGAACCAACACATTTGAATTATTTGGAATTTCTGTAAAAATTTTGGCAGAGTGCCATCTGTATTTTGGATAAAACAGTTCCTCAGAAAACCTGTAGAAAGCACTTCAATATTTTTCCAAATCTCAACTCCAACATATTTCTCAACACAACATATTTCTCAACTCAAATCCACAGTGATTTTCAAAGACTGAGATAAAAGAAATATAATACAATTTTTACAAGCCAAAATAACTCATAATTATTTTACAATTTCAATGTACAATTTTAATTTACAACTGCTCAAAACCAAAAACAATATGTACATACAGTGGTCATACATTACAGTACAAAATGCAAAATGTTGGTATACTCATTATACCCGGTAATCTCTCATTGGAGGTACTAGCAGCCTAGTCTGCTGCCCTATCTGTCTGTCTATCTGCAACAGCAATAAAAAGCTATCGCTGAGACAATGTCTCAGTGGTGCACAACATTAACCAAATACATCTTTAAATCACAATTCATAAATCATATAAATAGTGGATACTTAAAACCATAGTAATTTCAAGACAGTAATTGTCCACAAGAATTTAAACTCCATTTCTCAATATCACAATAAATTTCAATAAGTCAGATCATGGTTGAATTCAAAAGACAGTATATGTCAATAAGAGTTTAAATTCATTTCACAATCTCACAATACATATCAATAAATCACACACAGCTTAATCATGTTCCAAAGTTCAATTCGTCCCAAAAGCTGATGGCTAATGAGGTATTCAATTCGTCCCAAAAGTCAATGACTAATGAGGAATAACATAGCTAGCTAGCAAAAATATGAGTACTCATCCAATTCGTCCTCAAAAGGCACACACCTCAACACTTCAGCCAGAGAGGGAATTCAATTCGTCCCACTAGACAAGCTAGCGAGGAATACAATCAATATACATGATAGCTGTGGTTTCAAACCATTTCCAATACTTTTCAATCAATAAGTATCCATCAATATCATTCAAACAATTTCTCACAATTTCAAACCATTTACAGTGCTTTTCAAGCGATAAATATCCATTCAAACACATTTCCACAATTTAAAACAATAATGTACAAATAGTCATAATTCATTTCAATTGAAAAATTCAAAAGAAATAGTTGTTGTGCACAAACCTCTGATAATTGTCTCCTGGTCTGGACTTAGTGTTTCCTTCCCTTTTCCTGAGTCTTTGGTAACTGAGAAACACAATTTGAAGAGTTTCAGTACTAAATTAAATTATCTCTAACGATAATGTTCGATAAGTAATTAACTGAAAGCTATTATTTGCTTAATCACCTAATATACCGACCCTTGATGCGTTCTAGGTAAATTAGGTTTTATTGTCACTAATATGTCACATTCGATAGTGTTTTAGGATTGGTACACGTTACCAATTTCATTTCCTTGTTTGGTGCATTTTATTGCAACTTGCTGGATTCCGGTATACTAGTTTGACCTAGCCGGACGACCTAGTTCCCTCAGTTTTCGGGTTTCTGTCAAAACTAAAAACTTGTAGATCTATGTCTTATGGAATGCGGGGCAAAATTTCAGGTCATTCTGAGTTATGTAGACCAAGTTATGGTCATTTTACTATTGCTGGTCAAATGGCATCAAATTAGGTCATTTTAGGTCAATTTGGTCAACTTTGGTTCGGCCAGTTTTTGGACGCAAACTTGTGCAAGCTG
Organism: Hevea brasiliensis; assembly: GCF_030052815.1. NCBI lineage: Eukaryota > Viridiplantae > Streptophyta > Magnoliopsida > Malpighiales > Euphorbiaceae > Hevea > Hevea brasiliensis. The sequence continues at coordinate 46,298,264 of NC_079498.1, forward strand.
TTTGACTTGCTTATGGTCATTTCTGGGCTTTGGTGTCTTCATAAGACTTTTAGGTATGGGTCTTAACTATTCATGGTTAAAATTTTAGGTCAATTTGACCTGTTTTGAGTGAGTTATGGCCTAAAAACTAACTGCTACCCAAATCGTCAGTTTTCAGGTCTCAATTGTACTTAATCCGAATTGGTCATTTTTCATGCTACCTTGCAAGCAGAATTTTGGTATGCTTTCTCAATGAAAGTTGGCACATTTTGTGCCTAGTTTCACCTCCAATTGGTCTCATACCAATTGGAGTTACACATTTAGAGTTATAGGCCAAAATGCACACTGTCCTTAATTACCTTGCTTAAACATGTAGCAATTACACATTTACCTTACCATAAATCCACTCCTCAACCCAATTCTGTTTTGGTACATTACCAAAACCATATACCACTTCACTTTAAAGTCACTTTGGGCAGATTACAAACATCCTCAATACACCAAATAAAACTCCAATTCATAAAGTCCAAATAAAACAATACATACACATGGACATTTCTAATTCTTACACATACTTTACACAACCAATTTACATACACACTCATCAATCCTCAATGTCACAATTTTGCCCATATCTTCATGAACACATACATTTATCAAAGAAGCCTCAAGGCTGCCGAAAAGCTTCACCATGCCAAAGTGTCCATAATTCATCAATTTCCATTCCAAGTGCATAATCACCATTTACATGTGGAATTAACTACTAGGACATCAATTCACCCTATTCAACATGAATTCCCATCAAACATATGTAAAATGAATCATCAAATATACAACTCCATGGCTTCCCAAAATTGATATATCAAGAACTCCTCAAACTTGAAAATTTTCTTCACAATTCAAACACCCATAACAAGTATACAAACTTTAACAAAGCAAAGTTCGAAAATACAAACTTACCTATGGTTGGGGATTGTTAAACCTTCACCAAACTTCTTGATTTTGGTATCAAGCTCTTCCTTGTGATGTGGGGACAATTTTTTATGAAGCAATCTAAGTGATTAGAGGTGAAATGGAGGAAAGGATTAAGCTCTAAGTGAAACGGCAATGGAGGATTTTCTTCCTTCTCAATTCGGCAGGTTGAATCTAAGTGAGGAAGATGAAATGCAGATAGGATAATGGGTGTACACCTGCCCCATTTAGCTTTTAATTAATCCTTTAGTGGCCCACTCACTCAAATAAATCATATAATAAGTTTAACTCCCACTTATTCCACATTAAATCCTTAATTGTTGCTATTTACTTTAGGTACCACCAAATTAATTTTTCATTTTATTTTCTAAGTGTAATATTACTTATTTTTAATGGACATTTAGGTCAAAAGACAATTTGGGATGTCAAATGACCACAATACCCCTGTTCGGGTTGCATTCCCGATTTTTTGGTAACACCGGGTTTTTTCTGTTTTTCGATTTCTCACTTTTCTTTGTACTAATTATTTAATTTTTCTTTGATATTTCTAATGATATTTATACTTCCATAAGGGTCTATTTAAGTCCTAAAAATATTTTCCGCAGTCCAGGGCTAGTCAACGGTCCACGCCGTGACTTCCCGGCGCGGTCACCCATCGCTAGGGTTCTCGGCTCGTTTAACTTGGTTACATTTCTTTGCTATTATTTTTCCTTTGCTTTTCTTGTATTTTCTTTTCTTGTATTTCAATATTTTATGTCTCCCCACTCATAATGAAGTGTAGTTCTAGGCATCCTAGCTGTCTGGACAGCACTGGTCACCGGAACAGTAGAACGCACTACTGAACTTAGGGGTGTTACACTCTTTCTTAAGTTCCACATCCTTTCTCCATTTTCCTTTTTTTACACTTTAATATACTTTCTACTTATGCATTTAGCTTCCTCAAAAGGGTATGGTAGGTGTTTAGGCTAGAGGTTAGGTAAATAATATGGATAAACAATAAATTTTTAAGGGGTAGATATAGGTTTCAAATTACCTACAAGGGATATATATTTTAATTAAGGGTGGCTAAGGCTTAGTGAAGCTATATCAAAGAATGTCTTAATCATTTCTTCATCAAGCATATACTAGGATTTTGCCTTGATAGGTCCAAGAGACATGTTTTAGGGCTGGCGAGGCAATTTTAGGTTTGCTTCTATTTCAAAAATTTTCTCCTTACTTTGTAAGTTCAATGTAACAAATTAATACCTATGAAGGGGTTTAACTAATCTAGCTAGGGCAGATTTACTAGACCAAATTTGCCTAGCAATTTAGTTGAGTTAGGTTCATAATTTGGCTTTAAGTTCTCCATATGAAATGTTCTCCTATGTCTTAGGTTTCCATAGGTTCAAGAATTAGGCAAATTAGAGTTTCTTAGAGTGAGATATGACTAATTTACCAAGTATTATTCATCTGGTCATTCTACCCAAGTCCAAAATTGCCATTCCGGATTCAAAGCTTAATTAGAGTAACCTATGGTCATTATCTGGGTAGGCTTTCTTCATGAAAATTGTGGCATTATGTCTTTGATTTCATCTTCAATTGGTTTCACACCAATTGGAGCTATGTAACTCAACTTATGGCCATTCCAACCTACTGGCCCCAAACTATCCAGCATCAGTTTTCACATACACCTCCATTAATCCATAATTTCACCATTTCATCAACATTTTCTCAACATTTATTCATCCACAAGTCATAATATATGTTCAATTGTAACAAATATGAACTAGACAGAGAAACCCCTAATTTATACCAAACTCTAATTAGTTATCAAACTTCAAAAGTTCAAGAATTATTAGCACTAACCTTGTGTGCTAGCTTCAATCACCCTTCAAACATTATTTTCTTCAATCAAACACCACTTTCCCTTTAAATTCCACTTCTGGCTAGATTTCTCACTTGGAATTTAGTGTGTTTTTCTTCACTTCAAGGCTGGCTGTGGACTTCTCTCAAGGTTTCCAACAAGTTTGATGAAGGGATGATAGAATTTGGAAGCTTGGAATGGTTGTGTTAATGGTGGAAATGAATAAAATTGAGAGAGAATGGTGAGGAGTAGTTGGGATAGTAGGTATGGCTGAAGAAGGAGGCAGATTGACTTTAAATTAAAATAATTAGAATAAGTTGTCTTATTGTTATGTTCTTAATTTTAATTAGGTCATGCTTAGATCATTAGTTAAGTCATAATTGAAATTTTAATTCAATTTTCATTTCTTTTCTTTTCTTCTTTCAATTACACATCTCTATTTGGATTTTCATCAAAATTTCTTCATATTTTATTACATTAATTTCACTTAATTTAATTGACATTTGAGTCAAAAATCAACTCTCTAAGTGAAATGACCAAAACGCCCTTCATTGACCATGGTTTGTCTTTACCGATTAGCATTGGTTTCTGTGCATTTTCTTAACATTTTCATTTCCATTAACCCCTTAATTAAGCCTTAAATAAATGTCTCACTGGGTTCCTCCTGAGTTTGGGGTGGCAACTGAATCCACAGTCGCTTCCCAGTTGCTTCCTAGTGAGGTCACTCATCGCTATCGGCATGTACTCATTTAACCCATTTGCACTTCATTTCTTTCATTTTTCTGTAGCTTAATTTGATCATTATTTAGTTTATTTATGGCTCCTTACTCTAGTTTAAGTATGGTTCCAGACATCCTGACTGCCCAAACAGACATTAGTAACCAAAATAGTAGAATGCATGAAATCACCTAAAGTGAGGGGGTTTACAGATCGGGCATTGAATACGGATGAGTTTAATGCCATCTTTGGTTTTGACAGCGATGGCCCCAAGGAAATTCCACTCAATAGGATGGTCTATAATAGCATTACCTTTTGGAGGACCGTGGCACCTAATGCATCAGAGTACCATGCCAGCTGCTCTAAATTTATAGGGCTTACAAACCCAGTGCTGCGATATCTCCACCGCATCGTGGCTCACACCATTATGTGGCGAGGAGATAGTTTGGGCATGGTAAACGCTAACGAGTTATTTTTCCTATGGTGTATGGTACATGCGCACCAATGCACTATAGGGTATTTTCTTTGCTAGCACTTTAGGAGGATCCCTTACTAAACCGTTGGGCATAGAATGGCGGCCTCATCACAGCCATAGCAATGCACTTTGGCTTCATACTTGCACATGTACGGTTGTGTCCTATCACAGGGATGACTAGGATAGATGCAACCATTTACATCTCCATGGAAACCTGTAGGAGAATAGGAGATTATGCCTCCTTATGGATGAACATGGAAATTTGATACTTAGAGGTCATTACGAGCCTAGCAGCAGCCTGCAAAGGAGCAGCAGTAGTATGAGGGACTAGAGCCAATACACCAGGCCTCATCAGCTCAAGTCCCACCCTTTATTCTTACTAATCCTGTCCTTGCACACCTACAAAGGATGGAGCATACCTTCACCCAACGCTTTTGAGATTTAGAGGATAGGCTCCAGGAAGCATATAATAAACTTTACATGCTCCTGAAGAGACGAGATGAGAGTGGACCCTCCTCACCTTGAGAGACATTTTAGACTAGGATGATTAGATTAGGCACATTTTGGATTTTGTACAGGCATAGGCCTAGCACTAGTCTATTATGTTAAATATTAGTACATTTCCCTGATATATATACATATGCTTTGCTTATTCATTCTATTGTGCCTTATCAATTTTAAATAGCTTGCACATTATATTATATTGCTATTAAGGACTGTAACACCCCTAAGTTCGGTAGTGCGTTCTACTGTTTCAGTGACCAATGTTGTCCGAACAGCTAGGATGCCTAGAACTACCTTCGATATGAGTGAGGAGACATAAAATAATGAAATACAATAAAAGAAAATACAAGAAAAACAAAGGAAAATAATAGCAAAGAAATGTAACCAAGTTAAACGAGCCGAGAACCCTAGCGATGGGTGACCGCACCGGGAAGTCGCGGCGTGGACCGTTGACTAGCCCTGGACCGCAGGGAACCCTGAAAAATATTTTTAGGACTTAAATAGACACCTATTGAAGTATAAATACCATTAGAAATATCAAAGAAAAATTAATTAATTAGTACAAGGAAAAGTGAGAAATCAAAAAACGGATAAAACCTGGTGTTACCGAAAAATCGAGAATGCAACCTGAACAGGGGCATTGTGGTCATTTGACATTCCGAGTTGTCTTTTGACCTAAATTTCCATTAAAAATAAATGATATTACACTTGGAAAATGTCATGAAAAAATAAATTAGTGGTACCTAATGTAAATAGCAAAAATGGGAAGCTTAATGTGAGAAAATGAAATCTTAGATTAAACTAATAGTTAATTTTGACATAGTGCTCCACTAACTCATTTAAGTGGACCACTACCACTTCATTTGGATAGCAGATCATCTTCTTCCTCACTTCTCCAAGAACCAACCGAATTGCTCCATTGAAGAACCTCCATGGCCAAGCTCCATCAACCATGATTTAGCCATATTTTTCACTAGCTTCCTTCACAAAAACTATTCTACACCACTTGGGCAGTAGATAGGTAGCAAGAAGACCAAGTTTTAGAGAGATTTTGAAGAGTTTCCAAAGTGGTAAGTTTGTGTTTTTGGTTAGTGCTTCATTAAAGTTAGTAAGAATGTTATGGGTACTTGAATTATGGAGAGATTTTTGAGGTTTGATGTTTAAAGGGAGAGGTGTATTTTTGGCAGCCATGGAAACTCCTTAAGGGCAGTTTATTCTTGCTTGTAAATGGTAGATTAAAGGGTTGATTATGTGTTTATGTGTGTAGGAATTTATTTGGGTGATGTATATTAAGTATATGTAAATGTGTACTTGAATTTGGAAGCTTGGAAACTAATGGAGTGTGATGTATGAATCGGCAGCTTGATTTGGTGAACCATAAAAATATTATTTCATGTTTGGTTTATGGAATATTAATGTTGAATTGTGGTAGTTGTTATGGCAGCTTGGGTATATGTATGATGGTGTGAGGTTGGACATGTAAATGAGCTAGGTTAGGTGATTAAATTGTTGTAATTTGAGCTTGAAAAATTCTGCACTATATGGTACATGTTGAGTGTGATTATAAGCTACCAAAATGACCAACAATATGTTATGAAATGTGTTTAGGTTAGGATACAAACCAGAATTGGCATGAATGTGTGGTTTGGTAAGTGTTAAAAGTGACCTTTGATGAGTAATGAACAAAATGCAATAGGGCAGTTTATGTTTTGGGCCTAGAACCTTAAGAGTGTGGCTCCAATTGGTATGAGACTAATTGGAGGTGAAACTAAGCACAAAATGTGCCAACTTTTATGAAGGAAGCTTACCAAAATTCTGCTTGTAGGGTAACTTGAAAAATGACCAAATCCGGATTAGTGCAATTAAGGCCTGAAAATTGACCATTTGGGCAGTAGTTAGTTTTTTGGCCATAACTCACTCAAAACAGGTCCAATTGACTTGAAATTTTGACCATGAATAGTTAAGATCGGGTCCAAAAACTGGCCAAACCTAAAATGACCTAAAATAACCTAAAGTGACCAATTTTGATGCATTTTGACCAACAATAGTAAAATGACCATAACTTGGTCTACATAACTCAGAATGACTTGAAATTATGCCCCGCGTGCAATAAGACATAGATCTACAAGTTTGTAGTTTTGATCGAAACTCGAAAACAGAGGAAACTAGGTCGTCCGGCTAGGTCAAACTAGTGTCCCGGAATTCGGCAAATTGCAATAAAATGCAAAATACATGGAAATAAATTTGGTAATATGTACCAACCCTAAAAGGCTACAAATGTGACATATTAGTAACATTAAAACTTAATTTACCTAGAATGCATCGAGGGTCGACATATTAGGTTGACTAAGCAAATAATAGAATTCAGTGAATTAATTATCAAGCATTATCGTTAGAGACAGTTTAAATGAGTACTGAAACACTTCAAATTGTGTTTCTCAGTTAGCAAAGACTCAGGGAAAGGGAAGAAAACACTAAGTCAAAGCCAGGAGACAGTTATCAGAGGTTTGTGCACAACAATTATTTCTTTTGAATTTTTCAATTGAAATAAATTATGACTATTTGTATATTATTGTTTTCAATTATGGAAATGTGTTTGAATGGATACTTATTGCTTGAAAAGCACTGTAAATGGTTTGAAACTGTGGAAAAATTTATTTAGTGTGATTTGTGAAAATTGAAGTTAATTATGAATTGTGTTGCCATCTTGTGAATGAAATTATGACTTTGAAAATTTATTGGATTTCTCACAAATCATTTGAATAAAATGTTTGGAATTGATTTGTGTTCACACTTAGCATGACAGTATCACATTATTCCTCCTCCATTTATGGGGTTGTGATCGTTTATTTTCCTCCCTCTCTGGTTTGCCAGTTGAGGTTGAGATCGGATGAGTACTCATTATATAGCTAGCTTCCTCCCTCATTGATTTCGATTAGTGGGGTTGAGATTGCTTTGTCGTGGTGTACAACACGGCATTGATCGAAAATTTGTGTCATGGCTTAAGTTGTGTATGAATTGGCAACACTGTATTCTTAAAATTATTTGACTAAATTGTGTTATTATGAGCTTTGATAATTTGTGAAATGGAGTTTAAATTCTTATTGACATTCACTGTCTTTTGAATTTAACCATGTTTTGACTATTGAGATTTATTGTGATATTGTTAAATGGAGTTCAAATTCTTTATGACATTCATTGTCTTGAATTTAACTATGGTTTAAGTATCCACTATTTATATGACTGATGATTTGTGATTTAAAGTTGTATTTGGTTAATGTTGTGCACCACTGAGACATTGTCTCAATAATAGCTTTTCATTGCTGTCGCAGGTAGACAGACGAACAGGGCAGCAGACTAGGCTGCTAGTGTATTCAGCGAGAGATCATCGGGTATATTGAGTATACCACATTTTGCATTTGTATTGTAATGTATGTTCACTGCATGTATATATTGTTCTTGATTTTGAGCAGTTGTAAATTAAAATTGTACATTGAAGTTGTAAAATAAATTATGAGTTATTTTGACTTGTAAAATTTTGTATTATATTTCTTTTATCTCATCCCTTGAAAATACTGAAAAATTATTGTTGAGTTAAGATTGAGAAATATATTTAAAGTGTTTTTTTACAGGTTTTCTGAAGAACTGTTTTATTCAAAATACAGAGGGCACTCCGCCAAAATTTTTACAGAAATTCCTAATAATTCAAATGTGTTATCTCTTTCACTTAAGTTCAAAAAATTTTTTAACACCTGTAAATAGTGCTCACCACTATAAAAGAAGTAAGAAAAGTTTTAAAATCCCTTGTACTGTATTTAATGGGTTATCAGTAGACGAAGTTGGTAATTCATTAGGTATACTATGGGATCATGTTATGCCTTACAGAGGGGTAGGGTGTGACATGTTTTAGTGGTATCAGAGCAAAGTTTTTAAATTCTGTTTTCACCTGTAATTTGAATACTCTTTCTTCATAGTACAACTGCTCATTGTCATTGTTTGATACATACAGTACAGTACATTATAAATATGCACTAACGGGAGGAAATCTCCTTGTGTTAATTGTTCGGGAGGTCTAAGATCCTCGAACTGACTTTGGAAGAGGGTGATCGTTCAGTCGAACAATCGATAGAGGCTTAGGTACAAGTTGAGGCCCCAGCTCCACAAAATGTTGAAGGCCCAACTGTACCAGTTTTACCGGTACAAATTACTGCACAAATGGCCCAGCAAATGTCCACTTTCTTCCAATAAATGGCTGATAATCTGTCAGCCCAATCCCAAGTACAAACCCAACCCCCATAAGGGCAACATGAAATAGAGAAGAGGTAGAAACCTATGGGTCAGAGCTCAAGCAATAATTTGAGGAAGAGAAAAGAATTTGAGGAGCCCCAAGCTCAGGGATATAACAGAGGTGGATCATTAAGGCAGAGACCACCGAGGTCCAGTCGTCGAACAACTAGAAGTTCCTACCCTCCCTGCCAATGCGAAACTTGTGGTAGAAATCATGGTGGGGTATGCTACAAGGCCATAGGAGCCTGTTATAACTGTGGAGGCATAGGACACTTTGCCAAGGACTGCACTAGTGCCCGTAGAGTTGGACCACCTTCTACTACTGCTGAAGAGTTAGTTCAGAGCCCTGTCACCAGAGGTTCACAACCACCCAACAGAGGTAGAGGCAGGGGTAGAGGTAGCCCAGTAGGCAGCCAAGGCATAGTGAAACAATCAGAACAAGACAGTGCTCCAGTCAGAGTTTACGCAATGAGACAGAGAGAAGAAGTCGAGACATCTGATGTTGTGGCTGGTACCTTTTCAACTTTTAATCAAGATGTGTTTGTGTTATTTGATCCGGGTTCTACCCATTCTTATGTGAGTGCTAGCATCATTGATTGCATTGCTGTTCCATGTACAAAAATAGACTTTGAGGTGCTAGTAACAAGTCCGCTAGGACAGGAGGTCAGGGTTAATAGGATGTATAGGGAATGTCCTTTGGTGATCCAAGGACACACTTTTCTATCTGATTTCATTGAAATGCCCTTCAGAGATTATTATATCATCTTGGGCATGGATTGGTTAGCCAGGCATCACGCCATGATTGACTGTATGTTAAAGACAATCACTTTTGGTCTCCTTCAGTACAGTGGTATGGTAATACATGGGGAGAGGTAGCTATTGCCATCAAACATTATTTCGGCTGCACTAGCTAGAAAAATGATCAGAAAGGGGTCTGAAGCATACTTGGCACATGTAGTAGACACCCAAGTAGGGAGTCCAGCATTGAGGGGCATCCCTATAGTATATGACTTTCCAGATGTGTTTCCTGATGAATTGCCAGGATTACCTCTGAAAAGAGAGGTGCAATTTGAAATTAATGTTATGCCTGGTGTGGATCCAATCTCCATAAAACCATACAGAATGGCACCAGCAGAGTTGAAGGAGTTGAAGGAACAGTTGCAAGAACTACTTGAAAAGGGCTTCATCCGCCCTAGTGTGTCACCATGGGGAGCTCCAGTATTATTTGTTAAGAAGAAGGATGGCACTCTTCGTTTATGTATTATTTGACCGGGGGTCTGCATACTTTTATTTTAGTGTTAGAATTATATGTTCTGTTGTTATTCCTTTACAGGGGAATAAATTTTGATGCATTAGTGATTAGTCTTTTAAGATAAGGATTGTGACAATAAGTGAAATTAGTTTTGAAAGAGTTTATCGACAACAAGTATTTTCTAACACACCATAAATTATAAAGCTAAACAACAAGCCTACTTAATGTAAGGCAAGAGGACGTAAAAGTAAGTTACAATAATAGAATTGCTCTAGATGAGGGCAAGGATGTTACTATTAGTAATTGTTAATGGATATTGTAATCAGAATAAGTTTTGGATATTAGTAAATTCGAAAAGTAAAAAATATCAGAAAATTTGATCTATTGGGATGTATCATAGTAACTATGCAATGTTTTTGATGTTTATACTGTAAGCTGCAGATTACAGTACTAACTTGAGATTATTGTGTAGAGCTACGTACTACCCGATAGTGCACCTAGATGAGAATAGTTGCCAATGGCATCTATTTTGGTATAGTTATGCTAGGATAGAATTTAATAGTTAGAAATAAGTTTGAAAATCCTACTTAGGGATCTAAAACTCAAAAGTTAGAATATCGAAAGGTTATAATTCTGTACAAAAGGAAGTAAGTTATAGAATATTGACAGATAAAAAGAGTTATGGAAGTAAAAATTCGAACAGTTGATTCAGATATAACAAAGAAATGTTACGAATGTAAGGAAGACTATGGACTAAAATGGTCAGAGGACCAATGACTAGATAAATGATTCTAACATGACCTCAAGGGTCATTCAAGAAGGAACATGAACCAAAATATTAGACAGCACAATAGTAAGAGAAGATTGATGATGAGGGACAGACAGTAGTTGCATGGCATGTACAGCCAGTGTTGATTGATCAGATCAGAATGGCTGCCCAGAGTGATGATAAATATCAGAAGCTACTGAAAGAAGTCCAGCAAGGCAAGAAACCTAAATTCTCTATGAGAGATGATGGTTTATTGCTACATCAGGGCAGAATGTGTGTTCCTAATGATGTTGAATTGAGACAGATCATTATGAAGGAAGCATATGAGTCTCCTTTTGCTATGCACCCTGGTGGAACTAAAATGTACAGAGGGCTGAAAGAGCATTACTGGTGGATGGGTATGAAGAGAGATATAGCTGAATTTGTTTCCAAATGCCTAACTTGTCAGCAACTAAAGACGGAACATCAAGTTCTAGCTGGTTTGTTACATCCTTTATCAGTACCAGAGTGGAAATGGGAACAGATAACTATGGATTTTTTTACAGGACTTCCGAGGACACAGAATAGTCATGATGCAGTATGGGTTATAGTTGACAGACTAACCAAGTCTGCTCACTTTTTGCCAGTTCGGATGGACTATAGCCTGGAGAGATTGGCCAAATTGTACATATATGAGATTGTAAAATTGCATGGAGTGCCAGTATTGATTGTATCTGACAGAGATCCTAGGTTCACTTCTAGATTCTGGGGTAGTCTTCAGACGGCCCTAGGAACTAGATTGAACTTCAGCACAGCATTCCACCCACAGACAGATGGCCAGTCTAAAAGGGTTATTCAGATATTGGAGGATATGCTACGGGCTTGTGTGATTGAGTTTGAAGGTAATTGGGATACACACTTACCTTTGATTGAGTTTGCTTACAACAACAGCTATCAATCAAGCATTGGGATGCCTCCATATGAAGCTTTGTATGGTAGAAAGTGCAAAACTCTCCTATGTTGGGATGAAGTAGGTGAAAGAAAGATGATTGGGCCAGAAATTGTTCAGCAGACAGAGGAAAAGATCAGATTGATCAGAGATAGACTCAAGGCTACATCAGACCGTCAGAAGTCCTATGTTGATCTGAAAAGAAGAGATATTGAATATGCAGTGGGTGATAAGGTATTCTTCAAAGTTTCTCCTTGGAAGAGGATTATGAGATTTGGCAGAAAGGGGAAACTGAGTCCTCGTTTCATCGGACCATATGAGGTTCTAGAAAGAGTGGGTCCTTTGGCATATCTGTTGGCATTACCTCCGAGGTTAGCAAGGATACACAGTGTCTTCCATGTGTCCATGTTAAGGAGGTACAGATCAGACCCATCTCATGTACTATCAGTTGAAGAGATTGAGGTAAATCAAGACTTTCCTATGAGGAAGAACCCATAGAAATTCTGACTTATGAGGTGAAGCAGCTGAGAAACAAACAGATACACCTGGTTAAAGTGCTGTTGAACCATCATTCAGGCCAGGAAGCTACTTGGGAATGTGAAAAGGATATGAGGAGACAGTACCAACAGCTGTTCAGAGACTAATGCCAGGTAAAATTTCGAGACGAAATTTATTTTAAGGGGAGGAGAATTGTAACACCCCTAAGTTCGGTAGTGCGTTCTACTGTTCCGGTGACCAGTGTTGTCCGGACAGCTAGGATGCCTAGAACTACACTTCGATATGAGTGAGGAGACATAAAATAATGAAATACAAGAAAAGAAAATACAAGAAAAACAAAGGAAAATAATAGCAAAGAAATGTAAGCAAGTTAAATGAGCCGAGAACCCTAGCGATGGGTGACCGCACTCGAAAGTCGCGGCGTGGACCGTTGACTAGCCCTGGACCACGGGGAACCCTGGAAAATATTTTTAGGACTTAAATAGACACCTATTGAAGTATAAATACCATTAGAAATTTCAAAGAAAAATTAATTACTTATACAAGGAATAATGAGAAATCAAAAAACGGACAAAACCCGGTGTTATCGAAAAATTGAGAATGCAACCCGAACAGGGGCATTGTGGTCATTTGTCATTCTGAGTTGTCTTTTGACCTTAATGTCCATTAAAAAAAATGATATTACACTTGGAAAATGTCATGAAAAAATAAATTAGTGGTACCTAATGTAAATAGCAAAAATGGGAAGCTTAAAGTGGGAAAATGAAATCTTAGATTAAACTAATAGTTAATTTTGACATAGTGCTCCACTAACTCATTTAAGTGGACCACTACCACTTCATTTGGACAGCAGATCATCTTCTTCCTCACTTCTCCAAGAACCAGCCGAATTGCTCCATTGAAGAACCTCCATGGCCATCCATGGCCAAGCTCCATGCAACCATGATTTAGCCATATTTTTCACTAGCTTCCTTCAAAAAAACTATTCTACACCACTTGGGCAGTAGATAGGCAGCAAGAAGACCAAGTTTTGGAGAGATTTTGAAGTGTTTCCAAAGTGGTAAGTTTGTGTTTTTGGTTAGTGCTTCATTAAAGTTAGTAAGAATGTTATGGGTACTTGAATTATGGAGAGATTTTTAAGGTTTGATGTTTAAAGGGAGAGGTGTATTTTTGGCAGCCATGGAAACTCCTTAAGGGCAGTTTATTCTTGCTTGTAAATGGTAGATTAAAGGGTTGATTATGTGTTTATGTGTGTAGGAATTTATTTGGGTGATGTATATTAAGTATATGTAAATGTGTACTTGAATTTGGAAGCTTGGAAACTAATGGAGTGTGATGTATGAATCGGCAGCTTGATTTGGTGAACCATAAAAATGTTATTTCATGTTTGGTTTATGGAATATTATTGTTGAATTGTGGTAGTTGTTAGGGCAGCTTGGGTATATGTATGATGGTGTGAGGTTGGACATGTAAATGAGCTAGGTTAGGTGATTGAATTATTGTAATTTGAGCTTGAAAAGTTCTGCACTATATGGTACATGTTGAGTGTGATTATAAGCTGCCAAAATGACCAAAGTAATGTGTTTAGGTTAGGATACAAACCATAATTGGCATGAATGTGTGGTTTGGTAAGTGTTAAAAGTGACCTTTGATGAGTAATGAACAAAATGCAATAGGGCAGTTTATGTTTTGGGCCTAGAACCTTAAGAGTGTGGCTCCAATTGGTATGAGACCAATTGGAGGTGAAACTATGCACAAAATGTGTCAACTTTCATGAAGGAAGCTTACCAAAATTCTACTTGTAGGGTAACTTTAAAAATGACCAAATCCGGATTAGTGTAATTAAGGCCTGAAAATTGACAATTTGGGCAGCAGTTAGTTTTTTGGCCATAACTCACGCAAAACAGGTCCAATTGACCTGACATTTTGACCATGAATAGTTAAGACCTCTATCTACAAGTCTTATGAAGACACCAAAGCCCAGAAATGATCATAAGCAAGGCAAACAGCTTGCACAAGTTCGGGTCAAAAAATTGGCCGAACCTAAAATGACCTAAAATGACCTAAAGTGACCAATTTTGATGCATTTTGACCAACAATAGTAAAATGACCATAACTTGGTCTACATAACTCAGAGTGACCTGAAATTTTGCCCCGCGTGCAATAAGACATAAATCTACAAGTTTATAGTTTTGACTGAAACCCAAAAATCGAGGGAACTTGGTCGTCCAGCCAGGTCAAACTAGTATCTCGAAATCCAGCAAATTGCAATAAAAGGCGAAATACATGGAAATAAATTTGGTAATATGTACCAACCCTAAAAGGCTACAAATGTGACATATTAGTAATATTAAAACCTAATTTACCTAGAATGCATCGAGGGTCAACATATTAGGTTGACTAAGCAAATAATAAAATTCAGTGAATTAATTATCAAGCATTATCGTTAGAGACAATTTAAATGATTACTGAAACACTTCAAATTGTGTTTCTCAGCTAGCAAAGACTCAGGGAAAGGGAAGGAAACACTGAGTCAAGGCCAGGAGACAGTTATCAGAGGTTTGTGCACAACAATTATTTCTTTTGAATTTTTCAATTGAAATAAATTATGACTATTTGTATATTTTTGTTTTCAATTATGGAAATGTGTTTGAATGGATACTTATTGCTTGAAAAGCATTGTAAATGGTTTGAAAATGTAGAAAAATTTATTTAGTGTGATTTGTGAAAATTGAAGTTAATTATGAATTGTGTTGCCATCTTGTGAATGAAATTATGACTTTGGAAATTTATTGGATTTCTCACAAATCATTTGAATAAAATGTTTGGAATTGATTTGTGTTCACACTTAGCATGACAGTATCACATTATTCCTCCTCCATTTATGGGGTTGTGATCGTTTATTTTCCTCCCTCTCTGGTTTGCTAGTTGAGGTTGAGATCGGATGAGTACTCATTATATAGCTAGCTTCCTCCCTCATTGATTTCGATTAGTGGGGTTGAGATTGCTTTGTCGTGGTGTACAACACGGCATTGATCGGAAATTTGTGTCATGGCTTAAGTTGTGTATGAATTGGCAACACTGTATTTTTAAATTATTTGACTAAATTGTGTTATTATGAGCTTTGATAATTTGTGAAATGGAGTTTAAATTCATATTGACATTCACTGTCTTTTGAATTTAACCATGTTTTGACTATTGAGATTTATTGTGATATTGTGAAATGGAGTTCAAATTCTTTATGACATTCATTGTCTTGAATTTAACTATGGTTTAAGTATCCACTATTTATATGACTTATGATTTGTGATTTAAAGTTGTATTTGGTTAATGTTGTGCACCACTGAGACATTGTCTCAAATGATGGCTTTCATTCTTTATGCATAAGTAGACAGATGGGCAGAGCGTGACTAAGGCCGATGTATTCAGTGAGAGATCATCGGGTATATTGAGTATACCATATTTTGCATTTTGTACTATAATGTATGTTTACTGTATGTATATATTGTTCTTGATTTTGAGCAGTTGTAAATTGAAATTGTACATTAAAGTTGTAAATTATGAGTTATTTTGACTTGTAAAATTTTGTATTATATTTCTTTTATCTCATCCTTTGAAAATACTGAAAAATTATTGTGGAGTTAAGATTGAGAAATATATTTGAAGTGCTTTTTACAGGTTTTCTGAAGAACTGTTTTATTCAAAATACAGAGGGCACTCCGCCAAAATTTTTACAGAAATTCCTACTAATTCAAATGTGTTATCTCTTTCACTTAAGTTCAAAAAAATTTTTAACACCTGTAAATAGTGCTCACCACTATAAAAAGAAGTAAGAAAAGTTTTAAAATCTCTTGTACTGTATTTAATGGGTTATCAGTAGACGAAGTTGGTAATTCATTAGGTATACTACGGGATCATGTTATGCCTTACAGAGGGGTAGGGTGTGACAAGGACAATGTCAAGTATGAGTTTGGGAGTGTGTATGTCAAGTATGAGTTTAGGAGTGTGTATGCAATTTCTTCGAATTTTTTGCATTTTAGTTAATTTTGGCATTTGCATTTGCATTACCTTTTCATGCCTTTATTATACTTATATATCAAAATTCAAAAAATTTTCAAAATTTTTTTAACTTCCCTTAGAAATATGACTAAAGCTTTAATTAGCAAACAATCGATCTCTCATGGGTTAATGGATTGAATGTACTGGATAGGCTAAAGGTTTTAATTACTTGCTTGTGAAAAATCTATCTTCCAAGTGGAGTAAGACTAAGTCAAACCAATTCATAATTTTTAGTTTGTCACATTGATTTTGCAAAGCTAAGAGAAAATTCTTGGAATATGAATAAGCTTAGGTATGCCTCACCAACCCTATAACAAATTTCTTTGATCTATCATATGATACCCCTTACTCGTCTACAGTGTAGCCGAGCAAGGAGTGCACATTAGGTGCTGAAACACCCTATCTTTTCCTGTCATGTCCATTGTTAATTTTAAACTTATGGTAATTTTTTTTATCACAAATTATTTCTGTGGAAACCCGGGCAGTGCCTTTTCTGTTTTATTAGCATATGGCAGGTTTAACTATTCACCTGTTAAAAATGATTTCATATCCATTCATCTAGTCATATAACATATCATTCATTTTCTCATATAATTAGTCATTCATAAGAAAATTAATATACAGAAATTCACATCTTTATTTACAATCTCAAAAATATCATTACAATTTAATTACATCACCAACTATAATTACATAATGCTTATATACAATGAACCAAAACAATAAGTCTATATAGGGGCCCTATCAAAATACTACAACTGATGAGGTGAACTGTGGAATGTAGTAGATCTGGTCAACTATAGTCAGAACACTACTGTGGCAGCTGCTGCTATGGCTGCTGCTAATCTCCAATACCTACGCGATGGAAAATCCAACGCGCTAAGCTAATTGCTTAGTGGTGCATAATTTTAAAGAACAATAACTAAATAATTCAAATAATAATTCTAAGTAATATTTTACAATTCTAGGTCAATTGTATATTTTATTATACATTAAGAATAAATTAATTATCAGGATCTTATCAGTGTATTTATTTCTTTCTCTGTCTTTTTAAAGTCATATCAGTGTTTTATCTATTCATTTGTTTCATTCTCAGTCTTTTAAAATTATATTAGTGCCCAAGTAACCTATAACAGACTATAAGGTTGGATACACGAGAGTATACTGGTTAGACAGCCATATGTCTACCCTGTATACATCTGTCATGTCAGGCACGAGGCCAGCGGGCAGGCTATTAAAGCCAGAAATACAATTAGGCACAATGGCCAACGAGCAGGCATATAGCTTGTAGAACAATCATATCAGATATATATTGTCAATCAATGATTACTCATATGGGCAGTATTGCTATATGTAGTCCCTAATTGGTATACCAATCGATCCAACTATATATATTTAAGCTTAGGTTTACTTTGGGCAATTAAGCATTATTAATTATTAACAGAATTTTCATGTCAATGTATAGTGGAAAAGTGGGTCCCACATACCTATTTCTTTAATTTAGCATGTAGTGACTTATTAGGGATAAGTCCCTACCAAAAATGATTTATTTGAAGAACCTTTCTTTGGATTCAGTTTTACTGTCTTAATTTTGCATATCAAATTGAGCAATTTGTGGCCACTGTTTGGCCCCACTTCCTTCATGGAAGTTGTTCTTCTATGTCTTGTCTTCATTTTCCTTTTTGAATCATATCATTTGGATTCGTATAACTCAAGTTATGGTTAATTAACCATAACTAGTTCAATTGCAAATTCTGGTTCTTTAACTAGGCAGTTTTGGTGTCATATTTTACCAATTTATTGGAACAGGTTATAGCAATATTTAGGCTTAGTGTTCTTCATAAATTTGTTATCCTATGTCTTATGGTTACTCAAAATTTTTAGTTGCAATTTTTCAAATTATGTAGATTTAATCATAGCCACATTATTTGCCTGGACTCAAATGTCCTATACTAACATGATTCCCATTTAGGTTAGTAATTTTAACACAAAATTTAAGTTTCTTACATTCATAATTTGAGGAAGGTGTCAAAAAAAAAAAAATAATTAAAGCCATATTTCTTAGGTTTCCAGAACCATATGGAACATCTCAATTAAAGTTTTCTAATGAGAGATATGACTAAAAGAATATTCTAAAGTCAATGGTCACTTATGCAATTTCCAGATTTTGTGCACTAACTTGACCTAGCCAATTGACCTATTTCTCTTGATTTTTGGGTTCTGGTCAAAATAGCAATATTGTAGGTCTATGTTTTATTGAAATTTTGGCACTAATTTCAGGACTTTGGATTTCTATAGACCAAGTTATGGTCTCTTTGCCAAATCTAGTAAAGTAGCCTATGTTTACCAAATCTGGGCAATTTTAGTTCTAGACAGTTTTGGTAGCCCAATTTGAGCAAGCAATTTGGTTTGGTTAATGGCATTTATGGGCTTTGTGTTCTTCACAAAAGTTGTAGCCCTATCTAAGCTTTCCAATGGTATAAATTTTAGGTCATTTGGACCTGTCTAGAGTGACTTATGACCAAATGAATGAGCAATGTTTATTTGGTCAATTTTCTGGGTTCACAATTTGGTCATACGAATTAGAGCAACTTTTAAGTCACATTTTGGATAGAATTTGGACATGGTTTCTTCATAAAAATTGGTGCATTTTAGGTCTAGTTTTACCTTCAATTGGCCTCATACTAATTGAAGCCACACAAATTTAGTTAGGGCTCAAAACACATACTGATTCTAATAATTTCCCAACCCGCACAAAAGAACACTCCCAAATTGCATTCCTCCAACTCCCTTACTTCAAATAATATACATGGCACTTCTAATTATTATCAATCATCTCAATACAATCAATTTCTAGCAATTTATACAAGTCTCCAATAATCAATTGAAAACTCTAATTCAAATGGTCAAAGTCAACAATATTCACATAAAAACAATTTGCTAGTACATGTAACTTGAACTATCAACATATAATTCACTTCCACTTATCCATCAACACCATTAATCAATATTTACATACATAAAATTATCAATCTCCTAAGTTCCTCAAGGCTGCCAAATTGAACAATTGCACAAGTCTTCAATATTTATTTCAAAACCCTAATTCAAATTATCAACCTCAAACATGCACATGAAATCAATTTGCTAGTACATGTAATTAACTTAATCAACATCATTACCCATCATTTACATGTAAGAATTAATCAAACTCCCTTAGTTCCCATGGCTGCTAAATTCAAGGGCTCACTATTCCTCATCAATTTCTTCAATTTTCTTAGCATATCAACTCAATTCAACCTCAAATCAATGTTTAACTAAGAAAGGAAGAGAAATTATGCACTAACCTTTAGATGACCACTTCTCAACCTTGTGAAAACTTCACCAAATCTTCTTTTTCTTGCTACCTATAGTCTTCCCAAGATGTGAGGAGAAACTTTAATGAAGTGAACTTGTGATTTTAGGTTGAAAATGAAGAGGATTTAAGCTTGCATGAAAGAGCTCTCATGGAGGAATTGAGAGAACCATATTTGGCCATTTGATGAAGTGAGGAAGAAGATGAAGTTTTGAGTGGAGAGATTTGTCTTCTAATGAACTTTTATACTCCCACTAAGTTAAATACTCCCACTAAGTTTATTTAATTATTATAATAATTCAAGTTTTCATATTTGTAATAATTCCCTTTAGTTTTCTTTAATTACGTCTCACATATAATTTCTTATTTTCCTGGGGTTTTCAAAATTTAATATCACTCATTTTAATGGACATTTAGGTCAAAAGTTAACTCTAGGTACCAAATGACCAAAATTCCCATCTTCGGGTTATAGTCCCACTTTTTCGGTAATACCGATTAAATCCCTGATCTGATGGTTCTTTTAATTTCATTTTCATCTGTACCAATTAACTAAATTTTCTTGGATATTTTTAATGTCATTTGTATCTCAGTAGACCTTTAATTAAGTCCCAAAATTATTTTCTAGGGTTCCTCACAAGTCTGGGGTCGTCAACTGTCTACGCAGTAACTTCTCGGTACGGTCACCCATCGCTAGAACCGTAGCTCATTTAACCTAGTTACATTTCATCTCTTTTATTTTTCCTTAATTTTTCTTGGTCTTTATTTCATCAATTTATGTCTCCTCATCCTAGTTTAAGTATAGTTCCAGACATTCTGGCTATCCAAACAGATATTAGTCATTGGAACAGTAGAACGTACAGACTACCTACAGTGAGGGCATTACAATTCTTGCCATCTAAATAAAAATTTCATCCTCAAAATTTACCTAGTGTAAATAATCAAGGAACCGCTATCTCTTTGTCTCTTCGTTTTTTTGTGTTATAATACTTCACTTTATCTTTAGTTTGTCTTACTAGTCCTAGCTTTACAATCTTATCCTTATATCGATTTACTATCAAAAATACGTAGCTTTATACAATAGTCCCAAGTCAATACTATAATTTCCAGCTTACAGCACAAACATCAAGAACATTACATAGTTACCACGGTATATCCTAATAGATCAGATTTTTCCTATACTTATCCTCAAACAGTTCTGCATCCATCTTCTTTCATCTCATATGCAGTCTCCTTATTCTCATCCATTATCTTTAATACAATCCTTTTCGATTGATAATCTACCATCACCTTATGGCGTATAGGGTTGGTGACAAGTATGTTGTCTTTTAATCCATCTATCGATATCCTCTTTCAATAGGAGGTACAATGCATATATAGGGATGAATATAGTTAGGGTCTATCAATACATATTTAAAGGTATTATAAATAGAAAATGTACCTCTGGTAATGTCTACTAGATCTGGCTCCTCCCGAGCCATAGCGTATACGTGGGGTGCTACTTCAGCCTTGGGCCGTTCTATAGTCTCAGAAGCCCTCTGTGATATACCAGCTATCTCAGGTCTCATAGGTCTTCTACCCCTTTGCACTGTCAGGGTAGACCTCTCAGTTGGTGGTAGAGCAGTGGGAACTCTCCTCTGCAGACAACGTTGTAAGAAATGATCCATAGATCCACATTTGAAACATCCCCTAGTCAATAGTCGACACTCCCCTCTGTGTCTCCTACCACAGTGGGTACATTCTAGCACTAGAATTGATTCTCTTGTTACTGTACCCAGGGAACTATCTATAGATACTTCGGACTGGCCCCTCTGGCCTTATGGCTGGCTTTGTGAACCCATAGGCTTCTTACTACCAGTAGTTAGTGCACTAAACTGGCCCTGTCCAGGACCTCTCTTATGCTGTCTGTCTCTCCTGGACTGCTTATCATCTCTGACTCTCTCCATATCAAGAGCTAATGCTACTAACAAAGAGAAGTCTGTAAAGCGATGAGAAGTAACTATCAGTCTGATGTTGTCATTTATGTCACACCCTACTCCTCTGTAAAGCATAACATGATCCCGTAGTATACCTAATGAATTACCAAACTTTGTCTATTGATAACCCATTAAATATACTACAAGGGATTTTAAAACTTTTCTTACTTCTTTTTACAATGGTGAGCACTTTTGACAAGTATTAAAAATTTTTAACTGAAGTGAAACAAAATAACAAATTTGAGTATCAATAATTTCTGTAAAAATTTTGGTAGAATGCCATCTGTATTTTAAATAAAACAGTTTTTCAAAAACCTGTAAAAAAAAACACTTCCAATATATTTTTCAATCCCAAACTCCAATAAGAATTCAACACAATAATTTTCTCAACATTATCAACTCAGTTCAACAATCAATTTTCCAGTGTTCCCAAAAGATGAGATAAAAGAAATATGTCACAATATTTTTATAAGCCAAAATAATTTATAATTTTAGTTTACAACTACTCAAGACCAAGTACAATATATACATACAGTGCACATACATTACAACAAAAACTACACAATATGGTATATTCAATATACCCGGCGAAATCTCAAAATGTGGTACAAGCAGCCTACTCTGCTGCTCTGTCCGTCTGTCTACCTGTGACAGCAATGAAAAAGCTATTGTTGAGTAAAATTTACTCAGTGGTGCACAATAACAATTTAAAATGCGGTATGTAAAACTTTTATTGACAATTTACAATCCAAACAATTCACAATTTTTCAAAGCTCATATAACACAAATTTGATTAAACAATTGAATAACACAGTGTTGCCAATTAATAACACAACTTAGGTCATGACACAAACTTTCTGAATATGCCGTGTTGTACACCACGACAAGGCATACTCACCCTACTAATTGAAATCAATGAGGGGGGTGGCTAGCTAAATTATGAGTACTCATCCACACTCACCTCAGACTGGCAAGTCGAAGAGGGAGGAATATAATCACATTCACCCTATAAATAGAGGAGGAACATAGTAATATTGTCATGCCAAGTGTGAATTAAAATAATTCTAAATCACAATATTTAAATACTTCATACAAACCACAAATCAAATTTTATCTCAAAAATTCCATTTGCAAAGTAGGCAACACAATAATTTCCAATTAAGATTCCCAAAGCCAAAACAATAAAAAATTATTCATAACTCATTTCTCCAAATAAATTTTCTGGTAAAAGTAGTGAATATAAAAAGTATTGTGCACAAACCTCTGATATATGCCTCTTGGCCCTGACTCCGTGTTTCTTATGCTTCTCAATATCCTTTTCAACTGAAACACACAATTTAAAGTGTTTCAGTACTCATTGAATTTGTTTCTAACAATAAAATTCAATATTTAAATTTTCTTGGTACTATTCCCTTCAATTCATTTCATTAGTCAACCTATAATATTGACCCTTGATGCACTCTAAGTGAGTCAATTCTAATGTTACCAATATGTCACATTTTATAAGTAACACCTCTATTTGTATAGCCTGGTATATTTCACTGTTCCGGTGACCGGAGTCGGTCCGGACAATTAAGAGAATTAAAACCACACTTAAGACAACTAGATAAGCCATAAACATAAATAATTAGTAATTGTCAATTAGTTAAGTATAAATAAGAAAAACAGAACATAAGAAGTTAAACGAGCTGAGAGTCACAGTGATAAGTAACCTTCTCGGGAAGAACTGCGAAGTCATTTTAAACTCAAATTTCGAACCGTAAAATGTGACGCTGGGGTCCTTAGGACCATTACGAACACAGTGGAAAAGATAAAATCATGAAAAATAACTATTAAGCCAGTCAAATAATTAGGTCAGGGAGCCAGAAGAAATATTGAATTATTTGCAAATTGGGTTGAATCGGCGAGGGGCAATTTGGTTAATTGACCCCGAGAGCTGACTCCTGACCTAATTGTCAAATAAAATTGGAGAAAAGAAAATTTCAGAGTCGGAAATTAAATTAAAGAACTAATAGAAAAAAAAAAAGAAAAGAAAAGAAAATGAAAAAGTGAAGGGAGATGACATCATGCATGATGCCATAAATCCTATAATTAAAAATTTATCTAAATTAATTTATGGTCTTCCTAAGACAAAAAAAGAAAAGAAAAGAAAAGAAAAGAAAAAAAAAACCAAAAACTCTTCTTCTTCCCTAAGTGCCGTCTCCCATCTCTCTCTCCCTCTTTATTTCCAAACTTCCATTAAAGCTTACACTCAAGCTTAAATTTCCTTACTAAACCTTAATAGTTACCATAAATACCTCATTATAGCTTGTTATCTCAACCTAAGAAGAAGATTTAAAGAGGAAAGAAGAACAAAAGATAGAGAGTTGAAGGATTTGAAGTTCTAAGAAAGGTTAGTAAGTAAACTTGATAATTTTAGTTTGATTTATACATTTTTAACTTATTGAACTCGGAAATAAACTTTAAATAAAAAGAAAATTTTTGTTGAGGGACCAAAAATGAAAATTTACAAATCCAATTGGTATGAGACTAATTGGGAATGAAAATAGACACTAAATGACACAATTTTCATTCAGGAACCATTCCCAAAAAGTGACCAAAACCTAGTGAACAAATTGATCAAATTCGGAAAATCTCAGTCTGCCCTGTACAAAATGACCAAATGAATAGTATTTGTTCATTTGGCCATAACTTGAGCTAGGCAGGTCTAAATGACCTGAAATTTTACCAATGACAGTTGAGATATAGACCTAAAACTTTCATGAAGAACACAAACCCAAATTATGCCATTAACCAAGTCATTTGGCCACCCAAAGTTGGTGACCTAAAGCTGCCAGAACCAAAATTTGCCCAGAAAACTGGGTTGAGTCCAATTTGGCACCCATGGTTCAAATGGTTATAACTTGAGTTACAAAACTCCAATTGGAGTAATTCAAAAAGGATAATAAACTTAAGACAATAGGAAACATTTTCTATGAAGAAAGTTTTGCCAAATTCCAACAGTAAAATGACCAATGGAACAGTGCAACCTTAGACACCAAAACTGAAAATTATCAAATTTGCCTAAAATACTTAGAATTTGAATAAACAACCAAAACCAACAAATTTAGTGATCAAAATGCGGTATGTGGGTGAAGTTGGAATTCTCATACCTATTAATCCTTAGAAAGTTAACAAATTGACTTGAATAGTGTAGTAAATAGTAACCTCAAAACACAAAAATTTAAAGAACGTCGAGTTTAGCACATTAGAGCTAGGAAAAAGTAAAGTTAAATTTATTTTTGGATTTATGCTAAGTTATGATACTGAAACACTGTAAAATTGTGTGTTTCAGTTGAAAAGAACACCGGGAAAGAACCCGAGGAATGGAGTCAAGGCCAAGAGGTGACTCGCTTGAGGTTTGTGCACAACGTATAATTTTTGTAAATTATTTTCTGCATATTGTTTTGAATAATTTGAAATAGTGAATTGTGACATTATTTATGATGCTTTGATTTAAATTGTTGAAAGTTAATTATGCATATTTGAAATGGCAATGTTTAGCAAATTGTTAAGATAAGTTTTGAAACCACAATGTCATGACCATATATTTGAACACCTCACTAGCATGACTAGTGGGGGTAATCAGTTTCGAATTTTGATTCCTTCCCTGGATAAAGTGTTGAGGTGTGCCAGTAGAAGAGGAATTTGAATGGATATCCATATATTTGAGCTAGCTAGCCTTGTGATGTGATTTCTCCTTAGCCTCTGGCTATTGAGATTATATTTGTTTCGAATGGTATGATATGACTGTGGGTTTTATGAAATGTGTTTGATACTTCAAAATGAAATCGTTTGGAATAAAATCTCATAATTCATGTTTTGTGTTTAACTCACATGTTCAGTTCAATTTTTGAATAAAACTGATTTAAATTCTTCATAAAGATTATTTTAGTATGTTGTGCACCACTGAGTCTTGGTACTCAGCAATAGCTGTTATTGCTGTCGCAGATTTAGAGACTAGAGGAGCAGCAAAGTGAGCTGCTGAAGATTGTGGAGCGACTGACCCTGAGGTTATATCGAGTATAATTTATACCCCGACCGTAGATATTTATTTTGATGTTTATGACGCACATAAATGTATGGACATGTAAAATGGGTCTTGAACAGCTTGTACAAAGTTTGTATAAAGTTTGTAACAAAATTTAAGTGAATTTCTTTTGATGTAAATTTTTGCAATGGTGTATATAAATTACTTTGTCATTAATGAAATATGTATGGTAGCGTTTATTTTGAATTGAATGAAATTCATTAATGGTATTTGATGATTGTGGATATTGGAAATTGTGGATTTGAATTTTGGAAGTTGATAAATGTGTTGAAATTGATTGAAATAATTGTGATTTTGAAGAAGTTGTTGAGGAAATTATTGGAAGTGCTTTCTTTCAGGTATTTGAAGAACTATTTTCTCAAAATACAGATGGAACTCTGTCAAAATTTTTATAAAATTTACAGAGAAATAAAATGGGCCAAAAATTTTAACTGATTTAAAACTTTAATTAAATATTTTAATATCTATTTAGAAACGCTCACCACTTAACAAAAGTAAGAAAATTGTTTTAAAATCCCTTGTAGGGTACTTAATGAGTTATCGGTAGGTCAAGTTCGGTAGTTCATTAGGTATTCTACGGGATCATGTTATGCCTTACAGAGGGGCAAGGTGTGACATGTTTTAGTGGTATCAGAGCAAAATTTTGAAGTATGTTTTAACTTGTGAATTTGTGTCTTTCCTTATTAAGTACAACTGCTCAATATCCGTATTTGTTACATACAGTGCATTACATCACAAATATGAACTAACAGAGGGAAATCTCAATGTGTTGCTTGTTCAAGAGATACCCTAACTTTAGACTGAAATGGAGTAAGGGGATCGCTCAGTTAAGAAATCCATTGAAGCTAAGGCACAAGGGGAAGCCCCAGCTCTACAGAATGTCAGTGGGTCAGTAGCACTAGCCCCACCAATGCCGCAGTTTCCTGCACAGTTTGCACAGCAGATGGCTGCGATGTTTCAACAAATGGCTGGGGGTATGCCTGCTCAAGCTCCACCCCAGACACCTGTGGCACAACCACGGCCTCCAGCCAGATAGTATGATAAGTTATTGAAGTATGGGGCTATAGAATTTAGGGGTACAGTAAACCTGCTTGAGGCAGAGTAATGGCTTAAAAGAATGGACAGAGTATTTAAGAAGCTGCACTACCAAGATGAACTGAAGTTTGAATACTCTGTGTCTCTACTGTAAGGGGATGCATATGATTGGTGGAAGACCATCCCCCACAGCTTAGCTGAACTACCAGTACTAACTTGGGATGACTTTATTAGAGAATTCAGACAGAAATACATCCCAGATGCATATGTTGATCAGAAATTGCAAGAATTTTTGAGTTTGAAACAAGGGAACCGATCAGTGGCAGAGTATGAGAGGGAGTTCTCTCGCTTAAGCTACTATGCTTGGAGTCTCCTATCTACCAGCAAGGCAAGATGCAAGAGATTTGAGACTAGTTTGAAGCCCAGTTTGAGAATGCAAGTAGTGGGATTCAGACACAACAATTTTTCAGAACTTATATCTCAAGCACTCGAGTTAGAAAGGATTGAATCAGAAGCAACCCCAACAAAACAAAAATCAGAGAAAGCTGAGAAATCAGAAAAAGATAAGGGGGAAAAATTAGTAGAACTAAGTTCTGGTGGTACCTCTGGAAAGAAGAAGAAATTTAGTGGACCCATTAGTAGGGGCAGATTTTCTGGACAGAGACCCCTTAGGTCTAGTCAGCAATTGAGCAGGGGTTCATATTCTGCCCACCCCTGTGAGACTTGTGGTAAGATTCATAGGAGGGGAATGCTATTGGGCCACTGGAGCCTGTTTTAACTGTGGAGGCAAGGGCCATTTAGCTAAAGACTGCACTAGTGCTCCTAAATATGGTCCAGCTCCTACTATTGTCGAAGGATCTATTCAGAGTCCTGCTCCCAAAGGTTCACAATCAGTTGGTAGAGGAAGAGGCAGAGGTAGAGGCACTGCTTCAGCGATCGAGCACTATTGGTCGATCGGCAAGGAAGTGCTTCAGCCAGAGTCTACACAATGAGACAGCGAGAAGAGGCTGAGACTTCTGATGTTGTAGCTGGTACATTCTCCAGCTCTGATCAAGATGTATTTGTGTTGTTTGATCCGGGTTCAACCCACTCATATGTTAGTGCTAGCATAGTCAGTTCACTTGCTGTTCCATGTGTCCAAATGGGTTTTGAAGTGCTAGTAACTAGTATATTAGGACAAGAGGTCCGGGTCAACAGAATCTATAGAGACTGTCCTTTGGTGATCCAAGGACATGTTTTTCTGTCAGATTTGATTGAAATGCCCTTCAGAGAATATGATATCATTTTGGGCATGGATTGGTTAGCCAGGCATTACGCCATGATTGACTGTAGACTGAAGACAGTCACTTTTGGTCTCCCTCTGTACGGTGATGTGGTAATACATGGGGAGGCGATTCGCCATCAAACATCATTTTGGCTGCACTAGCCAGAAGGATGATCAGAAAGGGGTGTGAAGCATACTTGGCACATGTGATAGACACCCAAGTGGGGAGCTTAGCACTGTGGGACATCCCTACTGTATGTGACTTTTCGGATGTATTTCCTGATGAATTGCCAGGATTACCTCCAGAAAAAGAGGTGCAGTTTGAGATTAATATTATGCTTGGTGTGGACCCAATCTCCATAACGCCA
The DNA here is from genome assembly GCF_030052815.1 of Hevea brasiliensis. Classification (NCBI taxonomy): domain Eukaryota; kingdom Viridiplantae; phylum Streptophyta; class Magnoliopsida; order Malpighiales; family Euphorbiaceae; genus Hevea; species Hevea brasiliensis. The sequence continues at coordinate 46,326,629 of NC_079498.1, forward strand.
TATAGAATGGCACCTGCAGAATTGAAAGAGTTGAAAGTGCAGTTACAAGAGCTGCTTGACAAGGGCTTTATCCACCCTAGTGTGTCACCTTGGGGAGCGCTAGTGTTGTTTGTTAAGAAGAAGGATGGCACTCTCTATTTGTATATTGATTATCGATAGTTGAATAAGGTGACACTAAAGAATAGATATCCATTACCCCGTATTGATGACTTGTTTGATGAGTTGAGGGGTGCAGCTGTGTTCTCCAAAATTGACCTGAGATCAGGTTATTATCACCTGAAAGTACAAGAGCAGAGTATTTCTAAAACTGCCTTCAGAACCCGTTATAGCCATTATGAGTTCTTGGCTATGCCATTCGGGTTAACTAATGCTCCGGCTGCTTTTATGGATTTGATGAACACTATCTTCAGACCATACCTCGACCAATTTGTTGTGGTATTCATAGATGATATATTGGTCTATTTGAGGGATGCAGAAGAGCATGATAGACATCTGTGGATTGTATTGCAAACTTTGAGGGAGAAACAACTATATGCCAAATTGTCGAAATGTGAATTTTGGTTGAAGGAAATATCTTTCTTGGGGCATGTAGTATCAGAAGAGGGCATCAAGGTAGATCCAAGTAAGATTGAAGCTGTCCTTAATTGGAGGCCACCCAGAAATATCACAGAGATTCGTAGTTTTCTGGGTGTAGCTGGATACTATCATTGATTTGTGAAGGGATTTTCCATGTTGGCATCTCCATTGACCAAGCTGCTTAGAAAAGATGTCAAGTTTCAGTGGATGAGTAAATGCCAGCAGAGTTTTGATGAAATGAAGAAATGTTTGACTGAAGCTCCAGTCCTGACCTTACCTACTCCGGGTAAAGAATACACAGTATATAGTGATGCTTCTCACAATGGGTTAGGCTGTGTATTGATGCAAGATTGAAATGTCATTGCCTATGAATCATGCCAGCTGAAACCGCATGAGAGGAATTATCCAACACATGATTTGGAGCTTACAGCTATAGTGTTTGCTCTTAAGATCTGGAGACACTATTTATATGAGGAAAAGTGTTACATCTACACAGATCATAAGAGTTTGAAGTATTTGGGCACTCAGAAAGAGTTGAATTTGAGACAGAGGAGATGGTTAGAGTTGATAAAAGACTATGATTGTCTGATAGACTATCAGCCAGGGAAAGCTAATGTTGTGGTTGACGCCTTAAGTCGCAAGACTATGGCAAGTCTACGGGTTACTCCTTTGTCTATGGTACATGAGTTAAGATCATTGCATGCCAGCTTAGAGATTAATGATGATGGGCAGACAGTAGTTGCATGGCATGTACAGCCAGTGTTGATTGATTAGATCAGAATGGCTGCTCAGAATGACCAGAAGTCTCAGAAATTATTAGAAGAAGTCCGGCAAGGCAAGAAACCAGAATTCTCAATCAGAGATGATGGTCTACTGCTACACCAGGGCAGAATGTGTGTTCCTAGTGATGTTGATTTGAGGCAGATCATTTTGAAGGAAGCACATGAGTCTCTTTTTACCATGCACCCTGGTGGCACAAAGATGTATAGGGGGCTAAAGGAGCATTACTGGTGGATGGGTATGAAAAGAGATGTGGCAGAGTTTGTTTCTAAATGCCTAACTTGTCAGCAAGTGAAGGCAGAGCATCAAGTACCTGCTGGGTTGTTACATCCACTACCAGTACCAGAATGGAAATGGGAGAGAATAACGATGGATTTTGTGATGGGACTTCCGAGGACACAGAAGAGTCATGATGCAGTATGGGTCATTGTTGATAGACTGACCAAGTCTGCTCATTTTCTGCCAGTTCGGATGGACTATAGTTTAGAAAGATTGGCCAAGTTGTACATTGATGAGATTGTGAGACTACATGGAGTGCCAGTATCCATCGTATCAGACAGAGATCCTAGGTTCACTTTTAGATTCTGGGGTAGTCTTCAGAGAGCCCTAGGAACTAAATTGAACTTCAGTACTGCATTCCACCCACAGACAGATAGCTAATCAGATAGGGTAATTCAGATCTTGGAGGACATGCTACGGGCTTGTGTGATTGAATTTGATGGCAGTTGGGATACACACTTGCCTTTGATTGAGTTTCCTTACAACAACAGCTACCAATCAAGCATTGGGATGCCTTCATATGAAGCTTTGTATGGTAGAAAATGTAGAACCCCGTTGTGTTGGGATGACATGGGTGAAAGAAAGATGATTGGACCCGAAATTGTTCAGCAAACTGAAGAGAAGATCAGGGTGATCTGAGATCGACTTAAGACTACATCAGATCATCAGAAGTCCTACATTTATCTGGAAAGAAGGGATATTGAGTATGCAGTGGTTGAGAAAGTATTCCTCAAGGTTTCCCCATGGAAGAGAATTATGAGATTCGGCAGAAAGGGGAAACTGAGTCCTCGTTTCATTGGGCCATATGAGGTTCTGGAAAGAGTGGGTCCTTTGGCATATCGTTTAGCACTACCTCCAGAGTTGGAGAAGATACATAATGTCTTCCATGTGTCTATGTTGAGGAGGTATCGATCAGACCCATCTCATGTACTACCAGTGGAAGAAATTGAAGTGAATCCAGACCTCACATACAAGGAAGAACCCATAGAGATTCGGGCTTATGAGGTGAAGCAGCTACGGAACAAGCAGATACCATTGGTAAAAGTGCTGTGGAACCATCATTCAGGCCAGGACGCTACTTGGGCACCCACAGCTGTTCAGAGATTGATACCAGGTAAAATTTCGAGATGAAATTTATTTTAAGGGGAGGAGAATTGTAACACCCCTATTTGTATAGCCTGGTATATTTCACTGTTCTGGTGACCGAAGTCGGTCCGGACAATTAAGAGGATTAGAACCACACTTAAGACAACTAGATAAGCCATTAACATAAATAATTAGTAATTGTCAATTAGTTAGTATAAATAAGAAAAACAGAACATAAGAAGTTAAACGAGCTGAGAGTCACAGCGATGGGTAACCTTCTCGGGAAGGACTGCGAAGTCATTTTAAACTCAAATTTTGAACCATAAAATGTGACGCCGCGATCCTTAGGACCATTACAAACACAGTGGAAAAGAGAAAATCATGAAAAAGAACTGTTAAGCTAATCAAATAATTAGGTTAGGGAGCTGGAAGAAATATTGAATTATTTATAAATCGGGTTAAACCGGCGAGGGGCAATTTGGTCAATTGACCCCAAGAGCTGACTCCTGACCTAACTGTCAAATAAAATTGGAGAAAAGAAAATTTCAGAGTCGAGAATTAAATTAAAGAACTAATAGAAAAAAAAAAGAAAAAGAAAAGAAAATGAAAAAGCGAAAGGAGATGACATCATGCATGACATCATGCATGATGCCATAAATCCTATAATTAAAATTTTATATAAATTAATTTATGGTCTTCCTAAGACATAAAAAAAGAAAAGAAAAGAAAAGAAAAAAAAAAACCAAAAAGTCTTCTTCTTCCCTAAGTGTCGTCTCCCATCTCTCTCTCCCTCTCCATTTCCAAACTTCCATTAAAGCTTGCACTCAAGCTTAAATTTCCTCACTAAACCTTAATAGTTACCATAAATACCTCATTAGAGCTTGTTATCTCAACCTAAGAAAAAGATTGAAAGAGGAAAGAAGAACAAGTTTAGTAAGTAAACTTGATAATTTTTGTTTGATTTATACATTTTTAACTTATTGAACTTGGAAATAAACTTTAAATAAAAAGAAAATTTTTATTGAAGGACCAAAAATGAAAATTTACAAGTCCAATTGGTGTGAGACTAATTGGGAATGAAAATAGACACTAAATGACATAATTTTTATTTGGGAACCATGCCCAAAAAGTGACCAAAACCTAGTGAGCAAATTGACTAAATCTGGAAAATCTCAGTCTGCTCTGTACAAAATGACCAAATGAACAGTGTTTGTTCATTTGGCCATAACTTTAGCTAGGCATGTCTAAATGACCTGAAATTTTACCAGTGGACAGTTGAGATATAGACCTAAAACTTTCATGAAGAATACAAACCCAAATTATGCCATTAACCAAGTCATTTGGCCACCCAAAGTTGGTGACCTAAAACTGCCAGAACTAAAATTTGCCTAGAAAACTGGGTTGAGTCTAATCCGGCAGCCATGGTTCAAATGGCTATAACTTGAGCTAAAAAACTCCAATTGGAGTGATTCAAAAAGGAGAATAAACTTAAGACAATAGGAAATATTTTCTATGAAGAAAGTTTTGCAAAATTCCAACAGTAAAATGACTAATGGAATAGTGCAACCTTAGACACAAAAACTGAAAATTATCAAATTTGCCTAAAAGACTTAGAATTTGAATAAACAACCAAAACCAAAAAATTTAGTGACCAAAATGTGGTATGTGGGTGAAGTTGGAATTCCCATACCTATTAAGCCTTAGAAAGTCAACAAATTGACTTGAATAGTATAGTGAATAGTAACCCCAAAACACAAAAATATAAAGAACATCGAGTTTATCACATTAGAGCTAGGAAAAAGTGAAGTTAAATTTATTTTTGGATTTATGTTAAGTTATGGCACTGAAACACTGTAAAATTGTGTGTTTCAGTTGAAAAGAACACCAGAAAAGAACCCGAGGAATTGAGTCAAGACCAAGAGGCGACTCGCTTGAGGTTTGTGCACAACGTATAATTTCTGTAAATTATTTTTGCATGTTGTTTTGAATAATTTGAAATAGTGAATTGTGACATTATTTATGATGCTTTGATTTAAATTGTTGAAAGTTAATTGTGTATATTTGAAATGGCAATGTTTAGCAAATTGTTAAGATAAGTTTTGAAACCACAGTGTCATGATCATATATTTGAACACCTCACTAGCATGACTAGTGAGGGTAATCAGTTTTGAATTTTGATTCCTTCTCTGGATGAAGTGTTGAGGTGTGCCCGTAGAAGAGGAATTTGAATGGATATCCATATATTTGAGCTAGCTAGCCTTGTGATGTGATTTCTCCTTAGCCTCTGGCTATTGAGATTATATTTATTTCGAATGGCATGATATGACTGTGGGTTTTATGAAATGTGTTTGATACATCGAAATAAAATCGTTTGGAATAAAATCTCATAATTCATGTTTTGTGTTTAACTCGCATGTTCTGTTCAATTTTTGAAAAAATGTGATTTAATTCTACATAAAGATTATTTTAGTATGTTATGCACCACTGAGTCTTAGTACTCAGTGATAGCTATTATTACTGTCGTAGATTTACAGACTAGAGGAGCAGCAGAGTGAGCTGCTGAAGATTGTAGAGCGACTTACCCTGAGGTTATATCGGGTATAATTTATACCCCAACTGTAGATATTTCTTTTGATGTTTATGATGCACATAAATGTATGGACATGTAAAATGGGTCTTGAGCAGCTTGTACAAAGTTTGTATAAAGTTTATAATAAAATTTAAGTGAATTTCTTTTGATGTAAATTTTTGCACTGGTGTATATAAATTACTTTGTCATTAATGAAATATGTATGGTAGCATTTATTTTGAATTGAATGAAATTCATTAATGGTATTTGATGATTGTGGATATTGGAAATGGTGGATTTGAATTTTGGAAGTTGATAAATGTGTTGAAATTGATTGAAATAATTGTGAATTTGAAGAAGTTGTTGAGGAAATTATTGGAAGTGCTTTCTTTCAGGTATTTGGAGAACTGTTTTCTCAAAATACAGATGGAACTCTGTCAAAATTTTTATAAAAATTGCGGAAAAATAAAATGGGTCAAAAATTTTAAATAATTTTCAACTTTAATTAAATGTTTTAATATCTATTTAGAAACGCTCACCACTTAACAAAAGTAAGAAAATTGTTTTAAAATCCCTTATAGGGTACTTAATGAGTTATCGGTAGGTGAAGTTTAGTAGTTCATTAGGTATTCCACGGGATCATGTTATGCCTTACAGAGGGGTAATGTATGACATTATAGCCCTTTAGTGTTGGTATATGTTACCAATTTCATTTCTAAGTGTATTGCATTTTATTGCAATTTACTGGATTTCAGTGTACTATTTTGACCTAGCCGGACGACCTAGTTCTCTCGATTTTTGGGTTTTGGTCCAAATGACAAACTTGTAGGTCTATGTCTTATTGCATGCGGGGTAAAATTTCAGGTCATTCTGAGTTGTGTAGACCAAGATGTGGTCAATTTACCAATGCTGGACAGAATACACTAAAATGGTAGGCTTAGGTCATATTTAGGTCACTTTTGGTTCGGCCAGTTTTGGTACCTGAAGTTGTGCAAGCTATGTGGCTTCCTTCTAGCCATTTTTGGGCTTTAGTGTCTTCATAATAATTGTAGATCTATGTCTAAAATATTCATGGTAAAAATTTCAGGTCATTTGGACCTATTTTGAGTAAGTTATGGTCAAAACACTAACTACTGCCCAAATGGTCAATTTTCAGGCCTTCAAGTCACTAATCCAGATTTGGTCAATTCTCATGTCACTTTGTGGACAGAATTTAGGTAAGCTTCCTTCATGAAAGTTGATACTTTTTGTGCCTAGTTTCACATCCAATTGGTCTCATACCAATTGGAGTCACACACTTAATATTCTAAGCTAAAACATACACTGCCCTACTACAAATTCTTTATCACTTACCAATTACACATTCTATACTTACCAAGCTAACTCTTTCATGCCAATTCTGGTTTGTACCATACCATTAACACACTTAACAACACATTTTGGTCATTTTGGATAGCTTGTAACCATTCTCAATATACACATTATAACTTAGAATTTTCCAAAGTCCCTTTACACAATTTAACCACATGAACATACCCCATTTACATATCCAATTCCAATCTATTATACACATATACATGCTGCCACCATAAACAACATAATTCAATAAACCAAACCATGAAACAACACATTTCAGATACACTTTAAAAGTTGCCGAATTACACATCTCCTTCAAATAGCTTCCAAGCTTCCAAAACCAAGTGCACTATCACACATACACTTAGTATATATTATCTAAATTATTTCTATACACATAAACACCTATAACAACATCTTAAACAACCATTTACAAGTGAAAACAAAAAACAAATAGTAAGTTTCCATGGCTGTCGAAATGGTGTACCACCAATAAATCATCAAACTTCAAAACTTCTTCCACAAAACTACTCACCACAACATCCACTCAAAGTTTAATGAAGCAAGATTGAAAAATACACATTTACCTCTTTTAGACTTCTTTAAAACTCCAACAAAACTTTCCTTTCTTGCTCCCAAAATGTTTCCCAAGCTGTATAGAACAACTTTATTGAAGAAACCTAGAAGAACTAATGGCATGATGATGGTGGATTATCCTTTGCATGGTGGACGGCCATGGAAGACTTGGAGAAAGCTTGGTTTCGGCAATGGAGAGAGTTTGAGGAAGAAGATGGATGTTGAGTGGAGGTGGCTATCCAAAGCTTGGATATGTGTCACTTATCTCATGTTAGTGGAGCACTAAGTGATTAAAAAATATAATCAAATGTTAAACTTTCATTTATCCAACATTACACCCATAATTTCCTTATTCATATTATGGACCACCATTTTAATTTTCATGGTAAAGTTTAATATCATTTATTTTTAATGTACATTTAGGTCAAAAGGCAACTTGGGGTGTTAATTGACCACAATGCCCCTATTCGAGTTACTTTTTGGCTTTTTCGGTAACACTGATTTTTTATCGGTTTCTCGATTTTTCATTTTTTTTCTTATACTAATTATTTAATTTTTCTTTGACATTTCTAATATCATTTATTTTTCAATAGATGTTTATTTAAGTCCCAAAAATATTTTATAGGGACCCCGCGGTCCAAGGTTAGTTAACGGCCCACGCCGTAACTTCCCGGTGCGGTTACCCATCAGTACGGTTTTGTCCGTTTAGCTTAGTTCCATTTTCTCTCTTTTATTTTTCCTCTATTTTTTTCTTGTATTTTCCTCTATTATATTTCACTACCTTATATCTCCACACTAATATTTAAATATAATTCCAAGCATCCTAGCTGTGTAACACCCCTATGTTCGATAGTGCGTTCTACTGTTCTAGTGACCAGTGTTGTCCAGACAGCTAGGATGCCTAGAACTACACTTAGATATGGGTGAGGAGACATAAAATAATGAAATACAAGAAAAGAAAGTACAAGAAAAATAAAGAAAAAATAATAGCAATGAAATGTAACCAAGTTAAACGAGCTGAAAAACATAGCGATGGGTGACCGCACTGGGAAGTTGTGGCATGGACCGTTGACTAGCCCTGGACCGCGGGGAACCCTGGAAAATATTTTTTTAAGACATAATTAAAGACTTATTGAAGTATAAATATCATTATAAATATCAAAGAAAAATTAATTAATTAGTACAAAGAAAAACGAGAAATCGAGAAAATGACAAAACTCGGTGTTACCGAAAAATCGAGAATGCAACCCGAACAGGGGTATTGTGGTCATTTGACATCTCGAGTTGTCTTTTGATCTAAATATCCATTAAAAATAAATGATATTACACTTTAAAAATGTCATGAAAAGTTAAATTATGACACATTATAAGAATAGTGAAAGAAATAGGGGATAAAAACTAAATTATGAAAACTTTAGATTAAACTAATTTTAATTTGAGTTAGTGGAGGAGTATGTGTCATATAAAAGCTTAAAAAAACAGAATTCCCTTCCATTATCTTCTGCCACCTTCTTCTTCCTTAAAGTTTGCCTTGGCCGAACCAAAGCTTCGAAGAAACCCTCCCATGGTCGCCTCACAAACAAGCTCTCTCTCACTATGATCCAAACTTCCATTTGTTAAAGTTCCTTCACTAAAGTTGTTCTATACAGCTTGGGCAACATTTTGGGAGCAAGAAAGGAAAGTTTTGGTGGAGTTTTGAAGAACTTCAGGAGTGGTAAGTGAGTGTTTTCAATTCTTATTTCATTGAAAGTGTAACCAAGGTTGTGGGTAGTTGATTTGTGGAAGAATTTTTGAAGTTTGATGAATTAGTGGAAATATACATTTTGGTAGCCATAGAACTTCACTATGAATAATTTATTCTTGCATGTAAATAGTGGTTTGAATGATGATTTAAATGTTTGATTGTATTGTAGTTGAATTCCATGAGTAAGGTTTGATTTGCAAGCTTGAAAATTGCAAATGGAGGTTGATGGGTATGTGTAAACTTGTGGCAGCCTCATGAAGAAGATTGAAGTGTTTGAGTTCATGAAATATTATTGAATTATGTTGTCATTGATGACAGCATGTGTATATAAATAATTGTTTGAATTTGGACATGGAAATGAGGTATGTTCATATGGTTGAATTGTTGTAAATAGGATTTTGGAAAATTCAGAGTTCTAATGTGTATGTTGAGAGTAGTTACAAGCTACCAAAATGACCAAAAATGTGTTGCTAAATGTGATAATGTTATGGTACAAACCAGAATTGGCATGGAAGAGTGAACTTGGTAAGCATAGGATGTGTAATTGGTAAAGGATGAATAATGTGTAATAGGGCAGTGTATGTTTTGGCTTAGAACCTTAAGTGTGTGGCTCCAATTGGTATGAGACCAATTGGAGGTGAAACTAGGCACAAAATGCGCCAACTTTCATGAAGGAAGCTTACTAAAATTCTGCCTAGAAGGTGACTTGAAAAATGACCAAATCCGGATTAGTGCTTTGAAAGCCTAAAAATTGACCATTTGGGCAGTAGTTAATTTTTTTACCATAACTTACTCAAACCAGGTCCAATTGACCTGAAATTTTTACCATGAATAGTTTAGACATAGATCTACAATTCTTATGAAGACACTAATACCCATAAATGACTATAAGCAAGTCAAATAGCTTGCATAAGTTCGAGTATAACCTAAAGTTACCATTTTGATGCATTCTGTCTAGCATTGGTAAATTGACCATAACTTAGTCTACACAACTCAGAATGACCTGAAATTTTACCCCGCGTGCAATAAGACATAGACCTACAAGTTTGTATTTGACCGAAACCCAAAAACTGAGGAAACTAGGTCATCCGGCTAGGTCAAATTAGCATACCAAAATCCGACAAATTGCAATAAAATGTAATATACTTGAAAATGAATTTGGTAACATATACCAACACTAAAAGGCTATTAAATGTGACATATTGGTAACATTAAACCTAATTCACCTAGAGTGCATCGAGGGTCAACATTTTAGGTTGACTAAGAAAAATAATAGAATTTAATAAATTAATTATTAAGCCTTATTGTTAGAGACGGTTTAAATGAGTACTAAAACACTTCAAATTGTGTGTTTCAGTTAACAAAGACTCAGGGAAGGGGAAGGAAACACTGAGTCGGGGCCAAGAGACATTTATCAGAGGTTTGTGCACAACAGTTACTTCTTTTGAATTTTCAATTGAAATAAATTATGACAAATTGTCTATTATTGTTTAAATTGTGAAAATTTATTTTAATGATATTTGATGGATAATTATTGCTTGAAAAACATTGTAAATGGTTTGAAACCACAGCTATCATGTATATTGATTGAATTTCTCGCTAGCTTATCTAGTGAGATGAATTGACTTTGAATTCCCTCTCTGACTGAAGTGTTGAGATGCGTGCCTATTGAGGACGAATAGAATGAGTACTCATATTATTGCTAGCTAGCTATGTTATTCCTCATTAGCCATCGGCTCTTGGGATGAATTGGACTTTGGAACATGATTAAGCTGTGTGTGTGATTTATTGATATTTATTGTGATATTGTGAAATGGAGTTTAAATTCTTTATGACATTTACTGTCTTTGAATTTAACTATGGTTTTAAGTATCCACTATTTATATGACTTATGAATTATGATTTAAAGTTGTATTTTGTTAATGTTGTGCACCACTGAGACATTGGCTCAGCGATAGCTTTTCATTGCTATCGCAGGTAGACAGACTGATAGGGCAACAGACTAGGCTGCTAGTGCTACATTGAGAGCTCATCGGGTATATTGAATATACCATATTATGCATTTTGTATTGTAATGTATGTTCACTGTATGTATATGTTGTTCTTGGTTTTGAGCAGTTGTAAATTAAAATTGTACATTGAAGTTGTAAAATAATTTGTAAATTATTTTGACTTATAAATATTGTGATATATTTCTTTTATCTCAGCTTTTGAAAACACTGGAAAATTATTGTGGATTTGAGTTGACAAATGTTGAGAAACTTATTGTGTTGATTGAATATTGGAGTTTGAGGATTGAACAAAATATAGGAAGTGCTTTTTACAGGTTTTTGAAGAGTTGTTTTATTCAAAATACAGATGGCACTCTGCCAAAATTTTTATAGAAATTATTAATTCTTCAAATGTATTATCTGGTTTCACTTCAGTTAAAAATTTTTTTAACACCTGTAAATAGTGTTCACCACTGTAAAAAGAAGTAAGAAAAGGTTTAAAATCTCTTGTAGTGTATTTAATGGGTTATCAGTAGATGAAGTTGGTAATTCATTAGGTATACTACGGGATCATGTTATGCCTTACGGAAGGGTAGGGTGGGGTGTGACAAGCTGTCCGGACAGACACTATCACCGGAACAGTAGAACACACTACCGAACATAGGGGTGTTACAATTCTCCCCCCCCTTAAAATAAATTTCGTCTACGAAATTTTACTCAATGGCCGTCTTACAATATTCACACATTTATTTTCTCCTTTCTATATGATCGTATAATCTTCTTTCCTCTGAATTTGTGTAAAACTTTTAACAATCTAATATAACATTTACTTTGTTTATATAGCACTAATCTTTTCTTACTATCGTTCCGTCTAATATTTCGATTCATGTTCCCTTTTTGAATGACCATTATGGTCGTATTAGAATTACTTATCTAATCATGGGTCCTTTGACCATTCTAGTCAACAATCTTACTCATATTCGTAACATTTTTGTTTTATCTGAACCAACTGTTCAAATTTTTTTTCCACAACTCTTTTTATCTATTAATATTCTATAGGTTACTTCCTTTTGTACTAAACTATAACCTTTCAATATTCTAACTTTTGAGTTTTAAATCCCTAAGTAGGATTTCCAAACTCATTTCCAACAATAAAATTTTATGCTGACATAACTATACTAATACAGATGCTGTTAGCAACTATTCTCATCTTGGTGCACTATCAGTACTACGTAGCTCTACACAATAATCTCAAGTTAGTACTGTAATCTATAGCTTACAGTATAAACATCAAGAACATTGCGTAGTTACTACGATACATTCCAATAAATCAAATTTTCCTATATTTTATCCTTTTCGAATTTACTGACATTCGAATCTTATTCTATTTACAATATCCATTGACAATTACTAACTATAACATCTTTGTCCTCATCTAGAGCAATTCCATTACTGTAACTTACTTTTAGATAACTGAATTTTTTTTTTTATACGAGGGACAGTAGGAAGGCAAACAATACTGGCACTAACATAAAAGTATGCAGACCCCAGGTCAAATAATACATATATATATATATATATATATATATATATCTTAGTTACTAATCAAGAAAGTACCAGCAATAATGTCAAAAGTCTTAGCCTCTTCTCTCTGTCTCATTGTATAGACTCTGACCGGAGCACTGCCTTGCTCTGACTGATTCACTGTGCCTTGGTTGCTTGATGGACTACCTCTACCCCTGCCTCTACCTCTGCTAGGTGGTTGTGAACCTCTGGTGACAGGATTCTGAACTGACCCTTCAGCAGTAGTAGGAGGTGGCCCAACTCTACGAGCACTGGTGCAGTCCTTGGCAAAGTGTTATGTGCCTCTATAGTTATTACAGGCTCCTATGGCCTTGTAGCATACCCCACCATGATTTCTACCTTAAGTTTCACATTGGCGGGGAGGGTAGGAAATTCTAGTTGTTCGACGACTGGACCTTAGTGGTCTCTGCCCTGATGATCCACCTCAGTTATATCCCTGAGCTCGGAGCTCCTCAAATTCTTTTCTCTTCCCCAAATTACTGCTCGAGCTCTGGCCCATAGGTTTCTCCCTCTTCTCTATTTCACACGGCCCTTATGGGGGTTGGGTTTGTACTTGGGCTTAGGCTGACAGATTATCAGCCATTTGTTGAAAGAAAGTGGCCATTTGCTGGGCCATTTGTGCAGTAATTTTTACAGGTGGGATTGGTAAAGTCGAGCTTTCGGCTCTTTGAGGGGCCAGGACATCCCCTTGTACGTTAGCCTGTATTGATTGATCGACTGAACGACCCCCTTTTTCCATAGTCAATTAGAGGATATTACACCTCTTGAACAAATAACATAAGGAGATTTCCTCCCGTTAGTGCATATTTATAATGTAATGTACTGTATGTATCAAACAATGACATTGAGCAGTTGTACTATGAAGAAAGAATATTCAAATTATAGGTCAAAATAAAATTTAAAAACTTGCTCTGATACCACTAAAACATGTCACACCCTACCCCTCTGTAAGGCATAACATAATCCCGTAGTATACCTAATGAATTACCAAACTTCGTCTACTGATAACCCATTAAATACACTACAAGGGATTTTAAAACTTTTCTTGCTTCTTTTTACAGTGGTGAGCACTTTTGATAGGTATTAAAATTTTTTAACTGAAGTGAAACAAAATAACAAATTCGGGCATCAATAATTTCTGTAAAAATTTTGGTAGAGTGCCATCTGTATTTTGAATAAAACAGTTCTTCAAAAACCTGCAAAAAAAAGCACTTCCAATATATTTCTCAATTCCAAACTCCAATAACAATTCAACACAATAATTTTCTCAATATTATCAACTCAGTTCAACAATCAATTTTCCAGTGTTCCCAAAAGATGAGATAAAAGAAATATGTCACAATATTTTTACAAGCCAAAATAATTTACAATTTTAGTTTACAACTGCTCAAGACCAAGTACAATATATATATACAATGCACATACATTACAACAAAAACTACACAATATGGTATACTTGATATACCCGGTAAAATCTCAAAATGTGGTATAAGCAGCCTACTCTGCTGCTCTGTCCTTCTGTCTACCTGCGACAGCAATGAAAAAGCTATCGTTGAGTAAAATTTACTCAGTGGTGCACAATAACAATTTAAAATGCGGTATGAAAAACTTTTATTGACAATTTAAAATCTAAATAATTCACAAATTTTCAAAGCTCATATAACACAAATTTGATCAAACAATTGAATAACACAGTGTTGCCAATCAATAACACAACTTAAGTCATGACACAAACTTTCCGAACATGCCGTGTTGTATACCATGACAAGGCATACTCACGCCACTAATCGAAATCAATGAGGGAGGTAGCTAGTTAACCAATGAGTACTCATCCGCACTCACCTCAGACTAGCAAGTCAAAGGGGGAGGAATATAATCACACTCACCCCATAAATGAAGGAGGAACATAGTAATATTGTCATGCCAAGTGTGAATCAAAACAATTCCAAATCACAATATTTAAATACTTCATACAAACCACAAATCATATTTTATCTCAAAATTTCCATTTGCAAAGTAGGCAACACAATAATTTCCAATTAAGATTCCCAAAGCCAAAACAATAAAAATTTATTCATAACTCATTTCTCCAAATAAATTTTCTGGTAAAAGCAGTGAATATAAAAAGTGTTGTGCACAAACCTTTGATATATGCCTCTTGGCCCTGACTCAGTGTTCCTTATGCTTCTCAATACCCTTTTCAACTGAAACACACAATTTAAAGTGTTTTAGTACTCAATGAATTTGTTTCTAACAATAAAATCTAATATTTAAATTTTCTTGGTACTATTCCCTTCAATTCATTTCATTAGTCAACCTATAATGTTGACCCTTGATGCACTCTAAGTGTCACACCATACCCCTCTGTAAGGCATAACATGATCCCGTAGTATACCTAATGAATTACCAACTCCGTCTACTGATAATCCATTAAATACACTACAAGGGATTTTAAAAACTTTTCTTACTTCTTTTACAGTGGTGAGCACTATTTACAGGTGTTAAAAACTTTTGTGAACTGAAGTGAAACATATAACTCATTTGGATTATTTGGAATTTCTGTAAAAATTTTGGCAGAGTGCCATCTGTAATTTGGATAAAACAGTTCTTCAGAAAACCTGTAAAAAGCACTTCAATAAATTTCCAAATCTCAACATCAACATTTTCTCAACTCAACACATTTCTCAAGTCAAATTCACAGTAATTTTTCAAGGACTGAGGTAGAGAAAATATAATACAATTTTTACAAGTCAAATATCTCATAATTTACTTTACAACTTCAATGTACAATTTTAATTTACAACTGCTCAAAACCAAAAATAATATATACATACAGTGAACATACATTACATTACAAAATACAAGATACTGCTATACTCATTATACCCGGTAGTCTCTCGCTGGAGGTACTAGCAGCCTAATCTGCTGCCCTGTCGGTCTGTCTACCTGCGACAGCATTAAAAAGCTATCGCTGAGACAATGTCTCAGTGGTGCACAACATTAACCAAATACAATTTAAATCATAATTCATAAGTCATGTAAACAGTGGATACTTAAAACCATAGTTTGTAACACCCTCCCGGTAACCACTCCGTACATTCTACTGTTCCGGTGACCGGTGTCGGTCCGGACAGCTAGAACGTCCGGAAAAATATTTAAACTAAAGTTAGGAACCCTAATTAACTCAAATATTAATAAGAAAAATTTAGTAAAAATTTTAGAAATAAAATACAACTGAGTCAAACGAGCCGGTGCCCAAGCGATGGGTAACCGGAGGGAAGTTGCGGTTCTCGCAACGAGGAGCCCTAGACCCGGGGGAAAAATTATAAAATAATTTTTGGGACTCCAGAGAAGGGTAATTGAGGTTCCCATGGCATTAGAATGCCAAGAAAATACTTAGAAAAATTTTTCAATCGGTACAGACAATTTTGACCCGTTAAGCCAAACGGAGGGCATTTTGGTCATTTCGCCTTCCGAGGTGATTTTTGGCCGACTTGCCCAGTTGAGTAAATAATTAATATGACATCAAATATGAAGAAATATTACTAGAAATGAAAATTGAAATGAGTAGTGGAAGAAAAGAAAAGAAAATGCAAAAATAAGGCAAAAATGACATCATTTAAAAAGTTGGACCAATCACACTTAAGCCATTGTTTGACTAACCATTAAAAGAGATAAGAGAAGACCAAATTCAACAAAATTTCAGCAGCCATCCTTCTCTCCTTAGTGCAGCCAAAACGTGAACCTCTCTCCTCTCTCAAACTCCATTAAACCTCACTTTTCAAGCTTAATTTCTCCCTTGTTTCACCACAAAACCCTAACCTCTCTTCATTAAAATTTTACTCCACACCTTAAACAACCTTTTGGCAGCCTTGAAAGTGAAGGAAAGTGAAGTTTAGAGGTGGGAAAATCTGCCCTAAGTGAGGTTAGTGCTACAAACTTCATTCTCCTTCTTTTAATCTTAGTTAGAATATCATTTGAGCTAAGAAATTTTAAAGAATTGAAGTAAATTACATGAGTTATGGTACTTTAAATTTTCAGCAGCCCTATGGAAGTATGAGGTTGATTGTTTTGATAAATTTAAAGTGGCTAGAAATGATGGTTAAAGTATTAAAACACATGGACATTAAACTAAGTATGTTAATTAAGTTCATGAGTAAATTTAGTTGGATATTAGGGTTTGGAAGGGTGAAAATGTGAATTGGCTTAGGAAATTGTTAGGGCACATTGTAATGGTCAATTAGTGACCATTTTAGATATGTTGACCATAAATGGGACTGAAAAATGCTATGGCAAAGTGAGGTGAAATCTGCCCTATGGACAGCAGCATAGGGACTGAAATTTCAGTCCCTTTGCACAGCCATAACTTGGGCTGTGTAAGTCCAATTGAATTTTGGCCAATTGGACATGAAACTAGGCTTATAATGGCACATTTTTGCTGAAGAAACCATGCCCAAAAGACCAAAGCAAGAGGACCAAAACTTGGCCCCAATCCGGAACCCTGAAACTGCCTCTGCAGAATTTGACTAAATGAACAGTAACTGTTCATTTGGCCATAACTCACTGTAGATTTGGTCAATTGGTCTGAAATTTTTACAGCAACAAGTTAAGACATAGACAAACAACTTTCATGAAGGAACCTACCCCAAATTATGGCCAGAACCCAGTCAACCAAGTGACTCAAGTCACTGTTCATGTTACTGTAGATATGGTAAATCTGCAGAATTTGAAATCCGGCCAGCTTGGGTTTTTTAGCCATATCTGGAGCTACAAAACTCCAAATGGAGTGATTCAAAAAAGGAAATTCAACTAGACAAAATAAGGAACAACTTTCATGTTTTACATTTCTTCAAATTCCAACAGTAACAGTGTCCAATGAAACAGTAAAGTTAGGGCATCAAAACTGAAATTTTCTGCTAGTGTGGGTTACACTTTGAAATTGCATTAACACTTAATGCCAACAAGTTTTAAACACCAAATGTGGTATGTTGGGAGTGCCAAAGGCAATGTACACATTTTTATTCTAAAAGTCAACATTTTTGTTGACCAATGATGAATAGTGACACCAAAAAAGTTGAAATTCACAAATTGACAAATTTAAGAGTTTCAAATGCCCTAGTATACCTAACAAGATTGGTTTGGATAGTTTGGCATGCCAATAGGGTTCCGTTAGCAGTACTGCACATGGCAACAATGCCATTCTGTGATTTCATGGCTTTTAGCCATTCTGACTTTACATTGAGACTTGGCATTGTGCCTGACATTATTTACAGCTTGTTAGCTGTTCTGTTGCACACCGGGAGATGAATATGCAACCTATGGTGTGACTGCCCGATGTACTAGTTACCCAAAGTGCGGTTACCCGTTATCCATCCGATCGTCTAGTGTAGGTTACTTGGGGCAACCAAATGAATAAAAGTGAACAAAGTTAATGAATTAATGAATATACCAAAATCAAACAAAGAAAGCATACACTTTGCATACACATTTATTTTTTGCTATTTTCTTCTATTAGATTATTGCACCACTAAGCATTATTGCTTAGCGCGGTGCTTTTGCCACGCCGTAGGTACCGAGATCCCGATCGTGAGCCCAGTAGACCACAGTGGGTGAGTCTATCCGGCGATTACGCTGTTCGTGTGTCACCTCACTACTGCAGCATCGGTAGGGCACTAGGTGTCGATTTGTCATTTTGATATTTTGTAGTAGATTTGTATTTTCTCATATGTATTTGATCTCATGTAATATATTTTGATGTATATGTAAATTATGAAAATTGTATTTGTTAATGGAAAAGTAGATGTTTACTTGTGATTTACATGCGAACATCACATGTGAATGATGAATGAAAATGGAAATTGAAATGTGGAAATCATGATATTGAATTTGGTGTTGATAATGAATGTTTGAGAAATATTGTTGAGATTTTGGGATATTGGAGTTTGAGATGATGAAATAATAGTATTGGAAGTGTTTTTAACAGGTTCCGAAGAACGGTTTTCTCCATTTTTAGCCGGTACTCCGCCGGATTTTCTTAAAATTTTTCGGAACCTTAAATGCATGATACTTTTGATAAATGGTTTAAATAATTTGTATTTCATAAATTATGTGCAAAAGCATTTTCTAAATTAATTGAGAAATATTAGAGTGTGCCGGTACACCAGGTGGCATTACTTACTCGGGTATACTGTACACGGGTAAGGGGTGTCACATAGTTAATTTCAAGACAATAATTGTCAATCAGAATTTAAACTCCCTTTCTCAATATCACAATAAATTTCAATAAGTCAGATCATGGATAATTTCAAAAGACAGTATATGTCAATAAGAGTTTAAATTCATTTCACAATCTCACAATACATATCAATAAATCACACACAGCTTTGATCATGTTCCCAAGTTCAATTCATCCCAAAAGCCGATGGCTAATGAGGTATTCAATTCATCCCAAAAGTCAATGACTAATGAGGAATAACATAGCTAGCTAGCAAAAATATGAGTACTCATTCTATTCGTCCTCAATAGGCACACACCTCAACACTTCAGCCAGAGAGGGAATTCAATTCATCCCACTAGACAAGCTAGCGAGGAATACAATCAATGTACATGATAGCTGTGGTTTCAAACCAATTACAGTGCCTTTCAATCAATAAGTATCCATCAAATATCATTCAAACCATTTTTCACAATTTCACAACTTAAAACAATAATATGCAAATAGTCATAATTCATTTCAATTGAAAATAATTCAAAAGAAATAGTTGTTGTGCACAAATCTCTGATAACTGTCTCCGGTTCTGGACTCAGTATTTCCTTCCCTTTTCCTGAGTCTTTGGTAACTGAGAAACACAATTTGAAGTGTTTCGATTTAAATTAAACTGTCTCTAACGATAATGTTCGATAAGTAATTCACTGAAGGCTATTATTTGCTCAATCACCTAATATACCGACCCTCGATGCGTTTTAGGTAAATTAGGTTTTTGTGTCATTAATATGTCACTTCGATAGGGTTTTAGGGTTGGTACGTTTTACCAAACTCAATTCTATGTATATTGCGTTTTCTTGCATTTCATTGCAAATTGCTGGATTTCGGGATACTAGTTTGACCTAGCCAGACGACCTAGTTCCCTCGGTTTTCGGGTTTTGGTTAAAACTACAAACTTGTATATCTATGTCTTATGGAACGCGGGGCAAAATTTTAGGTCAATCCGAGTTAAGTAGACCAAGTTATGGTCATTACACTATTGCTGGTCAAATGGCATCAAATTAGGTCAATTTTAGGTCAATTTGGTCAACTTTGGTTCGGCCAGTTTTTGGACCCGAACTTGTGCAAGCTTTTTGACTTGCTTATGGTCATTTCTGGGCTTTTTTGTCTTCATAAGACTTGTAGGTATGGGTCTTAACTATTCATGGTTAAAATTTCAGGTCAATTGGACCTGTTTTGAGTGAGTTATGGCCTAAACACTAACTGCTGCCCAATTGGTCAAATTTTAGGCCTCAAATGTACTCAATCCGAATTGGTCATTTTTCATATCACCTTGCAAGCAGAATTTTGGTATGCTTTCTCAATGAAAGTTGGCACATTTTGTGCCTAGTTTCACCTCCAATTGGTCTCATACCAATTGAGGTTACACAATTAAAGTTATTGACTAAAATGCATACTGCCCTTAACTACCATGCTTAAACACACATCAATTACACATGTACCTTACTATATGTTCACTTCCCTTACCATTCCTGTTTTGGTTCATTACCAAAACCATATCCCACTTTACATTAACATCACTTTGGGCAGATTACAAACATCCTTAATACACCAATTAAAGCTCACATTTACAAAGTCTAAACACAATCACATACACACCTAAACATCACTAATTCTTACATACACTTTACAGAATCAATCTTTACACATATCCATCAATTCTCAAGGTCAATATTCTGCCAATACCTTCATGAACATATACATTTATCCAAGAACCTCAAGGCTGTAGAAAATTTCCTCAACACCAAAGTATCCCACAATTCATCAATTTCCATCCAAGTGCAAAAATCACTATATACATATGAAGTAATTTATTAGGATATTAAATCACCATAACCAACAACATTTCTCATCAAATATATACACAATTATTTCATCAATTACATGACTCCATGGCTGTCCAAAATGAACATCTTAATAACTCTTCAAACTTAAAAATTTTCTTCACAAATTCAACACCCATAACATGCACACAAAGTTTAACAAAGCTATCTTCAAAAATGCTAACTTACCTTATAGTTGGAACTTGTTAAACCTTGATTAAACTTCTTAAATTTGGTATCAAACTCTTCCTTGTGATGTGTAGACAATTTTTCATGAAGGAACCTAAGTGATTGGAGTTGAAATGGAGGAGTTAGGAGAGCTCATGCAAAACGTCAATGGTGGTTTCCTTCCCTTCTTCAATTCAGCTGGTTTGGTGTTTTGGAGAAGATGAACTTTTCTGATGGTGTAATGGAAGTACACCTGCCCCACTATGTTGTATTTTATTCATTAGTGGCCCACTCACACCATTTAATTATATAATAAGCTTAAATGTGTTATTTACACATTTTTCACTCCATTTTTGGCTATTTGTATTAGGTACCACTAAACTAATTTTTCATTTTATTTTCTAAGTGTAATATTATTTATTTTTAATGGACATTTAGGTCAAAAGACAATTCGGGATGTCAAATGACCATAATGCCCCTGTTCGGGAGGCATTCCCAATTTTTCGGTAACACCGAGTTTTGTCCGTTTTTCAATTTCTCACTTTTCTTTGTACTAATTATTTAATTTTTCTTTGATCTTTCTAATGATATTTATTCTTCAATAAGGGTCTATTTAAGTCTTAAAAATATTTTCTAGGGTTCCCCGCAATCCAAGGCTAGTCAACGGTCCACGCCGTAACTTCTCGGTGCGGTCACCCATCGCTAGGGTTCCCGGCTCGCTTAACTTGATTACATTTCTTTGCTATTATTTTTCCTTTGTTTTTCTTGTATTTTATTTTCTTGTATTTCATTATTTTATGTCTCCTCACTCATATTGAAGTGTAGTTCTAGGCATTCTAGCTGTCCGGACAACACTGGTCACCGAGCCCATGACGCACTCTAGGAACTTAGGGGTGTTACAATTCTCCCCCCCTTAAATAAATTTCGTCTCAAAATTTTACCTGGTATTAGTCTCTGAACAGCTGTGGGTGCTGTCTCCTCATATCCTCTTCACGTTCCCAAGTAGCTTCTTGGCCTGAATGATGGTTCCACAACACTTTAACCAGGTGTATCTGTTTGTTCCTCAGCTGCTTCACCTCATAAGCCAGAATTTCTATGGGTTCTTCCTCATATGAGAGGTCTGGATTTACCTCAATCTCTTCAACTGATAGTACATGAGATGGGTCAGATCTGTACCTCCTTAACATGGACACATGGAAGACACTGTGTATCCTTGCTAGCTCTGGAGGTAATGCCAACCGATATGCCAAAGGACCCACTCTTTCCAGAACTTCATATGGTCCGATGAAATGAGGACTCAGTTTCCCCTTTCTGCTAAATCTCATAATCCTCTTCCAAGGAGAAACTTTGAGGAATACCTTATCACCCACTGCATACTCAATATCTCTTCTTTTCAGATCAACATAGGACTTCTGACGGTCTGATGCAGCTTTGAGTCTATCTCTAATCAATCTGATCTTTTCCTTTGTCTGCTGAACAATTTCTGGCCCAATCATCTTCCTTTCACCTACTTCATCCCAACATAAGGGAGTTCTGCACTTTCTACCATACAAAGCTTCATATGGAGGCATCCCAATGCTTGATTGGTAGCTGTTGTTATAAGCAAACTCAATCAAAGGCAAGTGTGTATCCCAACTACCTTCAAATTCAATCACATAAGCCCGTAGCATATCCTCCAATATCTGGATAACCCTTTCAGAATGGCCATCTGTCTGTGGGTGGAATGCTGTGCTGAAGTTCAATCTAGTTCCTAGGGCTCTCTGAAGACTACCCCAGAATCTAGAAGTGAACCTAGGATCTCTGCTGCACACAATTGATACCGCACTCCATGCAATTTTACAATCTCATATATGTACAATCCGCCAATCTTTCCGTGCTATAGTCCATCCGAATCGCAAAAAGTGAGCAGACTTGGTCAATCACAACTATAACCCATACCGCATCATGACTACTTTATGTCCTTGGAAGTCCGTAACAAAATCCATAGTTATTCGCTCCCATTTCCACTGCATCGACAAAGGATGTAACAAACCAGCTGGAACTTGATGTTCTGCCTTTACTTGCTGACAAGTTAGGCATTTGAAAACAAATTCAGCTATATCTCTTTTCATACCCATCCACCAGTAATGCTCTTTCAACCCTCTGTACATTTTAGTTCCACCAGGGTGCATAGCAAATGGAGACTCATGTGCTTCCTTCATAATGATCTGTCTCAATTCAGCATCATTTGGAACGCACATTCTGCCCTGATGTAGCAATAAACCATCATCTCTCACAGAGAATTCAGGTTTCTTGCCCTGCTGGACTTCTTTCAGTAGCCTCTGATACTTTTCATCACTCTGAGCAGCCATTCTGATATGATCAATCAACACTGGCTGTACATGCCAAGCAACTACTGTCAATCCCTCATCATCAATCTCTAAACTGGCATGCTGTGTTTTCAACTCATATACCATGGACATAGGAGAAACTCTGAGATTTGCCATAGTCTTGCGACTTAAGGCGTCAGCCACTACATTTGCTTTCCCTGGCTGATAGTCTATTAAGCAATCATAATCTTTGATGAGTTCTAACCATCTCCTCTGCCTCAAATTTAATTCCTTCTGGGTGCCTAAGTACTTCAAACTCTTGTGATCTGTGTAAATATAGCATTTCTCCCCATACAAATAGTGTCTCCAGATCTTCAGAGCAAAAACAATAGCCGCTAACTCCAGATCATGTGTTGGGTAATTCCTCTCATGCGGTTTCAGCTGGCGTGATGCATAAGCAATGACATTCCGATCTTGCATCAGTACACAGCCTAACCCATTATGAGAAGCATCACTATAAACTGTGTATTCTTTACCCGGAGTAGGTAAAGTGAGGACTAGAGGTTCAGTCAAACACCTCTTCAACTCATCAAAACTTTGTTGACATTTATCTGTCCACTGAAATTTTACATCTTTCCGAAGCAGTTTGGTCAGTGGAGAAGATAACATAGAAAACCCCTTCACAAACCGACGGTAATATCCAGTTAGACCCAGAAAACTATGAATTTCTGTGATGTTCCTGGGCGGCTTCCAATTAAGGATAGCTTCTACCTTGCTGGAATCTACCTTGATCCCTTCAGCTGACACAACATGTCCCAAAAAGGAGATTTCTTTCAGCCAAAATTCACATTTCGACAACTTGGCGTATAGCTGTTTCTCCCTTAAAGTCTGTAGTACAATCAGCAGATGTCTGTCATGCTCTTCTGCATTCCTTGAATATATCAAAATGTCATCAATAAACACCACCACAAATTGATCAAGATATGGTCTGAAGATAGTGTTCATCAGATCCATAAAAGCAGCTGGAGCATTTGTTAACCCGAATGGCATTACTAGAAACTCATAGTGTCCATACCGAGTTCAAAGCGCTTTTGGAATACTCTGCTCTTGTACCTTCAACTGATAATAACCAGATCGCAAATCAATTTTGGAGAATACAGCTGCACCCTTCAACTGATCAAACAGATCATCAATGCGAGGCAATGGATATCTGTTCTTTATTGTCACCTTATTCAACTGCCGGTAGTCAATGCATAAGCGGAGAGTACCATCCTTCTTCTTAACAAACAACACTGGTGCTCCCCAAGGTGACACACTAGGGCGGATGAAGCCCTTTTCAAGTAGTTCTTGCAATTGTATCTTCAACTCCTTCAGCTCTGCTGGTGCCTTTCTGTATGGCGTTATGGAGATTGGATCCACACCAGGCATAACATTAATTTCAAACTGCACTTTTCTTTCCGGAGGTAATCCTGGCAATTCATTAGGAAACACATCTGGAAAGTCATATACTGTAGGGATGTCCTTCAATGCTGGACTCCCCACTTGGGTGTCTACCACATGTGCCAAGTAGGCTTCACACCCCTTTTTGATCATTTTTCCGCTAGTGCAAATTAAATGATGTTTGATGGCAATAATCGCCTCTCCTTGTATCACCACATCATCAGATCGAGGAAGGCCAAAAGTGACTGTCTTCAGCCTACAGTCAATCATGGCATGATGCCTAGCTAACCAATCTATGCCCAAGATGATATCATAATCTCTGAAGGGCATTTCAATGAGATCGGACAGAAAAGTGTGTCCTTGGATCACCAAAGGACAATCTCTATACATTCTATTAACCTTGACTTCCTGTCCTAACGGACTTGTTACTAACACCTCAAAGTCCATTTTTGTACATGGAACAACAATGCAATCAATGATGCTAGCACTCGCATAAGAATGGGTAGAGCCCGGATCAAATAACACAAACACATTTTGGTTAAAAGTTGAGAAGGTACCAGCCACAACATCAGATGTCTCGGCCTCTTCCCTCTGTCTCATTGCATACATTCTGACTGGAGCACTGTCTTGCTCTGATTGTTTTACTGTGCCTTGGCTCGCTGGCTACCTCTACTCTCGCCTCTACCTGCTAGGTGGTTGTGAACTCGTGACAGTGGCTCGAATCGACCCTTCTGCAGTAGTAGGAGGTGGTCTAATTCTGCGACTACTGGTGCAGTCCTTGGCAAAGTGTCATGTGCCTCCACAGTTATAACAGGCTCCAATAGCCTTGTAACAGATCCCACCATGATTTTTTCCACAAGTTTCACATTGGCGGGGAGGGTAGGAACTTTTGGTACTCTGCTGACCAGATAGGGGAGGTTTATGTCCTGAATATCTTCCCCTACCCGATTTCTTGCCACCTCTGCCATGTCCCCCATAGTTCTTCCTCTTTCCAGTATGACCACTGGAACTCGTTTCATCGACTTTCCTCTTTCTCTGTCATCTCTGATTTCATTCTCTCAGGAGCAGACACAATCTAAATTCTTTACAACTCTAAGGAATGAGAAATAAGTTCAGAGAAGTTAGTGTGTTTGAAGCCGACATTTGTACTGACATCTGGGCTTCAAGCCAGTTTCAAACCTCTTGCATCTCTCCCTGCTGGTAGAGAGTAGACTCACTGCATAATGGCTAAGGCGGGAAAATTCTCTTTCATACTCAGCCACTGATCTGCCCCCCTATCTCAGACTTAGGAACTCTTGTAGCTTCTGGTCTACATAAGCATCAGGGACATATTTCTGTCTGAATTCCCTGAGAAAGTCATTCCAAGTCAAGATCGCAGTTCTACTGCATCAGGCAATGGTTTTCCACCAATCATAAGCATCCTCAGAACAAAGACACCGAGTATTCAAATCGAGCTCTTACTGCAATGCAATTTCTTGAATACCCTATCCATCCTCTCTAACCATCGCTCACTTCTAGAGGATCTACTGTCCCTTTGAACTCTGTAGCCCCATATTTCATCAATTTATCATACTGCCTGGTAGGAGACTGTGGTTGTACCACTGGTGTCTGTATTGGGACTTGAGTAGGTACATTACCAGCCATTTGTTGGAACATTGCAGCCATCTGCTGAGCGAACTGAGCAGGAAACTGTGGTACTGCAGGGGCTGGTGCTGCTGAACCACTAACATTATGTAGGCCTGGGGCATCCCCTTGCACCTCAGCCTCAATAGATTGATCGACTGAACGATCACCCTCTTCCATATTCAATGCGAGGATTTTAGATCTCCTGAACAAATAACACAAGGAGATTTCCTCCCGTTAGTGCATATTTATAATGTAATGTACTGTATGTATCAAACAATGATATTGAGCAGTTGTACTATGAAGAAAGAATAATCAAATAACAAGTGAAAACAGAATTTAAAGACTTTGCTCTGATACCACTAAAACATGTCACACCCTACCCCTCTGTAAGGCATAACATGATCCCGTAGTATACCTAATGAATTACCAACTCCGTCTACTGATAATCCATTAAATACACTACAAGGGATTTTAAAAACTTTTCTTACTTCTTTTACAGTGGTGAGCACTATTTACAGGTGTTAAAAACTTTTGTGAACTGAAGTGAAACAGCTAACTCATTTGGATTATTTGGAATTTCTGTAAAAATTTTGGCAGAGTGCCATCTGTAATTTGGATAAAACGGTTCTTCAGAAAACCTGTAAAAAGCACTTCAATAAATTTCCAAATCTCAACATCAACATTTTTCTCAACTCAACACATTTCTCAAGTCAAATTCACAGTAATTTCTTAAGGACTGAGGTAGAGAAAATATAATACAATTTTTACAAGTCAAATATCTCATAATTTACTTTACAACTTCAATGTACAATTTTAATTTACAACTGCTCAAAACCAAAAACAATATGTACATACAGTGAACATACATTACATTACAAAATACAAGATACTGCTATACTCATTATACCCGGTAGTCTCTCGCTGGAGGTACTAGCAAATTAATCTGGCCACTTCGGTCTGTCTACTGCGGCGACAAAGAATAAAGCTATCGCTGAGACAATGTCTCAGTGGTGCACAACATTAACCAAATACAATTTAAATCATAATTCATAAGTCATGTAAACAGTGGATACTTAAAACCATAGTTAATTTCAAGACAATAATTGTCAATCAGAATTTAAACTCCCTTTCTCAATATCACAATAAATTTCAATAAGTCAGATCATGGATAATTTCAAAAGACAGTATATGTCAATAAGAGTTTAAATTCATTTCACAATCTCACAATACATATCAATAAATCACACACAGCTTTGATCATGTTCCCAAGTTCAATTCATCCCAAAAGCCGATGGCTAATGAGGTATTCAATTCATCCCAAAAGTCAATGACTAATGAGGAATAACATAGCTAGCTAGCAAAAATATGAGTACTCATTCTATTCGTCCTCAACAGGCACACACCTCAACACTTCAGCCAGAGAGGGAATTCAATTCATCCCACTAGACAAGCTAGCGAGGAATACAATTAATGTACATGATAGCTGTGGTTTCAAACCAATTACAGTGCTTTTCAATCAATAAGTATCCATCAAATATCATTCAAACCATTTTTCACAATTTCACAACTTAAAACAATAATATGCAAATAGTCATAATTCATTTCAATTGAAAATAATTCAAAAGAAATTGTTGTTGTGCACAAACCTCTGATAACTGTCTCCGGTTCTGGACTCAGTATTTCCTTCCCTTTTCCTGAGTCTTTGGTAACTGAGAAACACAATTTGAAGTGTTTTAGTACTAAATTAAACTGTCTCTAACGATAATGTTCGATAAGTAATTCACTGAAAGCTATTATTTGCTCAATCACCTAATATACCGACCCTCGATGCGTTTTAGGTAAATTAGGTTTTTGTGTCATTAATATGTCACATTCGATAGGGTTTTAGGGTTAGTAAGTTTTACCAAACTCAATTCTATGTATATTGCGTTTTCTTGCATTTCATTGCAAATTGCTGGATTTCGGGATACTAGTTTGACCTAGCCGGACGACCTAGTTCCCTCGGTTTTCAGGTTTTGGTTAAAACTACAAACTTGTAGATCTATGTCTTATGGAATGCGGGGCAAAAGTTTAGGTCAATCCGAGTTAAGTAGACCGAGTTATGGTCATTACACTATTGCTGGTCAAATGGCATCAAATTAGGTCAATTTTAGGTCAATTTGGTCAACTTTGGTTCGGCCAGTTTTTGGACCCGAACTTGTGCAAGCTTTTTGACTTGCTTATGGTCATTTCTGGGCTTTTTTGTCTTCATAAGACTTGTAGGTATGGGTCTTAGCTATTCATGGTTAAAATTTCAGGTCAATTGGACCTACTTTGAGTGAGTTATGGCCTAAATACTAACTGCTGCCCAATTGGTCAAATTTCAGGCCTCAAATGTACTCAATCCGAATTGGTCATTTCTTTGCTATTATTTTTCCTTTGTTTTTCTTGTATTTTCTTTTCTTGTATTTCATTATTTTATGTCTCCTCACTCATATTGAAGTTTAGTTCTAGGCATCCTAGCTGTCCAGACAACACTCGTCACCGGAGCAGCAGAACGCACTACCAAACTTAGGGGTGTTACACTAAGTGAGTCAATTCTAATGTTACCAATATGTTACATTTTATAGCCCTTTAGTGTTGGTATATATTACTAATTTTATTTCCAAGTGCATTGCATTTTTTTGCAATTTACCGAATCTTGGTGTACTATTTTGACCTAGCCGGACAACCTAGTTCCATCGGTTTTCGGGTTTCGGTCCAAACTTCAAACTTATAGGTCTATGTCTTATTGCACACAGGGAAAAATTTCAGGTCATTCTGAGTTGTGTAGACCAAGATATGGTCAATTTACCAATACTGGATAGAATGCACTAGAATGGTAGGCTTAGGTCATTTTTAGGTCACTTTTGGTTCGGCCAGTTTTGGTACCTGAACTTATGCAAGCTATTTGGCTTGGTTCTGGCCATTTTTGGGCTTTAGTGTCTTCATAATAATTGTAGATCTATGTCTCAAATATTCATGGTAAAAATTTTAGGTTATTTGGACTATTTTGAGTAAGTTATGGTCAAAACACTAACTGCTGCCCAAATGGTCAACTTTCAGGCTTTAAAGTCACTAATCCGGATTTGGTCAATTCTCATGTCACTTTGTGGACAGAATTTAGGTAAGCTTCCTTCATGAAAGTTGATACTTTTTGTGTCTAGTTTCACCTCCAATTGGTCTCATACCAATTGGAGTCACACACTTAAGGTTCTAAGCTAAAACATACACTGCCCTACTACACATTCTCCATCACTTACCAATTACACATTCTATACTTACCAAGCTAACTCTTTCATGCCAATTCTGATTTGTACCATACTATTAACACACTTAACAACACATTTTGGTCATTTTGGACAGCTTGTAACCATTCTCAACATACACATTATAACTCAGAATTTTTCAAAGTCTATTTACACAATTTAACCACATAAACATACCCCATTTACATATCCAATTCCAATATATTATACAAATATACATGCTGCCACCATAAACAACATAATTCAATAAACCAAACCATGAAACAACACATTTCAACTACACTTTAAAAGTTTCTGAATTACACATCTCCTTCAAATAGCTTCCAAGCTGCCAAAACCAAGTGCACTATCACACATACACTTAGTATACCTTATCTAAATTATTTCTATACACATAAACACTTATACCAACATCTTAAACAACCATTTACAAGTGAAAAAAAAAACAACAAATAGTAAGTTTCCATGGCTGCCGAAATGGTATACCACTAATAAATCATCAAACTTTAAAACTTCTTCCACAAAACCACTCACCACAACATCCACTCAAAGTTTAATGAAGCAAGATTGAAAAAAATACACATTTACCTCTTTTAGACATCTTCAAAACTCCACCAAACTTTCCTTTCTTGATCCCAAAATGTTGCCCAGGCTATATAGAACAACTTTAGTGAAGAAACCTAGAAGAACTAATGGCTGATGATGGTGGATTATCCTTTGCATGGTGGACGGCCATGGAAGACTTGGAGAAAGCTTGGTTTCAGCAATGGAGAGAGTTTGAGGAAGAAGACGGCTGTTTAGTGGAGGCGGCTGTCCAAAGCTTGGATATGTTTCACTTATCTCATGTTAGTGGAGCACTAAGTGATTAAAAAATATAATCAAATGTTAAACCTTCATTTATCCAACATTAAACCCATAATTTTTCTTATTTATATTATGGACCACCATTTTAATTTTCATGGTATTTTCAAAGTTTAATATCATTTATTTTTAATGTACATTCAGGTTAAAAAGCAACTTGGAGTGTTAATTGACCACAATGCCCCTATTCGGGTTGCTTTTTAGCTTTTTCGGTAACACTAATTTTTTATCGGTTTCTCAATTTTTCATTTTTTTTCTTTGTAATAATTATTTAATTTTTCTTTGACATTTCTATTATCATTTATTTTTTAATAGATGTTTATTTAAATCTCAAAAATATTTTCTAGGGTTCCCCGCGGTCCAAGGTTAGTCAACGGCCCACGCTGCAACTTCCCAGTGCGGTTACCCATCGGTACGGTTTTGTCCGTTTAGCTTAGTTCCATTTTCTCTCTTTTATTTTTCCTTTATTTTTTTCTTGTTTTTTCCTCTATTGTATTTCACTTCCTTATATCTCCACACTAATATTTAAATATAATTCTAGGCATCCTAGCTGTCCGAACAGACACTGTCACCGGAACAGTAGAACGCACTATAGAACATAGGGGTGTTACAATTTAATCCATCTTCAAACCTCCTACATTTATCAACCTCTGTAGGCATTATCTCTAATGCATATCCACTGAGTCTCACAAATTCTCACTCATATTCAGAGACTCTAAGCTACCTCTATCTAAGTGCCAGGAATTCTCTCCTTTTGGCCACTAAATACACATGGCTGACATATTTCTTCCAAAATTCCGCCAAGAAATCCAAAGTGATATGTGTAGGCTGTACTACCCTCGATACTGTCACCCACCACCGATATGCATCTTCCTGAAGTAATGATAGAGCACACTCCAACTGCTACTCTGGTGTGCAGTGGAGCTGCTACAAAACCCTCTCTGTCCTCTCCAGCCAATACTCTGCGGCAGCTGGATCATCCTCCTTCTTACCTTTGAAGTCAACTGCCCCATATTTTCGTACTCTCTCCAATGAGGACCTGTGTACGGGTTGCAGCTGTAGTGGTACTAGTGGCTGTACAGGTGGTGGTGGCTGTGGCTGAGGCTGTGGAGGTAGAGGTGGCTGTGGTATGGCTTCGATGACTTGACGAAGCAGCTGTGTCATCTGTTCCAAGAAAGCCTACTGTGCTCTATCCATAGCACCCATAGATGACTCCGTTCTGATGCTTCGCTCCCTACTAGGAGCAGGTGCAAGTGCGTGACTCTTTAGCTCCTCCTTGATTGGTTTAGGAGACTCGTGCCCTGAAGGATTAGATGTCATTGATCATATAAAATAGACAAAGAACAGATCTGCATTAGTGTCACCTTGACTCTATTTAAAGGTCCATGCATGTGATGCAAACTATTTCTTTCTATCTATCTAGGTCTAGGATTGCTTAAACCTTTGCTCTGATACCACTAAATATGATACCCCTTACCTGTCTACAGTGTAGCCAAACAAGGAGTGCACATTAGGTGCCGGAGCACCCTATCTCATCCTATCGTGTCCATTGTTAATTTTAAACTTTATAGAAAACATATGGTAATTTTTTTATCACAAATTATTTCTGTGGAAACCCAGGTAGAGCCTTTTCTATTTTAATAGCATCTAACGGGTTCTACTATTCACCTGTTATAAACAATTTCATATCCATTCATTTGGTCATATAACAAATCATTCATTTTCTCATATAATAAGTCATTCATAAGAAAATTTATATATAGAAATTCAAATCTTTATTTACAATCTCAAAAATATCATTACAATTTAATTAAATCACCAACTATAATTACATAATGCTTATATACAATGAACCAAAACACTAAGTCTATACATGGGCCCTACTAAAATACTACAACTGATGAAGTGAACTCTGGACTGTAGCAGATCTGGTCAACTATAGTCAGAACACTACTGTAGCGACTGCTGCTGTGATGGCTGCTGATCTCCAGTACCTACGCGATGGAAAATCCAACGTGCTAAGCTAATTGCTTAGAGGTGCATAATTTTAAAGAACAGTAACTAAATAATTTAATAATAATTCTAAGTAATATTTTGCAATTCTAGGTCAATTGTATATTTTATTGTACCTTGGAAATAAATTAATTATCAGGATCTTATCAGTGTATTTATTTCTTTCTCTGTCTTTTTAAAGTCATATCAGTGTCTTATCTATTCATTTGTTTCATTATCAGTCTTTTAAAATTATATCAGTGCCCAAGTAACCTATAACAGACTATAAGGCTAGATACACTGGAGTATACTGGTTAGACAATCATATGTTTACCCTGTATACATCTGTCATGTCAGGCACGAGGCCAACGGGCAGGCTATTAAAGCTAAAAATACAATTAGGTACAATGGTCAACGGGTAGGCATATAGCCTGTAGAACAATCATATCAATATATATTGTCAATCAATGACTACTCATATAGGCAGTACTGCTATTTGTAGTCCTTAATTGGTATACCAATCTATCTCTAGAAGTGGTAAGTAGATTTCCTGCATAATGACTCAATCGAGAGAAGTCTCTTTCGTACTCTGCTAATGTTTTATCCTCTTGCTTCAAACTCAAAAACTCTTGTAGTTGCATGTCCACATATGTGTCGAGGACCTACTTTTGCCGAAATTCCCTCAAAAATTCTACCCAGGTGAGGACTGGAGGCTCAACTAAGCTGTGGGGGATGGTTTTCCGCTATTCATAAGCATCATCTTGTAACAAAGAAACAATGTACTCGAACTTTAATTCTTCCGTACAGTGTAACTTCTTAAATACCCTTTCCATTCTCTCCAACCATTGCTCAGCTTTAAATGGATCCATAGTTCCTTTAAACTTGGTAGCCCCAAACTTCATTAATTTCTCATACTGCTGAGCTGGGGGCTGTGGTTGTGCCATAGGGGCTTGTGTCTGGGTTGGTATTGGCAGATTTCCAGCCATTTGTCGAAACAGAGCAGCCATCTGTTGTGTAAAATGAGCAAGAAACTGTGGTGCTTGAGGAGGAGTTGGAGTGGCTAACCCACTCACATTCTGGAGTGCTAGGGCTTCCCCTTGTACCTCAGCCTCAACAGACTGTTCTACAGAATGATCTTCTTTTTCCATTCCGATTCCAAAAATTTTCTACTTCTTGATAACAAATACAAGGAGGTTGACTTCCATTAGTTCATATTCATGATGTAAATATGTCATATGTATCAATTAAGGACACTTGAGCAGTTGCACTTATCAAAGGAAATATTCACATGCATATTCAAAATTCATTTAAAAACTATGCTCTGATGCCACTAATCATGTCACACCCTACTTTTCCATAAGGCATAACATGATCCCGTAGTACACCTAATGAATTACCATACTTCACCTACCGGTAACCATTAAATATACTACAAGGGATTTTAAAACAATTTTCTTACTTTTTGAAGGTGGTGAGCATTTTTAACGGGTATTAAAACATTTAAATGAAGTTTAAAAGTTAGGTAAAATTTTTGTCCATTTTTATTTTTTCGCAAGTTTTGTAAAAATTTTTGTAGAATGCCGACTGTTATTAAGAAAAATAAAAAATTTAGACCTGTAGAAAAGCACTTCCAAAGGTTTTTCAATCACACCCCAACCTCCAAATATCTCAAACTAACACAGCTCAACTCAATCTCCACAATTCAAAACAAAATTGTCATCTCAAATATTTCAAATTAATTTATACATATTGCATTCAAAATAAATAATTTGCATTCACAATTTAATTTACAAACATAAAAATCCAAAAGTAATATTATTACAATTTACTGTACAACTGCTCAATTTTACATTAATACATATGACACTAAACTATTTACATCAAAATAAACTATAAGGGTATCAACAAATACCCGTACAAAAATCTCCAAACTGTGCTCCTCTCTTACTGTAGCTGATAAGTGCATAATTTATTAATTTTACTCTCATCACATTTAGTGTTTTTAGTGTGTTTTTATGTTTAATTCAGTTGGTTAAAATATATTTATCATTTAGGCATATTTTTAGATAGTTGTGGAATAATTGTATTAAATGGAGAAATTTTCAGCATTTCACCTTTGCTGTATTTTTCAGGTGTTTCTAAAGTTGTGGGTCTCCAAATTGAGTGCTGTTTAATCCATTGAAAAGCTAAGATAGAGCACTTCAAACAATAAAGAGGGACTAAAGCCCAAATCAGTCTCCAAGGTTGACAAAATGAGCCATAGATCTATTGTAAAAGGCTAGACTTGATGTGTCACAACTAGTTTCAGTATTTATTTTGTATCTAGAGTTTCAGATGTCTAAATGAAGCAATCCCAAGCCCAATTGAACCTTAAGAGCCACTCTACAACTTCTATGAAGGGCTAGATGTGAGATGAGGCCATTTTAACTGTAAAAAATGGAAATGAAGTCGTCACTATGGGCTGGGCCGTCTGTCTGAACTAGTCCCGATTTTTGGGCCATAACTTGGGCTGTAGACCTCGGATTTGGGTCCATGAGTACCCGTTGGAAAGCTAAGAAATGGGCCTACAACTTTCCTAAAGAAGACAGAGGTAAATTCGGAAAGGAAGTCACTAAAAATCAGCCTTGATTTCAAAGACGTGAATGCAGGCTAAAAATCTGTCTTTTAAATTTTAAAACTTTTCCTAGTTTGGTTCCTATCTTTGGGATTAGGTTTTTGATTATAAATACGTCTTTTGGCAGCAGCTAAGAGCATTCCAATTCAGACCTTTGTTCTCCTTAGAAGACCTTCATTCTCCATTCTCTTTTTAGATTTCTTCTTTATTTTTCTTTATTTTTCTGCAAGCCATGAACATGAGTGGCTATGTTTTTAATTCAGTTCAAGGGATTCAAGTTCTTTTGCATGATTTGTGAGACCAGGTTCTTAATTTAATTTATGTCTTTTTGAATATCTATTGTTTTCTGATTTAATTATCTTTGATCTATTGAATGATTTGCTAAAAAGGCCTATTAGTTAATTGTTTGATTAGATCAATTGCTAGTTCATCTTCATAATCCGTAATTGTTGTGTAAGATTGAACATGAGTAGCAATTAGGTTTTATTGATTATGATCCAAGTTTTTTATAATAACCTAAGGAAATAATAGGGTGGATTAAATGATTTGTGCTTCATAAATTATTATTCAACTTAACTACTTCCTTTTCTTAAAGCAGTTATTAATTTGATGAGGATTACTTAATACCAACTCAATTAATAATTAGAGTCAATAAGAGTGTTGGGTTCGAATTGATGAGTATAGGGAAGTCAGGGGTTTACCTCGCTGATTGGTAAATCTACGTTAAGTATTCAATAAGATATAATTGCATTTCTTTTGTCTATGATTAAATCAATGCATTGGAATGCGAATTACCTTGGACTGAAGTTTGTTTAAATTGAGATTTTCATATTTAGTTCTTGAATTTTTTATTTCTTCTAATTTTGTGTTACAAACCCCCCCCCCCCAATCTTTGTTTCTTTCATTTTCCATTACACAGAAGTGCATGAAATTCAATAATTCAGTCTCTAGGGTTCGACCTGAATTTAACACTTGCTGCAGAAAATATTTCATTACTGGTAATTTCAGTTAATTTAATTTCTGGTGGATTCGACAACCATCAAGAATTTTGGCGCCGTTGCTGGGGACTGAAGTTTATTTGATTTCATTTTTTTGGTGTTAGATATTCTATTATTAATTTTGTTTGTGAGTTGTTGCTATTTTCAGGTTTTTGGAAAAGAAAAAAAAATAAAAAATTACAATGTTACTGTTTAGTGTTGCTGTTCATTAAGAATTTTGGTTGAATTTAGAGGGCGGCCCATACTTATTTTGAAGGAAACGACGCTCTGATCAAGACCAATTAATGCATAGGATTTTTTATCCCCACCCTCTTGAGGGCAAATTCGATTGTTTTCTAGGGTTTTGAGGCATTTTTCTGTTTTTACTTTGATTTTTTTTTTGTTTATGACAAGAATTTCTCAATCTGGTGAGTTGATCTTTAATCCAGAAGTAGAAAAAACAACTATACGATTGAGAAAATTGGCTAAGGAAGCTAGGCTGATTCCGAGTACATCTGAAGGAGTCCAATCTCCAAAGGAGTTAAGTTAGGATTCGGAGTCAGAGTCAAATTCTGAAAACGAACCCATAGTAGCTAGAACCTTGAAAGAGTTAGCTACTCCTGATCTAAACCAATAGCCTTTATGTATCCAATACCCTGCTTTAAATATTGCTTTTGAGTTGAAATCTGGACTAATCCATTTGTTGCCTAAGTTTCATGGTCCTGTAGGTGAGGATCCAAATAAGCATCTAAAAGAATTTCATGTTATGTGTTCTAGCATGAAACCTTAAGGAGTTTTATAAGATCAAATCAAACTTCGAGCTTTCCCTTTCTCACTAGAGGGCACAGCTAAGGATTGGTTGTATTACCTTCCTTCTGGATCTTTCAACTCATGGAATAGGATGAAGCAGATATTTCTAGAGAAGTATTTTCCTGCCTCCCGTGTTGCCAACATAAGAAAAGAAATTTGTGGCATCCGGCAGTACAATAGAGAGAGTTGGTATGAGTATTGGGAGAGATTTAAGAAGCTGTGTGCAAGCTGTCCCCATCATCAAATAAGTGAGCAGCTTTTGATTCAGTATTTCTATAAGGGACTTCTACCAATGGACCATAGTATGATAGATGCTGCTAGTGGAGGAGTTTTGGTTAACATGACACCAGAAGAGGTAAGGAGGTTGATTGCTAACATGGTAGCAAATTCTCAGCAGTTTGGAATGAGAATGGATCGCACACCTATGAAGGTTCATGAGGTAAGTACATCTAACCTTGAGAAACAGATTTCTGATTTAACTTCTTTGGTGAGACAGTTGGCTATAGGGAACATACAAACTATTAAGGTATGTGCAATTTGTTCAGGTTCGGGTCATGCTACTGATATGTGTCCTACGTTACAAGAGGATGAATCAATGCAACATGCTAATGTAGTAGGACATTATGGACAGCCACAACCCAGGTATGATCCCTATTCAAATACTTATAATCCAAGATGGTGAGATCATCCCAATTTGAGTTATGGGAATCAATCGGTGCAAAACCGATACCAGCAGCAAAGACCACAAGTGAATCAACCACCTCCACCTCCACCTCCGCCTCCCTCAAATCAAGGTATGTCACTTGATGAAATTGTTAAGGCGTTGCCTAACAATACATAGCAGTTTTAATAGGAGACCAGAAATAGCATTCAAAACATAGAGAGGCAGATTGGTCAGTTAGCCTCATTTGTGAGTAAGCTGGAAGTTCAAGGTTCTGGAAAACTCCCATCACAAACAGTAATGAATCCTAGAGAAAATGCAAGTGTGATACTATTGCGGAGTGGGAAAGAAGTTGATAATCAGACTCCATATGAGCCAATGAAAAAGAAGAAGCAAGGAGCAAAAGAGTCTGAAGTTCCTAAAGTTCCTAAAGTTAAGGTAAATACTGAACCTAACTTAAATAAGGTTAATAATTTTGTTCCTCCATTCCCATGCAAGTTGGCTAAAAATAAGAAAGAATAACAAGAAAAAGAAATTTTGGATACTTTCAGAAAGGTAGAGGTGAATATACCTTTACTTGATGCAATCAAACAAGTTCCCAAGTATGCTAATTCCTTAAGGAACTATGCACTACAAAGCGCAAGTTGAGGAATAATGAGAAGATCAGTATGGGGGAAAACGTGTCGGTATTAATTCAGTAAAAATTACCCCCTAAGTGTAAGGATTCAGGTTCATTTTCTATTCCCTGCAGAATAGGTGATTCTAAATTTGAACGTGCAGTGGCAGATTTAGGAGCATCTATTAATGTTATGCCAAATTCAGTTTTTCAAACTTTAAATTTAGGTCATTTGAAAGAAACCAGTGTCATTATTCAGTTAGCTGATCGTTCTAATGCTTACCAATTGAGAGTAGTTGAGGATGTGTTAGTGCAGGTTGGAGAATTGATTTTTCCTATAGATTTTTACATTCTAGATATGGAGGATAGTGTTCCCACATCGAAGTCAGCTTTGATTTTGTTTGGAAGACCTAATCTAAAAACTGCCAAGATAAAAATTGATGTGGATGATGGTACCTTAACTATGGAGTTTGATGGAGAGACTGCTAAATTTAATATCTTTGATGCCATGAAGTATCCTGCTGATGATCATTCTGTCTTTTCTATTAATGTTGTTGATACAATTGTGCAAGATGTCTTTGAGTTAAGCATAGAGGATGAGTTAGAAGTGGTGATTAGTTAAGGAATTCAAGAAATTAGTACCAATCAACCATTAAGCGTAGAGGTTCAAGAGCCAGTAATGGCATTGCAGTCATTACCTCCTGTTCAAAAAAGGTATGGAGTACCAAAGATTGACTTACCTGTATCTCACACAAAATTGTTACCTTCTATTGTGTAGGCACCAGTCCTTGAACTCAAGCCTTTACCTGAGCATTTGAAGTATGTATACTTGAGAGACAATGAGGCACTTCCAGTTATCATCTCAAGTAATTTAACAAAGATTGAAGAAGAAAGATTGACTAGGGTTCTAAGACTACACGAGGAAGCAATTGGATGGACAATAGCTGACATCAAAGGTATAAGTCCATCAGTGTGCATGCACAGGATTTTATTGGAGGATGAGGCTAAACCAAGTAGAGAAGCTCAAAGGAGATTGAACCCACAGATAATGGAGGTTGTGAAGAAGGAGATTTTAAAGCTACTGGATGTAGGAGTTATTTACCCAATTTCATACAGCAAATGGGTAAGTCCAGTCCAAGTAGTGCCAAAAAAATCAGGAGTCACTGTGGTAGCAAATCAAGATAATGAACTTGTTCCAACAAGGATTCAGAGTGGATGGCGAATGTGCATAGACTACCGCAAGCTGAATTCAACAATAAGGAAAGACCACTTCCCACTGCCATTCATTGATCAGATGCTTGAGCGGTTAGCGGGTAAGTCTTATTTCTGCTTTCTTGATGGCTTTTCTGGATATAATCAAATTGTGATTGCACAGGAGGATCAAAAGAAGACTACTTTCACTTGCCCTTTTGGAACTTTTCCTTTTTGAAGGATGCCCTTCGGGCTTTGTAATGCACCTGTCACATTTCAGAGATGCATGATGAGCATATTTTCAGATTACAGTGATACATGCATTGAGGTGTTCATGGATGATTTTACTGTGTATGGTGATTCATTTGATGCATGTTTACATCATTTAACTTCTGCTCTTGAGAGATGCATTAAGAAAAATCTTGTTTTGAATTATGAGAAGTGTCATTTTATTGTGGAACAGGGGATTGTTTTTGGTCATGTTATCTTTAATAGGGCTATTGAGGTGGGTAAGTCTAAAATTGATTTAATTGTGAAATTACCCTGCCCCACAACTGTGAGGGATGTACGCTCTTTTCTTGGTCATGCAGGTTTCTATCGCAGGTTCATTAAAGATTTCTCTAAGATAACATTGCTTTTGTTTAGACTCTTGCAAAAAGATGTTCCTTTTGATTTCAGTGAAGAGTGCAAGGAGGCTTTTGACAAATTAAAATCTGTATTAACATCACCCCTTATTATCCAGGCTCTTGATTGGACAATATTGTTTGAAATTATGTGTGACGCAAGTAATTATGCAGTGGGAGCAATTTTAGGGCAGCGTGTTGGGAAGCTCTTTTATGTGATTTATTATGCATCCAGAACACTCAATTCAGCTTAGCACAATTATTCTATGACCAAAAAAGAGTTTTTGGCTATAGTTTTTGCTTTAGATAAATTTCGATCATATTTGCTTAGTTCTAAAATAATTATCTTCTCTGATCATGCAGCGTTGAAGTATCTTTTGGCAAAGAAGGAAGCAAAACCAAGGTTGATTAGATGGATCCTTCTGCTGCAAGAATTTGATCTTCAAATCAAGGATAAAAAAAGGAGCTGAGAACCTGGTAGGACATCATTTGAGCAGGTTAGTGACACAAGAAGATCCACTTCCTTTGCAAGAACTTTTTCCTGAAGAGCAGTTATTTAAATTGCAAGGTATGATCTCTTGGTATGCTGATTTGGTGAATTATTTGGTTACTAAGGTTGTGCCTTTTGATTTGAGTAGAGTAAGAAAGAGAAATTGAAAAGTGACGCTAAGTATTATGTGTGGGATGACCCATATTTGTGGAAATTTTGTTCAGATCAAATTATTAGGAGATGTGTTCCTAATAATGAGATTCAATCTATTCTTGCTTTTTGTCATGCATATGCATGTGGAGAACATTTTGAACCCAAGAGAACAGGTAGAAAAATATTAGATTGTGGTTTTTACTGGCCCACTATATTTCATGATTCATATTTGATTTGCAAAAATTGTGAACAATGTCAAAGAACGGGAAGTTTATGAAGGAACGGAAGCGTGAAAAACACAAGTTTATACCATTGAATTCAAAAATTTTCACCTAGGGTCACATGCATCATGCAAGATTTATTTTTATCTATTTGATTTCAATGATAAACAACATATTAAAACTCTTTTAATATGTTTTTGGATCTGTATTTGCCATTTAAGATTTTAAAATTAATCATATTAATTTTAGAACCCTAGATTAAATCAAGAACGATTACACTAACCTCTTGATGCACTGCAGCATGTCTGCGCCTTTGAGATTCGTCTTCAGGACACCAGATGTTGTCCCTCTAGCTTGTTTACACCAAGAACACCTATGGCAGCCCTTGAATAGCTTCTAAAGCTTTTTCTATTAATTAGAAATTCAAGTTTTGCCTTTTAAGAGATTAGAGATGTAAACAGGACACTAGAAACAATTCCTAGTGTTCTTAATTCAAGAGATTGATGGCTAATCTCTTTGAATTGATAAGAGATGAAGAAGAAGAGATAAAAACCCTCAAAGTGGCGTGACAAAGGAGTGTGGCTGCTGGTTGTATTTTATTTTCTCACAACAACACTTAAATAGCTAGGTTAACACATTAAACCCTTGCCACATGTCACCCTTTGATTAGCTCTAGGTTTAAGTGACCCAATCACATTGTGCCAAGTGTCAAACCTATATTTAATCTTGATTTTAATCATCTTACATGATTAAAAACATTTGGCAAGCTTATGTGTAATCCCATGTGTCACCATCTCATGGTGCCACGTGTCACACTGCAAAATGACCAAAATGCCCCTGTGTCTTAATTTTGAGTTCTTAACCCAAAATAATTATTTTCTTCTTCTAATTAATTTATATCAAACATAAATTAATTAATTAATCTCTATTAATTAATTTCTCATTAATTAAATTCATATTTAAACACTTTAAATATAAATTTAACTTATATTATACATCCAATAATCTAGATTTGGTTTCAAGTCATGCTAGGGACTTTGCAATCTAATTGCAAACCAAACCTATTTAATTAATCAATTTAAACTCTTTAATTAATTAATTAAATCATATTTAATTAGGTGATAACTTGTGTATGTGTGTGACTTACTAGGCTCATCACTAATTGGCAATGAGACATGATATCAACTCTTAATATCATCAGAACTCTTTCTTACCATAAATGATTTCTCTAAATCATTTTATGAACCTCATAGACCATGGTTAACACCTAGCATAGCATGCCATGGCCACCCAATTAGTAATAAGGTTTACCTTAAATGAACCTATAATCATATGCTACCATGTGTTAGTAGTATGCCCTAGAGCATATCATTTAGTATGTATCTTGTACATATTTTTAATAATAAAAGGCATTTCCACTTTTCCGTTTACATAATATATTTATGTGTAATAGAAAAGGTCCATTGATATTTTGTTAGAAATATTATTCTTAAGTTGTTAAGAATATGAGTGACAATATTTCTAGCACAAAGTATCATAAATAGGTTCACAATCGAGGATACTTCATAATAAGGACATGACTTATCCAGAAAGATTGTATTCATGTTTGTTCCCAAGTTATTTATATGAGATATAAATAAGATGGAATGGTGAGTCTCATGCCATATAACAAACTTGATAGGCACTTATAAATGATAAGTAGGCGAACGGTGACACTTATGACAAGCACATGGAGTTTACTCTTGTCAATGTTTTGTCATAAATCATATCAGTGCATATAATCTTTAGACCTGAGATAGCACAGTTATCTTGTATATAGGTAGTTTGAGTTTGATACTGCTTTCATACTTGTACTATGTATGGGTATATGGGCATGTGTTGGCTCCTGCTAGTTATATATGGAGGTAGGTGTTGATCAAGATGGAATCTGTTCCTCTAAGTAAATAGAGTTAAAATCCTATGTTCATTTAATTATTCTTGATGTTTCAAGTTCATTTACAGGACATATAGATTTATTCAGAAAAGAGTTTCTGATGAGAAAAATCTTTTAATCAAGAACTGGAATTAAAAGAGAACATAATATTCATAGCAAATGGAGTTTGACATAAACCATGACTCCAGCTTGAGTTGGGATTTTATAACAGAGAGATTCTAGTGCATGGTAACATATGATTATAGGTTCATTTAAGGTAAACCTTATTACTAATTGGGTGGCCATGGCATGCTATGCTAGGTGTTAACCATGGTCTATGAGGTTCATAAAATGATTTAGAGAAATCATTTATGGTAAGAAAGAGTTCTGATGATATTAAGAGTTGATATCATGTCTCATTGCCAATTAGTGATGAGCCTAGTAAGTCACACACATACACAAGTTATCACCTATTTAAATATGATTTAATTAATTAATTAAAGAGTTTAATTGATTAATTAAATAGATTTGGTTTGCAATTAAATTGCAAAGTCCCTAGCATGACTTGAAACCAAATCTAGATTATTGGATGTGTAGTATAAATTAAATTTATATTTAAAGTGTTTAAATATGAATTTAATTGATGAGAAATTAATTAATAGAGATTAATTAATTAATTTATATTTGATATAAATTAATTAGAAGAAGAAAATAATTATTTTGGGTTAAGAACTCAAAATTAAGACACAGGGGCATTTTGGTCATTTCACAGTGTGACACGTGGCACCATGAGATGGTGACACATGGCATAACACATAAGCTTGCCAAATGTTTTTTTTTTTTTAATCATGTAAGATGATTAAAATCAAGATTAAATATAGGTTTGACACTTGGCACAATGTGATTGGGTCACTTAAACCTAGAGCTAATCAAAAAGTGACATGTGGCTAGGGTTTATTGTGTTAACCTAGCTATTTAAGTGTGGTTATGAAAAGAAAACATAACCAGCAGCCTCTCCTCTCAATTGTCACGCCACTTTGAGCCTCTCCAGCTATTTCTCTTCATCTCTCATTAATTCAAAGAGATTAGCCATCAATCTCTTGAATTAAGAATGCTAGAAATTGTTTCTAGTGTCCTGTTTACATCTCTAATCTCTTAAAAGGCAGAACTTGAATTTCTAATTAATAGAAAAGGCTTTAGAAGCTGTTCAAGGGCTGCCATAGGTGTTCTTGGTGTGGACAAGCTAGAGGGACAACATCCGTGTCCTCAAGACGAATCTCAAAGGCGCAGACACGCAAAGACATCAAGAGGTTAGTGTAATCGTTCTTGATTTAATCTAGGTTCTAAAATTAATCTGATTAATTTTAAAATCTTAAATGGCAAATACAGATCCAAAAACATATTAAAAGAGTTTTAATATGTTGTTTATCATTGAAATCAAATAGATAAAAATAAATCTTGCATGGTGCATGTGACCCTAGGTGAAAATTTTTGAATTCAATGGTATAATCTTGTGTTTTTCACGCCTGCCTTCAATTGGTATCAGAGCCACTATATTTGCCATTTAGATTGTTGATTATATAATTTAATTGTGTGTTTGATCATGAGATCAAGAGATTCATTGCTGATTGGATCATGAGATGTGGCGTCACACATGG
This sequence comes from Hevea brasiliensis, assembly GCF_030052815.1. Lineage (NCBI taxonomy): Eukaryota > Viridiplantae > Streptophyta > Magnoliopsida > Malpighiales > Euphorbiaceae > Hevea > Hevea brasiliensis. The sequence goes on from NC_079498.1 coordinate 46,370,867, forward strand.
TGAAGCCACCATTGGTGGCGGCAACAATGGTTCCTTGGGTGGTTCAAGGTTTGGCTTTTAATTCTGCAATTGTTGTATGATCTAAGGCCTATTCTTTGACTAATTAAAGTGTTTAATTAGTTGTTTTAATCACACAATTAAATTATGATTCAAATCAGAATTTTAAAAATTGTTTGAATGTGATTCAAATCTGAATTTTAAAAGTTGTTTGAATGTGATTCAAATATGAATTTTTAAAGTTGTTTGAATCATATTTAAATCTGATTTTTTAAAATTGATTCAATAAAATTCAGATCTGATTTTTTAAAAAATATTTGAATGTGATTCAAATCTGATTTTTTAAAAAAATGTTTGAATGTGATTCAAATCTGAATTTTTGAAGTTGTTTGAATGTGATTCAAATCTGAATTTTTAAATTTGTTTGAATGAGATTCAAATCTGAATTTTTAAATTTATTTGAATCATATTCAAATCTGGATTTTAAGTTGAATATGAGATATTCAATTTAATTTAAGTATGTATGTTTTATTTAATTGTTAAATAGTGATATGCATGATGGATGATCATGGACTATAAAAGACCAATGTGATTGGATTTATTTCTTTTATGTTTCTTTGGGATTGTAAATTAATTAATTTATTTTAATTTATTTTGGGCATGTATTATTAAGTTTGTAATATTTTTGGGTTGTAATTTCATTTATTTAAGTTCTTGTAAATTCGCCTTGGTATGCCAAGGATTACTATGTAATATTGGATTGCAAGAAGTTCAAGGAGGTCAAGAGCATTGGTGGGACCAGTGGGAGGAATTCAATATCAAGTGTTGATTATGTACTCCTTTAGCAACTCTTGTAAAATGAATGAATGAAATGCACCTAGGAATGCCCTGATTCAATTCTTGGTGGCTCAGAATTGAATCCCTTAGAAAGTCCATGATCATACCATATTTACTGCTTATCCATGAATGCATGAGATGTAAGGGAATGTATGCAATTATATGATATATGCATGCTAAATGGATAATGTGCAAAGTGAGACCTTAATAGTAATAAGAATGACCATAAAATCTTCCAAACAAATGATTAAGTTGGAAATGGTATAATTAAAGTAATTATAACATAAGCCCTCCATTGGGGCAATTATTTTAAGAAATTTTAAATAGTTACATGAGATGCAATTAATTTAAGAGATTTTCTTAAGAATAATTGTTAAGCATGAGATGTTGTAAATATGTAAATGGTTTGGTGGCCAATATTGGATGTACCTGAGGACATTAAAATTATTTGCATAATTACTGGCTCAATGGGATCAACTTAACTAATGCAAGATAAGTCAATATTGGATGTACCTGAGATTTTGAGCATTAGGGGCTAGTAAAGGATTGAACCTCACATGAGATGTGATGGGCAAGGAGTTGCTCACTTATAGTTTATTGTAATTCCAATAATGGATGTACCTGAGGATGATCAATAGAATTATAAGAATTCAATCACCCACTAGAAATCCATCCAACTAGGATTTCCGTTTTCTACTTTAGAAGTGTAGGATTCGCTAAGTTAGTGGGAGGACCAATTTGATTAAAAGACCATAATCATTTTGGTTAAATACATGATACATTTACTAATTAATCTGGTTATTTTCTGCAATTAATTTTTCGATAAAAATGAGCACAAAACAACCACCACCATCCAATATCCTTGCAAGCATACTTGATCACAACAGTTGACAGGACCTAATCATGCGATTGGCTAAGAAATTTGAAACTTGTCCTGAACCTTGAACATATAGGATATGTTCTAGATTCAAATGTTCTGGTCCCTTACCTCCGGAGGCCACACAAGAGGAACATGAAACTTTGGACAAGTGGAAGGAGCATGATATGAGAGCTAAGTGTTACATGCTTGCTTCTATGAGTAATGAGTTCTGAAGCAACATGAGAACATGCAGAGTGCGAGTGAGATCCTCCTTCACCTACAAGAGTTGTATGGTGAGCACAGCGAGAATGCTAGGTATGAGATATCTAAACAGTTATTTCGTATGAGGATGTCGAGGGGAGAATGTTGGGGATCATGTCCACAAGATGATTCGGTGATTGAGCGGTTGGAACATCTTGACTTCAACATGGATTTCCAACTACAAAGCGGATTTGATCCTTGATCCCTTCACGAGTCTTTTGGGAATTTTGTGACAAATTTCCATATGACTAAATAGGAATGCACCTTAGCTGAATTACTCAACATGCTGGTTATTGCCCAAAAGAATATGCCAGGCAATAAAGGAAAAGAGGTAGCTTTGGTTGCATCTTCTTCTGCTGGAAAGTCCAACAAGAAAAAGGGCAATAAGAAAAAGAAACCTCAGATTCCTGGTCCTTCCAAGAAAATAGCTAAACAGAAAAGGAAGACTAAAGCTGATGGAGGCAAAGGAAAGTGTTTCCACTGCCAAAAAGGATGGGCCTTTGGAAAGGAACCGCGAGTATCTTGCTTCTCTGAAGGACAAGAAGGATACACCTTGGAAGGTATGTCCATATCTTGTTATTTAGATTCGATGATACTTATAGTTCATCTACGACTTGGGTTTTAGATCTGGTGCGGTTCTCACATTTCTAATGATATGCGGGAACTAGCAAGCGATGGCGACTTGCGTTCTAAAGATATTAGAGTCCGGATTGGCAATGGCTCAACTGTTGAAGCTTTAGCCATAGGATCTAAATCTTTTTACATGTTTGGACATGTTTTGTGTTTGGATAATATTTTATATGTACTTGATGCTTTTAAGAACATCATTTCTATATCTAGTTTGACTAGAAATGGCTATGAATTTGATTCAGATGATGTTTGCAATATTTATTTTGGAAATAAATATGTTGGTTAGTTATATGAATGATGGTCTTAATTATTTGGATAATAATGACAAACACAAATTGAATGCAAGTGATCTAAAAGAATACAATGCCATGGTGAAAACCAACTCAAGTTCAAAATATATTTGGCACTTAAGGTTATGTCATGTTGCAGAAGATAGGATTGCAAAATTGGAGAAAATGGGGATTCTATCCTCATTGGGCTCTGAGCCTACTCCAACTTGTGAATCTTGCCTTCAAGGCAAAATGACTAGATCACCCTTTGTTGGACAAGGGCTAAGAGTGAAAATATTTTGGAACTAATACATAGTGATGTATGTGGTCCGTTTAAAGAAATGGCTAGAGGGCTTTCATTATTATATTACCTATACTGATGATAAATCAAGGGTTGGGTATTTGTATTTGATGAAATACAAACATGAATCCTTTGAAAAATTTAAGGAATTTAAATCTGAAGTAGAAAATCAAACAGCAAAAAGTATTAAAGCTCTTGATCGGATCGTGGAGGTGAATATTTGAAATCTTGAATTTGATGAATACTTGAGAGAGCATGGCATTATTTCTCGGTGACTCCTCCGAGGCATACGGCTCAATGGTGTATCTGAAGGAGAAATCGTACCCTATTAGATATGGTGCGTAGTATGATGAGCTATCTTGATATGCCAATCTCCTTTTGGGGATTTGCATTAGAATCGACTTTATATATTCTGAATAGGATTCAATCAAAATCAGTTTCTTCCACACCTTATGAGAGATGGCATGGAAGAAAACCAAGTCTAAAGCATGTTAAGATTTGGGGTTGTCCAGCTTATATCAAAAAGCTGAACACTGATAAATTGGAGACCAGAGCGAGAAGAGGTCGATTTGTTGGATATCCAAAAGATAGTTTTGGATATTATTTTTATTTGCCTACTTCACAAAGGTTGTGATAAGTAGAGATGCCACATTTCTTAAACAACGGTTTGTTCAAGAAGGAGGCAAAGGAAGGCAAATAAAGTTAGAATTGGAGAATTCGACCAACCAATGAATCGATGGATATAGATCCATCTAGTCAACCTATACCCATTGATGAAACATCTACAGCTGTTCCTCGTAGAACAACCAGGGTATCTCAACCACCAGTGAGATATGGTTTTCTTCATGAAGAAGAAAAAGAGTTGTCTACTCATGAAGAAGTAGATCATGGAGATGATCCACTTACCTATGAAGAAGCTATATCAGATATAGACTCTTCAAAATGGATTGATGCCATGAAATCCGAGATTGATTCCATGTATAAGAATCAAGTTTGGGATCTTGTTGACCCACCTGAAGGTATTGTACCTATAGGGAACAAATGGGTTTTCAAGAAGAAAATTAGTTCTGATGGAAAGGTAGAGACCTATAAGGCAAGGCTAGTAGCGAAAGGGTTTCGCCAAAGGCAAGGAATAGACTATGAGGAGACTTTCTCGCCTGTTGCCATGCTTAAATTAATTAGGATTTTATTAGCAATAGCTGCATACTATGATTATGAGATTTGGCAGATGGATGTCAAAACAGATTTTCTCAATGGATACATTGAAGAAAAACATTTTCATGGAACAACCTAAGGGATTTGAATCCCAAGATGGTTCCAAGGTATGCAAGCTAAAGCGATCCATTTATGGGTTGAAACAAGCTTCGAGGAGTTGGAACATCCATTTTGATGAAGCCATTAAATCTTTTGGTTTTATCAAAAATGAGGATGAGCCATGTGTATATAAGAAGTTTAGTGACAGTGCTATCACTTTCCTTGTCTTATATGTGGATGACATACTGTTGATGGGTAATGATACAGGTATGTTGACGACTATAAAGGTATGGTTGTCAAATACATTCTCCATGAAAGACTTAGGAGAGGCAACCTATATTCTTGGGATTCGCATCTATAGAGATAGAGCGAAAAGAATAATTGGTTTATCCCAAAGTCTATACTTGGAAAAGGTGTTAAAGAGGTTTAACATGCTTGATTCCAAGAGAGGATTGTTACCAGTGAGACATGGTATCCACCTTTCTAAAGAGATGTCTCCAAAGACACCTGAAGAAAGAGATAAGATGGCCAGGATTCCATATGCTTCGGCTATTGGAAGTTTAATGTATGCAATGTTGTGTACTAGGCGGATATCGCATATCTTTGTTAGTTTGACTAGCGGTATCAATCCAATCGAGTTTGGAACATGGATAGTATCAAGAATATCCTTAAGTACTTGAGAAGAACTAAGGATTTATTCTTGATATATGGAGGTGGAGACTTGCAATTGGATGGTTATCGATTACGATTTCCAATCGATATCGATGATAGAAAGTCTACCTCTGGATATGTGTTCATTTGTAATGGAGGTGCGATCGGTTGGAAGAGTTCCAAGCGAGCACGCATTGCGATTCCACTCTGAAGGTGAGTATATTCTTTGCATCGGATCTTTGCAAAGGAAGCTGTTTGGATAAAGAAGTTTGTGACAGAACTTACAGTAGTTCCTTGCATTGAGTCAGCAGTTCCATTACACTGTGACAAGAATGGAGCAGTCATACAGGCTAAGGAACCAAGGTCTCACCAGAAATCCAAACACATAGAAAGGCGCTACCACATTATCGGAGAAATAGTTGGGCGAGGCGATATAGCCATGCAAAAAATAGCATCGGTGAAAATCCAGGTGATCCATTCACTAAGCCTATGTCACGACTCAGTTAGACCGACATCTAGAGAAGATAGGACTAAGATATTGTAATGAATGGCTCTAGTGCTAGTGGGAGATTGTTAGTAGTATGCCCTAGAGCATATCATTTAGTATGTATCTTGTACATATTTTTAATAATAAAAGGCATTTCCACTTTTCCGTTTACATAATATATTTATGTGTAATAGAAAAGGTCCATTGATATTTTGTTAGAAATATTATTCTTAAGTTGTTAAGAATATGAGTGACAATATTTCTAGCACAAAGTATCATAAATAGGTTCACAATCAAGGATACTTCATAATAAGGACATGACTTATCCAGAAAGATTGTATTCATGTTTGTTCCCAAGTTATTTATATGAGATATAAATAAGATGGAATGGTGAGTCTCATACCATATAACAAACTTGATAGGCACTTATAAATGATAAGTAGGTCAACCGGTGACACTTATGACAAGCACATGGAGTTTACTCTTGTCAATGTTTTGTCATAAATCATATCGATGCATATAATCTTTAGACTGAGATAGAACAGTTATCTTGTATATAGGTAGTTTGAGTTTGATATCGCTTTCATACTTGTACTATGTATGGGTATATGGGCATGTGTTGGCTCTGCTAGTTATATATGGAGGTAGGTGTTGATCAAGATGGAATCTGCTCTAAGTAAATAGAGTTAAAATCCTATGTTCATTTAATTGTTCTTGATGTTTCAAGTTCTGGCCAGACAGATAGATTTATTCGTAAAAGAGTTTCGATGAGAAAAATCTTTTAATCAAGAACTAGAATTAAAAGAGAACATAATATTCATAGCAAATGGAGTTTGACATAAACCATGACTCGGCTTGAGTTGGGATTTTGTAGCAGAGAGATTCTAGTGCATGGTAACATATGATTATAGGTTCATTTAAGGTAAACCTTATTACTAATTGGGTGGCCATGGCATGCTATGCTAGGTGTTAACCATGGTCTATGAGGTTCATAAAATGATTTAGAGAAATCATTTATGGTAAGAAAGAGTTAACATGATATTAAGAGTTGATATCATGTCTCATTGCCAATTAGTGATGAGCCTAGTAAGTCACACACATACACAAGTTATCACCTATTTAAATATGATTTAATTAATTAATTAAAGAGTTTAATTGATTAATTAAATAGATTTGGTTTACAATTAAATTGCAAAGTCCCTAGCATGACTTGAAACCAAATCTAGATTATTGGATGTGTAGTATAAATTAAATTTATATTTAAAGTGTTTAAATATGAATTTAATTGATGAGAAATTAATTAATAGAGATTAATTAATTAATTTATATTTGATATAAATTAATTAGAAGAAGAAAATAATTATTTTGGGTTAAGAACTCAAAATTAAGACACAGGGGCATTTTGGTCATTTCACAGTGTGACACGTGGCACCATGAGATGGTGACACATGGCATAACACATAAGCTTGCCAAATGTTTTTTTTTTTTTAATCATGTAAGATGATTAAAATCAAGATTAAATATAGGTTTGACACTTGGCACAATGTGATTGGGTCACTTAAACCTAGAGCTAATCAAAAGGTGACATGTGGCTAGGGTTTATTGTGTTAACCTAGCTATTTAAGTGTTGTTATGAAAAGAAAACATAACCAGCAGCCTCTCCTCTCAATTGTCACGCCACTTTGAGCCTCTCCAGCTATTTCTCTTCATCTCTCATCAATTCAAAGAGATTAGCCATCAATCTCTTGAATTAAGAACGCTAGAAATTATTTCTAGTGTCCTGTTTACATCTCTAATCTCTTAAAAGGCAGAACTTGAATTTCTAATTAATAGAAAAGGCTTTAGAAGCTGTTCAAGGGCTGCCATAGGTGTTCTTGGTGTGGACAAGCTAGAGGGACAACATCTGGTGTCCTGAAGACGAATCTCAAAGGCGCAGACACGCTGCAGCACATCAAGAGGTTAGTGTAATCGTTCTTGATTTAATCTAGGGTTCTAAAATTAATCTGATTAATTTTAAAATCTTAAATGGCAAATACAGATCCAAAAACATATTAAAAGAGTTTTAATATGTTGTTTATCATTGAAATCAAATAGATAAAAATAAATCTTGCATGGTGCATGTGACCCTAGGTGAAAATTTTTGAATTCAATGGTATAATCTTGTGTTTTTCACGCTTCCGTTCCTTCACCATGCACTAGAATCTCTCTGTTACAAAATCCCAACTCAAGCTGGGGTCATGGTTTATGTTAAACTCCATTTGCTATGAATATTATGTTCTCTTTTAATTCCAGTTCTTGATTAAAAAGATTTTCTCATCAGAAACTCTTTTCTGAATAAATCTATCTGTCCTGGCCAGGAACTTGAAACATTAAGAACAATTAAATGAACATAGGATTTTATCTCTATTTACTTAGAGGAACAGATTCCATCTTGATCAACACCTACCTCCATATATAACTAGTAGGAGCCAACACATGCCCATATACCCATACACAGTACAAGTATGAAAGCAGTATCAAACTCAAACTACCTATATACAAGATAACCTGCTATCTCAGTCTAAAGATTATATGCATTGATATGATTTATGACAAAACATTGACAAGAGTAAACTCCATGTGCTTGTCATAAGTGTCACTGGTTCGGCCTACTTATCATTTATAAGTGCCTATCATGTTTGTCATATGGCATGAGACTCACCATTCCATCTTATTTATATCTCATATAAATACCTTGGGAACAAACATGAATACAATCTTTCTGGATAAGTCATGTCCTTATTATGAAGTATCCTCGATTGTGAACCTATTTATGATACTTTGTGCTAGAAATATTGTCACTCATATTCTTAACAACTTAAGAATAATATTTCTAACAAAATATCAATGGACCTTTTCTATTACACATAAATATATTATGTAAACGGAAAAATGGAAATGCCTTTTATTAATAAAAATATATACAAGATACATACTAAATGATATGCTCTAGGGCATACTACTAACAATCTCCCACTAGCACTAGAGCCATTCATTATAATATCTTAGACCTATCTTCTCAAGATGTCGGTCTAACTGAGCTTGTGACAAAGGCTTAGTGCATGGATCAGCTGAATTTGTTTTAGCTGATGTTATTTTTCTGCATGGCTATATCGCCTTTGCCCAACTATATGTCTGATAATGTGGTAGTGCCTTTCTATGTGTTTGGATTTTGGGTGAGACCTTAGTTCCTTAGCTCAGATGATCGCTCCATTGTTGTCACGATGTAGTGGAACCGGCGACTCAATGGAAGGAACTACCGTAAGTTCTGTCACGAACTTCTTTATCTAAACGACTTCCTTTGCGATCTCGATGCAGAATATACTCGACTTAGTAGTGGAATCTGCAATCGTGCTCGCTTGGAACTCTTCCAACTGACTGCACCTCCATTACAAATGAACACATATCTAGAGGTAGACTTTCTATCATCAATATCTGATTGGAAATCAGAATCAGTATAACCATCCAATTGCAAGTCTCCACCTCCATAAATCAAGAATAAATCCTTAGTTCTTCTCAAGTACTTAAGGATATTCTTGATGACTATCCATGTTCCAAACTGGATTGGATTGATACCGCTAGTCAAACTAACGAGATATGCGATATCCGCCTAGTACACAACATTGCATACATTATACTTCCAATAGCCAAGCATATGGAATCCCGCCATCTTATCTCTTTCTTCTGGTGTCTTTGGAGATATCTCTTTAGAAAGATGGATACTATGTCTCACTGGTAACAATCCTCTCTTGGAATCAAGCATGTTAAACCTCTTTAACACCTTTTCCAAGTATAGACTTTGGGATAAATCAATTATTCTTTTCGCTCTATCTCTATAGATGCGAATCCCAAGAATATAGGTTGCCTCCCCTAAGTCTTTCATGGAGAATGTATTTGACAACCATACCTTTATAGTCGTCAACATACCCGTGTCGCACTCCATCAACGAGATGTCATCCACATATAACACAAGGAAAGTGATAGCACTGTCACTAACCTTCTTATATACACATGGCTCATCCTCATTTTTGATAAAACCAAAGGATTTAATGGCTTCATCAAAACGGATGTTCCAACTCCTCGAAGCTTGTTTCAACCCATAAATGGATCGCTTTAGCTTGCATACCTTGGAACCATCTTGGGATTCAAATCCCTTAGGTTGTTCCATGAAAATGTTTTCTTCAATGTATCCATTGAGAAAAGCTGTTTTGACATCCATCTGCCAAATCTCATAATCATAGTACGCAGCTATTGCTAATAAAATCCTATTTGATTTAAGCATGGCAACAGGCGAGAAAGTCTCCTCATAGTCGATTCCTTGCCTTTGGCGAAACCCTTTCGCTACTAGCCTTGCCTTATAGGTCTCTACCTTTCCATCATAACCAATTTTCTTCTTGAAAACCCATTTGTTCCCTATAGGTACAATACCTTCGTGGGTCAACAAGATCCCAAACTTGATTCTTATACATGGAATCAATCTCGATTTCATAGCATCAATCCATTTTGAAGAGTCTATATCCGATATAGCTTCTTCATAGGTAAGTGGATCATCTCCATGATCTACTTCTTCATGAGTAGACAACTCTTGTTCTTCTTCATGAAGAAAACCATATCTCACCGTGGGTGAGATACTGGTTGTTCTACGAGGAACAATTGTAGATGTTTCATCAATGTGTATTGGTTGACTAGATGGATCTATATCCATCCGATGCTGGTTGGTCGAATTCTCCAAGTCTAACTCTATTTTCCTTCATGGGCCTCCTTCTTGAACAAACTGTTGTTCAAGAAAGGTGGCATCTCTACTTATCACAAGCTTTGCGGTAGTAGGCAAATAAAAATAATCGCCAAAACTATCTTTTGGATATCCAACAAATCGACCCTTTTACGATCTGGTCTCCAATTTATTAGTGTTCGACTTTTGATATAATGGACAACCCCAAATATTAACATGCTTAAGACTTGGTTTTCTTCCATGCCATATCTCATAAGGTGTGGAAGAAAGCGATTTTGATGGAATCCTATTCAGAATATACAAAGTCGATTCTAATGCAAATCCCCAAAGGAGATTGGCATATCGGTATAGCTCATCATACTACGTACCATATCCAATAGGTACGATTTCTCCTTTCAGATACACCATTCACCGTATGGCGTTCTGGAGAGTCGGTGAGAAACAATGCCATGCTCTCTCAAGTATTCATCAAATTCAAGACTCAAATATTCACCACCACGATCGATTGAAGAGCTTTAATATTCTTTCTGTTTGATTTTCTACTTGATTTAAATTCTTTGAACTTTTCAAAGATTCATGTTTGTATTTCATCAAATACAAATACCCAAACCTTGATTTATCATCGATAAAGGTAATAAAATAATGAAAACCCCTCTAGCCATTTCTTTAAATGGACCACATACATCACTATGTATTAGCTCCAAAATATTTTCACTCTTAGCCCCGTCCAACAAAGGGTGATCTAGTCATTTTGCCTCAAGGCAAGATTCACAAGTTGGAGTAGGCTCGAGTCCAATAAGGATAGAATCCCCATTTTCTCCAATTTTGTAATCCTATCTTCTGCAACATGACATAACCTTAAGTGCCAAATATATTTTGAACTTGAGTTGTTTTTCACCACGTCATTGCTTTCATTTAGATTGCTATACTGCGGCGGTGAAAACACTTTCTTCTTGGTAATGGAAACACTTTCTTATTGGCAATGGAAACACTTTCTGTTGGCGGTGGAAACACTTTCCTTTGCCTTCATCGACTTTAGTCTTCCTTTTACTTTAGCTATTTTCTTGGAAGGACCAGAATCGAGGTTTCTTTTTCTTATTGCCCTTCTTCTTGTTGGACTTTCCAGTGAAGAAGATGCAACAAAGCTACCTCTTTTCCTTTATTGCACTGGCATATTCTTTTGGGCAATAACCAGCATGTTGAGTAAACCAGCTAAGGTGCATTCTGTTTAGTCATATGGAAATTTGTCACAAAATTCCCAAAAGACTCGAGGAAGGGATCAAGGATCAAATCCGTCTGTAGTTGGAAATCCATGTTGAAGTCAAGATGTTCCAACCGCTCAATTAGTCGAATCATCTTGTGGACATGATCCCCAACATTACATCCCTCGGACATCCTCATACGGAATAGCTGTCTAGATATCTCATACCTAGCATTCTGCTATGCTCACCATACAACTCTTGTAGGTGAAGGAGGATCTCACTCGCACTCTGCATGTTCTCATGTTGCTTCAGAACTCCTTACTCATGGAAGCAAGCATGTAACACTTAGCTCTCATATCATGCTCCTTCCACTTGTCCAAAGTTTCATGTTCCTCTTGTGTGGCCTCTGGAGGTAAGGGACCAGGAACATTTGAATCTAGAACATATCCTATATGTTCAAGGTTCAGGACAAGTTTCAAATTTCTTAGCCAATCAGACAGATTTGGTCCTGTCAGCCTATTGTGATCAAGTATGCTTGCAAGGATATTGGATGGTGGTGGTTGTTTTGTGATCATTTTATCAGAAAATTAGCTGCAGAAAATAACCAGATTAATTAGTAAATGTATCATGTAATTAACCAAAATGATTATGGTCTTTTAATCAAATTGGTCCTCCCACTAACTTAGCGAATCCTACACTTCCAAAGTAGAAAACGGAAATCCTAGTTGGATGGATTTCTAGTAGGTGATTGAATTCTTATAATTCTATTGATCATCCTCAGGTACATCCATTATTGGAATTACAAGAAACTATAAGTGAGCAACTCCTTGCCCATCACATCTCATGTGAGGTTCAATCATTTACCTAGCCCCTAAAGCTCAAAATCTCAGGTAAATCCATTATTGACTTATCTTGCATTAGTTAATTTGATCCCATTGAGCGATAATTATGCAAATAATTTTAATGTCCTCAGGTACATCCAATATTGGCCACTAAACCATTTACATATTTACAACATCTCATGCTTAACAATTATTCTTAAGAAAATCTCTTAAATTAATTGCATCTCATGCAACTATTTAAAATTTCTTAAAATAATTGCCCCAATGGAGGGCCTATGTTATAATTACTTTAATTATAGCATTTCCAACTTAATCATTTGTTTGGAAGATTTTATGGTCATTCTAATTACTATTAAGGTCTCACTTTGCACATTATTCATTTAGCATGCATATATCATATAATTGCATACATTACCATACATCTCATGCATTCATGGATAAGCAGTAAATATGGTATGATCATGGACTTTCTAAGGGATTCAATTTTGAGCCACCAAGAATTGAATCAGGGCATTCCTAGGTGCATTTCATTCATTCATTTTACAAGAGTTGCTGAAGGAGTACATAATCAACACTTGATCTTGAATTCCTCCCACTGGTCCCACCAATGCTCTTGACCTCCTTGAACTTCTTGCAATCCAATATTACATAGTAATCCTTGGCATACCAAGGCGAATTTACAAGAACTTAAATAAATGAAATTACAACCCAAAAATTATTACAAACTTAATAATACATGCCCAAAATAAATTAAAATAAATTAATTAATTTACAACCCAAAGAAACATAAAAGAAATAAATCCAATCACATTGGTCTTTTATAGTCCATGATCATCCATCATGCATATCACTATTTAACAATTAAATAAAACACACATACTTAAATTAAATTGAATATCTCATATTCAACTTAAAAATTCAGATTTGAATATGATTCAAATAAATTTAAAAATTCAGATTTGAATCTCATTCAAACAAATTTAAAAATTCAGATTTGAATCACATTCAAACAACTTTAAAAATTCAGATTTGAATCACGTTCAAACATTTTTTAAAAAATCAGATTTGAATCACATTCAAATATTTTTTAAAAAATCAGATCTGAATTTTATTCAATCAATTTTAAAAAATCAGATTTAAATATGATTCAAACAACTTTAAAAATTTAGATTTGAATCACATTCAAACAACTTTTAAAATTCAGATTTGAATCACATTTAAACAATTTTTAAAATTCTGATTTGAATCATAATTTAATTGTGTGATAAAAATTCTAATTAAACAATTTAATTAGACATAAAATGGATCTTAAATCATACAACAATTGCACATTCACCATTCATTTACCTTTGCACACCATTGTGATGCATCAACCATGCACACCATGGTGTTCTTCATTTGTGCCGCCACTTTGACTATGCAACTAGCAATAAACTCTTGATCTCATGATCAAACACACAATTAAATCATATAATCAACAATCTAAATGGCAAATATAGTGGCTCTGATACCAATTGAAGGAACGGAAGCTTGAAAAACACAAGTTTATACCATTGAATTCAAAAATTTTCACCTAGGGTCACATGCATCATGCAAGATTTATTTTTATCTATTTGATTTCAATGATAAACAACATATTAAAACTCTTTTAATATGTTTTTGGATCTGTATTTGCCATTTAAGATTTTAAAATTAATCATATTAATTTTAGAACCCTAGATTAAATCAAGAACGATTACACTAACCTCTTGATGCACTGCAGCGTGTCTGCGCCTTTGAGATTCGTCTTCAGGATACCAGATGTTGTCCCTCTAGCTTGTCTACACCAAGAACACCTATGGCAGCCCTTGAATAGCTTCTAAAGCTTTTTCTATTAATTAGAAATTCAAGTTTTGCCTTTTAAGAGATTAGAGATGTAAACAGGACACTAGAAACAATTCCTAGTGTTCTTAATTCAAGAGATTGATGGCTAATCTCTTTGAATTGATAAGAGATGAAGAAGAAGAGATAAAAACCCTCAAAGTGGCGTGACCAAGGAGTGTGGCTGCTGGTTGTATTTTATTTTCTCATAACAACACTTAAATAGCTAGGTTAACACATTAAACCCTTGCCACATGTCACCTTTTTATTAGCTCTAGGTTTAAGTGACCCAATCACATTGTGCCAAGTGTCAAACCTATATTTAATCTTGATTTTAATCATCTTACATGATTAAAAAACATTTGGCAAGCTTATGTGTAATCCCATGTGTCACCATCTCATGGTGCCACGTGTCACACTGCAAAATGACCAAAATGCCCCTGTGTCTTAATTTTGAGTTCTTAACCCAAAATAATTATTTTCTTCTTCTAATTAATTTATATCAAATATAAATTAATTAATTAATCTCTATTCATTAATTTCTCATTAATTAAATTCATATTTAAACACTTTAAATATAAATTTAACTTATATTATACATCCAATAATCTAGATTTGGTTTCAAGTCATGCTAGGGACTTTGCAATCTAATTGCAAACCAAACCTATTTAATTAATCAATTTAAACTCTTTAATTAATTAATTAAATCATATTTAATTAGGTGATAACTTGTGTATGTGTGTGACTTACTAGGCTCATCACTAATTGGCAATGAGACATGATATCAACTCTTAATATCATCAGAACTCTTTCTTACCATAAATGATTTCTCTAAATCATTTTATGAACCTCATAGACCATGGTTAACACCTAGCATAGCATGCCATGGCCACCCAATTAGTAATAAGGTTTACCTTAAATGAACCTATAATCATATGCTACCATGCACTAGAATCTCTCTGTTACAAAATCCCAACTCAAGCTGGAGTCATGGTTTATGTCAAACTCCATTTGCTATGAATATTATGTTCTCTTTTAATTCCATTTATTGATTAAAAAGATTTTCTCATCAGAAACTCTTTTCTGAATAAATCTATCTGTCCTGGCCAGGAACTTGAAACATCAAGAACAATTAAATGAACATAGGATTTTATCTCTATTTACTTAGAGGAACAGATTCCATCTTGATCAACACCTACCTCCATATATAACTAGTAGGAGCCAACACATGCCCATATACCCATACACAGTACAAGTATGAAAGCAGTATCAAACTCAAACTACCTATATACAAGATAACTGTGCTATCTCAGGTCTAAAGATTATATGCACTGATATGATTTATGATAAAACATTGATAAGAGTAAACTCCATGTGCTTGTCATAAGTGTCACTGGTTCGGCCTACTTATCATTTATAAGTGCCTATCATGTTTGTCATATGGCATGAGACTCACCATTCCATCTTATTTATATCTCATATAAATAACTTGGGAACAAACATGAATACAATCTTTCTGGATAAGTCATGTCCTTATTATGAAGTATCCTCGATTGTGAACCTATTTATGATACTTTGTGCTATAAATATTGTCACTCATATTCTTAACAACTTAAGAATAATATTTCTAACAAAATATCAATGGACCTTTTCTATTACACATAAATATATTATGTAAACGGAAAAATGGAAATGCCTTTTATTAATAAAAATATATACAAGATACATACTAAATGATATGCTCTAGGGCATACTACTAACAGTTTAACCTGCAGGAATGAGATGATTCAGAATCCAATACTTGTTTGTGAGATTTTTGATGTGTGGGGTATTGATTTTATGGGTCCATTTCCTTCTTCTTTTGGCTTTGTTTATATATTACTTGCTGTTGATTATGTTTCGAAATGGGTGGAAGCCAAAGCCACCATGACTGATTATTCTAAAGCTATTGTAGGTTTTATCAAGTCAAACATTTTTAGTAGGTTTGGAGTTCCTAGAGCTTTAATCAGTGATCGGGGCACGCATTTTTGTAATAGAACTGTTGAGGCATTGTTGAGGAGATATGGTGTTTTCCATAGAATATCTACAGCTTATCACCCTCAAACAAGTGGACAAGCAGAGGTGTCTAACAAAGAGATCAAGTCTATTTTGAAAAAAACAGTGAAGCCAAACAGAAAAGATTGGAGCCTTAGACTTGATGGTGCATTGTAGGCTTATAGGACTGCTTATAAGACACCTACAGGTATGTCCCCCTTCAGATTGGTATTTGGTAAGTTGTGTCACCTTCCTGTTGAGTTAGAACATAAGGCATATTGGGCTATTAGACATTGTAATTTGGATTTGGATACTGCTGGTGTGGAAAAAAAAAATTACAATTGCAAGAATTAGAGAAAATTCGACTTGAGGCTTATGAGAACTCTAAGATCTATAAAGAAAAGACCAAGGCATTCCATGACAAACTAATTCTAAGGAAGCAATTTGTGATTGGGCAAAAAGTTTTTATTGTATAATTCTATATTGAAGCTGATGCTTGGTAAGTTGTGTTCTCGTTGGATTGGACCTTTTGTTGTTACTAATGTATTTCCTTATAGTGCAGTTGAAATTCAAAGTGTAGGAACTAATAAGGTGTTCAAGGTCAACGGTCATAGACTCAAGCCATTTTATGAAGAGTTTCAGGAGCATACAGTAGAAGAGTTCAAATTGAGTAACCCAATTTATGTGGATTAAGGAGCTTTGCCATGTCGAGCTAACGACAATAAACAAAAGCGCTTCTTAGGAGGTAACCCATGGGTGGCTTGTTAGCTACAATTAGATTTGTTTTCTTTCCCTTATTTTATTTTATTTTCTAGCATTTTTTTTCTTTTCTTTTCCATTTGGGCTTTACATTGGGGACAATGTAAGTTTTAAGTGTGGGGGAGGAGAAATTTGTTGCTGCAATCTTTTTAATTGTTAAAATAATAATAATAATAATAATAATAATAATAATAATAATAATAAAATAAAATTTGTTCTCATAAGCTTGATTCATGATTCTATATTAACTCTCGGAGAGAAGTGCTTTGTCCTTGAAATGACTTGTCTATTCTAGATTGAATTTTTGAGATTTTAGGCAAGGTAATAGTAATTTTAATGATAGATTTTCCCTCTTCTCCATATCATAGAGCAATTTTTTTTTTCATAAATCATTTAGGCTTGATTTAATGGTGAAATGATTAGTTAAGTGTGCTTTAAACTAGTGTCATGCATATTTCAGAACTTTGTTTAATTTATCAGGGCACTTTATAATATGTAGATGCATAAATTGGGAGAAATAAAATATTAAACTTGAAAATTACTTCGCTATTTTAGTTAAGCAAACTAACCAGGGGTCTTTATAAACCCCATGTCGATTCACAAGCCAAAAGCTAGCTAGGATATGAGCAAGGTACTTTTCTGAAGGTGACGGTTGAAAAAAAAAACTGTGACAAGAGAGAAGTACCAATTTCAAATAAAAAAAAAAAATAAAAAAGGAGCATTTCTATCTCCCCTAAGATTCGCAAAGAGCTATAATTGTTGTGCCTTGATAAATTAACCTTGTGTTTTGGTGTGTATTGACTTAAAATTTTATGGAACTTTAATTGTATAAGCTTAATTGATTTCAAGCCTTTTGTTTTGTGTTGGAAAATTGTTGATACATTAGTATGGTGCTGATGGAATTTACTATGATGGTTATTACCTTGCTTCTTCTTTCAAACTTTTAATCTTTTGTTAGAAAATATTGTATCAGGGTGAAGTTAAGGAACTTCTAAGTGGAGTTGATTGAGAGTTTAAATCATGCATGAGGACAACCATGGAATAAGTGTAGTGAAATTTGATAAGTGCATAATTTATTAATTTTACTCTCATCACATTTAGTATTTTTAGTGTGTTTTTATGTTTAATTTAGTTGGTTAAAATATATTTATCATTTAGGCATATTTTTAGATAGTTGTGGAATAATTATGTTAAATGGGGAAATTTTCAGCATTTGACCTTTGCTGTATTTTTCAGGTGTTTCTAAAGTTGCGGGTCTCCAAATTGAGTGCTATTTAATCCATTGAAAAGCTAAGATGGAGCACTTCAAATGATAAAGAGGGACCAAAGCCCAAATCAGTCTCCAAGGTTGACAAAATGAGTTATAGATCTATTGCAAAAGCTCAGACTTGATGTGTCAATACCAATTTTGGTATTTATTTTGTATCTAGAGTTTCAGATGTCCAAATGAAGCAAGCCCAAGCCCAATTGGACCTTAAGAACCACCTTTACAACTTCTGTGAAGGGCTGGACGTGAGATGAGGCCATTTTAATTATCAAAAATGGCAATGAAATCGTCACTATGGACTGGACCGTCTGTCGGAACTAGTCTCAGTTTTTGAGCCATAACTTGCATTGTAGACCTCAGATTTGGGTCCATGAGTACCCGTTGGAAAGCTAAGAAATAGGGTTACAACTTTCTTGAAGAGGGTAGAGGCAGATTCGGAAAGAAAGTTACTGAAAATTGCCCTTGATTCCAAAGATGTGAATGCAGACTGAAAATCTGTCTTTTGAATTTTAAAACTTTTCCTAGTTTGGTTCCTATCTTTGGGATTAGGTTTTTTATTATAAATACGTCTTTGTGCAGTAGCTAAGAGCATCCCAATTCAGACCTTCGTTCTCCTTAGAAGACCTTCATTCTCCATTCTCTTTTTAGATTTCTTCTTTATTTTTCTTTGTTTTTCTGTAAGCCATGAACATGAGTGGCTAAGTTTTTAATTCAGTTGAAGGGATTCAAGTTCTTTTGCATGATTTGTGAGACCAGGTTCTTAATTTAATTTATGTCTTTTTGAATATCTATTGTTTTCTGATTTAATTGTCTTTGATCTATTGAATGATTTGTTAAAAAGGCCTATTAGTTAATTGTTTGATTAGATCAAGTGCTAGTTAATCTTCATACTCCGTAATTGTTGTGTAAGATTGAGCATGAGTAGTAATTAGGTTTATTGATTATTATCCAAGTTTTTGATAATAACCTAAGGAAACAATAGGGAGGATTAAATGATTTAAGCTTCATTAATTGTTGTTCAGCTTAACTACCTCCTTTTCTTAAAGCAGTTATTAATTTGATGAAGATTGCTTAATACCAACTCAGTTAATAATTAGAGTCAATAAGAGTGCTGTGCTCGAACTGATGAGTATAGGGAAGTCAGGGGTTTACCTTGTTATTTGGTAAATCTACGTTAAGTATTCAATAAGATATAATTATATTTCTTTTGTCTATGATCAAATCAATGCATTAGAATGCGAATTACCTTAGACTAAAGTTTGTTTGAATTGAGATTTTCATATTTAGTTCTTGAATTTTTTATTTTTTCTGATCTTTGTTTATTTCGTTTTCCATTACACACAAGTGCACAAAATTTAATAATTCAGTCTCTAGGGTTCGACCTAGATTTACCACTTGCTATAGAAAATATTTCATTACTGGTGATTTCAGTTAATTTAATTTTTGGTGGATTCGACAACCATCAGTAGCAACTCACTCTGTTGCTATGCCCTTCTCTATCTGCGTTTGCAAAATTAAGCTATCGCTGAGTAAATTTTACTCAGTGGTGCACAATAAAAATTTAAAAAGCTGAACATAAACCATTCATTGTCAAATCATAATTTAAATATTTCACAACTTCTTTTCACAATTTTCAAAGCTCATTATAACACAAATTTAGTTAAATAATTTAATAAACACAGTGTTGCCAATCAATAACACAACTTAGGCCATGACACAAAATTTCTAAACTTTGCCGTGTTGTACACCATGACAATAAAAACTCACCCTACTAATCGAAATCAATGAGGGAGGTGGCTAACTAGCTAATGAGTACTCATCCAAACTCACCTCAGACTGGCAAGCCAGAGAGGGAGGAAAATGATCAAACTCAACCCCGTAAATGGAGGAGGCACATAATGATATTGCCATGCCAAGTGTGAATTAAAATTAATTTCAAAATTATAATATTCAACATTTCATATAAAACATTAATTAATTTTTATTTCAATTTTCCATTTACAAAATAGGCAACACAACTTTTCTCAAAGAATTCATAAGCACCATAAATATAAACATGTAAATAAATGTTCCAATATCAAACAAGAAGTGAAAAACATTTATTGTGCACAAACCTCGTAATTAGTCTTTCTTTATTTCACTCCTGTCGATTCTTTTCCTCAGAAGGCCCTTTTTCCACTGAAGCACACAATTAAGATGTTTTAATATTTATCCAAATTATATTTAACCATAATTTTAGCAGTTGAAATTTTCATTTAAACTTTACTTATATAATCCAATAAATTGAGTTCTTTGTGTTCTTGATTATGGTGGTTACTATTCATTTGACTATTGGGTCAAAATGTTGACTTTTCCACACTAAATAGGTATACCAATTCTTATTACACCCACATACCACATTTTGAGTGCCTAATTTGTTGGTCTTGATTGCCATTTCAATTTCTAAGTCTCCTAAGAGAAAATTCAATTTTTTTGTTTTGGTGCCCTATTTTGCACTATTCCATTGGTCTAGTTACTATGGAAATTTGGCTAAGTATTCTTCATAAAAGTTGTTCATTATTTCTTAGCTTTAATTCCCTTTTTGAATCACTCCATTTGGAGTTTTGTAACTCAAGATATTGCCATTTTCCTAAGGTTGGCTGGATTTGTTTTAACCCAGACTTCTAGACATTTTCAGGTTCTGGCAGTTTCGGGCAACTAACTTTGGGTGGCAAAATAACTTGGTTATGGGCAAAATTTGGTTTGGTTTTCTCCATGAAAGTTGTAGTGCTACGTCATAGCTTTCCAATGCCACAAGAATCAAGTCATTTGGACCTGCCTAGACCAAGTTATGGCCAAATGAACAAACACTATTCATTTAGTTATTTTTGTACAGTGGCAGTGCACACTACCCGGATTTGACCTAATTATTCACTATCTTAATTTCATTTTCTGGGAATAGCCTCTGAGTGAAAATTGTGTCTTTATGTGTTTAATTTCATTACCAATTGGCCTCACAGTAATTTGGTGAGCAAATCGCCAAATTGGGAGCCTTCACAAATCCGAATTGCATTTCTTTTCTACTCATTCAAGCACAACATAAATGGTCCCAATTGACTTAAACCTCATTTAGGTCAAAGTACATTAATTTACTAAATTTTCAAAATTTTCCCCCTAAAACCCTAAGGGTTAAGAACCCTAATTTTGCAACTTATTCAACTTATGCAATTTAAGTGTCTAAACATTCTCTACACACTTAATTCAACTTAATTACACTCTTAATTGCATCAATCTCATGCAAACCTGTAACACCCTCACTGTAGCAACTCCGTACATTCTACTGTTCCGGTGACCGGTGTCGGTCCGGACAGCTAGAACGTCCGGAAAAATATTTAAACTAAAGCGAGGAACCATAATTAACCCAAATATTAATAAGAAAAATTTAGTAAAAATTTTAGAAATAAAATACAACCAAGTTAAACGAGCCGGTGCCCAAGCGATGGGTAACCAGAGGGAAGTTGCGGTTCTCGCAACTAGGAGCCCTAGACCCGGGGAAAAATTCATAAAATAATTTTTGGGACTCCAGAGAAGGGTCATTGAGGTTCCTATGGCATTAGAATGCCAAGAAAATATTTAGAAAAATTTTTCAATCGGTACAGACAGTTTTGACCCGTTAAGCCAAACGGAGGGCATTTTGGTCATTTCGCCTTCAGAGACGATTTTTGGCCGACTTGTCCAGTTAAGTAAATAATTATTATGACTCAAAATATGAATAAATATTGCTAAAAATTAAATTGAAATGTGGTAGAAAAGAAAAGAAAAGAAAAATAGTGGAAATTAAGGATAATGACATCACATGATCTCATTTACTTTCTCCCAACCAATCACCATTCAACAAGTTTTCTTAAATCACTTAAAAGAGACAAAGAAGACCAAAAAAATTCTGCTCTTCTTCTTCTTCTTCAGCCAAAACGTGAGTTTCTCCTCCATAACCCTCCATGAATGTTTCCTTTAATTACTTCCATTTCCCATGAAATTCCACTACTAAACCCTAAGTTACCTTCACTAAAACTTGTCCATACCTCTTGGGAAAGTGATTGGCAGCCTAGAAAAGGAAAGAAAGTGAAGAATTTGAGCTCTTGAAAAGCTCTCAAGTGAGGTTAGTGCTTATTTATATAAGTATTTCTTTTATTTCATGT
Source organism: Hevea brasiliensis (assembly GCF_030052815.1). Lineage (NCBI taxonomy): Eukaryota > Viridiplantae > Streptophyta > Magnoliopsida > Malpighiales > Euphorbiaceae > Hevea > Hevea brasiliensis. The sequence continues at coordinate 46,393,326 of NC_079498.1, forward strand.
TAGGAACTTGAAATTGTTGTGAAATGGTAGATTAAATAAACTAAACTCATGTATATGTACCCTATGAATTTTCAGCAGCCCTAGGAAGGAATGAGTTTGATTGTATTAATGGACTTAGAGTGAATTAGAGATTATGTTTAAAGTGTATACATATACATATACAAAGAATGAAAGAGTTAACTAAAGAAATTTGTGAAAACCATGACTTTGAGCTAGGGTTTAGGAGTAAAATGTGGACTTGGCTTATGAAATGGTTAAAGAACATTCTAATGGTCAATTAGTGACCATTTGAGGTAAGTTGACCATAATTTGGACTGAAATATAGCATGGCAAAGTGAATGAGTATGCTGCCCAATGAGTGCAGCAGGGTGGCTGTGATTCCAGCCCACTTGGACTGCCATATCTTTGGCTGTGTTGGTCCAATTGGTGTTTGGCCAATCGGACATGAAACTAGGCTTATAATGGCACATTTTTGCTGAAGAAACCATGCTCAAAAGACCAAAGCAAGAGGACCAAAAGTTGGCCCCAATCCGGATACCCTGCAACAGCACCTGCAGAAATGACCAAATGAACAGTAACTGTTCATTTGGCCATAACTCACTGTAGATATGGTCAATTGACATGAAATTTTTACAGAAACAAGTTAAGACATAGAAAAACAACTTTCATGAATAAACCTATCCCAAATTATGGCCAGAACCTATTCAAAAATGCAATCACATTCACTGTTAATGGTACTGTAGATTTGGTAATTCTGCAGTTTTGGCAATCCGGCCAGCTTTGGTTTTTGGACCATATCTGGAGTTACAAAACTCCAAATGGAGTGATTCAAAAAAAGAAATTCAACTAGACAAAATAAGGAACAACTTTCATGTTTACCATTTCCTCAAATTCCTGCTGCAACAGTGCTTAATGGAACAGAAAAATTAGACTTCAAAAACTGAAAATTCTACCCTATTGGTTTTAAGTTTAGAAATGGTATGGGTGCTTAATTTCAACAAGTTTTAAATGTAAAATGTGGTACATGGGGAGTGTTAAAACCAATGTACCTATTTTCTATCCAAAAGTAAACATTTTTGTTGACCAATGAGGTGAATAGTGACAACAAAACTTAAAATATGAAATGTACTTACATGAATAAATTGTTGAATGAATAAATGTGATAAAAGTGTCATTTGTGATTTAGGTTCCCATCAAGAGAGAAAGGTTAGCCCAGTTTCCACTATCAAATTGTCCAATGGAATAGTAAACTTAGGTAGTAAAAACTAAAAATTTAGAAATGCATCTAGGGGACTTTAAATTGCAATTGGCAATTAATACTAGCAAATGTAAAACTCAAAAGGTGGGATCTTGGTGTAATTAGAATTAACATATCCCTTAAGTATGAAAAAGTCAACATTTTGGTTGACTAGTAAGGTGAATAGTAATCAAAATGAGTAACAAACTAAGATGAAGACCTAGAACCAATTCTAAGCTTAAATGCTTAGAATTGTATGACAAATGTGGACTATGTATCTTAGTCAAAATTGTTAAAAGGAAATTAAGACCATAAATTTGAAATCCATGACATATTCATGGATTACTTGAAACATGATAAATAAGAAACCTAATTGATGTGAATAGATAGTTAGGGTTTATATGCCCATTACAAGTGGAATTCATTAAATATTAGTAACTCAACTTGAAATATAAAATTTGTAATTACATAAGTAGATTTTTGAATGTATAAATGAGAAAGGAATGTATGAAATGAAATTTAACTAAATGGATTGTTGAGTATAAATAGGATGAGGTTTAGATTAGGGTTTATGTTTCCATTACAAATAAGATAATAACACCTTGTATGAGTTATGAATTCATATAAATATTGTAATGAATAAATGAATCACATGAAAATATAAATGAAACATTAGTTCTAGTTATAAGAGAAAGGAAGAATGTTTTGAATACAATGGTACATGTGAACCATTGTTTAGAATTGTGATCAATATGAATAACATAATGAATGAATAAATGAACTATATTAATGTATGAATGAGACATTAGTTCTCATTATTATAGAAAGGAGAAGTATTTCGAGTACAATGGTATAAAAGGATAATTGATGTGAATTGTGATCATATAAATGATCAAATGAATGTATGAATTATAATTGAAATTTCTCATGAAATAATGAATTCATAAAACACAATATATTAATATTTAATGATATTATGTGCCCTTGTATTGCCTAGACATGTGTGTCAGATTGGATAGTTTGGCATGCCAATAGGGTATTGTTTTAGCAGTACTGCGAAAGGCTTTATGCCCGTATTCATGGCTTTATGCCAACATTCATGGCTTTTATGCCCAATTATGTGCTACCATGGCTTTTTAGCCATACTGACTGCATACGTGGTTGACGTTCTGCGTCCCATGGTATGACGGCCCGAGGCACCGCGGTGTCCTGTGCCAACGACCTGTTATCCAGTTTAGTCAGCCTGTCATAGGTTACTTGGGCAGTGTAATTTATTGAAACAAATTAAGACTATTAGTAATTAAAAATGTTAGAAATCAAATAAATGAGTTAATAAGACTTCAAAAGAATTAGTTACAATTATGAAATGATCCAAACCACATAAAAATTGTTAAGTAAAATGATAAAAGAGTTGCAAAAATAGGTATAACTTAACTAAATATTTTAAATGTACCTTCTATTGCCATATAAATATAAACTGAGTATTTTTATTTATTCTGTATGTTGTACATTATCACTGTGAATTTCGGAATTAAACGCTTCCAAAGCGAAACAAATGAGAACAAAAGATAATTAATATTAGACACATTGTATTAAATTAAATTGATTCTTAAATATTCAAATTATGCTTCGTTCTTTCTTTATTTGTATATTTTATTTTCTTGTTCTATTATTGCACCACTAAGCAGCAATGCTTAGTGCGATGGATTGTTTCCTCACGCAGGTACTTTGACTAAGATTTTTGGAGTCCAGATCTGCAGGAATAGCTGGAGTATTCAAGGTTGTCACCTCCTCAGCAATGCATGTAGATAGGGCCCATATAGATCCTATTTTGTATTTTGTATAAAATGCTAGATATTGTATTATGATGTAAATTATGAAATTTTGTAATTATTTTGTAAATTATGTAAATTAAGAAAATTTAAAAATTTTGCTTATGTAATTTGAGAATGTTTACATATAAATTGAGTATGAATGGAAATGTATGGAAAGGATTATGAAATTGAAATGTATGGATGAGATTTGAAATATGAGAAAATTATGAGAATGATTGATGAGATCATTATAATTAGCAAGGATAAGATTTTATTTTGAAAATATTATTGAATTTCAAACAGGTGAATATTGAAATACGCCAAACGATAATAAAATAGGGGAAACTCCGTTGGTTTCTCCATCGAAAAATAATTGATATTAAAAACATAACAAGATCAAATTATTAAAATAATAAAGTAAGACATGATAGGGTGCTCCGGCACCGATTGTAGCACGCCTTGCTCGGCTACACTGTAGTCGGGTGAAGGGTGTTACAAAACCCTAGTTCAGCTAATGGTGGCCAAAATTCCTAATAGTGTGGATGTGCATGATTTTGTTTCAATTCTTTCAATTCTAATGTATTTCTATACTAACCATGAACTTAAACATAAAATTAAAAGCTAAACCACTAACCTTGAATGGAGCTTTTGGATCCTCACTATTTCTTTCAATTTCTTCACTTTTCTTCCTTTAATTCTTCTTCTCAAGTAGCAAGGATGAAATGTAAGTAAGAAATTTGGGGGAATTTATGAAAATTTTAGGGTTTTATCAAGCTCAAAATGAGCTTTAATGGAGGAGAAATAAAAAGAGAGAGAGAGAGAGAGAGAGGAGAGAGAGACCATTTGGCTGAGTGAAGAAGAGAATGGGAAATTTTTTTTTCTATTTTATGTGTGTTTATCCCTTACTTTGGCTTAGTCAAATAATTAATTAAATTGAAATTAATTATGACCTCATGCTTAGGTCATTAGGGTGATGTCATAAATTGTTTTAAATTTTCATTTCTTCTCTTTTGTTTTTCCATAAATTCTTCAATTTAATTCTATATTCTGAAATTTTTAATTCTCCAATTTCATTGGACAGTTAGGTCAAGAGTCACCTCTGAGGGTGAATTGACCAATTTGCCCCTCGCCGGTTTGATTCGGTTTACCAATAATTCAGTGTTTCTTCCGGAATCCTGACCTAATTATTTGATCTGGTTCTTAACCTTTTTCTATGATTTTCACACTTCCCCTAGCTTCACAATTTTTCTTAGGCCTGCGGTATCACAATGCCCCGTTCAAAATTAGGGTTAGGACTGACATCACAGTCACTTCTCGGTAAGGTCACCCATTGCTGTGACCATCGACTCATCTAATTTTTTATGTTTTGTTTTTCTTTTGTATACTTTACCATCTAGTAATTACTATTTATTTCCATTCAAGGTTTTTCTAGGTGTTTTAATTGTGATTCTAATCCCCTTAATTATTCGGACCGATACCGGTCACCGAAACAGTAAATCATACATAGCTATGCATATAGGGGTGTTATAAATTCTATACAGAACTTGACCAAATTGTTGTCCCAATCTGGATGACCAAATGATGAACTCAGAAAAATGACCAAATGAACAATGCACATTCATTTGGACATAACTCCCTCCAGGTAGCTCTAAATGACCTAATTTTTATACCATTGGAAAGATTAGATATAGGACTACAACTTTTGTGAAGATCTTAGAGCCCAGAAATCCCTTAAACCAATCCAAATTGTTGTTAGTAGTATGCCCTAGAGCATATCATTTAGTATGTATCTTGTACATATTTTTATTAATAAAAGGTAATTTCACTTTTCTGTTTACATAATATATTTATGTGTAATAGAAAAAGGTCCATTGATATTTTGTTAAAAATATTATTCTTAAGTTGTTAAGAATATGAGTGACAATATTTCTAGCACAAAGTATCATAAATAGGTTCACAATAGAGGATACTTCATAATAAGGACATGACTTATCCAGAAAGATTGTATTCATGTTTTTTCCCAAGTTATTTATATGAGATATAATAAGATGGAATGGTGAGTCTCATGCCATATAACAAACATGATAAGCACTTATAAATGATAAGTAGGCCGAACCAGTGACACTTATGACAATCACATGGAGTTTACTCTTGTCAATGTTTTGTCATAAATCATATCAGTGCATATAATCTTTAGACCTGAGATAGCACAGTTATCTTGTATATAAGTAGTTTGAGTTTGATATTGCTTTCATACTTGTACTGTGTATGGGTATATGGGCATCTGTTGGCTCCTACTAGTTATATATGGAGGTAGGTGTTGATCAAGATGGAATATGTTCCTCTAAGTAAATAGAGATAAAATCCTATGTTCATTTAATCGTTCTTGATGTTTCAAGTTCCTGGCCAGGACAGATAGATTTATTCAGAAAAAAGAGTTTCTGATGAGAAAATCTTTTTAATCAAGAACTGGAATTAAAAGAGAACATAATATTCCTAGCAAATGGAGTTTGACATAAACCATGACTCCAGCTTGAGTTGGGATTTTGTAACAAATAAATTCTAATGCATGGTAACATATGATTATAGGTTCATTTAAGGTAAACCTTATTACTAATTGGGTGGTCATGGCATGCTATACTAGGTGTTAACCATGGTCTATGAGGTTCATAAAATGATTTAGAGAAATCATTTATGGTAAGAAAGAGTTCTGATGATATTAAGAGTTGATATCATGTCTCATTGCCAATTAGTGATGAGCCTAGTAAGTCACACACATACACAAGTTATCACCTAATTAAATATGATTTAATTAATTAATTAAAGAGTTTAATTGATTAATTAAATAGGTTTGGTTTGCAATTAGATTGCAAAGTCCCTGGCATGGCTTGAAACCCAATCTATTTCCTTCAATTGGTATTAAAGCCACTATATTTGCCATTTAGATTGTTGATTATATGATTTAATTGTGTGATTTGATCATGAGATGATTGATCCATTGCTGGTTGCAATGGATGTGTGACGGCACACAAGGTGAAGCCACCATTGGTGGTGGCAACAATGGTTCTTCAAGGTGGCGCAAGGTTTGCTTTTTAATTTACAATTATTGTATAATCTAAAAGCTCATCCTATGTCTAATTAAATTGTTTAATTAGAATTTTAATCACACAATTAAATTATGATTCAAATCAGAATTTTAAAAATTGTTTGAATGTGATTCAAATCTAAATTTTAAAAGTTGTTTGAATGTGATTCAAATCTGAAGTTTTAAAGTTGTTTGAATCATATTTAAATCTGATTTTTTAAAATTGTTTGAATAAAATTCAGATCTGATTTTTTAAAAAATGTTTGAATATGATTCAAATCTGATTTTTTAAAAAATATTTGAATATGATTCAAATCTGAATTTTTTATGTTGTTTGAATGTGATTCAAATCTGAATTTTTTAAATTTATTTGAATGAGATTCAAATCTGAATTTTTAAATTTATTTGAATCATATTCAAATCTGGATTTTTAAGTTGAATATGAGATATTCAATTTAATTTAAGTATGTATGTTTTATTTAATTGTTAAATATTGATATGCATGATGGATGATCATGGACTATAAAAGACCAATGTGATTGGATTTATTTCTTTTATGTTTCTTTGGGATTGAAAATTAATTAATTTATTTTAATTTTTTTTGGGCATGTATTATTAAGTTTGTAATAATTTTTGGGTTGTAATTTCATTTATTTAAGTTCTTCTCGTAAATTCGCCTTGGTATGCCAAGGATTACCATGTAATATTGGATTGCAAGAAGTTTAAGGAGGTCAAGAGCATTGGTGGGACCAGTGGGAGGAATTCAAGATCAAGTGTTGATTATGTACTCCTTCAGCAACTCTTGTAAAATGAATGAATGAATGAAATGCACCTAGAAATGCCCTGATTCAATTCTTAGTGGCTCAGAATTGAATCCCTTAGAAAGTCCATGATCATACCATATTTACTGCTTATCCATTAATGCATGAGATGTATGGGAATGTATGCAATTATATGATATATGCATGCTAAATGGATAATGTGCAAAGTGAGACCTTAATAGTAATTAGAATGACCATAAAATCTTCCAAACAAATGATTAAGTTGGAAATGCTATAATTAAAGTAATTATAACATAGGCCCTCCATTGGGGCAATTATTTTAAGAAATTTTAAATAGTTGCATGAGATGCAATTAATTTAAGAGATTTTCTTAAGAATAATTGTTAAGCATGAGATGGTGTAAATATGTAAATGGTTTGGTGGCCAATATTGGATGTACCTGAGGACATTAAAATTATTTGCATAATTATTGGCTCAATGGGATTAACTTAACTAATGCAAGATAAGTCAATAATGGATGTACCTGAGATTTTGAGCATTAGGGGCCAGGTAAAGGATTGAACCTCACATGAGATGTTATGGGCAAGGAGTTGCTCACTTATAGTTTATTTTAATTCCAATAATGGATGTACCTGAGGATGTTCAATAGAATTATAAGAATTCAATCACCCACTAGAAATCCATCCAACTAGGATTTTCGTTTTCTACTTTGGAAGTGTAGGATTCGCTAAGTTAGTGGGAGGACCAATTTGATTAAAAGACCATAATCACTTTGGTTAATTACATGATACATTTACTAATTAATCTGGTTATTTTTTGCAGTTAATTTTCTAATAATAATGAGCACAGAACAACCACTACCATCCAATATCCTTGCAAGCATACTTGATCACAATAGGTTGACAGGACCTAATTTGTCTGATTGGCTAAGAAATTTGAAACTTGTCCTGAACCTTGAACATATAGGATATGTTCTAGATTCAAATGTTTCTGGTCTCTTACCTCCAGAGGCCACACGAGAGGAACATGAAACTTTGGACAAGGGGAAGGAGCATGATATGAGAGCTAAGTGTTACATACTTGCTTCCATGAATAATGAGTTACAGACGCAACATGAGAACATGCAGAGTGCGAGTGAGATCCTCCTTCACCTACAAGAGTTGTATGGTGAGCACAGCAGGAATGCTAGGTATGAGATATCTAGACAGCTATTCCATATGAGGATGTCTGAGGGACAGAATGTTGGGGATCATGTCCACAAGATGATTCGGTTGATTAAGCAGTTGGAACATCTTGACTTCAACATGGATTTCCAACTACAAACAGATTTGATCCTTCAGTCCCTTCCTGAGTCTTTTGGGAATTTTGTGACAAATTTCCATATGACTCAACAGGAATGCACCTTAGTTGGTTTACTCAACATGCAGGTTATTGCCCAAAAGAATATGCCGGGCAATAAAGGAAAAGAGGTAGCTTTGATTACATCTTCTTCTGTTGGAAAGTCCAACAAAAAGAAGGGCAATAGAAAAAAGAAACCTCAGATTCCTGGTCCTTCCAAGAAAATAGCTAAACAGAAAAGGAAGACTAAAGCTGATGGAGGCAAAGGAAAGTGTTTCCACTGCCAAAAGCATGGGCACTGCAAAAGGAACTGCCCAGAGTATCTTGCTTCTCTGAAGGACAAGAAGGATACACCTTCAGAAGGTATGTCCATATCTTATTATTTAGATTCTGATGATACTCATAGTTCATCTACAGCTTGGGTTTTAGATACTGGTGCCAGTTCTCACATTTCTAATGATATGCAGGAACTAGCAAATAGTAGCAGCTTGCGTTCTCAAGATATTAGAGTCCGGATTGGCAATGGCTCAACTGTTGAAGCTTTAGCCATAGGATCTAAATCTTTTTATATGTTTGGACATGTTTTGTGTTTAGATAATATTTTATATGTACCTGATGCTTTTAAGAACATCATTTCTATATCTAGTTTGACTAGAAATGGCTATGAATTTCAATTCAAAGATGATATTTGCAATATTTATTTTGGAAATAAATATGTTGCTTCGGGTTATATGAATGATGGTCTTTATTATTTGGATAATAATGACAAACACAAATTGAATGCAAGTTATCTAAAAGAATGCAATGCCATGGTGAAAACCAACTCAAGTTCAAAATATATTTGGCACTTAAGGTTATGTCATGTTGCAGAAGATAGGATTGCAAAACTGGAGAAAATAGGGATTCTATCCTCATTGGGCTCTGAGTCTACTCCAACTTGTGAATCTTGCCTTCAGGGCAAAATGACTAGATCACCCTTTGTTGGACAAAGGCTAAGAGCTAAAAATATTTTGGAGCTAATACATAGTGATGTATGTGGTCCATTTAAAAAATGGCTAGAGGGGTTTTCATTATTTTATTACCTTTACTGATGATAAATCAAGGTTTGGGTATTTGTATTTGATGAAATACAAACATGAATCTTTTGAAAAGTTCAAAGAATTTAAATCTGAAGTAGAAAATCAAACAGCAAAGAGTATTAAAGCTCTTCGATCAGATCGTGGAGGTGAATATTTAAGTACTGAATTTGATGAATACTTGAGAGAGCATGGCATTGTTTCTCAACTGACTCCTCCAGGAACGCCACAACTGAATGGTGTATCTGAAAGGAGAAATCGTACCCTATTGGATATGGTACATAGTATGATGAGCTATACTGATATGCCAATCTTCTTTTGGGGATTTGCATTAGAATCAGCTTTGTATATTCTGAATAGGATTCCATCAAAATCAGTTTCTTCCACACCTTATGAGATATGGCATGGAAGAAAACCAAGTCTTAAGCATGTTAAGATTTGGGGTTATCCAACTTATATCAAAAAGCTAAAAACTGATAAATTTTAGACCAGATCAGAAAAAAAAGGTCGATTAATTGGATATCCAAAAGAAAGTTTTGGATATTATTTTTATTTGCCTACTTCGCAAAAGGTTGTGATAAGTAGAGATGCCACATTTCTTGAACAACAGTTTGTTCAAGAAGGAGGCAAAGGAGAGCAAATAGAGTTAGAATTGGAGAATTCTGACTAACCAACAGATCAGATGGATATAGATCCATCTAGTTAACCTATACCTGTTGATGAAATATCTACAGCTGTTCTTCGTAGAACAACCAGGGTATCTCACCCACCAGTGAGATATGGTTTTCTTCATGAAGAAGAACAAGAGTTGTTTACTCATGAAGAAGTAGATGATGGAGATGATCCACTTACTTATGAAGAAGCTATATCAGATATAGACTATTCAAAATGGATTGATGCTATGAAATCCAAGATTGATTCCATGTATAAGAATCAAGTTTGGGATCTTGTTGACCCACCTGAAGGTATTGTACCTATAGGGAACAAATGGGTTTTCAAGAAGAAAATTGGTTTTGATGGAAAGGTAGAGACTTATAAGGCAAAGCTAGTAGCGAAAGGGTTTCGCCAAAGGCAAGGAATCAATTATGAGGAGACTTTCTCGCCTGTTGCCATGCTTAAATCAATTAGGATTTTATTAGCAATAGCTGCACACTATGATTATGAGATTTGGCAGATGGATGTCAAAACAGCTTTTCTCAATGGATACATTGAAGAAAACATTTTCATAGAATAAACTAGGGGTTTTGAATCCCAAGATGGTTCCAAGGTATGCAAGCTAAAGCGATCCATTTATAGGTTGAAACAAGCTTCGAGGAGTTGGAACATTCGTTTTGATGAAGCCATTAAATCCTTTGGTTTTATAAAAAATGAGGATGAGCCATGTGTATATAAGAAGGTTAGTGACAGTGCTATCACTTTCCTTATCTTATATGTGGATGACATACTGTTGATGGGTAATGACACGGGTATGTTGACAACTATAAAGGTATGGTTGTCAAATACATTCTCTATGAAAGACTTAGGGGAGGCAACCTATATTCTTGGGATTCACATATATAGAGATAGAGCGAAAAGAATAATTGGTTTATCCCAAAGTCTATACTTAGAAAAGGTGTTAAAGAGGTTTAACATGCTTAATTCCAAGAGAGGATTGTTACCAGTGAGACATGGTATCCACCTTTCTAAAGAGATGTCTCCAAAGACACCTGAAGAAAGAGATAAGATGGCCAGGATTCCATATGCTTCGGCCATTGGAAGTTTAATGTATGCAATATTGTGCACTAGGCCAGATATCGCATATGCTGTTAGTTTGACTAGCAGGTATCAATCCAATCTAGGTTTGGAACACTGGATACCTGTCAAGAATATCCTTAAGTACTTGAGAAGAACTAAGGATTTATTCTTAATTTATGGAGGTGGAGACTTGCAATTGGATGGTTATACTGATTCTAATTTCCAATCAGATATCGATGATAGAAAGTCTACCTCTGGATGTGTTCATTTGTAATGGGGGTGCAGTCAGTTGGAAGAGTTCCAAACAGAGCACGACTGCAGATTCCACTACATAGGCTGAGTATATTGCTGCATCGAATCTTTGCAAAGGAAGTCGCTTTGGATAAAGAAGTTCGTGATGTAACTTACAGTAGTTCCTTCCATTGAGTCAGTAGTTCCACTACACTGTGACAACAATGGAGCAGTCATACAGGCTAAGGAACTAAGGTCTCACCCAAAATCCAAACACATAGAAAGGCACTACCACATTATCAGCGATATAGTTGGGCAAGGCATTATAGCCATGCAGAAAAATAACATCAGCTGAAAAATCTAGCTGATCCATTCACTAAGCTTTTGTCACAAGCTTAGTTAGACTGACATCTTGAGAAGATAGGTCTAACATATTGTAATGAATGGCTCTAGTGCTAGTGGGAGATTGTTAGTAGTATGCCCTAAAGCATATCATTTAGTATGTATCTTGTACATATTTTTATTAATAAAAGGCATTTCCACTTTTCCGTTTACATAATATATTTATGTGTAATAGAAAAAGGTCCATTGATATTTTGTTAGAAATATTATTCTTAAGTTGTTAAGAATATGAGTGACAATATTTCTAGCACAAAGTATCATAAATAGGTTCATAATCGAGGATACTTCATAATAAGGACATGACTTATCCAGAAAGATTGTATTCATGTTTGTTCCCAAGTTATTTATATGAGATATAAATAAGATGGAATGGTGAGCCTCATGCCATATAACAAACATGATAGGCACTTATAAATGATAAGTAGGCATGAAATGATAAGTAGGCATGCTATGCTAGGTGTTAACCATGGTCTATGAGGTTTATAAAATGATTTAGAGAAATCATTTATGGTAAGAAAGAGTTCTGATGATATTAAGAGTTGATATCATGTCTCATTGCCAATTAGTGATGAGCCTAGTAAGTCACACACATACACAAGTTATCATCTAATTAAATATGATTTAATTAATTAATTAAAGAGTTTAATTGATTAATTAAATAGGTTTGGTTTGCAATTAGATTGCAAAGTCCCTAGCATGACTTGAAACCAAATCTAGATTATTGGATGTGTAGTATAAGTTAAATTTATATTTAAAGTGTTTAAATATGAATTTAATTAATGAGAAATTAATTAATAGAGATTAATTAATTAATTTATATTTGATATAAATTAATTAGAAGAAGAGAAATAATTATTTTGGGTTGAGAACTCAAAATTAAGACACAGGGGCATTTTGGTCATTTCACAGTGTGACACGTGGCACAATGAGATGGTGACACATGGGATTACACATAAGCTTGCCAAATGTTTTTTAATCATGTAAGATGATTAAAATCAAGATTAAATATAGGTTTGACACTTGGCACAATGTGATTGGGACACTTGGCACAATGTGATTGGGTCACTTAAACCTAGAGCTAATTAAAGGGTGACAAGTGGCAAGGGTTTAATGTGTTAACCTAGCTATTTAAGTGTTGTTATGAAAAAAAAAGCAACCAACAGCCACTCATCTCCTTTGTCATGCCATTTTGAGGTTCTTCATCTATTCTTCTTCATCTCTCATCAATTCAAAGAGATTAGCCATCAATCTCTTGAATTAAGAACACTAGAAAATGTTTCTAGTGTCCTATTTACATCTCTAATCTCTTAAAAGGTAGAACTTGAATTTTTAATTAATAGAAAAAGCTTTAGAAGCTGTTCAAGGGCTGCCATAGGTGTACTTGGTGTGGACAAGCTAGAGGGACAACATCTGGTGTCCTGAAGACGAATCTCAAAGGCGCAGACACGCTGCAGTGCATCAAGAGGTTAGTGTAATCGTTATTGATTTAATCTAGGGTTCTAAAATTAATCTGATTAATTTTAAAATCTTAAATGGCAAATACAGATCCAAAAACATATTAAAAGAGTTTTAATATGTTGTTTATAATTGAAATCAAATAGATAAGAATAAATCTTGCATGATGCATGTGACCCTAGGTGAAAATTTTTGAATTCAATGGTATAAACTTGTGTTTTTCACGCTTCCGTTCCATCAATTATTAGCCCAAGTTAGGTCATAAAACTGCCCAGAACCATATTGCTCAGAAATTGCTAGATATATGCTTACTTGTCCAGTTTTGGCAAAGAGGCCATATCTTGGTCTACAGAGATCTAAATGCAATGATACTAGCAAAAAAATGTTCACAAGACATTAATCTACAATATTGGTATTTTGACCAAAACCCAAAAATTAAGGGAACTAAGTCAATTGGCTAGATTAAGTTAGTATGCAAATTCTGGAAATTGCCTAAGTGACCATTTGACTCCAGAACAGTCTTTTAGTCATATCTCCCACTAAGAAACTCTAATTAGGATGAATCATATTGTTCTGGAAACCTGAGAAATAGAGCTTCAACTTTGTTTTAGATGCTTTCCTCAAATTATGAATGTAAGAATGCCAAAATTTGAGTCAAAACTACTAACTTGAACTAGGATCCTGTTGGCATAGGGTTCTAGGCCAGTGATTTAGCTATAAATAACTCTACAAAACTTGGAAAATTGCAATAAAAAATTTTAAGTGACCACGAGACATAGGGCAATAAACTCTATGAAGAAAACTAAGCCTAAAAGTGACTGTAACATATCCAATTAAATTGGTAAAATGTAATTCCAAAATTTACCTAGCTAAGGATCCAGAATTAGGAAATGAATCAGTTATGATTATTTCACCATAACTTGAGTTCCAGAAATCCAAATGACATGATTCAAAAAGGAAAAACAAGAAAAGACATAGAGGAACAACTTCCATGAAGGAAGTATGGCCAAACAGTGGCCACAAAGTGACTAAATTGATAGGTAAAGTTAAGACATTAAAATTGAACCTAAAGAAAGGTTCACAAACAAATTATTTTATGGTAGGGTTTTAACCCTAATATGTTACTAAATATTGAATTACATGAAATAGGTATGTGGGACCCACTTATCCACTACAAAGTGACATGAAATTTCTAATAAGTAATTGATAATGCTTAATTGCCCAAAGTAAACCTAGGCTTATGTATATAGTTTGGATTGATTGGTATACCAATTAAGGACTACAGATAGCAATACTACCTACATGAATAATCATTAATCGATAAAATATGTCTAATATGATTATTCTATAGGCTATATGCCTGCCCGTTGGCCATTGTGCCTAATTTCATTTCTGGTTTTGGGAGCTTGCCCACTGGCCTTGTGCCTGACATGACAGTTATATACAGGGTAGACATATGATTCTCTAACCAGTATACTCTCATGTATCTAGCCTTTATAGTCTGTTATAGGTTACTTGAGCACTGATATGATTTTAAAGAGATTGAAAATGAAATAAATATACAGATAAGATTCTGATAAATAAATTGATTCCAAAGTCAAATAAATCTGTAAAGACTTAGAATTTATAAAATTTGCCTAGAATTATTATTTTTAATTATCTAGTTATTTTTCTTTAAAGTTAGACACAGCCACAGCTGCAGCTGCAGCAGTAGTGCCCTGATAGAGATTTGATAAGATCTGACAGTGTCTGCTAGTCAACTCAGTAGAGTAGTTTTGGTAGGGCCCATGTATATTTAGTTTTGCATTTTGTTTATTGCATATAAGTAAATGATATAAATCTTTTTGAGATATGTAATTCAATTTTGCTATTGTAAATAAATTGTAAATTATTGTAGATGAATTTCATATGAATGGAATGAAGCATATATACTTGAAATGGATATGAGCAAATTATATGAGTACATAATGTATCTATAAATGTGAGATAGATATGAAATTTTTTTTAACAGGTGAATAGTGGAACCCATCAAATGCTAATAAAACTGAGGAGGCTCTACCCGAATTTCCATAGAAATAATTTGTGATAAAAAAAAATTTACCACATTTTTTCTATGAATTTTAAAATTAACAATGGATAGGACAGGATAAGATAGGGTGCTTCAGTATCGATGTAACACCCTAGGCAAATCCCACATCGACAAAACACGGGAGAGATGCTGGGTTCATAAGTTGACAGTTCGTAACCCCTATTGATGTGTTTTAAAACCGTGAGGCCTAGTATGGGCTAGGCCAGAGCGGACAATATCACTAGTGGGCCGGGCTGTTACATTCATACTAGGCCTCACGGTTTTAAAACGCGTCAATAGGGGTTACGAACTGTCAACTTATGAACCCAGCATCTCTCCCGTGTTTTGTCGATGTGGGATTTGCCTAGGGTGTTACAATCGAATGTGACACACTTTACTCGGCTACACTATAGACGGGTAAGGGGTATCACATAACAGATCTCATCTTGACTAATACTTGTCTCCATATATAACTAGTGTAACACCCCTAAGTTCGGTAGTGCGTTCTGCTGCTCCGGTGGCTAGTGTTGTCCGGACAGCTAGGATGCCTAGAACTACACTTCGATATGAGTGAGAAGACATAAAATAATGAAATACAAGAAAAGAAAATACAAGAAAAACAAAGGAAAAATAATAGCAAAGAAATGTGATCAAGTTAAGCGGCGGAACCCTAGCGATGGGTGATCAGACTGGAAGTCACGGCGTGGACCGTTGACTAGCTCAGATCATGGAACCCTGGAAAACATTTTTAGGACTTAAATAGACCCTTATAGAAGAATAAATATCATTAGTAAGATCAAAGAAAAATTAAATAATTAGTACAAAGAAAAGTGAGAAATCGAAAAACAGACAAAACCCGGTGTTACCGAAAAATCGGGAATGCAGCCCGAACAGGGGCATTATGGTCATTTGACATCCTGAATTGTCTTTTGACCTAAATGTCCATTGAAAATAAATAATATTACACTTAGAAAATAAAATGAAAAATTAATTTGGTAGTACCTAAAGTAAATAACAAGAATTAAAGGTTAAATGTGGAATAAGTGGGAATTTAACATATTATATGATTAAATGAGTGAGTGGGCCATTAAGGGAATAAAATAAAAACAAAGTGGGGCAGGTGTACTTCCATTACACCATCAGAAACTTCATCTTCTTCATTCCATTAAACCTAGCCGAATTGAAGAGAGGAGAAACCACCATTGCCGTTTCTTCAAGCTTCATCTAACCCATTCACTTCACTTCCAAACACTTAGATTTCTTCATTAAAGTTTGTCTACACATCATAAGGAAGAGCTTGATACAAAAATCAATAAGTTTAATCAAGGTTTGGCAAGTTCCAACTATAAGGTAAATTTGTATTTTTGAAGATTGTTTTGTTAAACTTTGTGTACATGTTATGGGTGTTGGATTTGTGAAGAAAATTTTTAAGTTTGAAGAGTTATTGAGATGTTCATTTTGGACAGCCATGGAGTTATGTATTTGATGAAATATTTGTGCATATATTTGATGAGAAATTATGTTGGTTATGGTGATTTAATATCCTAGTAAATTATTCCATATGTATATGGTGATTTTTGCACTTGGATGGAAATTGATGAATTGTAGGACACTTTGGTGTTGAGGAAGCTTTTCGGCAGCCTTGGGATTCTTGGATAAATGTATGTGTTCATGAAGGTGTTGGCAGAAATATTGACATTAAGGTTGATGGATATGTATATAGATTGATTGTGTAAAGTGTATGTAAGAACTAGTAAGGTTTAGGTGTATATGTGATTGTACTTAGACTTTGTAAATGTGAGTTTTAATTGGTGTATTAAGGATGTTTGTAATCTACCCAAAGTGATGTTAATGTAAAGTGGAATATGGTTTTGGTAATGAACCAAAACAGAATTGGTAAGGGAAGTTGACATATAGTAATGTAAATGTGTAATTGATGTATGTTTAAGTAAGGTAGTTAAGGGCAGTATGCATTTTAGTCAATAACTTTAAATGTGTAACCTCAATTGGTATGAGACCAATTGGAGGTGAAACTAGGCACAAAATGTGCCAACTTTCATTGAGAAAGCATACCAAAATTCTACTTGCAAGGTGACATAAGAAAATGACCAATTCGGATTAAGTACAATTGAAACCTGAAAACTGACCAATTGGGCAGCAGTTAGTGTTTAGGCCATAACTCACTCAAAACAGGTCCAATTGACCTGAAAGTTTAACCATGAATAGTTAAGACCCATACCTACAAGTCTTATGAAGACACCAAAGCCTAGAAATGACCAGAAATAAGTCAAAAAGCTTGCACAAGTTCGGGTCCAAAGTTGACCAAATTGACCTAAAATTGACCTAATTTGATGCCATTTGACCAGCAATAGTATAATGACCATAACTTGGTCTACTTAACTCGGATTGACCTAAACTTTTGCCCCGCGTTCCATAAGACATTGATCTACAAGTTTGTAGTTTTGACCGAAACTCGAAAACTGAGGGAACTAGGTTGTCCGGCTAGGTCAAACTAGTATCCCGGAACCCAGCAAATTGCAAGAAAATGCACTAAACAAGGAAATGAGTTTGGTAAAACGTACCAACCCTAAAACCCTATCAAATGTGACATATTAATGACACTAAAACCTAATTTACCTAAAACGCATCGAGGGTCAGTATATTAGATGATTGAGCAAATAATAGCCTTCAGTGAATTACTTATCGAACATTATCGTTAGAGACAGTTTAATTTAGTATTGAAATACTTCAAATTGTGTTTCTCAGTTACCAAAGACTCAGGAAAAGGGAAGGAAATACTGAGTCCAGACCCGGAGACAGTTATCAGAGGTTTGTGCACAACAACTATTTCTTTTGAATTTTTCAATTGAAATGAATTATCACTATTTGTACATTATTGTTTTAAATTGTGGAAATGTGTTTGAATGGATATTTAATTCTTGAAAAGCATTGTAAATGATTTGAAACTGTGAGAAATTGTTTGAATGATATTGATGGTTACTGATTGATTGAAAAGCATTGGAAATGGTTTGAAACCATAGCTATCATGTATATTGATTTTATTCCTCGCTAGCTTGTCTAGTGGGACGAATTGAATTCCCTCTCTGGCTGAAGTGTTGAGGTGTGTGCCTGTTGAGGACGAATTGGATGAGTACTCATATTTTTGCTAGCTAGCTATGTTATTCCTCATTAGTCATTGACTTTTGGGATGAATTGAATACCTCATTTGCCATCGGCTTTTGGGATGAATTGAACTTGGGAACATGATTAAGCTGTGTGTGATTTATTGATATGTATTGTGAGATTGTGAAATGAATTTAAACTCTTATTGACATATATTGTCTTTTGAATTCAACCATGATCTGACTTATTGAAATTTATTGTGATATTGAGAAATGGAGTTTAAATTCTGGTTGACAATTATTGTCACACCCTACCCCTCTGTAAGGCATAACATGATCCCGTAGTATACCTAATGAATTACCAACTCCGTCTACTGATAACCCATTAAATACACTACAAGGGATTTTAAAAAAAACTTTTCTTACTTCTTTTACAGTGGTGAGCACTATTTACAGGTGTTAAAGACTTTGGTGAACTGAAGTGAAACAACTAACTCATTTGGTTTATTTGGAATTTCTGTAAAAATTTTGGCAGAGTGCCATCTGTATTTTTAACAAAACAGCTTCTTGTAAAACTCAGAAAGCACTTCAATAAATTTCCAAATCTCAACTTCAATACATTTCTCAACACAATAATTTATCAACTCAATTCCATAGAAATTTTTCAAAGTCTGAGATAAGGAAATATAATACAATTTTTACAAGTCAAATAACTCATAATTAATTTACAACTTCAAGGTACAATTTGAATTTACAACTGCTCAAAACCAAAAACAAAATGTACATACAAAGGTCATACATTACAAGATAAAATGCAAAATACTGGTATACTCATAATACTGTAATCCTCGTTGGATGTATATGCACCTAGTCTGCCGCCTGCTCTCTGTCTCTACCGCGACAAAGAATAAAGCTATCATTTGAGACAATGTCTCAGTGTTGCACAACATTAACCAAATACAATTTAAATCACAATTCATAAGTCATGTAAATAGTGGATACTTAAAACCATAGTCAAATTTAAGACAATAAAGGTCAATAAGAATTTAAACTCCATTTCTCAATATCACAATAGATTTCCATTAGTCAGATCATTTTTGAATTCAAAAGACAGTATATGTCAATGAGAGTTTAAATCCATTTCACAATCTCATAATAAACATCAATAAATCACACACAGCTTAATCTTGATCCATAGTTCAATTCGTCCCAAAAGTCGATGACTAATGAGGAATAACATGGCTAGCTAGCAAAAATATGAGTACTCATCCAATTCGTCCTCAACAGGTACACACCTCAACACTTCAGCCAGAGAGGGAATTCAATTCGTCCCACTAGACAAGCTAATGAGGAATACGATCAATATACATGATAGCTGTGGTTTCAAACCATTTCTAATGCTTTTCAATCAATAAGTAACCATCAATGTCATTCAAACAATTTTTCACAGTTTCAAACCATTCACAATATTTTTCAATCAATAAGTGTCCATCAAACTCATTTACACAATTTAAAATAATAATATACAAATAGTCAATATTTATTTCAATTGAAAATAATTCAAAAGAAACAGTTGTTGTGCACAAACCTCTGATGACTGTCTCCCTGGTCTGGACTCAGTGTTTCTTTCCCTTTTGTTGAGTCCTTGTTAACTGAGAAACACAATTTGAAGTGTTTCAAGATTAAATTAAATCGTTCTCTATCGATGGTGTTTGGTAAATAATGCATCAACTCAATTATTCACTTAATCACCTAATATACCGACTCGCTATGCTTTTAGGTAAATTAGGTTTTAGTGTCGTTAATATGTCACATTTGATAGAGTTTTAGGTTTGGTATGTTTTACCAAAGTCGTTTCCTTGTTTAGTGCATTTTAATGCAAATTGCTGGATTCCGGGACACTGGTTTGACCTAACCGGACGATCTAGTTCCCTCGGTTTTCGTGTCTAGGTCGAAACTACAAACTTGTAGATCTAGGTCTTATTGCACGCGGGGCAAAATTTCAGGTCAATCCGAGTTAAGTAGACCAAGTTATGGTCATTATACTACTGCTGGTCAAATGGTACCAAATTAGGTCAATTTTAGGTCAATTTGGTCAACTTTGGTTCGGCCAGTTTTTGGACCCGAACTTGTGCAAGCTTTTTGACTTTCTTCTGGTCATTTCTGGGTTTTGGTGTCCTCATAAGACTTGTAGGTATGGGTCTTAACTATCCATGGTTAAAATTTCAGGTCAATTGGAGCTGTTTTGAGTGAGTTATGGCCTAAATACTCACTGCTGCCCAAATGGTCAGTTTTTTGGTCTCAAGTGTACCTAATCAGAATTGGTCATTTTTCACATCACCTTGCAAGCAGAATTTTGGTATGGTTTCTCAATGAAAGTTGGCACATTTTGTGCCTAGTTTCACCTCAAATTGGTCTCATACCAATTGAGGTTACACATTTAAGGTTATGGGCTAAAATGTACACTGCCCTCAATATGCATTTCACACCCCACTTCAAACACACATATACCTTGCAATTTGGTTCACTTCCCTACCAATCTGTTTTGGTACATTAACCACAGTATAATCTACTTTACATTAACATTATTTTGGGCAGATTACCATTACCCTCAACACACCAAATATAATTCACATTTACAACATCTCAATACCATTACATACACACCTAAACACCACTAATTCTCACATACACTTTACACAATAATTTCATACACATATCCTTCATTCCTTAATGCCACAATTCTGCCAACACTCCCATGAATATACACATTTATTCAAGTGTCCCCAAGGCTGCCGAAATTTGTCCTTCAACATCAAAGTGCCCTACAATTTACCAATTCCCATCCAAGTGCATAAATCACCATATATATGTGAAATAATTCACTAGGCTACTAAATCACCATGATCAACATTATTTCTCATCAATTATATACACAAATATCTCATCAAAAACGTGACTCATGGCTGTCCAAAATGAAAAGAACAATAACTCTTCAAACTCAAAATTTTCCTTCACCAAACCAACACCCATAACATGCACACAAAACTTAACAAAGGAATTCTCAAAAAATGCAAACTTACCTTTAATTGTAACTTGCTAAACCTTCACCAAACTTCTCAAAATTGGTATCAATATCTTCCTTGTGATGTGTAGACCATTTTTTGTGAAGGAACTTAAAGGATTGGAGTTGAAATGGAGAGAGGAAATCAAGCTTTACACAACACGTCCATGGAGGTTTCAAGGTTCTTCATTTCGGCAAGTTGAATGCAAATGAGGAAGATGAATTATTCAGCTGCATTTTAAGTGTACACATGTCCCACTATGTATTTAATTAATCCCCTTAGTGGTCCACTAAAAAATTATATCATATAATAAGCCAAATGTGCATTTATTCCACATTAACCCATGATTTTCCACTATTTATTTTAGGTACCACCAATTTAATTTTTCATTTCATTTTCTAAGTGTAATATTATTTATTTTTAATGGACATTTAGGTCAAAAGACACTTCGGGATGTCAAATGACCATAATGCCCTCGTCAAGTTACGTTCCCGATTTTTCAAGAATAATCGTATTTTGTCTGTTTTTCGATTTCTCACTTTTCTTTGTACTAATTATTTAATTTTTCTTTGATCTTTCTAATGATATTTATTCTTCAATAAGGTTCTATTTAAGTCCTAAAAATGTTTTCCAAGGTTCCCCGCAGTCCAGGGCTAGTCAACGGTCCACGCCGTGACTTCCCGGTGCGGTCACCCATCGCTAGGTTTCCCGGCTCGCTTAACTTGATTACATTTCTTTGCTATGATTTTTCCTTTGTTTTTCTTGTATTTTCTTTTCTTGTATTTCATTATTTATGTCTCCTCTCTCATATCGAAGTGTAGTTCTAGGCATCCTAGCTGTCCGGACGGCACTGGTCACAGGAACAGCAGAACGCACTACCGAACTTTGGGGTGTTACAATTCTCTCCCCCTTAAAATAAATTTTGTCTCGAAATTTTACCTGGCATTAGTCTCTGAATAGCTGTGGGTGCTGTCTCCTCATATCCTCTTCACGTTCCCAAGTAGCTTCTGGCTGAATGATGGTTCCACAAAGACTTTAACCGTGTGTATCTGTTTGTTCCTCACCGCTTCACCTCATATGCCGTAATTTTTATGGGTTCTTTCTCATATGAGAGGTCCGATTTACTTCAATCTCTTCAACCGATAGTACATGAGATGGGTTAGATCTGCCTCCTTAACATGGACACATGGAAGACACTGTGTATCCTTGCTAGCTCGAGGTAATGCCAACCGATATGCCGAGGATCCACTCTTTCCGTAACTTCATATGGTCCGATGAAACGAGGACTCGCTTTCCCTTTCTGCCAAATCTCATAATTCTCTTCCAAGGAGAAACTTTGAGGAATACCTTATCACCCACTGCGTACTCAATATCTCTTCTTTTCATATCAACATAGGACTTCTGACGGTCTGATGCAGCCTTGAGTCTATCTCTAATCAATCTGATCTTTTCCTCTGTCTACTGAACAATTTCTGGCCCAATCATCTTCCTTTCACCTACCTCATCCCAACATAAAGGAGTTCTGCACTTTCTACCATACAAAGCTTCATATGGAGGCATCCCAATGCTTGATTGGTAGCTGTTGTTATAAGCAAACTCAATCAAAGGCAAGTGTGTATCCCAACTACCTTCAAATTCAATCACACAAGCTCGTAGCATATCCTCCAATATCTAAATAACCCTCTCAGACTGGCCATCTATCTGTGGGTGGAATGCTGTGCTGAAGTTCATTCTAGTTCCTAGGGCTCTCTGAAGACTACCCCAGAATCTAGAAGTGAACCTAGGATCTCTGTCAGACACAATTGATACTGGCACTCCATGCAATTTTACAATCTCATATATGTACAATCTGGCCAATCTTTCCAGGCTATAATCCATCCGAACTGGCAAAAAGTGAGCAGACTTGGTCAATCTGTCAACTATAACCCATACTGCATCATGACTACTCTGTGTTCTTGGAAGTCCTGTAACAAAATCCATAGTTATTCGTTCCCATTTCCACTGCATCGACAAAGGATGTAATAAACCAGCTGGAACTTGATGTTCTGCCTTTACTTGCTGACAAGTTAGGCATTTGGAAACAAATTCAGCTATGTCTCTCTTCATACCCATCCACCAGTGATGCTCTTTCAGCCCTCTGTACATTTTAGTTCCACCAGGGTGCATAGCAAATGGAGACTCATGTGCTTCCTTCATAATGATTTGTCTCAATTCCACATCACTAGGAACGCACATTCTGCCCTGATGTAGCAATAAACCATCATCTCTCACAGAGAATTCAGGTTTCTTGCCCTCACTGACTTCTTTCAAGAGCTTCCGATACTTTTCATCACTCGAGCAGCCATTCCGACCGATCAATCAACACCGGTTGTACATGCCAAGCAACTACCGTCATCCTCATCATCAATCTCTAAACCGCATGTCAGGCTTTCAATTCACATACCATGGACACAGGAGAAACTCTGAGACTTGTCATAGTCTTGCGACTTAAGGCGTCAGCCACTACATTTGCTTTCCCCGACTGATAGTCTATTAAGCAATCATAATCTTTGATGAGTTCTAACCATCTCCTCTGCCTCAAATTCAATTCCTTCTGGGTGCCTAAGTACTTCAAGCTCTTGTGATCTGTGTAAATGTAGCATTTCTCTCCATACAGATAGTGTCTCCAGATCTTCAGAGCAAAAACAATAGCTGCTAACCTGGATCATGTGTTGGGTAGTTCCTCTCATGCGGTTTCAGCTGGCGTGATGCATAAGCAATGACATTCCGATCTTGCATCAGTACACAGCCTAACCCATTGTGAGAAGCATCACTATAAACTGTGTATTCTTTACCTGGAGTAGGTAAGGTGAGGACTGGAGCTTCAGTTAAACACCTCTTCAACTCATCAAAACTCTGCTGACATTTATCAGTCCATTGAAATTTTACATCTTTCCGAAGCAGCTTAGTCAGTGGAGAAGATAACATAGAAAACCCTTTCACAAACCGACGGTAATATCCAGCTAGACCCAGAAAACTACGAATTTCTGTGATGTTCCTGGGCGGCTTCCAATTAAGGATAGCTTCTACCTTGCTGGAATCTACCTTGATCCCTTCAGTTGACACAACATGTCCCAAAAAGGAGATTTCTTTCAGCCAAAATTCACACTTCGACAATTTGGCGTATAGCTGTTTCTCCCTTAAGGTTTGCAGCACAATCCGCAGATGTCTGTCATGCTCTTCTGCATTCCTCGAGTATATCAAAATGTCATCAATAAACACCACCACAAATTGATCAAGATATGGTCTGAAGATAGTGTTCATCATATCCATAAAAGCAGCTGGAGCATTTGTCAACCCGAATGGCATTACTAGAAACTCATAGTGGCCATATCGAGTTACAAAGCGATTTTGGAATACTCTGCTCTTGCACCTTCAACTGATAATAACCAGATCGCAAATCAATTTTGGAGAATATAGCTGCACCCTTCAACTGATCAAACAGATCATCAATGCGAGGCAATGGATATCTGTTCTTTATTGTCACCTTATTCAACTGCCGGTAGTCTATACATAAGCGGAGAGTACCATCCTTCTTCTTAACAAACAACACTGGTGCTCCCCAAGATGACACACTAGGGCGGATGAAGCCCTTTTCAAGTAATTCTTGCAATTGTATCTTCAACTCCTTCAACTCTGCTGGTGCCATTCTGTATGGCGTTATGGAGATTGGATCCACACCAGGCATAACATTAATTTCAAACTGCACTTCTCTTTTTGGAGGTAATCCTGGCAATTCATCAGGAAACACATCTGGAAAGTCATGTACTGTAGGGATGTTCTTCAACGCTGGACTCCCCACCTGGGTGTCTACCACATGTGCCAAGTATGCTTCACACCCCTTTCTGATCATTTTTCTGGCTAGTGCAGCCGAAATGAGGTTTGATGGCAATAACTGCCTCTCCCCATGTATTACCACATCACTGTACTGAGGAAGGCCAAAAGTGACTGTCTTCAGCCTACAGTCAATCATGGCATGATGCCTAGCTAACCAATCCATGCCCAAGATGATATCATAATCTTTGAAGGGCATTTCAATGAGATCGGACAGAAAAGTGTGTCCTTGGATCACCAAAGGACAATCTCTATACATCCTATTAACCCTGACTTCCTGTCCTAACGGACTTGTTACTAGCACCTCAAAGTCCATTCTTGTACATGGAACAGCAATGCAATCAATGATGCTAGCACTCACATAAGAATGGGTAGAACCCGGATCAAATAACACAAACACATTTTGGTTAAAAGTTGAGAAGGTACCAGCAATAACATCAGATGTCTCTGCCTCTTCTCTCTGTCTCATGGCATAGACTCTGACTGGAGCACTATCTTGCTCTGAATGTTTTACTGTGCCTTGGCTGCCTGCTGGGTTACCTCTACCCCTACCTCTACCTCTGCTGTGTGGTTGTGAGCTTCTAGTGACAGGGCTCTGAACTGACCCTTCTGCAGTAGTAGGAGGTGGTCCAACTCTGCGACTACTGGTGCAGTCCTTGGCAAAGTGTCCTGTGCCTCCACAGTTATAACAGGCTCCAATAGCCTTGTAGCAGATCCCACCATGATTCTTTCCACAAGTTTCACATTGGCGAGGAGGGCAGGAACCTCTGGTACTTTGCTGACCAGATAGGGGAGGTCTCTGTCCCGAATATCTTCCCCTACCAGATTTCTTGCCACCTCTGCCATGTCCCCCATAGTTTTTCCTCTTTCCAGTATGACCACTGGAACTCTGTTCTACAGATTTTCCCTCTTTCTCTGTCTTCTCTGGTCTCTTTTTCTCTGGAGCAGTCTCAAACTCAACTGTTTCAAACTCTAGGGCTTGAGAAACAAGTTCAGAGAAGTTAGTGTGTTTGAAGCCGAGCACTTGTACTCTGATACTGGGCTTCAAGCCAGTTTCAAACCTCTTGCATCTTTCCCTGCTGGTAGAGAGTAGACTCATTGCATAATGGCTAAGGCGGGAAAATTCTCTTTCATACTCAGCCACTGATCTGTTCCCCTGTTTCAAACTTAGGAATTCTTGCAGCTTCTGGTCTACATAAGCATCAGGGATATATTTCTGCCTGAATTCCCTGAGAAAGTCATTCCATGTTAGCACTGCAGGCTCTACCAGACTGTGGGGAATG
This sequence comes from Hevea brasiliensis, assembly GCF_030052815.1. Taxonomy (NCBI): domain Eukaryota; kingdom Viridiplantae; phylum Streptophyta; class Magnoliopsida; order Malpighiales; family Euphorbiaceae; genus Hevea; species Hevea brasiliensis. The sequence continues at coordinate 46,419,891 of NC_079498.1, forward strand.
GTTTTCCACCAGTCATAAGCATCCCCCTGTAGTAAGGACACTGAGTATTCAAATCTAAGCTCTTCTGTACAATGTAGCTTCTTGAACACCCTATCCATCCTCTCTAACCATTGTTCAGCTTCTAGAGGATCTACTATCCCCTTAAACTCTGTAGCCCCATACTTCATCAATTTATCATACTGCCTCGTAGGAGACTGTGGTTGTACCACTGGTGTTTGTGTTGGGACTTGAGTAGGTACATTGCCAGCCATTTGTTGGAACATTGCAGCCATCTGCTGAGCGAACTGAGCAGAAATCGCAGTGCTCTGGTGTCTTTGAACCACTAACATTTTGTAGGCCTGGGGCATCCCCTTGCACCTCAGCCTCAATAGACTGATTGACTGAACGATCACCCTCTTCCATATTCAATGCGAGGATTTAAGATCTCCTGAACAAATAACACAAGGAGATTTCCTCCCATTAGTGCATATTTATAATGTAATGTACTGTATGTATCAAACAATGATATTGAGCAGTTGTACTATGAAGAAAGAATAATCAAATAACAGGTGAAAACAGAATTTAAAAACTTTGCTCTGATACCACTAAAACATGTCACACCCTACCCCTCTGTAAGGCATAACATGATCCCGTAGTATACCTAATGAATTACCAACTCCGTCTACTGATAACCCATTAAATACACTACAAGGGATTTTAAAAAAACTTTTCTTACTTCTTTTACAGTGGTGAGCACTATTTACAGGTGTTAAAGACTTTGGTGAACTGAAGTGAAACAACTAACTCATTTGGTTTATTTGGAATTTCTGTAAAAATTTTGGCAGAGTGCCATCTGTATTTTTAACAAAACCGTTCTTCAGAAAACCTGTAAAAAGCACTTCAATAAATTTCCAAATCTCAACTTCAATACATTTCTCAACACAACAATTTATCAACTCAATTCCATAGAAATTTTTCAAAGTCTGAGATAAGGAAATATAATACAATTTTTACAAGTCAAATAACTCATAATTAATTTACAACTTCAAGGTACAATTTGAATTTACAACTGCTCAAAACTAAAAACAAAATGTACATACAGTGCCATACATTACAGTACAAAATGCAAAATACTGGTATACTCATAATACCAGGTAATCCCTCGTTGGATGTATATGCAGCCTAGTCTGCTGCCCTGCCTGTCTCTCTACCTGCGACAACAATAAAAAGCTATCGCTGAGACAATGTCTCAGTGGTGCACAACATTAACCAAATACAATTTAAATCACAATTCATAAGTCATGTAAATAGTGGATACTTAAAACCATAGTCAAATTTAAGACAATAAAGGTCAATAAGAATTTAAACTCCATTTCTCAATATCACAATAGATTTCCATAAGTCAGATCATGTTTGAATTCAAAAGACAGTATATGTCAATGAGAGTTTAAATCCATTTCACAATCTCATAATAAACATTAATAAATCACACACAGCTTAATCATGATCCATAGTTCAATTCGTCCCAAAAGCCGATGGCTAATGACGTATTCAATTCGTCCCAAAAGTCGATGACTAATGAGGAATAACATGGCTAGCTAGCAAAAATATGAGTACTCATCCAATTCGTCCTCAACAGGCACACACCTCAACACTTCAGCCAGAGAGGGAATTCAATTCGTCCCACTAGACAAGCTAATGAGGAATACGATCAATATACATGATAGCTGTGGTTTCAAACCATTTCCAATGCTTTTCAATCAATAAGTAACCATCAATGTCATTCAAACAATTTTTCACAGTTTCAAACCATTCACAATATTTTTCAATCAATAAGTGTCCATCAAACTCATTTACACAATTTAAAACAATAATATACAAATAGTCAATATTTATTTCAATTGAAAATAATTCAAAAGAAACAGTTGTTGTGCAAAAACCTCTGATGACTGTCTCCCTGGTCTGGACTCAGTGTTTCTTTCCCTTTTGTTGAGTCCTTGTTAACTGAGAAACACAATTTGAAGTGTTTCAGTACTAAATTAAACTGTCTCTATCGATGGTGTTTGGTAAATAATGCACTGAACTCAATTATTCACTTAATCACCTAATATACCGACCCTCGTTGCGTTTTAGGTAAATTAGGTTTTAGTGTCGTTAATATGTCACATTTGATAGAGTTTTAGGTTTGGTATGTTTTACCAAAGTCATTTCCTTGTTTAGTGCATTTTAATGCAAATTCTTTGGATCAGGGACACTGGTTTGACCTAACCGGACGATCTAGTTCCCTCGGTTTTCGGGTCTCGGTCGAAACTACAAACTTGTAGACCTAGGTCTTATTGCACGCGGGGCAAAATTTCAGGTCAATCCGAGTTAAGTAGACCAAGTTATAGTCATTATACTACTGCTGGTCAAATGGTACCAAATTAGGTCAATTTTAGGTCAATTTGGTCAACTTTGGTTCGGCCAGTTTTTGGACCCGAACTTGTGCAAGCTTTTTGACTTGCTTCTGGTCATTTCTGGGTTTTGGGGTCTTCATAAGACTTGTAGGTATGGGTCTTAACTATCCATGGTTAAAATTTCAGGTCAATTGGAGCTGTTTTGAGTGAGTTATGGCCTAAATACTCACTGCTGCCCAAATGGTCAGTTTTTTGGTCTCAAGTGTACCTAATCCGAATTGGTCATTTTTCACATCACCTTGCAAGCAGAATTTTGATATGGTTTCTCAATGAAAGTTGGCACATTTTGTGCCTAGTTTCACTTCAAATTGGTCTCATACCAATTGAGGTTACACATTTCAGGTTATGGGCTAAAATGTACACTGCCCTCAATATGCATTTCACACCCCACTTCAAACACACATATACCTTGCAATTTGGTTCACTTCCCTACCAATCTGTTTTGGTACATTAACCACAGTATAATCTACTTTACATTAACATTATTTTGGGCAGATTACCATTACCCTCAACACACCAAATATAATTCACATTTACAACATCTCAATACCATTACATACACACCTAAACACCACTAATTCTCACATACACTTTACACAATAATTTCATACACATATCCTTCATTCCTTAATGCCACAATTCTGCCAACACTCCCATGAATATACACATTTATTCAAGTGTCCCCAAGGCTGCCGAAATTTGTCCTTCAACATCAAAGTGCCCTACAATTTACCAATTCCCATCCAAGTGCATAAATCACCATATATATGTGAAATAATTCACTAGGCTACTAAATCACCATGATCAACATTATTTCTCATCAATTATATACACAAATATCTCATCAAAAACGTGACTCATGGCTGTCCAAAATGAAAAGAACAATAACTCTTCAAACTCAAAATTTTCCTTCACCAAACCAACACCCATAACATGCACACAAAACTTAACAAAGGAATTCTCAAAAAATGCAAACTTACCTTTAATTGTAACTTGCTAAACCTTCACCAAACTTCTCAAAATTGGTATCAATATCTTCCTTGTGATGTGTAGACCATTTTTTGTGAAGGAACTTAAAGGATTGGAGTTGAAATGGAGAGAGGAAATCAAGCTTTACACAACACGTCCATGGAGGTTTCAAGGTTCTTCATTTCGGCAAGTTGAATGCAAATGAGGAAGATGAATTATTCAGCTGCATTTTAAGTGTACACATGTCCCACTATGTATTTAATTAATCCCCTTAGTGGTCCACTAAAAAAATTATATCATATAATAAGCCAAATGTGCATTTATTCCACATTAACCCATGATTTTCCACTATTTATTTTAGGTACCACCAATTTAATTTTTCATTTCATTTTCTAAGTGTAATATTATTTATTTTTAATGGACATTTAGGTCAAAAGACACTTCGGGATGTCAAATGACCATAATGCCCCTGTTCGGGTTACGTTCCCGATTTTTCGGTAACACCGTATTTTGTCTGTTTTTCGATTTCTCACTTTTCTTTGTACTAATTATTTAATTTTTCTTTGATCTTTTCAATGATATTTATTCTTCAATAAGGTTCTATTTAAGTCCTAAAAATGTTTTCCAAGGTTCCCCGCAGTCCAGGGCTAGTCAACGGTCCACGCCGTGACTTCCGGTCATGATCACCCATCGCTAGGTTTCCCGGCTCGCTTAACTTGATCACATTTCTTTGCTATGATTTTTCCTTTGTTTTTCTTGTATTTTCTTTTCTTGTATTTCATTATTTATGTCTCCTCTCTCATATCGAAGTGTAGTTCTAGGCATCCTAGCTGTCCGGACGGCACTGGTCACCGGAACAGCAGAACGCACTACCGAACTTTGGGGTGTTACAATTATTATCTTGAAATTAACTATGGTTTTAAGTATCCACTATTTATATGATTTATGAATTTTGATTTAAATTGTATTTGGTTAATGTTGTGCACCACTGAGACATTGTCTCAGCGATAGCTTTTTATTGTTGTCATAGGTAGACAGACAGAAAGGGCAGCAGACTAGGCTGCAAGTACCTCCAGCGAGAGACTGCCGGGTATAATGAGTATACCAATATTTTATATTTTGTAATGTAATGTATGTTCACTGTATGTACATTGAAGGAACGGAAGCGTGAAAACACAAGTTTATACCATTGAATTCAAAAATTTTCACCTAGGGTCACATGCATCATGCAAGATTTATTTTTATCTATTTGATTTCAATGATAAACAACATATTAAAACTCTTTTAATATGTTTTTGGATCTGTATTTGCCATTTAAGATTTTAAAATTAATCAGATTAATTTTAGAACCCTAGATTAAATCAAGAACGATTACACTAACCTCTTGATGCACTGCAGCGTGTCTGCGCCTTTGAGATTCGTCTTGAGGACACGGATGTTGTCCTCTAGCTTGTCCACACCAAGAACACCTATGGCAGCCCTTGAACAGCTTCTAAAGCCTTTTCTATTAATTAGAAATTCAAGTTCTGCCTTTTAAGAGATTAGAGATGTAAACAGGACACTAGAAACAATTCCTAGTGTTCTTAATTCAAGAGATTGATGGCTAATCTCTTTGAATTGATAAGAGATGAAGAAGAAGAGATAAAAACCCTCAAAGTGGCGTGACAAAGGATTTTATTTCTCATAACAACACTTAAATAGCTAGGTTAACACATTAAACCCTTGCCACATGTCACCCTTTGATTAGCTCTATGTTTAAGTGACCCAATCACATTGTGCTAAGTGTCAAACATATATTTAATCTTGATTTTAATCATCTTACATGACTAAAAAACATTTGGCAAGCTTATGTGTTATGCCATGTGTCACCATCTCATGGTGCCACGAGTCACACTGCAAAATGACCAAAATGCCCCTGTGTCTTAATTTTGAGTTCTTAACCCAAAATAATTATTTTCTTCTTCTAATTAATTTATATCAAATATAAATTAATTAATTAATCTCTATTAATTAATTTCTCATTAATTAAATTCATATTTAAACACTTTAAATATAAATTTAACTTATATTATACATCCAATAATCTAGATTTGGTTTCAAGTCATGCTAGGGACTTTGCAATCTAATTGCAAACCAAACCTATTTAATTAATCAATTTAAACTCTTTAATTAATTAATTAAATCATATTTAATTAGGTGATAACTTGTGTATGTGTGTGACTTACTAGGCTCATCACTAATTGGCGATGAGACATGATATCAACTCTTAATATCATCAGAACTCTTTCTTACCATAAATGATTTCTCTAAATCATTTTATGAACCTCATAGACCATGGTTAACACCTAGCATAGCATGCCATAGCCACCCAATTAGTAATAAGGTTTACCTTAAATGAACCTATAATCATATGTTACCATGCACTAGAATCTCTCTGTTACAAAATCCCAACTCAAGCTGGAGTCATGGTTTATGTCAAACTCCATTTGCTATGAATATTATGTTCTCTTTTAATTATGAAAGCAGTACAAGTATGAAAGCAGTATCAAACTCAAACTACCTATATACAAGATAATTGTGCTATCTCAGGTCTAAAGATTATATGCACTGATATGATTTATGACAAAACATTGACAAGAGTAAACTCCATGTGCTTGTCATAAGTGTCACTGGTTCGGCCTACTTATCATTTATAAGTGCCTATCATGTTTGTTATATGGCATGAGACTCACCATTCCATCTTTTTTATATCTCATATAAATAACTTGGGAACAAATATGAATACAATCTTTCTGGATAAGTCATGTCCTCATTATGAAGTATCCTCGATTGTGAACCTATTTATGATACTTCGTGCTAGAAATATTGTCACTCATGTTCTTAACAACTTAAGAATAATATTTTTAACAAAATATCAATGGACCTTTTCTATTACACATAAATATATTATGTAAACGGAAAAGTAGAAATGCCTTTTATTAATAAAAATATGTACAAGATACATACTAAATGATATGCTCTAGGGCATACTACTAACAATCTCCCACTAGCACTAGAGCCATTCATTACAATATCTTAGACCTATCTTCTCAAGATGTCGGTCTAACTGAGTCTGTGACATAGGCTTAGTGAATGGATCAGCTGGATTTTTAGCTGATGCAATTTTCTGCATGGCTACATCGCCTCGCCCAATAATTTCTCTGATAATGTGGTAGCGCCTTTCTATGTGTTTGGATTTCTGGTGAGACCTTGGTTCCTTAGCCTGTATGAATGCTCCATTATTGTCACAGTGTAGTGGAACTGCTGACTCAATTGAAGGAACTACTGTAAGTTCTATCACGAACTTCTTTATCCAAAGCGACTTCCTTTGCGACATCGATGCAACAATATACTCGACTTACGTAGTGAAATGCGTAGTCGTGCTCTGTTTGGAACTCTTCCAACCGATCGCACCTCCATTACAAATGAACACATATCCAGAGGTAGACTTTCTATCATCGATATCGATTGGAAATCGTAATCGGTATAACCATCCAATTGCAAGTCTCCACCTCCATAAATCAAGAATAAATCCTTAGTTCTTCTCAAGTACTTAAGGATATTCTTGATACTATCGATGTTCCAAACCTGGATTGGATTGATACCTGCTAGTCAAACTAACAGCATATGCGATATCCGGCCTAGTACACAACATTGCATACATTAAACTTCCAATAGCCGAAGCATATGGAATCCTAGCCATGTTATCTCTTTCTTCAGGTGTCTTTGGAGACATCTCTTTAGAAAGATGGATACCATGTCTCACTGGTAACAATCCTCTCTTGGAATCAAGCATGTTAAACCTCTTTAACACCTTTTCCAAGTATAGACTTTGGGATAAACCAATTATTCTTTTCGCTCTATCTCTATAGATGCGAATCCCAAGAATATAGGTTGCCTCCCCTAAGTCTTTCATGGAGAATGTATTTGACAACCATACCTTTATAGTCGTCAACATACCTGTGTCATTACCCATCAACAGTATGTCATCCACATATAAGACAAGGAAAGTGATAGCACTGTCACTAACCTTCTTATATACACATGGCTCATCCTCATTTTTGATAAAACCAAAGGATTTAATGGCTTCATCAAAACGAATGTTCCAACTCCTCGAAGCTTGTTTCAACCCATAAATGGATCGCTTTAGCTTGCATACCTTGGAACCATCTTGGGATTCAAATCCCTTAGGTTGTTCCATGAAAATGTTTTCTTCAATGTATCCATTGAGAAAAGCTGTTTTGACATCCATCTGCCAAATCTCATAATCATAGTACGCAGCTATTGCTAATAAAATCCTAATTGATTTAAGCATGGCAACAGGCGAGAAAGTCTCCTCATAGTCGATTCCTTGCCTTTGGCGAAACCCTTTCGCTACTAGCCTTGCCTTATAGGTCTCTACCTTTCCATCAGAACCAATTTTCTTCTTAAAAACCCATTTGTTCCCTATAGGTATAATACCTTCAGGTGGGTCAACAAGATCCCAAACTTGATTCTTATACATGGAATCAATCTCGGATTTCATAGCATCAATCCATTTTGAAGAGTCTATATCTGATATAGCTTTTTCATAGGTAAGTGGATCATCTCCATGATCTACTTCTTCATGAGTAGACAACTCTTATTCTTCTTCATGAAGAAAACCATATCTCACTGGTAGGTGAGATACCCTGGTTGTTCTACGAGGAACAGCTGTAGATGTTTCATCAACGGGTATTGGTTGACTAGATGGATCTATATCCATCTAATCTGTTGGTTGGTCAGAATTCTCCAATTCTAACTCTATTTGCCTTCCTTTGCCTCCTTCTTCAACAAACTGTTATTCAAGAAATGTGGCATCTCTACTTATCACAACCTTTTGTGAAGTAGGCAAATAAAAATAATATCCAAAACTATCTTTTGGATATCCAACAAATCGACCTTTTTCTGATCTGGTCTCCAATTTATCAGTGTTCAGCTTTTTGATATAAGCTGAACAACCCCCAAATCTTAACATGCTTAAGACTTGGTTTTCTTCCATGCCATATCTCATAAGGTGTGGAAGAAACTGATTTTGATGGAATCCTATTCAGAATATACAAAGCTGATTCTAATGCAAATCCCCAAAAGGAGATTGGCATATCAGTATAGCTCATCATACTACGTACCATATCCAATAGGGTACGATTTCTCCTTTCAGATACACCATTCAGCTGTTGCATTCCAAGAGGAGTCAGCTGAGAAACAATGCCATGCTCTCTCAAGTATTCATCAAATTCAGTACTCAAATATTCACCTCCACGATCTGATCGAAGAGCTTTAATATTCTTTCCTGTTTGATTTTCTACTTCAGATTTAAATTCTTTGAACTTTTCAAAAGATTCATGTTTGTATTTCATCAAATACAAATACCCAAACCTTGATTTATCATCAGTAAAGGTAATAAAATAATGAAAACCCCCTCTAGCCATTTCTTTAAATGGACCACATACATCACTATGTATTAGCTCCAAAATATTTTCAGCTCTTAGCCCCTGTCCAACAAAGGGTGATCTAGTCATTTTGCCCTGAAGGCAAGATTCACAAGTTGGAGTAGGCTCAGAGCCCAATGAGGATAGAATCCCCATTTTCTCTAGTTTTGCAATCTTATCTTCTGTAACATGACATAACCTTAAGTGCCAAATATATTTTGAACTTGAGTTGGTTTTCACCATGGCATTGCATTCTTTTAGATCACTTGCATTCAATTTGTGTTAGTCATTATTATCCAAATAATAAATACCATCATTCATATAACCCGAACCAACATATTTATTTCCAAAATAAATATTGCAAACATCATCGATGTTGAAATTCATAGCCATTTCTAGTCAAACTAGATATAGAAATGATGTTCTTAAAAGCATCAGGTACATATAAAATATTATCCAAACACAAAACATGTCCAAACATGTAAAAAGATTTAGATCCTATGGCTAAAGCTTCAACAGTTGAGCCATTGCCAATCCAGACTCTAATATCTTGAGAGCAAGTCGCTCTTGTTTGCTAGTTCCTGCATATCATTAGAAATGTGAGAACTAGCACCAGTATCTAAAACCCAAGCTGTAGATGAACTATGAGTATCATCAGAATCTAAATAACAAGATATGGACATACCTTCCGAAGGTGTATCCTCCTTGTCCTTCAGAGAAGCAAGATACTCTAGGCAGTTCCTTTTCCAGTGCCCATCCTTTTGGCAGTGGAAACACTTTCCTTTGCCTCCATCAGCTTTAGTCTTCCTTTTCTGTTTAGCTATTTTCTTGGAAGGACCAGGAATCTGAGGTTTCTTTTTCTTATTGCCCTTCTTCTTGTTGGACTTTCCAGTAGAAGAAGATGCAACCAAAGCTACCTCTTTTCCTTTATTGCCTGGCATATTCTTTTGGGCAATAACCAGCATGTTGAGTAAACCAGCTAAGGTGCATTCCTGTTTAGTCATATGGAAATTTGTTACAAAATTCCCAAAAGACTCAAGAAGGGACTGAAGGATCAAATCCGTCTGTAGTTGAAAATCCATGTTGAAGTTAAGATGTTCCAACTGCTCAATCATCCGAATCATCTTGTGGACATGATCCCCAACATTCTGTCCCTCAGACATCCTCATATGGAATAGCTGTCTAGATATCTCATACCTAGCATTCCTGCTGTGCTCACCATACAACTCTTGTAGGTGAAGGAGGATCTCACTCGCACTCTGCATGTTCTCATGTTGCTTTTGTAACTCATTACTCATGGAAGCAAGCATGTAACACTTAGCTCTCATATCATTCTCCTTCCACTTGTCCAAAGTTTCATGTTCCTCTTGTGTGGCCTCTGGAGGTAAGGGACCAGGAACATTTGAATCTAGAACATATCCTATATGTTCAAGATTCAGGACAAGTTTCAAATTTCTTAGCCAATCAGACAGATTAGGTCCTGTCAACCTATTGTGATCAAGTATGCTTGCAAGGATATTGGATGGTGGTGGTTGTTTTGTGCTCATTTTTATCAGAAAATTAACTGCAAAAAATAACCAGATTAATTAGTAAATGTATCATGTAATTAACCAAAATGATTATGGTCTTTTAATCAAATTGGTCCTCCCACTAACTTAGCGAATCCTACACTTCCAAAGTAGAAAACGGGAATCCTAGTTGGATGGATTTCTAGTGGGTGATTGAATTCTTATAATTCTATTGATCATCCTCAGGTACATCCATTATTGGAATTACAATAAACTATAAGTGAGCAACTCTTTGCCCATCACATCTCATATGAGGTTCAATCCTTTACCTAGCCCCTAATGCTCAAAATCTCAGGTACATCCATTATTGACTTATCTTGCATTAGTTAAGTTGATCCCATTGAGCCAGTAATTATGCAAATAATTTTAATGTCCTCAGGTACATCCAATATTGGCCACTAAACCATTTACATATTTACAACATCTCATGCTTAACAATTATTCTTAAGAAAATCTCTTAAATAAATTGCATCTTATGCAACTATTTAAAATTTCTTAAAATAATTGCCCCAATGGAGGGCCTATGTTATAATTGCTTTAATTATAGCATTTTCAACTTAATCATTTGTTTTGGAAGATTTTATGGTCATTCTATTTACTATTAAGGTCTCACTTTGCACATTATCCATTTAGCATGCATATATCATATAATTGCATACATTCCCATACATCTCATGCATTCATGGATAAGCAGTAAATATGGTATGATCATGGACTTTCTAAGGGATTCAATTCTGAGCCACCAAGAATTGAATCAGGGCATTCCTATGTGCATTTCATTCATTCATTTTACAAGAGTTGCTGAAGGAGTACATAATCAACACTTGATCTTGAATTCCTCCCACTGGTCCCACCAATGCTCTTGACCTCCTTGAACTTCTCGCAATCCAATATTACATAGTAATCCTTGGCATACCAAGGCGAATTTACAAGAACTTAAATAAATGAAATTACAACCCAAAAATTATTACAAACTTAATAATACATGCCCAAAATAAATTAAAATAAATTAATTAATTTACAATCCCAAAGAAACATAAAAGAAATAAATCCAATCACATTGGTCTTTTATAGTCCATGATCATCCATCATGCATATCACTATTTAACAATTAAATAAAACATACATAAATTAAATTGAATATCTCATATTCAACTTAAAAATCCAGATTTGAATATGATTCAAATAAATTTAAAAATTCAGATTTGAATCTCATTCAAACAAATTTAAAAATTCAGATTTGAATCACATTCAAACAACTTCAAAAATTAAGATTTGAATCACATTCAAACATTTTTTAAAAAATCATATTTGAATCACATTCAAACATTTTTTTAAAAATCAGATTTGAATCACATTCAAACATTTTTTAAAAAATCAGATCTGAATTTTATTCAATCAATTTTAAAAAATCAGATTTAAATATGATTCAAACAACTTTAAAAATTCAGATTTGAATCACATTCAAACAATTTTTAAAATTCAGATTTGAATCACATTCAAACAATTTTTAAAATTCTGATTTGAATCATAATTTAATTGTGTGATAAAAACTACTAATTAAACACTTTAATTAGTCAAAGAATAGGCCTTAGATCATACAACAATTGCAGAATTAAAAGCCAAACCTTAAACCACCCATGGAAGCTAAACCATGCGCACCATTGATGGTGTTTTTTTCAAATATGCCGCCAACTTGCTTTGCAACCAGCAATGAACTTTTGATCTCATGATCAAACACACAATTAAATAATATAATCAACAATCTAAATGGCAAATATAGTGGCTCTGATACCAATTGAAGGAACGGAAGCTTGAAAAACACAAGTTTATACCATTGAATTCAAAAATTTTCACCTAGGGTCACATGCATCAAGCAAGATTTATTTTTATCTATTTGATTTCAATGATAAACAATATATTAAAACTCTTTTAATATGTTTTTGGATCTGTATTTGCCATTTAAGATTTTAAAATTAATCAGATTAATTTTAGAACCCTAGATTAAATCAAGAACGATTACACTAACCTCTTGATGCACTGCAGCGTGTCTGCGCCTTTGAGATTCGTCTTCAGGACACCAGATGTTGTCCCTCTAGCTTGTCCACACCAAGAACACCTATGGCAGCCCTTGAACAGCTTCTAAAGCCTTTTCTATTAATTAGAAATTCAAGTTCTGCCTTTTAAGAGATTAGAGATGTAAACAGGACACTAGAAACAATTCCTAGTGTTCTTAATTCAAGAGATTGATGGCTAATCTCTTTGAATTGATATAAGATGAAGAAGAAGAGATAAAAACCCTCAAAGTGGCGTGACAAAGGAGTGTGGCTGCTGGTTGTGTTTTATTTTCTCATAACAACACTTAAATAGCTAGGTTAACACATTAAACCCTTACCACATGTCACCCTTTGATTAGCTCTAGGTTTAAGTGACCCAATCACATTGTGCCAAGTGTCAAACCTATATTTAATCTTGATTTTAATCATCTTACATGATTAAAAAACATTTGGCAAGCTTATGTGTTATGCCATGTGTCACCATCTCATGGTGCCACGTGTCACACTGCAAAATGACCAAAATGCCCCTGTGTCTTAATTTTGAGTTCTTAACCCAAAATAATTATTTTCTTCTTCTAATTAATTTATATCAAATATAAATTAATTAATTAATCTCTATTAATTAATTTCTCATTAATTAAATTCATATTTAAATACTTTAAATATAAATTTAACTTATATTATACATCCAATAATCTAGATTTGGTTTCAAGTCATGCTAGGGACTTTGCAATCTAATTGCAAACCAAACCTATTTAATTAATCAATTTAAACTCTTTAATTAATTAATTAAATCATATTTAATTAGGTGATAACTTGTGTATGTGTGTGACTTACTAGGCTCATCACTAATTGGCAATGAGACATGATATCAACTCTTAATATCATCAGAACTCTTTCTTACCATAAATGATTTCTCTAAATCATTTTATGAACCTCATAGACCATGGTTAACACCTAGCATAGCATGCCATAGCCACCCAATTAGTAATAAGGTTTACCTTAAATGAACCTATAATCATATGTTACCATGCACTAGAATCTCTCTGTTACAAAATCCCAACTCAAGTTGAGTCATGGTTTATGTCAAACTCCATTTGCTATGAATATTATGTTCTCTTTTAATTCCAGTTCTTGATTAAAAGATTTTCTCATCGAAACTCTTTTACGAATAAATCTATCTGTCTGGCCAGAACTTGAAACATCAAGAACAATTAAATGAACATAGGATTTTATCTCTATTTACTTAGAGGAACAGATTCCATCTTGATCAACACCTACCTCCATATATAACTAGTAGGAGCCAACACATGCCCATATACCCATACACAGTACAAGTATAAAAGCAGTATCAAACTCAAACTACCTATGTACAAGATAACTGTGCTATCTCAGGTCTAAAGATTATATGCACTGATATGATTTATGACTAAATATTGACAAGAGTAAACTCCATGTGCTTGTCATAAGTGTCACTGGTTCGGCCTACTTATCATTTATAAGTGCCTATCATGTTTGTTATATGGCATGAGACTCACCATTCCATCTTATTTATATCTCATATAAATAACTTGGAAACAAACATGAATACAATCTTTCTGGATAAGTCATGTCCTCATTATGAAGTATCCTCGATTGTGAACCTATTTATGATACTTCGTGCTAGAAATATTGTCACTCATATTCTTAACAACTTAAGAATAATATTTCTAACAAAATATCAATGGACCTTTTCTATTACACATAAATATATTATGTAAACGGAAAAGTGGAAATGCCTTTTATTAATAAAAATATGTACAAGATACATACTAAATGATATGCTCTAGGGCATACTACTAACATACATATTGTTGTTGGTTTTGAGCAGTTGTAAATAAAAATTGTACATTGAAGTTGTAAAATAATTATGAGTTATTTTGGCTTGTAAAAATTGTATTATATTTCTTTTATCTCAGTCTTTGAAAAATTGCTATGGATTTGAGTTGAGAAAATGTTGGAGTTGAGATTTGGAAATATATTGAAGTGTTTTTTACAGGTTTTCTGAAGAACTGTTTTATCCAAAATACAGATGGCACTCTGCCAAAATTTTTACAGAAATTCCAAATAATCCAAATGAGTTAGCTGTTTCACTTCAGTTCACAAAAGTTTTTAACACCTGTAAATAGTGCTCACCACTGTAAAAGAAGTAAGAAAAGTTTTTAAAATCCCTTGTAGTGTATTTAATGGATTATCAGTAGACGGAGTTGGTAATTCATTAGGTATACTACGGGATCATGTTATGCCTTACAGAGGGGTAGGGTGTGACAACTAGTTGGAGCCAACACATGCTCATATACTCATAAATAGTACAACCAAGAAAGCAGTATCAAACTCTAATCACCCATATAAAAGACAACTATGTTATTTTAGGCCAAAGGATTATATGTACTATTATGATCTAGATGATTACATATTGACAAGAGTAAACTCTATGTACATATCATCTTATGTCATTGGTTTGGCCTACTTATCTTATAAGTGCCTAATTTGTTTATTATATGGCATGAGACTTACCATTTCATATCATTAGTATCTCATACTAATCATGGAAATAAACAAATATGATAGTCTATACGGATAAATCTTATCCTATGAAGTGTCCAAAACCGCAAACCTTGATTTATAGTACTTATACCAGAATGTTCCGTCACTCATATTCTTAACACTTTAAGAATAAAACATTTGATAAGTTACTAAAGGATATTTTTAATTAAATTTAAACAATTTAATTTCAAAAGAAAAGAATATATGCCATTAAAAAGGGAATAAATATTTACAAGGTACAATTTCATGATGTGCTTTAGGGCATACTACTAATATTTTAGTCCTTAGTTGTAACGCCCTAACTTTAGATAGTCCGTACATTCTACTGTTCTGGTGACTAATGTCTGTTCGGACAGCCAAAATGTCTAGAACTAAAATTAAACTAGAATGAGTCTTAAATAACTTAAACTATGGTAAGAAAAAATTAAGGAAAAAAAAATTTTAGAAATGAAATGCACTAAGATTAAATGAGCCATAGCTACAGTGATGGGTGACATAATGGGAAGTGACTGTAAAGATAATTAGCAACCCTAGACCTGTGGGGAACCCTGTGAAATAATTTTTGAGACTCCAATGAAGAGTTATTGAGCCTTAGATAGCAATAGAATGCTAAGAAAATACTACAAAAATTTTCTATGTGGGTACAGACAATTTTAGCTCATTAAGCTAAACGAAGGGCATTTTGATCATTTCGCCTTTAGAGATGATTTTTGACCAACTTATCCATTTAAGTAAGTGAGTTATATCACATAAAATGTGAATGAATATTGATGGAAATTTAATTAAAAATGAGTAAAAAAGAAAGAAAAAGAAAAAGAAATTTAAACTCAATTATTACATAAGCATTATGCATGCATGATGTAATTAAAAACCCCTTAGCCAATCAAAATTCAACAAGCACATTTATAATAGATTAAAAAGAGAAAAAGAAGTCAAACTTGAAATTATAAAAATATGCTCCTTTCTTTTTCTTCTTCCTTGGCCGAGACACCTCTCTCTCACTCCTCCATTTTTGTTCTTCCATCAAACCTTGCCATACCTTGATTTTCCACCATAAAACCTCTTGCTTCCTTCGTTAAACTTGATCCTTACACCTTGAGCAAGCTTGAGGCAGCAACAAAAGGTAGAAACAAAGAAGTTTTGCAAGCTTTGGGTTGGAACACATAAAGGTTAGTGCCAATTTCTCTCTCTCTCTCTCTCTCTCTCTCTCTCTCTCTCTTTATATTCCTTGTTGGAACTATAAATTGAGTGAGAAAATGTTAGAATTTAAACAAATTGTGCATTATAAACCCCCCTTTGAAATTCAGCAGCCATGAAATTGCTAGGGTTTAATGACTTTTGAGTGAATTAAAATGGTGTAAAGATGCCTTTTTATGTGTACAAGTGAATTAGAATCTTAAATTGCATGTGTAGTGCAAGATTGGAAAAATTGAGAATTAGGGTTTGAGCAAAATTAGGGTTTTGCTCAATTGATGGTGAATTGGTGTTCTACTAGTCAATTAGTGACCATTTGATAAAGTTTGACCATAAAATGAAGTTATTGTGGCATTGGATTGAGAATTAGTGTGCTGCCCCTCTTGTGCTAGAAATTCTGGACTTGAGTCCAGTGTATTTAGGTAGCTGTAACTTGACTTGTGTAACTCTAATTGGTGCAATGCTAATTGGAAGTGAAATTAGGGACATAATGCCACAATTTTTATGAAGGGATCCTGGCCAGAAAACCAACTTAAGTTGACCTAAAAATTACCTAAATCCGGGTAACCAAAATTCTAGACCTGGAAAATGACCAAATGAACAGTGATTATTTAATTGGCCATAACTTTGTGTAGAGAGGTCCAAATGAACTTATTTTTAAACTTATGGAAAGCTTATACAATGTAGAACAATTTTCATGAAGAACAAAAAGCCAAATTCTGACCATAACAAATTCAAATTGCTAGCCAAATTTAGGACACCAAAACTGCTAGAACTAATTTTGCCTAGAAAATCTGGGAATGGACCAACCCGGCCAGTTATGGTAAAAATGCCATAACTTGAGCTACAAAACTCCAAATGGAGTGATGAAAAAAGGGAATTAAAGTAGACACATTAAGGAACAACTATGATGGAGAACGTTTAGTTCCCATTGTAGGTTAGTCCAATGGAACAGTAAACCTAAGTGACTAAATTTGAAAATTTGAAAATTTGAAATAACTTCCAATGTGCTTTGAAATGAAATTGGCAACCAATGCCAACAAATGAAAAAGCCAAAATGTGGTATTTTAGTGCAATTTGAATTTGCCTACTTATTAATTATGAAAAAGTCAACATTTTTGCATGAATAGTAACCACTAAACATCAAATGCAAAGGATTAAATAAATAACCTTGTAACATGCCCTAGTATGCCTAGTATGATTAGTTTAGATAGGTTGGCATGCCAATAGGGTTTTGATAGCAGTACTGCATTTGCCTTCGTGCCATTTCATGATTTATGGTATATAGTGCCATTTTATGACATTATGACTTTTAGCTATTTTTATACCCTTGACGTACTTGGCCTTGTGCCCAATGACTATTATGGCTTGTTAGCCATTCTGTTGCACACCTGATACACACTTTGTGATTGATGGTGTGACGACTCTAGGTACTTGGTGTCGAGTGCTAGTTTACCCTTTTATCTAGTCTAGTAACTTGTATTGGTTACTTGGGCAACCTAAAATAAGTCTTAATAATTTATAACCAAATAATGAACATAAAAAGTACTAAATTAATAATATTACTAATATTTACTAAAAAAATTTAGTCTGTATAAAATATTACTATAATTTCTGCATATTTATTTATTTTAGTTTATTTTTACTTTATATTGGCACGACTAAGCTGTATTGCTTAACGTGTTTCTTTTACCATGCGTAGGTACTGGAGACACAGAGCGAGAACCGAGCAGACCTTCGACTGGGTGAGGATCAGATCTGCATTGTGTACAGCGTCATTACATCTGTAGTGTCACACCCTACCCCTCTATAAGGCATAATATGATCTTGTAGTATACCTAATGAATTACCAACTCCGTCTACTGATAATCCATTAAATACACTACAAGGGATTTTAAAAACTTTTCTTACTTCTTTTACAGTGGTGAGCACTATTTACAGGTGTTAAAAACTTTTGTGAACTGAAGTGATAGAACTAACACATTTGAATTATTTGGAATTTCTGTAAAAATTTTGGCAGAGTGCCATCTGTATTTTGGATAAAACAGTTCTTTAGAAAACCTGTAAAATCACTTCAATATATTTCCAAGTCTCAACTTCAACATTTTTCTCAACACAACATATTTCTCAAGTCAAATTCACAGTAATTTTTCAAGGATTGAGATAGAGAAAATATAATACGATTTTTACAAGTCAAAATATCTCATAATTTACTTTACAACTTCAATGTACAATTTTAATTTACAACTGCTCAAAACCAACAACAATATGTACATACAGTGAACATCATTACATTACAAAATACAAAATATTGGTATACTCATTATACCCGGTGGTCTCTCGCTGGAGGTACTAGCAGCCTAGTCTGCTCAATACCTCTGTCTACTGCGGCGACAATAATAAAGCTATCATTTGAGACAATGTCTCAGTGGTGCACAACATTAACCAAATACAATTTAAATCACAATTCATAAATCATATAAATAGTGGATACTTAAAACCATAGTTAATTTCAAGACAATAATTGTCAACCAGAATTTAAACTCCATTTCTCAACATCACAATAAATTTCAATAAGTCAGATCATGGTTGAATTCAAAAGACAGTATATGTCAATAAGAGTTTAAATTTATTTCACAATCTCACAATACATATCAATAAATCACACACAGCTTAATCATGTTCCAAGGTTCAATTCATCCCAAAAGCCGATGGCTAATGAGGTATTCAATTCATCCCAAAAGTCAATGACTAATGAGGAATAACATAGCTAGCTAGCAAAAATATGAGTACTCATCCAATTCATCCTCAACAGGCACACACCTCAACACTTCAGCCAGAGAGGGAATTCAATTCGTCCCACTAGACAAGCTAGCGAGGAATACAATCAATATACATGATAGCTATGGTTTCAAACCATTTCCAATGCTTTTCAATCAATAAATATCCATCAATATCATTCAAACAATTTCTCACAATTTCAAAGCATTTACAATGCTTTTCAAGTGATAAATATCCATTCAACACATTTCCACAATTTAAAACAATAATGTACAAATAGTCATAATTCATTTCAATTGAAAAATTCAAAAGAAATAGTTATTGTGCACAAACCTCTGATAACTGTCTCCGAGTCTGGACTCAGTATTTCCTTCCCTTTTCCTGAGTCTTTGGTCACTGAGAAACACAATTTGAAGTGTTTCAGTACTAAATTAAACTGTCTCTAACGATAATGTTCGATAAGTAATTCACTGAAGGCTATTATTTGCTCAATCACCTAATATATACCGACCCTCGATGAGTTTTAGGTAAATTAGGTTTTAGTGTCATTAATATGTCACATTCGATAGGGTTTTAGGGTTGGTATGTTTTACCAAACTCATTTCCTTGTTTAGGGCATTTTAATGCAACTTGCTGGATTCCGGAATACTAATTTGACCTAGCCGGACGACCTAGTTCCCTCAGTTTTCGAGTTTCGGTCAAAACTACAAACTTGTAGATCTATGTCTTATTGCACGCGGGGCAAAATTTTAGGTCAATCCGAGTTATGTAGACCAAGTTATGGTCATTATACTATTGCTGGTCAAATGGCATCAAATTAGGTCAATTTTAGGTCAATTTGGTCAACTTTGGTTCGGCCAGTTTTTGGACTCGAACTTGTGCAAGCTTTTTGACTTACTTGTGGTCATTTCTGGGCTTTGGTGTCTTCATAAGACTTGTAGGTATGGGTCTTAACTATTCATGGTTAAAATTTTAGGTCAATTGGACCTGTTTTGAGTGAGTTATGGCCTAAAAACTAACTGCTGCCCAATTGGTCAGTTTTCAGGTTTCAATTGCACTTAATCCGAATTGGTCATTTTCTTATGTCACCTTGCAAGCAGAATTTTGGTATGCTTTCTCAATGAAAGTTGGCACATTTTGTGCCTAGTTTCACCTCCAATTGGTCTCATACCAATTGAGGTTACACATTTAAAGTTATTGACTAAAATGCATACTGCCCTTAACTACCTTACTTAAACATACATCAATTACACACTTACATTACTATATGTCCACTTCCCTTACCAATTCTGTTTTGGTTCATTACCAAAACCATATTCCACTTTACATTAACATCACTTTGGGCAGATTACAAACATCCTTAATACACCAATTAAAACTCACATTTATAAAGTCTAAGTACAATCACATATACACCTAAACCTTACTAGTTCTTACATACACTTTACACAATCAATCTATATACATATCCATCAACCTTAATGTCAATATTTCTGCCAACACCTTCATGAACACATACATTTATCCAAGAATCCCAAGGCTTCCGAAAAGCTTCCTCAACACCAAAGTGTCCTACAATTCATCAATTTCCATTCCAAGTGCAAAATCACCATATACATATGGAATAATTTACTAGGATATTAAATCACCATAACCAACATCATTTCTCATCAAATATATGTACAAATATTTCATCAAATACATAACTCCATGGCTGTCCAAAATGAACATATCAATAGCTTCTCAAACTTGAAATTTTTCTTCACAAAACCAACACCCATAACATGAACACAAAGTTTAACAAAGAAATCTTCAAAAATACAAACTTACCTTATGGTTGGAACTTGCTAAACCTTGATTAAACTTCTTGATTTTGGTATCAAGCTCTTCCTTATGATGTGTAGACAAACTTTAATGAAGAAATCTAAGTGTTTGGAAGTGAAGTGAATGGGTTAGATGAAGCTTGAAGAAATGGCAATGGTGGTTTCTCCTCTCTTCAATTCGGCTAGGTTTAATGGAATGAAGAAGATGAAGTTTCTGATGGTGTAATGGAAGTACACCTGCCCCACTTTGTTTTTATTTTATTCCCTTAATGGCCCACTCACTCAATTAATCATATAATATGTTAAATTCCCACTTATTCCACATTTAACCTTTAATTCTTGTTATTTACTTTAGGTACCACCAAATTAATTTTTTATTTCATTTTCTAAGTGTAATATTATTTATTTTTAATGGACATTTAGGTCAAAAGACAAGTTGGGATGTCGATTGACCATAATGCCCCTGTTCGGGTTGCATTCCCAATTTTTCGATCACACCGGGTTTTGTTTGTTTTTCGATTTCTCACTTTTCCTTGTACTAATAATTTAATTTTTCTTTGATATTTCTAATGATATTCCTGCTTCAATTGTTGTCTCTTTAAGTCCTAAAAATATTTTCCAGGGTTCCCCGCAGTCCAGGGCTAGTCAACGGTCCACGCCGTGACTTCCCGGTGCGGTCACCCATCGCTAGGGTTCTCGGCTCGCTTAACTTGGTTACATTTCTTTGCTATTATTTTTCCTTTATTTTTCTTGCATTTTCTTTTCTTGTATTTCATTATTTTATGTCTCCTTACTCATATTGAAGTGTAGTTCTAGGCATCCTAGCTGTCCGGACAACACTGGTCACCAGAATAGTAGAACGCACTACCGAACTTAGGGGTGTTACATGTAGTGTATTTTGGTAGGACCCATTAGGCTTGTTAGTAATTTTTCATTTTGTAATTATGTACTCATTTTGTATTTTAAATTTTGAACCTGTGTAATTATTATAAATTATGCAAATTAATAAAATTTAAGTATTTCTTTATGAAATTGAGTATAATTATGTGATAGAATGGGATGAATGAAATTATGGGTTGAGATGAAATATTGAGATATGTTGAAATTGTGTTGTTTTTTATTGGAGTTGTGAATATGATATATATATATATATATATATATATATATATATATATATATATATATATATATATATATATATTGGAAGTGTTTTTAACAGATTTTGAAGAACTGTTTTCTCAATTTTTAGCAGGCACTCTGCCGAATTTTCTGTAGAATTTTTGAAATCCCAAATTTATAAAAATTTTAGTATCTAACATAACCTCCATTGAAAAGTTTTTAATAAATAAATTGAGAACTGGAAAATGAAATAAGATAAGATAAAGTACTTTTCCATAGAGTGTGATATGCCTTGCTCGACTACAACGTAGACAGGTGAGGGGTGTCATATTTAGTGGTATCAGAACATCTGTTTAGGCATTTCTGGTTCAAGATAGAGTCCATACCATGCATTGCATTTATAAGAGTTGAGATGACACTAATGCAGATCTATTTGTCTTTGATTGTTTTGGTTAGGATATGGAACCAACATCATAGAGAGCGGTAGAGGAAGAGGTGGAGAGCCATGCTCCACCCATGGCTGAAGCTGGAGGCCGGGGAGAACCTACTCCACTAGTAAAAGAGGCACCGGTATAACCTCAGCAGGCCTTGTTTCAGCAAATGACTGAATTTTTCAGATAAATGACTGGGGTCCTTCCACCACCTAAGCAGTCATCCTAGAAGTCCCATTTTGTAACATCCTCACTTTAGCTAGTCCGTACAGTCTACTGTTCCGGTGACTAGTGTCGGTTCGGACAGCTAGAACGTTCGGAAAAAATATTTAAACTAAAGCGAGGAACCATAATTAACTCAAATATTAATAAGAAAAATTTAGGAAAAATTTTAGAAATAAAATACAATCAAGTTAAATGAGCCGGTGCCCTAGCGATGGGTAACCTAGTGAGAAGTTGCGGTTCTCGCAACTAGGAGCCCTAGACCCGGGGGGAAAATTATAAAATAATTATTGAGACTCCAGAGAAGGGTTATTAAGGTTCTTATGGAATTATAATATCAAGAAAATACTTAGAAAAATTTTTCAATCGGTACAGACAATTTTGGCCCGTTAAGCCAAACGGAGGGCATTTTGGTCAATTTGTCTTTAGAGATGATTTTTGGCCAACTTGTCCAGTTAAATAAATAATTTATATAACATAAAATATGAATAAATGTTGTTAAAAATTTAATTGCAATTAAATAGACAAGAAATGAAGAGTAAATGAAGGAAAATGGACTTATGACATCATAATTATGTCATTAAAAATCTCCCAACCAATCTTGTGACACCCCTTACCTGTCTACAGTGTAGCCGAGCAAGTTATGCCACTCAGTGTGTCGGAACATCAATTCATGTTTCAATTTCAATTAATCCCTTTTTATTCTTTTATTTACAATTTTTGATAAATCTAAATTTTTCTGCAAATTTTATAGAAAATTCGGCAGAGTGCTGGCTATAATTTGGAAAACAGTTCTTCTGCACCTGTTTAAAAACACTTCCAATATAATTAAAATCCCAATCTCAATCAACCACCAACATTTTTCAACCATTTCTCAAATCAATTCAGTATCTCAAAATTTACAATCATCTCATATCACACCAAATTCCATGAGAAATACTCATATTTATTTCTGAACACAGTTCATAGATAATTACAGCAAAAATATAATTACATGAGTTTATAATGTACATAACAAGAGTTTACGAAATACAAAATATCAAAATATCTCAGATGGCCTAATATCCTACCAAATGCACTGCAATGTGAGGTGACTCTGAACTCTGAGTGCAGATATGATGGCTCACCCAAGATGCGACCTCTTTGGACTCCCGGCTAAATCTCCAGATGCACTTGCGTGGCAAAAGCGACGCGCTAAGCAATTCTGCTTAGTGGTGATAATATATATATATAAAAAAAATATAAAATAAATTATGCAGAATGTATGTTTATATTTCTGGGTAGACTTAGTTTCTGATATTTATTGCAGTGTTATTTGCTTTAAGTTAGGTAAGATTTATTAACATTGCCCGAGTAACCTAATTTAGTCAACCGGACTGGACAAACGGGTAAACTGGCACTGGGTACTAAGTACCTCGGACCATCACACCATCGGTCACATTGTGTCTCCCGGTGTGCAACAGAACAACTAATAAGCTGTAATAATTATGGGGGATTAAACCCAAGTATAACAATTCAATATCATAGCCAAAGGCTATTATGTCACAGAATGGCATGGGAAGCCATGAAATACAGAATGGCATGAAGCCATACGCAGTACTGCTAACAGAACCCTATTGGCATGCCAACCTATCCAACCCAATCACATTAGGTTTACTAGGGCATTTAGCACTTTTCATTTATGTAATTCTTTGAAATTGAATTTTTATGATTACTATTCACTTCATTGGTCAACTAAAATGTTGACTTTTGCATTGGCAATAGGTAAATTAGTTTAAATATCATCAACATACCACATTTTGCACTTTTAACTTGTTGGTATTGGTTGCCAATACCATCTCTAAGCTTAATGATGATTAGACAAAAATTTCAGTTTTCATGCTTTGTCTTTACTGTTCCATTAGTCATCTTTGCAGTGGAATTTTGGAAAAGTGATCAACATGAAAGTTGTTCCTTATTTTGTCTAGATGAATTTCTTTTTTTGAATTACTCCATTTGGAGTTTTTTAGCTCAAGTTATGACCTAAATACCATAACTGGCCGGATTGGGCAGATTCCAAAATTCTAGGCAAAACTGATTACGCGGTTGGTGACTCAAGTTTGGTTGGCAATTTGACTAGGTTATGGTCATAATTTGGGTCAGGTTTCTTCATGAAAGTTGTTGGTATATATGTCACCTTGTTGCTGGTAAAATTTCAGGTCAATTGGACCTCTCTACATTGAGTTACATCCAGCCCTGCAGGTCACTCAAGGCAGCACACCCAACCTCAATTCCAAAGCCATAATTCACTTCATTTCCTAATTACACACAGTCAAATGATCACTAATTTGACCATTAGAACTTTCATTCACCAACACATGAGCAAACCCTAGGTTTTCCCCAAACCCTAACTCCACAATTTCAATTTGCTCGAACAATAAACATTCAAATGTTCTAATCATCAAAACCCTATTCAATGACTTCAATACACAATTATAATTCACTTGAATCATGGAAACCCTATAGTACCTTAGGGGTGTCGAAATTTAGTGTGGCTATAACATGTATATTTTACTTTTATTTTTCCAAAATTCTTAGTTGAATTTGATGTCTTAGCATGAAACAATAAGAGGGAGAGAGAGATCCTAACCTCTTGAGTGCAGAATTTTTCCAAGGATTAACTTCACTTTTTCCTCTTCAAATTGCTGCCCAAATATTGTGCTAATGGTAAGGATCAATTTTTGTGAAGGGATGATAGGGTTTTGTGGTGAAATGGTGGGCGAACTCAAGCTTGAACCAGGGCTTCCATGGAGGTTCCTCTTCTCTCTCTCTCTCTCTCTCTCTCTCTCAATGTTTCGGTTGGTTTGGGAAGGAAATGGCTACTGGATTTTTCTTTTTTGTTTTTATCTTATTTTGTGTTCATTTTATCCCTTAAGCAATTTTGTTAAGTTGTGATTGGTGGAGAGTTCCTTAATGACATCATGTGATGTCATAATTCCACTTTTCTTTCATTTTCTTTTATTATGTTTACTACCCATTTTCAATTCAAGTTTTAGCAATATTTATTCACATTTTATGCCATGTAAATTATTTAGTTAACTGGACAAGTTGGCTAAAAATCATCTCTGAAAATGAAATGACCAAAATGCCCTCCGTTTGGCTTAAGGAGCTAAAATCGTCTGTATCGATTGACAAAATTTTCTAAGCATTTTCTTATCATTCTAATGCTATCAAAACTTCAATGACTCTTCTCTGGAGTCCCAAAAATTATTTCATGAATTTTTCCCCTGGTTTAGGGCTTTTAGTTGTGAAGACAGTAACTTCTCGCTAGGGTCACCCATCACCAGGGTACCGGCTCATTTAACTTCATTGTATTTCATTTCTAAAATTTTTCCTTAATTTTTCTAACACTTATTTGAATTGTTTATGACTCCTCACCCTAGTTTACATATAGTTTCAGACATTCCAATTGTCTGGACCGACATTAATCATCGAAACAGTCGAATGCACAAACTAGCTAAAGTGAAGGTGTTACACGGAGACTGGCATCAGAGTTAGCTGAGAGGCCAGAGGCCAGGGCACCAGCAAAGGCGTATGCCATGAGAGCTCAGGAGGAGCAGGATGCTCCAGATGTCATCAGGGGTATGTTGTAACACCCCTCACCCGTCTACAGTGTAGCCGAGCAAGGCGTGCCACACGGCTTGCTGGAGCACCTAGTCTGTGATTATCTTATTTTCTGAATACTAAATTGGGTTTAAGAACCCGTTGTGTGAAATTCACATCATGATTGTTTATTATTTTATATGTTAATAAAATCGGTGTTGCGTAATTTTTAACATAAATCTAGCAAAGTGCCGTCTGTATTTTGGACAAATAGTCTTTCTATACCTGTTAAAAATAGTTCAATATAATAATCCTATTTATTCACATTCAATATTTCTCAATATTTCATCACATTCACATTAATCTCATAGTCTTATACAGTCCATAAAATTTTCAAATTCATAAAGAGATACTCAATATTATTTAATTACAACATATATAAATAGGACATAATTCATGATTTTACAAGTCAGTGGCAGGGTCTCAAAACTGTACAAAATACATAGTACAAAATGCACCTAAGGTCCTACCATGCAATGCAGTGTAGATGACTCTGGACTCTTGTGCAGATCTGATGTATCACCCTGTCGTAGGTCAGCTGGACTTCTCAGAAATGTCTCTAATACCTACGCATTACAAAAGCAATGCGCTAAGCAATTCTGCTTAGTGGTGCCAATTCTAAAAGAAAATTAATCTAAAATAAAATAAATAATTACTTATGCAATTTTAGTGTCAGTATCTTTGTAAACTAAGATTTCAGTAATCTGTAGTAAGATTTTTAATTTCACACTGTTCATATCAACATTCGTTACAGATTAGTTTTTTTGTAATCTTTAATAAGATTATTCTTTTATTACCGTTTCTACTTTTATTTACTAAAATTTCATTTTTGCGTACTTTAGTTGTACTGCATGTTAATAAACTTAATTTAACTATCTGAATTTAATAATACTTAAATCAATTGCCCGTGTAGCCTATACACTGACCAGACTAGATAAACGGTTAAAATAGCATTAGGTACCTAGTACCTCGAGCCGTCACACCATCGGTCACAAAGTATCTCCCAGTGTGCAAATAGTGGGGCTAAGAAGCCATGTAATCAATCAGGCAATAAGCCAATTATAATAACATAATCCGTATAGCCATAGGCTATTAAAATCCATATAGCCATAGGCTATTAAAAACATAATCCGTTTAGCCATAGGCTATTAAAATCCATATAGCCATATACTATTAAAAACATAATCTGTATAGCCATAGGCTATTAAAATCCGTACAGCTATCAGTACCTATTGGCATGCCAACCTATCCAAACTAGCCAACTTCTCCAAACTAGTCAACTAGGCAATACTAGGGTATTTACAAACTTCAATATTTAATTCTTTATTTTTAGGGTTCATAGGTCATTATGCTTTTCACTGGTCAACAAAATGTTGACCCTTTTTATACATCATGGATAGGTTGATTCTAGTATCAATATGTCATAATTTGTAATTCAATATGTTGCCAATATAGTGCAATTTACCCTTTTCACAAGTTGTCATTTATTGCCAAATTACTTCAAGGCTTCATTGTATGTTAATGTCAAATTTTCATCATTATATGTCTGTTCACTATCACCGAAGTATAGTTCTAGACATCCTGACTTGCTCGGACTGACTTTAGGTCATCGGAGCAATAAAACGTATAGAATACATACAGTGAGGATGTTACAAATGTTCTCTCTCTATGACATACCTGTGCATGCATTGGTGGATCCAGGGTCCACACAATTCATATATTTGCATTGAGTTAACTGTGGAGTGGGGAATTTAAGTAGAGGTAAGTGACCAAGATATCCTAGTCACTAACCCACTAGGCCATAGTGTGGTGGTAAATAGAGAGTGCAAAGGTTACCCGTTGAGGGGTATGAGTTCTCGGCAAACCTATTTGAATTGCCCTTCTATGAGTTTGACGTGATCTTGGGAATGGATTGATTGTCACGTTATCAGGCAATAGTGGATTGCAGCTTGAAGAGAATTACATTGAAAACTCCTGAGAATGATGAGATAAAATTTGTGGGGGAAAGGGCAGATTTTCTGTCTAATGTCATTTCAACCACTGGTGCAAGGAAATTGATGAGAAAAGGCTGTGAAGCCTATTTGGCACACGTGGTTGATATTAGGCAGGCTAAGCTTGACCTGTGTGATATACCTACTGTAAGTGATTTCCCCGATATCTTCCCTGAAGAATTACTTGGTTTGCCACCAGAAAGGGAAGTAGAATTTGCTATTGAGATAATGCCGGGTACAACACCAATCTCCATTGCTCCTTATAGGCTGGCACCCACTAAATTAAAGGAGCTGAAAATCCAGTTGTAGGAGTTATTGGATAGGGGGTTCATACACCCCAGTGTGTCACCATGGGGAGTTCTGATGCTGTTTGTGAAGAAGAAGGATGGAACATTGAGACTGTGTGTAGACTACCAACAGTTGAACAAAGTAACTATGAAGAATAAGTACCCATTGCCTAGAATTGATGATCTATTTGATCAATTGAAGAGAGCAGGCATATTTTCCAAGATTAATCTCAAATCAGGGTATCATCAACTAAGGGTAAAGGATGCAGATATGCCTAATACTGCATTCAGGACTCGGTATGGGCAATATGAATTTTTGGTGATGCAGTTTAGTTTGACAAATGCACCAGCAGCTTTTATAGACTTTATTAACCGTATCTTCCATCCATACTTAGATCGTTTTGTAGTGATCTTTATTGATGACATCCTAGTGTATTCTAAGAACAAAGAATAACATGATGAGATCTTGCAGATTGTTCTGCAGTTATTGAGAGAGAAGAAGCTATATGTTAAGTTGTCCCAATGTGACTTCTTGTTGAGTGAGATCTCCTTTCATGGACATATAGTGTCAGCTGATGGGATTAGAGTGGATCCCAAGAAAATTGAAGCAGTGATGGAGCGAAAGCCTCCCAGAAATACAATTGAAGTCAGAAGCTTTTTGGGGCTAGCTGGTTACTATAGAAGGTTTGTGAAGGGGTTTTCTTTAACAACTGATCCACTAACCAAGTTGCTACATAAAAATATCAAGTTTGACTGGAATGACAAGTGTCAAGCCAGTTTTGAGAGGTTAAAGGCTATGTTGACAGAGGCACCAGTGTTAACACAGCCAGTGTTGGGAAAGAACTTTGTGGTTTATAGTGATGCCTCACATAATGCGTTACGGTGTGTGTTTATGCAAGAGGGAAAAGTGGTCACCTATTCTTCCAGGCAATTAAGGTTGTCACACCTTACCTCTCTGTAAGGCATAACATGATCCCGTAGAATACCTAATGAGTTGCCGAACTCCACCTACCGATAACTCATTAAGTATCCTACAAGGGATTTTAAAACCATTTTCTTACATTTTGGAAGTGGTGAGCATTTTAGTAGGAATTAAAAATATTTAATTGAAGTTTTAAAACCAGTAAAAATTTTTGTCCATTTTTATTCTTACGTAAATTTTGGAAAAATTTCGGCAGAGTGCCATCTGTATTTTGAGAAAATAATTCTTCAAAAACCTGTAAAAAAACACTTCCAATAATTGTTTTTACAACTCCCAACACCAAAACAACTCAAGTCAACACAATTCAATTTAAGTCCACAATTCAACCAAAGTTTGTCATCTCAAATACTTCATAAATTCATTCACCTTGCATATAGTACTTAATTCACAAATATAGATCTTAATTTACAAAAAGAAAATCCAAAATAATGATATTACAATATACTGTACAACTGCTCAACTTTACATTAATACATATGACGTTAAAATATTTACATCAAATAACTACAAGGGTATAAACAAATACCCATATAAAAAGATCAATGAAGTCTTTGTCAATTCAGCAGCTCACCCTACTGCTTTTTCCTTGCCCTTTTCTGCGACAGCAAAATAAGTTATAGCTGAGTATAACAATACCCAGTGGTGCATAATAAAAATTCGAAATGTAGTACATAAAATATTCATTGATAAATCACAATTTAAATATTTCACAATCACATTTCACAAATAATCAAAACTCATTATAGCACAATTTTGGTCAAATAATTTAATAAACACATTGTTGCCAATTCATACACAACTTAAGCCATGACACAAAATTTCCGATCAATGCCATGTTATACACCACGACAAAGCAATCTATAACCCCACTAATCAAAATCAATGAGGGAGGTGGCTAGCTAGCTAATGAGTACTCATTTGATCTACAACCTCAACTGGTAAACCAGAGAGGGAGGAAAATAATCGATCTCAACCTCATAAATGGAGGAGGAATAATAAGGCACTGTCATGCTAAGTGTGAATCAGAAATCAATTTCAAACATTTTATTCAAATAATTCATGAGAAATCCGATAAATTTCC
Organism: Hevea brasiliensis; assembly: GCF_030052815.1. Classification (NCBI taxonomy): domain Eukaryota; kingdom Viridiplantae; phylum Streptophyta; class Magnoliopsida; order Malpighiales; family Euphorbiaceae; genus Hevea; species Hevea brasiliensis. The sequence continues at coordinate 46,450,548 of NC_079498.1, forward strand.
AAAGTCATAGTTTTATTCACAAAGCGGTAACACAATTCATGATTAACACCAAATTTTCATAAATCTTACCCAATCAAATCGGTAATAAGAAAATGATGAAATAAGATTTATTGTGCACAAACCTGACGTGAGTCGCCTCTAGGCCTTGACTCAGTCTCTTAGACCTTTCGGGTCTTTTTCGGCTAAAACACAAAATTTATAGTATCTCAGTATCTTTGCCTCACAATAATTCTAATAATTAATTCATATATGTTCAATTTTAGCCCCAATATGCTTAAACTTACATTCTTGAAAATTTTCATGTTGAAGTACTATTCATGGTACTACTCAAGTCAAAATATTGACTTTCTTTTGCTTAATAGGTATGGGAAATCCAATTATACCCACATACCACATTTTGGTTACCTAACTTATTGGTTTTGGTCATTTTTTCCAATCTTAAGTCTTTTAGGCACAAATTTCAAATTTTTAGTTTTAGTGTCCTGTTTTGCACTATTCCATTGGTTATGTTACTGTTAGAATTTAGCTAAGTTTTTTTCATAGAAGTTGTTCCTTATTGTCTTAACTTTATTTCCATTTTTTAATCACTCCATTTAGAGTTTCGTAGCTCAAGTTATAGCCATTTGAACATGGCTGGCCTGATTGGTCTAACCCAGATTTTCTGGGCACCAAACCTGGTTCTGGCAGTTTTAGGTCACTAAATTTGGGTGGCTAAATGACTTGGTTAGGGGAATAATTTGGGTTTGTGTTCTTCATGAAAGTTGTAGGGCTATGTCTCAACTTTCTATTGGTAAAATTTCAGGTCATTTGGACCTTCATAGATCAAGTTATGGCCAAATGAAAAAATACTATTCATTTAGTCAATTTTGTACAGGGCAGAATACCTAATTCTGGATTTGGCCAATTTGTTCACTATGCTATGGTCACTTTCTAGGCATGATTCCTAAATGAAAAATGTGTCATTTTGTGTCTAGTTTCATTCCCAATTGGCTTTACACCAATTGGGTTAGTAAATTTTTAGTTTTGGTCTCTGAAAGGGACCTTGGTCATGCTGCCTGTAAAATGTCCATAACCAATCTGAATTTCAATTTGGCTCCAACACTACCAATACACCACAATTGGTCATACATGACCATTTTTTAACTTAAATAAGGTCAAACACATCATTTGACCAATTCTCAAAATTTTATCTCCCAAACCCTAGGTCCAAAACCCTAACTTCCATGTTTAGCTCATTTGATGAAATTTAAATGCACATTTAGTACTTATACATTCATTCACACTTAACTACTTCATAATTTGCATCAAAATCATCCATTTCAACCCTAAACTACTGCTGGCCAAATTCATGTAGGTAGTCCACATACTTGATTTAATTCACTTATTTGTTAATTCCAAGTGTAACTTAGCTTCTTAAACATAAATCCAAAGAGAGAATGAAGAAAGAACACTAACCTTAAGTGAGCAGAATTTTTCACCTCTTCAAAACTTCTTCCTTTCTTTTTCTTTTTGTTGTCATGCTCCTTATCAAGGTCTAAATACAAAATTTAATGCTGGAAAGTAGAATTTCTATGGTGGGATTTAGGGTTTATGGAGCTTGGGTTAGTGCTTTAATGGAGTTTTTGTGAGAGAGAGAGAAGGGAGAAGGTCACGGCAACAAGAAGAAGAAGAGTGAATATATTTTCTTCTTCTTTTCTTTTATGTGTTTTTAATCTAAGCTAATTCATAATTACCCAATAATTTCAAATTTTTAATTGTCAAGTTTATTGCATCATGCATGATGTCATGCATGATGTAATAAACTTTATCAACTTTTTCTTTTTCTTTTTCTTTTCATTTATTTTTCTTTAGTTCTTTAATTTAATTCTTGATCCTGAAATTTTCTTTTCTCCGATTTTATTGGACAGTTAGGTCAGGAGTCAGCTCTAGGGGTCAATTAACCAAATTGCCTCTCACTAGTTCGATCCGATTTACAAATAATTTAATATTTCTTTTGGATCCCTGACCTAATTATTTGACCTACTTAACAATTCTTTTTCATGATTTTCTCTTTTTCACTGTATTCGCAATAGTCCTAAGGACCACGGCGTCACATTTTATAACTCAAAATTTGAGTTTAAATCGACCTCGCAGTCCTTCCCGATAAGGTCACCCATCGCTGTGACTCTTGGTTCATTTAACTTCTTGTGTTCTGTTTTTCTTATTTATACTTAACTATTTGACAATTACTAATTATTTATGTTCAGGTCTTATCTAGTTGTCTTAGATGTGGTTCTAATCCCCTTAATTATCCGGACCGATAGTGAAATATACCAGGCTATACAAATTGGGGTGTTACAAAGGCCACATGAAAAGAATTACCCTACCCATGATTTGGAGTTAGCAGCAATCATATTTGTATTGAAGATATAGAAGCACTACTTGTATGCTAAAAAGTGCTACATTTACACAGACCACAAAAGTCTAAAATACTTGCCAACCTAGAAGGAGCTCAACCTTAGACAAAGGAGATGGATTGAGTTCCTGAAGGACTATGACTGTGTGATTGACTACCATCCTGGGAAGGCAAATGTAGTTACTAATGCCTTAAGCAGAAAGTCCATTGCAGCATTGAGATCATTGCATGCCCATTTTTCTTTAGCTCATGATGGATTTATTTTAGCTAAGTTGCAAGTGAAGCCAAACCTGCTACAGCAAATTCAAGATGCGCAAAAAGTAGATAAGAAACTAATGGCTATTATGGGCAAAATCAGAGACGGCAAAGAGACAAAATATGAAATGAAAGAGAATGGGTGTTTATATTACAAAGGAAGAGTGTGTGTACCAGATAATGGGGAGTTGAAGACCAGTATTCTAAAAGAAGTACACCACAATGTTTATGCTATGCACCCAGGAAGTACTAAAATATATCATAATCTGAAACCTCACTACTAGTGGCCTAATATGAAGAAGGACATAGCTGACTATGTGACTAGATGCTTGACATGTCAGCAAGTCAAGGCAGAACATCAAGTTCCATCAGGTTTGTTACAGCCTATAAGCATACCTGAATGGAAATGGGATTGGGTCACCATGGATTTTATTAGTGGTCTACCTCTCACCCAGAAGAAGCATGATGCAGTATGGGTGATAATAGATATATTGACTAAATCAGCACATTTTTCTACCAGTTAGAACTGACTACTCACTGGAGAAGCTAGCAGAGTTGTATATCAGTGAGATAGTTAGACTATATGGAATCCCACTTTTCATCATATCTGATAGAGACCCGAGGTTCACATCAAGATTTTGGAAGAAATTACAAAAAGCCTTGGGCGCACAACTCTATTTTAGCACGGATTTTCATTCTCAAATGGATGGATAGTCGGAACGAGTAATTCAGGTAAAAATTAAAACTCATTGAATTATTATAAACATTAAATTGAAATGATAGTAATAACATGAAATATGTGATAGGTCCTTGAGGACATGCTAAGGAGTTGTGTCATTGAGTTTGAGGGAAGTTAGGACAGATACCTCCTACTGGCAGAATTTATCTACAATAATAGCTACCAAGCTAGCATTCAAATGGCTCCTTATGATGCCTTGTATGGGAGAAAATATAGAACAACACTATCTTGGATAGAACTAGGTGAAGATTAGCTTGTGGGATTAGACCTAGTAAAATAGACTGAAGAAAAAGTGAGATTGATAAAAGCCAACTTGAAGGTTGCCTCAGACAGACAGAAATCTTATGCTAACTTGAAGAGAAAATATATAGAATATGAAGTTAGCGATAAGGTATTTCTCAAAGTCTCACCATGAAAGAAGGTATTGAGATTTGGAAGAAAGGGCAAGTTAAGCCCTAGGTTCATTGGCCCATATGAAGTCACTGAACGTGTGGGTCCAGTAGCCTACAGGCTAGCTTTATCGCCAGAGCTGGACAAGATCCATAATATGTTTCATGTGTCCATGTTGAGAAGGTATAGATCAGACCCTTCACATGTCATCATTATGGAAGAAATAGAAATCTAACCAGATTTGACATATGAAGAGGAACCCATAAGGATCCTGGCTCTGGAAGTGAAGGAATTGAGGAACAAGTAGATTCCACTAGTGAAAGTGCTTTAGAGGCACCACAACACTAAGGAAGCAACCTAGGAAAATGAATAGACGATGAGGAAACAATTCCCTCAATTGTTTGCATAAGGTAAATTTCGAGGATGAAATTTTTGTTAGAGGGGAAGAGCTGTAACGCCCTCATTTTAGATAGTCCGTACATTTTACTGTTCCGGTGACTATTGTCTATCCGGACAGCCAAACTATCTGGAACTATATTTAAATAAGAGTGAGGAGTCATAAATAACTTAAACTATGCTAAGAAAAAATTAAGGGAAAAAAAAAAGTTAGAAATGAAATGCACAAAGGTTAAATGAGCCATAGCTACAGCGATGGGTTACCTAACGGGAAGCGACTGTAAAGACAGTTAGCAACCCTAGACCCTTAGGGAACCCTATGAAAAAATTTTTAGGACTCCAGTGAAGAGTTATTGAGCTTTAGATAGCAATAGAATACCAAGAAAATGCTAAGAAAATTTTCTAAGTCGATACAAACAATTTTAGCTCGTTAAGCTAATGAAGGGCATTTGGGTCATTTCGCCTTCAGAGATGATTTTTGACCAACTTGTCCATTTAAGTAAGTGAGTTATATGACATAAAATGTAAATAAATATTGATGGAAATTTAATTAAAAATGAGTAGAAAAGAAAGAAAAAGAAAAAGAAATTTAAACTCAATTATTACACTAGCATTATGTATGTATGATGTAATTAAAAACCCCTTAGCCAATCAAATTTAACAAGAACATTTATAATAAATTAAAAAGAGAAGAAGAAGTCAAAATTTGAAATAAAAAAATCTGTCCCTTTCTTTTTCTTCTTCCTTGGCCGAGACACTGCTCTCTCACTCCTCCATTTTTGTTCTTCCATCAAACCTTGCCATACCTTGATTTTCCACCATAAAACCTCTTGCTTCCTTTACTAAACTTGATCCTTGCACCTTGAGCAAGCTTGAGGCAGCAACAAAAAGTAGAAACAAAGAAGTTTTGCAAGCTTTGGGTTGGAACACATAAAGGTTAGTGTCAATTTCTTTCTCTTTCTCTTTATATTCCTTGTTAGAATTATAAATTGAGTGAGAAAATGTTAGAATTTAAACAAATTATGCATGATAGACCCCCCCCCCCCTTTTTGAAATTTTGCAGCCATGAAATTGCTAGGGTTTGATGACTTTTGAGTGAATTAAAATGGTGTAAAGATGCCCCTTTATGTGTACAAGTGAATTAGAATCTTAAATTGCATGTGCAGTGCAAGATTAGAAATATTGAAAATTAGAGTTTGAGCAAAATTAGGGTTTTGCTCAATTGATGGTAAATTGGTGTTCTAATGGTCAATTAGTGACCATTTGATAAAGTTTGACTATAAAATGAACTTGTTGTGGCATTGGATTGTGAATTAGTGTGCTGTCCCTCTTGCCAGAGATTCTAGACTTGAGTCTAGTGTATTTGGGCAGCTGTAACTTGACTTGTGTAACTCTAATTGGTGCAAGGCCAATTGGAAGTGAAATTAGGGATATAATGCCACATTTTTATGGAGGGATCCTACCTAGAAAACTAACTTAAGTTGACCTAAAAATTGTAAAATCTGGGTAACCAAAATTCTGGACCTGGAAAATGACTAAATGAGCAGTGTTTGTTCAATTGGCCATAACTTTGTGTAGAGAGGTCCAAATGACCTGATTTTTAAACCCATGGAAAGCTTAGACAATGTAGAACAACTTTCATGAAGAATAGAAATCCAAATTCAGATCATAACTAATTCAAATTGCTAGCCAAATTTAGGACACCAAAACTGCCAGAACCAATTTTGCGCAGAAAATCTGGGAATCGAACAACCCGGCCAGTTATGGTAAAAATGTAATAACTTAAGCTAAAAAACTCCAAATGGAGTGATTCAAAAAAGGAAATTAAAGTAGACACATTAAGGAACAACTTTAATGAAGAAAGTTTAGTGAAATTCCCATTGTAGATTGGTCCAATGGAATAATAAACCTAAGTGACCAAATCTGAAAATTTGCAATAACTTCCAATGAGCTTTGAAATGAAATTGGCAACCAATGCCAACAAATGAAAAACCCAAAATGTGGTATTTTAGTGATATTTTAATTTGCCTACCTATTAATTATGAAAAAGTCAATATTTTTGCATGAATAGTAACCACTAAACATCAAATGCAAAGAATTAAATAGGTAATCTTGTAACATGCCCTAGTATGCCTAATATGATTGATTTGGATAGGTTGGCATGTCAATAGGGTTCTGATAGCAGTATTGCATATGGCTTTGTGCCATTTCGTGATTTATGGTATATAGTGCCATTTTGTGACATTATGTCTTTTGGCCATTTTTATCCTGTTGATGTACTTGGCCTTGTGCCCGATGACTATTATGGCTTGTTAGCCATTCTGTTGTACACCTGCCAGATACTTTGTGACCGATGGTGTGACGGCCTGAGGTACTTAGTATCCAGTGTCAGTTTACCCGTTTATCCAGTCTAGTCACTGGTGTAGGTTACTTGGGCAACCAAAAATAAGTCTTAATAATTTATAACCAAAGAATGAACATAAAAAGTACTAAATTAATAATATTACTAATATTTAGTAAAAAAATTCCGTCTGTATAAAATATTACCACAATTTCTGCATATTTATTTATTTTAGTTTATTTTTACTTTATATTAACACTACTAAGCTAAATTGCTTAACGAGTTACTTTTGCCACCCGTAGGTACTGGAGACACAGAGTGAGAACCCAGTAGACCTCAGACTGGGTGAGGATCAGATCTGCACTTTGTACAAAGTCACTACATCTGTAGTGTATTTTGGTAGGACCCATTAGGCTTGTTAGTAATTTTGCATTTTGTAATTATGTACTCATTTTGTATTGTAAATTTTGAACCTATGTAATTCTTGTAAATTATTCAAATTAATAAAATTTGAGTATTTCTTTATGAAATTGAGTATAATTATCTGATAGAATGGGATGAATGAAATCATGGGTTGAGATGAAATATTGAGATATGTTGAAATTGTGTTGATTTTTATTAGAGTTGCTGATATGATATGATATATATATATATATATATATATATATATATATATATATATATGGATATTGGAAGTGTTTATAACAGGTTTTGAAGAATTGTTTTCTCAATTTTTAGCTGATACTTTGCCGAATTTTCTGTAGAATTTTTGAAATCCCAAATTATAAAACTTTTAGTATCTGACATAACCTCCATTGAAAAGTTTTTAATAAATAAATTGAGAACTGGGAAATGAAATAAGATAAGATAAAGTGCTTTGACACAGAGTGTGACATGCCTTACTTTGCTACACCATAGACGGGAGAGGGGCGTCACATTAGTGAAGTCAAAAAATTATAAAATGGTCCTCAAATGGAGTAACTTTTCCAAAGAAGTCAAAAATCCCCAGTGGAATTTCAAAAGCATTAGAACACCGCTCCAGTGGATACCTTTCCAAAAGCATGAGCAAAGCACATTTGGTGTCCTTGGACCCAATGATAACACAACCTTCAGGAAATAGTATATGTCCTACACATCACAAAAATCTTTAGGATACAGAATATGTCCTACATATCATAGAAGTCTTTAGGATACAGAGTATGTCCTATACCTCTGTTTTAGGGCACAAAGTGCATCCTAACTGAACATGTTCTGCATTTTTTTAATGGTTAATCTGATACAAAGTACATCTTATAAATCATGGTGGTGTATGGGATACAAAGTATGTCATATAGATCTTATCTTATAAAATACGAAGGACATTCTAAAGGTCGCCCTATCATTTGTAAGAGATAGAGTACCTCTTGAAAAGTTGCATCTACCAAGCTATGCTGGTTGTAATTCTCCTTCAAAAGGAGATATATAGGCAATCTAAGTGTCACTTAGATGCGAATCCTAAAATTTCAAATCAAGTTGCATTTTTTTTATAACTACTAGAGGATTTGATTCTCTTTCAGAAGTAGATATATAGGAAGCTTAGAGATTTTAGGTTCAAAGCCTCAAAACTTTTTAAAATCACATACTTTTGCTTTAGTCTATGTAACCGTTTGAGACCCCCCTTACCTGTCTATAGTGTAGCTGAGTAAAGCGCGCCACATTTGGTACTGAAGCACCCTATCTTATCTTGTCCTGTCCATTGTTAATTTTAAACTTCATAAAAAACATGTGGTAAATTTTTTTTTTAAGCAAAAATTATTTATGTGAAAACTCAGACAGAGCCTCCTCTGTTTTATTAGCATCTGGCGGGTTACAACATTTACCTGTCAATATAATCATATTCCATTCATATTTTTTCATGTCATGTTATGTCATCAAACATTCATGTAATTTACTCATAATTATTCATATAAAAGTTTATACATAATAACTTACAATTTCATTTACAATCTCAAAATGTAATTACATGATGTTTATGTACGATAAACCAAAATATAAAATCTAATACATGGGCCCTACCAATAAAATATAAACTGCTGAGGTGACTAGCAGGCACTGGCAAATCTAGTCAATCTCGAACATGGCACTACTGCTGCGACTGCTGCTGTGGCTGTATCTGGTCTTCAGTACCTATGTGATGGAAAACCAACGCGCTAAGTGAATTGCTTAGTTGTCTGGAAGCATAGGCAACTATTTTCCCTTCTTGCATTAGAACACACCTAAGCCCATTATGAGAGGCATCACTATAGATCACATAGGCTTTCTCTGACTCTGGCTGTGTCAACACTGGAGCTTCTGTGAGCATAGCCTTCAGTTTCTCAAATTTGATTTTACACTTTTCATTCCAGTTAAACTTGACATTTTTACGTGGCAACTTAGTCAGTGGGGCTGCTAGAAGGGAGAATCCCTTTACAAATCTCCTATAGTATCCAACTAACCCCAACAAGCTTCTGACCTCTGTTATATTTTTGGGAGGCTTCCATTCAACTACTGCTTCAATCTTTTTTGGATCTACCCTAATCCCATCTGCTCATACTATGTGCCCAAGGAAAGATATCTCATCTAACCAAAAGTCACAATTGGATAACTTGGCATACAACTGCTTTTCCAACAGTATCTGTAGTACTACTCTCAAGTGTTCATCATGCTCCTCCCGGTTCTTAGAATACACCAGAATATCATCTATAAAGACTACAATAAACTAATACAACTAGGAATGAAAGATATGGTTCATGAGGTCCATGAAAGTTGCTGGTGCATTTATTAGCCCAAATGGCATCGCTAGGAACTCATAGTGTCCATACCGGGTCCTGAAAGCAGTTTTTGGCACATCTGTCTCCTTTATTCTTAACTGATGGTAGCTTGATTTGAGATCTATTTTGGAGAATACACTTGCTCCCTTCAGTTGATCAAACAAGTCATCTATTCATGGTAAAGGATATTTGTTTTTCACAGTCACCTTATTCAGCTACCGGTAGTCTATACAAAGCCATAGTGTACCATTCTTCTTCTTCACAAATAACACTGATGCTCCCCATGGTGACACACTTGGGAGTATGAAGCCCTTATCCAGTAGCTCCTGTAACTAAACTTTCAACTCTCTTAATTCAGTAGGTGCCATCCTATATGGAGCAATGGAAATCTGTGCAGTACCCGACATAACCTCTATAGCAAACTCCACCTCTCTATCAGGTGGCAAACCCGGTAACTCTTCTGGAAATACATTCGAAAAATCACATACAGTGGGGATGTCCTGTAAACTCGGTCTAGTCTTCCTAGTGTCAACCACATGTGTTAAGAAAGCCTCACAACCTTTTCTTATCAATCTTCTGACTACTGTGGCTGATATAATAGTAGAAAGATAACCTGTTCCTTTGCCCACAACTTTAATCTCATCCCCATCTGCTGTCTGTAATGAAATCCTCTTCAACCGATAATCTACCATCACCTAATGACGTGATAACCAATCTATTCCCAGTATCACATCAAACTCATGGAATGGTAGTTTAATCGATTCAGCTAGAAACTCATAACCCTATATTCTCAGAGGACAACCCTTATAGACCTTCTTCACCATGACACAATGGCTTAAAAGATTAGTAACTTGTATGTCCTCCTCTAACTCCTCTATCTGTACCCCTCTATCAACTGGCGGTGTAATACACACATTTGAATGTGTGGAGCTGGGATCAATCAGTGCACATACTAACATATCATAAAGAGAAAATGTACCTCTAATGATATCTGCTGGATCTGGCTCCTCCCGAGCCCTCATAGCATAAGCACGAGGTGCTACCGTAACCTCCTGCCTCTGGACTGTCTCTGCAGCAGGACTCTATAATGGACTAGCTGTATCAGGCCTCATAGGTCTTCTACCCCTCCGTGCTGCTAGGGTAGACCTCTCTGTCTGTGGTGGAGCGGTGGGAGCACTAGCACTCCTCTGTGGATAATCCTTCAAGAAGTGATCCGTAGACCCACATTTGAAGCATCCCCCAGTCAATAGTCTACACTCTCCTCAATGGCTCCTTCCTTAATTTGTACAAGTTGGTATTGGGGCTAATCCTCGTGTAGCTACACCCGGAGAACTACCCACTAATACAGCAAACTGTCCTCCTCTCCTCGGAGTAAATCGAGATCTCTACCTCTTGCCTTGACCCTAAGTCTGACACTGAGACTCCTTGGGCTTCTTACTACTAGTGGCTGTTAAATAAGACTGACCAAATCCAAAACCCCTCTTACGTTGCCTATCCCTCCTGGACTACTCCTCATCTCTGACTCTCTCCACATCCAGACATAATGCTACTAACAGAGAGAAGTCTGTGAAGTGGTGAGATGTGATTATCAATCTAATGTTGTTATTTAATCCGTCCTTAAACCTCATACATTTATCAACCTCTATGGGTATTATCTCCACTGCATATCCACTAAGTCTCATGAATTCCAGCTCATATTCGGAGACTGTAAGCTGCCTCTGTCTCAGTGCCAGGAATTCTCTCATTCTTGCCTCTAAATATGCATGGCTGATATATATTCTTTAGGAATTCTGCCAAGAAGAAATTCCAGGTGATCTATGCAGGCTGTATTGCTCTCGACACTGTCACCCACCACTGATATGTATCCTCCTGAAGTAGTGACAGAGCACATTCCAATTGCTGCTCTGGGGTACAGTGTAGTTGTTGTAATACCCTCTATGTCCTCTCTAGCCAATACTTTGCGGCAGCTGGATCATCCTCCTTCTTACCCTTGAAATCAACTGCCCCATATTTTTGCAGTCTATCCAATGGGGACCTATGTATAGGTTGCGGTTGTAGGGGTGGTGGTGGCTGTATAGGTGGCGGTGGCTGTGGCTAAGACTATGGAGGTGGAGGTGGCTATGGTTGAGGTATGGCTTCAGTGACCTGATGGAGCAGCCGTGTCATCTATTCTAAGAAGGCCTGCTGCGCTCTACCCACAACACCCAAAGATGACTCAGCTCTGCTACTTCGCTCCTTACTAGGAGCAGATGCGGGTGCGTGACTCTCTACCTCCTCCTCAATCGGTCTAGGAGACCCATGCTCTGAAGGATCAGATGTCATCGATCCTATAAAATCGACAAAGAACAGATCTGCATTAGTGTCACCTCGACTCAATTTAAAGGCCTATGCATGTTATGCAAACTATTTCTTTCTATCTATCTAGGTCTAGGACCGCCTAAACCTCTACTCTGATACCACTAAATGTGACACCCCTTACCCGTCTACAGTGTAGCCGAGTAAAGCGTGCCACATTTAGTGCTGGAGTACCCTATCTTATCTTGTCCTGTCCATTATTAATTTTAAACTTCATAGAAAACATGTGGTAAATTTTTTTTTATCATAAATTATTTCTGTGGAAACCCGGACAGAGCCTCCTTTGTTTTATTAGCATCTAGCAGGTTCTAATATTTACCTGTCAATATAATCATATTCCATAAATATTTTTCCATGTCATGTTATGTCATTAAACATTCATGTAATTTACTCATAATCATTCATATAAAAGTTTATACACAATAACTTACAATTTCATTTACAATCTCAAAATGTAATTACATGATGTTTATGTACAATAAACCAAAATACAAAATCTAATACATGGGCCCTACCAATAAAATATAAACTGCTGAGGTGACTAGCAGACACTGATAAATCTGGTCAATCTCTGTCAGGGCACTACTACTGCGGCTGTATTTAGTCTCCAGTACCTACACGATGGAAAACCAATGCTCTAAGCAAATTGCTTTGTGGTGCATAACTTTAAAAAAAGTAACTAAATAAGTAAAATAATAATTTTAGGCAAATTTCATAAATTCTAAGTCTTTACTGATTTATTTAACTTTGGGATCAATTTATTTATCAGTATCTTATCTGTGTATTTATTTCATTTTCAGTCTTTTTAAAATCATATCAGTGCCCAAGTAACCTATAACATACTATAAAGGCTGGATACACGGGAGTATACTAGTTAGACATTCATATGTCTACCCTATATATAATTGTCATGTCAGGCACAAGGCCAACGGGTAGGCTTTTAAAGTCAGAAATAGAATTAAGCACAATGGCCAACGAGCAAGCATATAGCCCATAGAACAATCATATCAGACATATTTTGTTGGTTAATGATTATTCATGTTGGCAGTACTGCTATTTGTAGTCCCTAATTGGTATACCAATCGATCCAAACTATATACATAAGCCTAGTTTTACTTTGGGCAATTAAGCATTATTAATTTCTCATTAGAAATTTCATGTCAAGTTGTATTGGGAAAGTAGGTCCCACATACCTATTTCATGTAATTTAGTGTTTAGCAATATATTAGGGTTGAAACCCTACCATAAAATAATTTATCTTATGAACCTTTCTTTAGGTTCAGTTTTAATGTCTTAACTTTACGTATCAATTTGATCATTTTGTGGCCACTGTTTGGCCATACTTCCTTCATGGAAGTGGTTTCTCTATGTCTTATCTTTCTTTTTCCTTTTTGAATCATGTCATTTATACTTCTAAAACTCAAGTTATGGTCAAATAACCATAACTGGTTCATTTCCTAATTCTGGATCCCTAGCTAGGTAGATTTTGGAGTTACATTTTATCAACTTAATTAAATAGGTTGTAGCCACATTTAGGCCTAGTGTTCTCCATAAAATTTGTTACTCTATATCTTATGGTCACTTAGAATTTGAATTGCAATTTTTCAAGTTTTTTAGAGTTAATTATAGCCAAATCACTGTCCTAGACTCATGTATCCTGTGCCAACAAAATTCCAGTTCAGGTCAGTAGATTTAACTCAACTTTTAGAGTTCTTACATTCATAATTTGAGGAAAGTGTCTAAAACAAGGTTTGAGTTCTATTCCTTAGGTTTCCAGAACAATATCCCAATTGGAGTTTTCCAATGGGAGATATGACTAAAAGACTATTTTGGTGTCAAGTGGTCACTTAGGCAATTTATAGAATTTGCATACTAATTTAACCTAGCCAATTAACCTAGTTCTCTTAATTTCTGGGTTTTGGTCAAGATACCAATATTGTAGATTTATGTCTTGCAGAAATTTTTCCACTGGTTTTATTGTATTTGGATTTTTGTAGACCAAGTTATGGCCTTTTTGCCAAAACTAGTTAGGTAAGCCTATGTCTAGCAATTTCTGGGCAATATGATTCTGGACAGTTTTGTGACTTAATTTGGGCTAAGAATTTGGTTTAATTAGAGACATTTTTGGGCTCTACATCCTCCATGAAAGTTGTACTCCTATGTCTAAGCTTTCCAATGGTATAAAATTCAGGTCATTTGGACCTGTCTAGATGGAGTTATGGCCAAGTGAATGTGTACTATTCATGTGGTCATTTTTCTGGGTTTATGGTATGGTCAGCTGGATTGGGATAGAAATTAGGTCATGTTATGGATAGAATTTGGGCATGATTTCTTCATGAAAAAATGGAGTATTTTGGGTTTAGTTTCGCCTCCAATTGGCCTCATACCAATTGGAGCAACACAATTTCAGTCATGGCTCAAAACATACACTGGATTATAAAGTCCCAAACCTGCAAAGAAATGTACACTTCCAAATTTCATTTCTTCCAACTCCCAAACTAAAAATTAACATTCATGGCACTTCTAAACATCATCAACTCATCTCGACAAAGTCAAATTCCAGTAATTACACAAAATCTCCAATAGTTAGGTCAAAACCCTAACTCAAATTGTCAATCACAAACATACACATGCAATCAGATTCTAGTACATGTAACTACCTTAATCAACATCACTAATCATGATTATAGCCTAGAATTCACCAAACCCTTAAAGATACTAAGGCTGCCGAAATGAGGGTTCCAAAGTTTCTTATCATTTGCTTTCAATTTCATGTTATACTCACTCATTTCAACCTCAATTCAAGATTTAACTAAGGAAGCAAGAGAAAACATGTGACACCCCTTACTCGTCTACATTGTAGCCGAGCAAGATATGCCACACAGTGTGTCGGAACACCATATCTTACTTCATTACAATTTATCCTTCTTAATTTATTTATTATTCACTAAGTGCTAAATTTTACCAATTATATCATTTATTTACAACTTTGATTTATCTGAATTTTCCATAATTTTCTAAAGAAAATCTGGCAGAGTGCCGGCTGTAAATTGGAAAAACAGTTCTTCTGAACCTGTTACACTTCCAATATGGTTTTTAAATCCAGAACTTCAATATACATACATATCAACTCAATCTCCAATTCTCATCACAATTTTCAAAATTTTTGTTCACATCACAATTTGAATTAATTTCCTGAATAACTCCTCAATATTTTATTTTTCAACAAAATATACTGATAATTACAATAACCTAAAATTTCATATATTTACATTATCATATGATTTCATGAGTTTGTAATTACAATAAAAAACTAGTACAAAATGCAAAGTACAAAATACAATCCAAAATCCTAATATCCTACCAAGTGCACTACAGATATGAGGTGACTCTGGACTCTGTGCAGATCTGACAAATCACCCGGTCTGAGGTTTGCTGAAGTCCCCAGCTAAGTCTCCAGTACTTGTGCGTGGTAAAAGCGATACGCTAACCAATTTTACTTAGTGGTGTCAATATAAAATAAAATAGCTAAAATAAAATGGATATGCAAAATGTATACTGACATTTTATGTAGACTAAATTCCTGGCAATTATTGTAGTATTATTTGATTAAAATTTGGTAAGATTTATTTTAATTGCCCAAGTAACCTATGCTAGTCGACTGGACTGGATAAACGAGCAAACTGGCAATGGGTACCAAGTACCTTGGGCCATCACACCATCGGTCACATTGTGTCTCCCGGTGTGCAATAGAACAGCTAATAAGCTGTGGTAAACATTGGGCACAAGGCCAAGTATCACACTGATATCAGAATGGCTAAAAGCAATAAAATTACAGAATGGCATAATGCCATGTGCAGTACTACTAACTGAACCCTATTGGCATGCCAACCTATCCAAACCAATCATTCTAGGTATACTAGGGCATTTTACATAGTTAATGATTCAATTATTTATTTTTATAATGTAGAGCTCACTATTCACTTGACTAATTTCACTCAAAGGTTGACTTTTTAATTCATAATAGATTTTTTGAACCTAAGTTCACCAAGATACCACATTTTGGTTTACAAAAGTGTTGGCATTAGTTGCCAAACAATACTTAAAACCAATGGAGAATAATTCAGAAATTTTATTGTTGAGTGTTAAAGTTCACTATTCCATTAGGCCATTCTACAGTGACAATTTGGCCAAATGTTCTACCTCAAAATTGTTTCTTATTGTGCCTAGTTACATTCGTTTTTTGAATCACTCTATTTGGAGTTTTGTAGCTCAAGTTATGGCCTAAAATCCATAATTGGCCGGATTGCAATTTATCCAGAATTTCTGGGCAGAATCAATTCTGCAGTTTTTTGTACACTGATTGTAGGTCAATTTTTGAACATGTTATGGTCAAAATTTGGATTTATTTTCTTCATGAAAGTTGTAGGTCTATGTCTCATATTTCTACTGGTAAAATTTCAGGTCAATTGAACTTTTCTAGACTGACTTATGATCATTTGAACAAACACTATTCATTTAGTCATTTAACAGGAATAGCATGTTGGTTACCCGGATTAGGGTAGTTTTTAGGTTAACTTGATTTAGTTTTCTGGGTAGGGTTTCTTCACCAAAGTTGTGCCATTATGGGTCTAGTTTCATTTTCAATTGGCCTTGCACTAATTTCACCTACACCTTTTAAGTTACAGCTACCCAAACTTGCTGGACTCACACCCAGCCCTGCAGGTCACCAAGGGCAGCATGCCTAAGCTCAATTCCATTGTCCTAAATCACTTCAATTCCCCCTCACACCTAGTCAAATGGTCACTAATTAACCATTACAATGTTCATATAACATTACCTGAGCAAACCCTAATTTTGTTCAAGTGTCCAAGTTTTCAAGTTCCATTCATGCATTACACTTGCACTTAAATGTTTAAACACTCATCTCATGTCAAGGGCAGCTCACATACCACTTTGTTTCAAGGAAATTTATGAAACCCTAACCATCCCTAAGCTACCAAAATTGTAGGGATGAATACACATAAATTATATTATGTTTTTCTTACAATTTCCACTTGACTCATGGCCTTAAACATGAATTAAGCAAGAAAAGCAGGAGATTGGACACTAACCTTGAATGGAGTCAATTCCAAGCTTACAACAACTCTTCCTTTTTTACTTCTTTTTGCTCCCAAAATCTTCTCTAAGATGAAAGAGTAAGGTTTTGCGTTGGGAACTTAGGGTTTGGTTGAAGAAAAACCATGGAAATGAAGCTTTGGAAAGCTTGGCAATGGAGGAGAGAGGTAAGGAATATGGTGCGGCTTGGAAAAGGAGGAAGATGGCTAGTGGTTTGTTCTAGATTTTGACTTCTTTTTTTCTCTTTTTAATGTATTATGAATGTATTTATTGATTATTGATTGGCCAAAGAGTTTTTATTACCTCATGCTTACTTAATGCTTATGTAATAAATCTAATTTACTTTCATCTTCTTTTCTTTCCCTTTCTATTCATTTTTAATAAAATTTTCATCAATGTTTGTTCATATTTTATATCATATAATTCACTTACTTAAATGGACAAGTTGGTCAAAAATCATCTCTGAAGACGAAATGACCAAAATACCCTCCATTTGGCTTAACGAGCTAAAATTGTGTGTACCGATTGATTAAATTTTTCTTGTATTTTTTTAGCATTCTATTATCATTGAAACCCCAATAATCCTTCCCTAAGGTCCCAAAAATTATTTCATGAAGTTTTCCCTGGGTTTAGGGCTTCTTGCTGCAAAGACCGCAACTTTCCACTAGGTTACCCATCACTAGGGCCCTGGCTCATTTAACTTGATTGTATTTTATTTCTAAAATTTTTCATACATTTTTCTTATTAATATTTGAGTTAATTATGGCTCCTCACTTTAGTCTAAATATTTTTCTAAACGTTCTAGCTATCCAGATCGACATTGGTCACCTAAACAGTAGAATGTACAGAATTGCTACAGTGAAGATGTTACAACTCTTCCCCTCTAATTTAAATTTCGTCCTCGAAATTTACCTGATGCAAACAGTTGAGGAAACTGTTGCCTCATCGTCTCTTCACTTTCCCAAGTCGCCTCCTTGGTCTTATGGTGCCTCTAAAATACTTTCACCAGCAGAATTTGTTTATTTCTCAATTCCTTCACTTCCCGAGCCAGTATCCATATGGGTTCTTCTGTATATGTCAAATCCGGTTGGATTTCAATCTCTTCCATGGAGATGACATGTGAAGGGTCTGAGCGGTATTTTCTTAGCATAGAAACATGAAATACATTATGGATCTTATCTAGTTCTGGTAGTAAAGCTAGCCGATAGGCCACTGGTCCTGTAACACCCTCCCGATAGCAACTCCGTACAGTCTACTGTTCCGGTGACCGGTGTCGGTCCGGACAGCTAGAACGTCCAGAAAAATATTTAAACTAAAGTCAAGAACCAAAATTAACTCAAATATTAATAAGAAAAATTTAGGAAAAATTTTAGAAATAAAATACAACCAAGTTAAACGAGCCGGTGCCCAAGCGATGGGTAACCAGAGTGAAGTTGCGGTTCTCGCAACGAGGAGCCCTAGACCCGGGGGAAAAATTCATAAAATAATTTTTGGGACTCCAGAGAAGGGTTATTGAGGTTCTCATGGCATTAGAATGCCAAGAAAATATTTAGAGAAATTTTTCAATCGGTACAGACAATTTTGACCCGTTAAGCTAAACGGAGGGCATTTTGGTCATTTCGCCTTCAGAGGTGATTTTTGGCCGACTTGTCCAGTTAAGTAAATAATTAATATGACATAAAATATGAAGAAATATTGCTAAAAATTAAATTGAAATGTGGTAGAAAAGAAAAGAAAAGAAAAATGAAGGAAATTAGGGATAATGACATCACATGATGTCATCTACATACCCTCCACCAATCACCATTCAATAAGTCTTTTTTTAAACCATTAAAAGAGACAAATGGACCCAAAATTCTGCTGTTTCCTTCTTCTTCTTCAGCCAAAACGTGAATATCTCCCTCTTCTCCCTCCATTGATTTTCAAACAAAAGCTTCATTTCTCATGCTTCCTCACCATATTTCCTCAAGACCCCAACACTAAAATGAATCCTTGGACCTAGAGGAAGTGTTTGGCAGCAAAGAAAGTACAAGAAAATGAAGATTTAACTTGGAGAAATCTGCCCTACAAGAGGTTAAAGTGAGGTTAGTGCCTACTTATATATATACTTCTTTGATTCCATGTTAGAAGCTTGAAATAAGTGAGAAATTGTAAATTAAATGAATAAAAGTTAAGTGTATGCATCCCTTGAATTTTTGGCAGCCCTAAGGAAGGATGAGTTTGATTGTTTTAATGAATTTAGAGTGGATAGAAATGATGTTTAAGGTATGAATATGCATGGATGTTGAACTAGTGTGCTAATTGAGGTTTATGGGCAAATTGAATTGGACATTAGGGTTTTGAGAAGTGAAAAATTAATTTGGCTTATGAAATTGTTAGAGCACATTTTAATGGTCAATTAGTGACCATTTTAGGTAAGTTGACCATATTATGGACTGAAAAATAGGATTGCAAAGTGAAGTTGTAGGCTGCCCTAGGACAGCAGCAGAGGGACTGAAAATTCAGTCCACTTGCACTGCCATAACTTTGGCTGTGTTGGTCCAATTGGTGTTTGGCCAATTGGACATGAAACTAGGCTTATAATGGCACATTTTTGCTGAAGAAACCATGCCCAAAAGACCAAAGCAAGAGGACCAAAACTTGGCCCCAATCCGGACACTCTGCAACAGCCCCTGCAGAATTAACCTAATGAACAGTAACTGTTCATTTGGCCATAACTCACTGTAGATTTGGTCAATTGACCTGAAATTTTTACAGCAACAAGTTAAGACATAGACAAACAACTTTCATGAAGAAACCTACCCCAAAATATGACCAGAACCTAATCAAATCATTGAGCAAAGTGGAGTTTACTGTACTGAGATTTCCAGAATTTTCATTTGAGCAGCAATGTTTGGAGGACTATAACTCTCTCTAGAAAACTCGGATTTAGGCGATTCTTGAACCGATGGAAACCTAAGGCATAGTAGAACATTTCATATGAAGAAAGTTAGACCAAATTAGGAACTTAACTTGATCAAATTACTGACCAAAGTTGGATCAAAATCTGCCAGAACCCATGATAGCAGCATGAACAGTGCACGTGAACAGTAAACTTATTTTGGCCATAACTTAAGCTACAAAACTCCAAATGGAGTGATTCAAAAAAAGAAATTCAACTAGACAAAATAAAGAACATTTTCTATGAAGGAAGTTTTGTCAAATTCTAACAGTAAATCGACCAATGAAACAGTGTAACTTCGGAGCACCAAAACCGAAAATTGGCAATTTTACCAAAATGACCTAAGCTTTGAGAAAGTGACCAAAACCAACAAGTTTTAAATGAAAAATGTAGTATGTTTGAAGTACCAAAGTCAATGTACATATTTTCTATGCAAAAGTCAACATTTTAGTTGACTAATGAAGTGAATAGTGACATGAAAACTTGAAATAAGCTTGGAAATGGATTTGGTAATTGATTCCAACAAGTTTTAAATGCAAAATGTGGTACATCGGGAGTGTTAAAACCAATGTACTTATTATCTATGCAAAAGTCAACATTTTTGTTGACCAATGAGGTGAATAGTGACACCAAAACTTGAAATTCAAAATTTGAAATTAGAAATGCATCTAGGGGACTTTAAATTGCAATTGGCAATTAATACTAGTAAATGTAAAACTCAAAATGTGGGATCTTGGTGTAATTAGAATTAATATATCCATTAAGTATAAAAAGGTCAACATTTTGGTTGACTAGTATGGTGAATAGTAATTAAAATGATTAGTGAATTAAGATGAAGACCTAGAACCAATTCTAAGCTTAAATGCTTAGAATTGTATGACAAATATGGACTATGCATCCTAGTCAAAATTGTTAAAAAGAAATTTAGGCCATAAATTTGAAATCCATGAAATATTCATGGATTACTTGAAACATGAAAAATAAGTTACCTAATTGATGTGAATAGATAGTTAGGGCATATATGCCCATCACAAATGGAATTCATAAAATATTAGTAACTCAACTTGAAATATAAAATTTGTAATTACATAAATAGATTCTTGAATGTATAAATGAGAAAAGAAAAATGTTTTGAATACAATGGTACATGTGAACCATTGCTTAGAATTGTGATTAATATGAATAACATAATGAATGAATAAATGAACCATATTAATGTATGAATAAGACATTAGTTCTCATTATTGTAGAGAGGAGAAATATTTTGAGTACAATGGTATATGAATACCATTATTGTGAATTGTGATCAATAGGAATGATGTAAGGAATGTATGAATATTATGATCAATGTACAAATTATGAAATTTATCGTGAAATAATAAAGACATAAAACACAACATATTAATATTTGATGATATTATATGCCCTTGTATTGCCTAGACATGTGTGTCAGATTGGATAGTTTGGCATGCCAATAGGGTATTGTTTTAGCAGTACTGCGAAAGGCTTTATGCCTGTATTCATGGCTTTATGCCCGTATTCATGGCTTTTATGCCCGTATTCATGGCTTTTATGCCCGATTATGTGACATCATGGCTTTTTAGCCATACTGACTGCATACATGGTTGACGTTCTGCGTCCCATGGTATGACGGCCCGAGGCACCGCGGTGTCCAGTGCCAACGACCCGTTATCCAGTTTAGTCAGCCTGTCGTAGGTCACTTGGGCATTGTAATTTATTGAAATAAATTAAGACTATTAGTAATTTAAAACATTATGAAATGAATGAGTTAATAAGACTTCAAAAGAATTAGTTACAATTATGAAATGATCCAAACCACATAAAAATTGTTAAGTAAAATGATAAGAGAGTTGCAAAAATAGGTATAACTTAACTAAATATTTTAAATGTACCTTCTATTGCCATATGAATATAAATTGAGTATTTTTATTAATTCTGTATATCGTACATTATCACTGTGAATTTCGGAATTAAACGCTTCCAAAGCGAAACAAATGAGAACAAAAGATAATTAACATTAGACACATTGTATTAAATTAAATTGATTCTTAAGCATTCAAATTATGCTCTGTTCTTTCTTTATTTGTATATATTATTTCTTGTTATATTATTGCACCACTAAGCAGAAATGCTTAGCGCGATGGAATTGCTTCCTCGCGCAGGTACTGAAGGTAAAAACCAGTAGACTGTCGACTGAGATTTTTGGAGTCCAGATCTGCAGAAGTGTTAGAAGAGTTCAAGATTGTCACCTCCTCAGCAATGCATGTAGATAGGGCTCATTTTATACATGTTATGTATATTGTTCATTCCTAGCACATTGTAAATTATTTGTATATCTTGTACAAAATAAACTCATGTAATTAACCTATGAATTATGAAAGCTATTCAAAGTAAGTATTTTAGTATGTGAATTGAATTTGAGTTATAATGAGATTATACTTGTGAATATTGAGATATTGAAAATCTAATGAGATTTCTGAGAAATCTGGATACTGTATTGAGATACATTATGTTTGAAAATTTTTGAGACTATTAAGTTTGAGAAATTGAGTATATATTGAAATTGTCTTTGGCAGGTTCAGAAGAACTGTTAGTCCAAATTACAGCCGACACTTTGTCGGATTATCGTTAAAATTTTTGAAATTTCCAATTTAGTTAGATTTTGATAAAAGTAAAAATAGCCTAAATCTTCAATAAAGTTTTTGAATAAATAAATCAAGGACTGTAATGAAATCAGATAAAATAGAGTGCTTCGGCACACTGAGTGGCATAACTTGCTCGGCTACATTGTAGTCGGGTAAGGGGTGTCACAGGTCCCACACGTTCAATGACTTCATATGGGCCAATGAACCTAGGGCTTAACTTACCCTTTCTTCCAAACCTCAATACTTTCTTCCATGGTGAGACTTTGAGAAACACTTTGTCTCCAACTGCATACTTTATCTCTTTTCTCTTCAAGTCGACATAAGATTTTTGTCTGTCTGAGGCAACCTTCAAATTAGCTTTGATTATTTTTACTTTCTCCTCAGTCTGTTTCACCAGGTCTGGTCCTAGCAATTTATCTTCTCCTAATTCAGTCCAACATACTGGGGTTCTACACTTCCTCCCGTACAGTGCTTCATATAGGGCCATTTGAATGCTAGCTTGGTAGTTATTGTTATATGCGAATTCTGCCAGTGGGAGATATCTATCCCAACTCCCTTCAAACTTAATGACACAACTCCTCAACATATCCTCAAGGACCTATCACATAATTCATGTTGTTACTATCATTTCAATTTATTATTTGTAAAAATTTAATTAATTTTTAGGTTTACCTGAATTACTCGTTCCGACTGTCCATCCGTCTAAGGATAAAAAGCCGTGCTAAAGTGGAGTTGTGTGCCCAAGGCTTCTTGTAACTTTTTCCAAAATCTTGATGGAAACCTTGGGTCTCGATCAGATATGATGAAAAGTGGGATTCCTTGCAGTCTAACTATCTCACTGATATACAACTCTGTTAACTTCTCCAGTGAGTAGTCAGTCCTAACTGGCAGAAAATGTGTTGATTTCGTCATTCTATCCACTATCACCTACACTGCATCATGCTTCTTTTGGGTGAAAGGAAGACCACTGATAAAATCCATAGTAACCCGGTCCCATTTCCATTCAGGTATGCTTATATGCTGTAGCAATCCTGATGGAACTTGATGTTCTACCTTAACTTGCTGACATGTCAAGCACTTAGTAACTTAGTCAGCTATATCCTTCTTCATACCAGGCCACCAATAATGAGGCTTTAAATCATTATACATTTTTGTGCTTCTCGGGTGTATAGCATAAACACTGGTTTGTGCTTCTTTTAGAATACTAGTCTTCAATTCCCCATCATCTGGTACACACACTCTCCCTTTGTAGTACAAACACCCCTCTGTTTTCACCTCATAATCAGTTTCCTTCCCCTCTGAGATTTTACCCACAATAGCCATTAATTTTTCATTTGCCTTTTTCCCATCTTGTATCTACTATAGTAGGTTTAGCCTCGCTTGTAACTCAACCAAAATAGCTCCTTCTTGAGCTAAAGATAGACGGGCATTTAGTGATCTTAAAGCTGTGATAGACTTTCTGCTCAAGGCATCAGCAACTACATTTTCCTTCTCAGGATGGTAGTCTATTACACAATCATGGTCCTTTAAGAACTCAATCCATCGCCTCTGTCTAAGGTTGAGCTCCTTCTTGGTTGGCAAGTATTTTAGACTTTTGTGGTCTATATATATGTAGCACTTTTCACCATACAAATAATGCCTCCATATCTTCAGTGCGAAGATAATTGCTGTTAGCTCCAGATCATGAGTAGGGTAGTTCTGTTCATGTGGCCTTAACTGCCTAGAAGCATACGCAACCACTTTCCCCTCTTGCATCAGTACACACCCTAACCCTTTATGCGAGGCATCACTGTAGACCACAAAGTCCTTTCCTGTCACTGGCTGTGTTAACACTGGTGCCTCTATCAACATAGCCTTCAGCCTCTCAAAACTGGCTTAGCACTTGTCGTTCCAGCCAAATTTCACATTCTTGTGTAACAACTTGGTCATTGGAGTAGCTATAAGAGAGAACCCCTTCACAAATCTTCTGTAATACCCAGCGAGCCCCAAGAAACTTCTAACCTCAGTTGTATTTTTGGGAGGCTTCCACTCCATCACTGCTTCTATTTTCTTGGGATCCACTCTAATCCCCGCAGCTGATACTATGTGTATAAGGAAGGAGATCTCACTTATCCAGAAGTCACACTTGGATAACTTAGCATACAGCTTCTTTTCTGGTAGGGTTTGCAGAACAATCCTCAAATGTTCATCATGTTCATCCCTGGTCTTGGAATACACCAGAATATCATCAATAAAGACCACTACAAACCAATCTAAATATGGATGGAAGATTCGGTTCATAAGGCCCATGAATGCTGCTAGTGCATTTGTTAACCCAAACGGCATCACTAAGAATTCATAATGCCCATACTGGGTTCTGAATGCTGTTTTTGACACATCTGCATCCTTTACCCTTAGTTGATGATACCCTGATTTGAGATCAATTTTTGAAAATACACCGACTCCCTTCAACTTATCGAACAGATCGTCAATTCTGGGCAACGGATATTTATTCTTCACAGTTACTTTATTCAACTACCGATAATCAATGCACAATCTTAAAGTCCCATCTTTCTTCTTCACAAACAGCACTGGAGCTCCCCATGTTGACACACTGAGCCGTATGAACCCCTTATCTAGTAACTCCTACAACTGAATTTTCAGCTCCTTCAATTTATTAGGTGCCATCCTATAAGGAGCAATAGAAATTGGTGTTGTACCTGGCATTACCTCAATAGCAAATTCGACTTCCCTTTCTGGTGGTAAACTAGGCAATTCTTCAGGAAACACATTTGGGAAGTCTCTTACTGTGGGTATATCACACAGGTTTGGCTTAGCCTGCCTAGTATCAACAACGTGTGCTAGGTAGGCTTTACAACCTTTTCTCATCAATCTTCTTGCAACTATGGCTAAGATGACATTAGACAGAAAATTTGTCCTTTCACCCACAACTGAAATCTCATTACCCTCAGGAGTTTTAAGAGAAATCCTCTTCAATTTACAATCAACTATTTCCTGATGACGTAATAACCAGTCCATTCCCAAAATCACGTTAAACTCATGGAAGGGTAATTCAATTAGGTCTGCCGAGAATTCATACCCCTGAATCCTCAACGGGCAACCTTTATATACCTTATTCACTACCACACTATGGCCTAGTGGATTTGTGACCAGAATGTCTTAATCACTTTCCTCTACTGAAACTCCCCTCTCTACGGGTAGCTTGACGCAGACATATGAATGGGTAGATCCTGGATCCACCAATGCATGCACAGGTAAAGTGTAGAGGAAGAACGTACCCCTGATAACATCTGGGACATCTTGCTCCTCCTGGGCTCTCATAACATAAGCTCTGGCAGGTGCTCTGGCCTCTAGCCTCTCGACTAACTCAGATGCAGGCCTCAGTGATGGACCAGCTACCTCAGATTTACTAGACTTCCTACCCCTTTGAGGTGCAGGTGCAGGCCTATCTGCTTGTGTTGGGGCAATTGTAGTAGTCCTCTTCGGGCAATTTTAATCTGATGTTCTGTAGGCCCACAACATAAGCAAGCACCAGTCACTCGCCAACAGTCCCCCTTATGCCACTTCTGACAACATGGATGGGCAGAAGATGCTGGGGTTGGTCCCCTGAACACTGTTCCTGGAGAGCTGCCCACTGATGGTGTGGACTAGCCTCTCCTAGGTATGAACTATGGTCTGGGTCCCTGGGACTGATCCTGACCTTGTGGTTGTCCTGAATTCTGAGCAGGAGGACCCTTAAATTTCTTACTGGGAGCAGAGAATGAACTGGACAAACCTGGACCACTCTTCTGCTGTCTTTCCCTTCTATTTTGCTCATTTATTCTGACTTTTTCTACTTTTAATGCAGCATCAACTAATTTGGCAAAATCCGTAATCTCCAATTCTATTATCATGTCCTTGATATTGTCATTTAGCCCTTCTTCAAATCTTCTGCACCTCTCAGCCTCTATAGGGACTATCTCCCTCCCATACTGGCTCAGTCTGATGAATTCATGCTCATATTCTACCACTGATAGCTGCCGCTGCCTTAGACTGATAAATTCTCTTCTTCTCTCTTCTAAATACACTTTACTAACATACTTCTTCCTGAACTCTATGAGTAAGAAATCCTAGGTGATCTGATCCGGTTGCACCTCACTTGATACTATGTCCCACTACTGGTATGCATCATCTTGAAGTAGGGATATAGCACCCTCCATGTTCTGCTCGGGGGTGCAATGAAGCTGTTTCCATACTCTTCCAGTTCTATCCAGCCAATTTTTAGCTGTCATGGGGTCATCCTCCTTCTTCCCAAAGAAATCTATAGCCCCATGTTTTCATAGTTTTTCTAGATGGGACTTTTATGGTAGTGGCAGAAGTTGTGGCTGTGGTTGTGGTGGTTGAATTGAAGGAGCGGAAGCGTGAAAAACACAAGTTTATGCCATTGAATTCCAAAATTTTCACCTAAGGTCACATGCATCATGCAAGATTTATTTTTATCTATTTGATTTCAATGATAAACAACATATTAAAACTCTTTTAATATGTTTTTGGATCTGTATTTGCCATTTAAGATTTTAGAATTAATCACATTAATTTTAGAACCCTAGATTAAATCAAGAACAAATACACTAACCTCTTGATGCACTGCAGTGTATTTGCACCTTTGAGATTCATCTTCAGGACACTAGATGTTGTCTCTCTAGCTTTTCCACACCAAGAACAACTATGGTAGCCCTTGAGTAGCTTCTAAAGCTTTTTCTATTATTTAGAAAATCAAGTTCTGCCTTTTAAGAGACTAAAGATATAAATAGGACACTAGAAATGATTTCTAGTATTTTTAATTCAAGAGATTGTTTGCTAATCTCTTGGAATAGATCAGAGATGAAGAGGAAGAGAGAAAATGTGTCTCAACGGTGGCGGCACACAATGGGAGGCAGCAGCTTTTCGTGTTTTATTTTCTCATAACAACACATATATAGCTAGGTCATCACTTAAACCCTTGCCACATGTCACCCTTTGATTGGTTCTAGGTTTAATTGACCCAATCACATTATGCCAAGTGTCAAACCTATATTTAATCTTAATTTTAATCATCTTACATGATTAAAAGACATTTGGCAAGCTTATGTGTAATGCCATGTGTCACCATCTCATGGTGCCACGTGTCACAATGCAAAATGACCAAAATGCCCCTGTGTCTTAATTTTGAGTTCTCAACCCAAAATAATTATTTTTCTTCCTCTAATTAATTTATATCAAATATAAATTAATTAATTAATCTCTATTAATTAATTTCTCATTAATTAAATTCATATTTAAACACTTTAAATATAAATTTAACTTATATTATACATCCAATAATCTAGATTTGGTTTCAAGTCATGCTAGGGACTTTGCAATCTAATTGCAAACCAAACCTATTTAATTAATCAATTAAACTCTTTAATTAATTAATTAAATCATATTTAATTAGGTGATAACTTGTGTATGTGTGTGACTTACTAGGCTCATCACTAATTGGCAATGAGACATGATATCAACTCTTAATATCATCAGAACTCTTTCTTACCATAAATGATTTCTCTAAATCATTTTATGAACCTCATAGACCATGGTTAACACCTAGCATAGCATGCCATGGCCACCCAATTAGTAATAAGGTTTACCTTAAATGAACCTATAATCATATGTTACCATGCACTAGAATCTCTCATTACAAAATCCCAACTCAAGTGGAGTCATGGTTTATGTCAAACTCCATTTGCTATGAATATTATGTTCTCTTTTAATTCCAGTTCTTGATTAAAAGATTTTCTCATCGAAACTCTTTTACGAATAAATCTATCTGTCACGGCCAGAACTTGAAACATCAAGAACAATTAAATGAACATAGGATTTTATCTCTATTTACTTAGAGGAACAGATTCCATCTTGATCAACACCTACCTCCATATATAACTAGTAGGAGCCAACACATGCTCATATACCCATACACAGTACAAGTATGAAAGCAGTATCAAACTCAAACTACCTATATACAAGATAACTGGGCTATCTCAGGTCTAAAGATTATATGCACTGATATGATTTATGACAAAATATTGACAAGAGTAAACTCCATGTGCTTATCATAAGTGTCACTGGTTCGGCCTACTTATCATTTATAAGTGCCTATCATGTTTGTTATATGGCATGAGACTCACCATTCCATCTTATTTATATCTCATATAAATAACTTGGGAACAAACATGAATACAATCTTTCTGGATAAGTCATGTCCTTATTATGAAGTATCCTTGATTGTGAACCTATTTATGATACTTTGTGCTAGAAATATTGTCACTCATATTCTTAACAACTTAAGAATAATATTTCTAACAAAATATCAATGGACCTTTTCTATTACACATAAATATATTATATAAATAGAAAAGTGGAAATGCCTTTTATTAATAAAAATATGTACAAGATACATACTAAATGATATGCTCTAGGGCATACTACTAACAATCTCCCACTAGCACTAGAGCCATTCATTACAATATCTTAGACCTATCTTCTCAAGATGTCGGTCTAACTGAGTCTGTGACATAGGCTTAGTGAATGGATCAGCTGGATTTTCAGCTGATGCTATTTTTCTGCATGGCTATATCGCCTTTGCCCAACTATATGTCTGATAATGTGGTAGTGCCTTTCTATGTGTTTGCATTTCTGGTGAGACCTTGGTTCCTTAGCCTGTATGACTGCTCCATTATTGTCACAGTGTAGTGGAACTGCTGACTCAATGGAAGGAACTACTGTAAGTTCTGTCACGAACTTCTTTATCCAAACAGCTTCCTTTGTAGCATCTGATGCAGCAATATACTCAGCTTCTGTAGTGGAATCTGCAGTCGTGCTCTGTTTGGAACTCTTCCAACTGACTGCACCTCCATTACAAATGAACACATATCCAGAGGTAGACTTTCTATCATTGATATCTGATTGGAAATCAGAATCAGTATAACCATCCAATTGCAAGTCTCCACCTCCATAAATCAAGAATAAATCCTTAGTTCTTCTCAAGTACTTAAGGATATTCTTGTGACTATCCAGATGTTCCAAACACGGATTGGATTGATACCGCTAGTCAAACTAACGAGATATGCGATATCCGGCCTAGTACACAACATTGCATACATTAAACTTCCAATAGCCGAAGCATATGGAATCCTGGCCATCTTATCTCTTTCTTCAGGTGTCTTTGGAGACATCTCTTTAGAAAGATGGATACCATGTCTCACTGGTAACAATCCTCTCTTGGAATCAAGCATGTTAAACCTCTTTAACACCTTTTCCAAGTATAGACTTTGGGATAAACCAATTATTCTTTTCGCTCTATCTCTATAGATGCGAATCCCAAGAATATAGGTTGCCTCCCCTAAGTCTTTCATGGAGAATGTATTTGACAACCATACCTTTATAGTCGTCAACATACCCGTGTCATTACCCATCAACGAGATGTCATCCACATATAAGACAAGGAAAGTGATAGCACTGTCACTAACCTTCTTATATACACATGGCTCATCCTCATTTTTATAAATCCAAAGGATTTAATGGCTTCATCAAAACGGATGTTCCAACTCCTCAAGCTTGTTTCAACCCATAAATGGATCGCTTTAGCTTGCATACCTTGGAACCATCTTGGGATTCAAATCCTTAGGTTGTTCCATGAAAATGTTTTCTTCAATGTATCCATTGAGAAAAGCTGCTTTGACATCCATCCGCCAAATCTCATAATCATAGTA
Source organism: Hevea brasiliensis (assembly GCF_030052815.1). Lineage (NCBI taxonomy): Eukaryota > Viridiplantae > Streptophyta > Magnoliopsida > Malpighiales > Euphorbiaceae > Hevea > Hevea brasiliensis. The sequence goes on from NC_079498.1 coordinate 46,480,702, forward strand.
CGCAGCTATTGCTAATAAAATCCTAATTGATTTAAGCATGGCAACAAAGTAGAAAGTCTCCTCATAGTCGATTCCTTGCCTTTGGCGAAACCCTTTTGCTACTAGCCTTGCCTTATAGGTCTCTACCTTTCCATCAGAACCAATTTTCTTCTTGAAAACCCATTTGTTCCCTATAGGTATAATACCTTCAGGTGGGTCAACAAGATCCCAAACTTGATTCTTATACATGGAATCAATCTCGAATTTCATAGCATTAATCCATTTTGAAGAGTCTATATCTGATATAGCTTCTTCATAGGTAAGTGGATCATCTCCATGATCTACTTCTTCATGAGTAGACAAGTCTTGTTCTTCTTCATGAAGAAAACCATATCTCACTGGTGGGTGAGATACCACAGTTGTTCTACGAGGAACAAATTGTAGATGTTTCATCAACGGGTATTGGTTGACTAGATGGATCTATATCCATCTGATCTGTTGGTTGGTCAAAATTCTCCAATTCTAACTCTATTTGCCATCCTTTGCCTCCTTCTTGAACAAACTGTTGTTCAAGAAATGTGGCATCTCTACTTATCAAAACCTTTTGTGAAGTAGGCAAATAAAAATAATATCTAAAACTATCTTTTGGATATCCAACAAATCGACCTTTTCTCGATCTGGTCTCCAATTTATCGTTGTTCGACTTTTAATATAAGCTGGACAACCCCAAATCTTAACATGCTTAAGACTTGGTTTTCTTCCATGCCATATCTCATAAGGTGTGGAAGAAACTGATTTTGATGGAATCCTATTCAGAATATACAAAGCTGATTCTAATGCAAATCCCCAAAAGGAGATTGGCATATCAGTATAGCTCATCATACTACGTACCATATCCAATAGGGTACGATTTCTCCTTTCAGATACACCATTCACCGTATGGCGTTCTGGAGGAGTCACCGAGAAACAATACCATGCTCTCTCAAGTATTCATCAAATTCAAGATTTCAAATATTCACCTCCACGATCCGATCGAAGAGCTTTAATATTCTTTCTGTTTGATTTTCTACTTCAGATTTAAATTCTTTGAACTTTTCAAAAGATTCATATTTGTATTTCATCAAATACAAATACCCAAACCTTGATTTATCATCAGTAAAGGTAATAAAATAATGAAAATCCCCTCTAGCCATTTCTTTAAATGGACCACATACATCACTATGTATTAGCTCCAAAATATTTTCAGCTCTTAGCCCTTGTCCAACAAAGGGTGATCTAGTCATTTTGCCCTGAAGGCAAGATTCACAAGTTGGAGTAGGCTCAGAGCCCAATGAGGATAGAATCCCCATTTTCTCCAGTTTTGCAATCCTATCTTCTGCAACATGACATAACCTTAAGTGCCAAATATATTTTGAACTTGAGTTGGTTTTCACCATGGCATTGCATTCTTTTAGATCACTTGCATTCAATTTGTGTTTGTCATTATTATCCAAATAATAAAGACCATCATTCATATAACCCGAACCAACATATTTATTTCCAAAATAAAAATTGCAAACATCATCAGTGAACTGAAATTCATAGCCATTTCTAGTCAAACTAGATATAGAAATGATGTTCTTAAAAGCATCAGGTACATATAAAATATTATCCAAACACAAAACATGTCCATACATGTAAAAAGATTTAGATCCTATGGCTAAAGCTTCAACAGTTGAGCCATTGCCAATCCGGACTCTAACATCTTGAGAACGCAAGCTGCTACTATTTGTTAGTTCCTGCATATCATTAGAAATGTGAGAACTGGCACCAGTATCTAAAACCCAAGCTGTAGATGAACTATGAGTATCATCAGAATCTAAATAACAAGATATGGACATACCTTCCGAAGGTGTATCCTTCTTGTCCTTCAGAGAAGCATGATACTGCAGGCGCCTTCCTTCCAAAGGCCCATCCTTTTGGCAGTGGAAACACTTTCCTTTGCCTCCATCAGCTTTAGTCTTCCCTTTCTGTTTAGCTATTTTCTTAGAAGGACCAAGAATCTGAGGTTTCTTTTTCTTATTGCCCTTCTTCTTGTTGGACTTTCCAGCAGAAGAAGATGCAATCAAAGCTACCTTTTTTCCTTTATTGCCCGACATATTCTTTTGGGCAATAACTAGCATGTTGAGTAAGCCAGCTAAGGTGCATTCCTGTTTAGTCATATGAAAATTTGTCACAAAATTCCCAAAAGACTCAGGAAGGGACTAAAGGATCAAATCCGTCTGTAGTTGGAAATCCATGTTGAAGTCAAGATGTTCCAACTGCTCAATCAGCCGAATCATCTTGTGGACATGATCCCCAACATTCTGTCCCTCAGACATCCTCATGCGGAATAGCTGCCTAGATATCTCATACCTAGCATTCCTACTATGCTCACCATACAACTCTTGTAGGTGAAGGAGGATCTCACTCGCACTCTGCATGTTCTCATACTGCTTCTGTAATTCATTACTCATGGAAGCAAGCATGTAAGACTTAGCTCTCATTTCATGCTCTTTCCACTTGTCCAAAGTTTCATGTTCCTCTTGAGTGGCCTCTGGAGGTAAGGGACCAGGAACATTTGAGTCTATAACATATCCTATATGTTCAAGGTTTAGGACAAGTTTCAAATTTCTTAGCCAATTAGAGAGATTAGGTCATGTCAACCTATTTTGATCAAGTATGCTTGCAAGGATATTGGATGGTGGTGGTTGTTCTGTGCTCATTATTATCAGAAAATTAACTGCAAAAAATAACCAGATTAATTAGTAAATGTATCAAGTAATTAACCAAAATGATTATGGTCTTTTAATCAAATTGGTCCTCCTACTAACTTAGCGAATCCTACACTTCCAAAGTAGAAAACGAAAATCGTAGTTGGAAGGATTTCTAATGGGTGATTGAATTTTTATAATTCTACTGATCATCCTCAGGTACATCCATTATTGGAATTACAATAAACTATAAGTGAGCAACTCCTTGCCCATCACATCTCATGTGAGGTTCAATCCTTTACCTAGCCCCTAATGCTCAAAATCTCAGGTACATCCATTATTGACTTATCTTACATAGTTAAGTTGATCCCATTGAGCCAGTAATTATGCAAATAATTTTAATGTCCTCAGGTACATCCAATATTGGCCAGCAAACCATTTACATATTTACAACATCTCATGCTTAACAATTATTCTTAAGAAAATCTCTTAAATTAATTGCATCTTATGCAACTATTTAAAATTTCTTAAAAGAATTGCCCCAATGGAGGGCCCATGTTATAATTACTTTAATTATAGCATTTCCAAATTAATCATTTGTTTGGAAGATTTTATGGTCATCCTAATTACTATTAAGGTCTCACTTTGCACATTATCCATTTCGCATGCATATAATCATATAATTGCATACATTCCCATACATCTCATGCATTCATGGATAAGCAGTAAATATGGTATGATCATGGACTTTCTAAGGGATTCAATTCTGAGCCTCCAAGAATTGAATTAGGGCATTCCTAGGTGTATTTCATTCATTCATTTTACAAGAGTTGCTGAAGGAGTACATAATCAACATTTGATCTTGAATTCCTCCCACTGGTCCCACCAATGCTCTTGACCTCCTTGAACTTCTTGCAATCCAATATTACATAGTAATCCTTAGCATACCAAGGCGAATTCACAAGAACTTAAATAAATGAAATTAAAACCCAAAAATTATTACAAACTTAATAATACATGCCCAAAATAAATTAAAATAAATTAATTAATTTACAATCCCAAAGAAACATAAAAGAAATAAATCTAATCACATTGGTCTTTTATAGTCCATGATCATCCATCATGCATATCACTATTTAACAATTAAATAAAATATACATACTTAAATTAAATTGAATATCTCATATTCAACTTAAAAATCTAGATTTGAATATGATTCAAATAAATTTAAAAATTCAGATTTAAATCTCATTTAAAACAAATTTAAAAATTCAGATTTAAATCACATTCAAACATCTTTAAAAATTCAGATTTGAATCACATTCAAACAATTTTTAAAAAATCAGATTTGAAACACATTCAAATAATTTTTAAAAATTCATATCTGAATATTATTCAAATAACTTTAAAAAATAAGATTTAAAAATGATTCAAACAACTTTAAAAATTCATATTTGAATCACATTGTAGACCCTTATTTTGTGATGAGTATGTGCATTGAGGCCGTGGGAAACCCGATGATGAAAAATTATCTGACTGTAAGATGTAATTGGAAGCATGGAGCTGAATTATTAATTTCGTGGCATGATCTTGAAAAAATAAAAATAATAATAAAGTTTTGGGGAAATTAATTTAATTAAATTTAAATAAAATTTTATTTTATTTAAATTTAATATGGATAGTTCTTAAATGGATCTAATTAAGTTTAATTAGGCTCCATGGGCCTAAGAAAGCCTAGTTAGGAATTTTAAATGGGACCCATTTAGTTATTTTTTAAAAATTAAAATAACAAAATATCTCTCTCCTCCTTGGCCCCACTCTCTTCCTCACTCCCTATTGGTGTCACCCCCTTTCCCTCTCTTTCTATTGGTTGGAACACCTCACCCATATTCCAGTCTCATCCAAATTCATTAATCCTAGTCATTTAAGTTATTTGAACTTTATCACAATAGGACTCCAAACCCTACCACACCTCTTCCTCGTTCCCTATTGGTGCCATCCATTTTTTCCTGTCTTCCTATTGGTTGAAACACCTCACCCATATCCCAGTCTTATTCGAATTCTGCAATCGTAGTTGTTTAAGTCATCTAAACATTATCACCCTAAGACTCTAAACCTTATCACACCTCTCTCCCAAAACCCTATAAATACCATACTAGAGAAGGGAAGAAGGGGAGATGGGAGGAAAGAGGAAGAGAAAATTCAGAGTTATATGAAATTTAGAGATATTCAAGACTCTTTGAGTTCTTCCTTATTTTTTCTTTTCTTCAAGAAGATTTTCATACAAGATTTTTGGAAGGACAGTTTTTTTATTGTTTTCTTTTCAAGACCTATGCCACACAATATTTTAATTCTATGCTCTTTGTCTTCAATTTATTTTATATGTTCATATAGATCATGTAATAATGTTTAATTTGAGGGCATACACAACTCTGCACATGTTTAGTTTCTGTCTCTCATATTTTTATTATTTTTCTTTATTTTCTGAATCTGTGAAAAATTTGTAAAAATTATATTCATATTCTACACGAAATTCCATTAATTTTAGGCCCAACAACCACTAAAAAAGCTTTAATATTTTGTAAGTTATGGCTGTTTGAAGTTAGGGTTCCTGTAAAATCTGATTTGCAGGATATCCGATTTGTAGAGCCCATATCTCCCTTGTTCCTTAATATTTTTGTGTAAATCTAGTGTCTAAAATTGACTTCAGAATCTTATGAATCTTTTCCAATTGGTTTTGCATTCATATCTGCTGTGATTATTGAGTTATGAATTTTACAAAAAAGTAGTGCGATTCTGTCACTTAGAAAAGTTACGATTTATGTAGACCATTCGGCTAGGGTTTTGCTTCATTTATAAATTTTATGATCTTGTATGATATGTAGGCTGTCTTTTGTAAATTTTTTTATGATTTTTAGGCATGTATAACTATTTTTAAAAAATCGGATTTCTTGCTACCATTAATCTGCCAGAATTTGGAAATTGTATATTTATGCATGTTCTTGTATTTTCTTGGGTTTTAATTGATATTTGATCTATTTTTCTGTGTTCTTTTAATTCAGGAAGTGTTATGAAGTTTTTGGATCATGTTAGAAGACTTAGACCATTAGGTAGTTGTAACTAATTAGAAATCTTAACCCTTTAGGAGACTAGAGTTAGAATCCAATGTAAATTGTTATTAATATTTTCTTTATTTATTTTATTTTATTTACTTTCTTTATTTTTTATTACAAACAAAATGGGTAAGTAGCCCTAAGGTAAGTACCAAAGAGAGTATTTGCGTGGAGTTTATATGGAGCTAAACGGGAGTAAGCCAGGGATATCATTGCCATACTAGAAGAGAAGACCCTTTTTCAAGTGTAGCTTGCCCCAATGGCAACTGCATTTACCAACAGGTAAGTAGCTCTAGACTTCTCAAATAATCATTGGCATGAAATTATAGTAATAATAGAACTTTTATTTGATAAATTAAAATTAACTTTGTTTTTAATTTAACTGACTTTTGCATGTAATTAATTTAAATAAATACATTGTAAATTAAAATTAATCTTATTTGTAAATTAAACTAACATTGGGATGTAAAATAAATTTAATTTAATACTTGGTAATTGTAAAATAAATTTACATGTTAGAAATCTTTATTAGGTTGTGATTGTTTAGGCCTTATGTGATATTAGAATAAATTACACATGTACATAATTAACTTAGTTCAATTATCCTTAGAGTAACTTGGTGAAAATTAGTTAATTAGGTTAAATAGAAACGTAGGGTTATTTGAAATTAAATTTGTTTGTAAATTAAATTCTCAATAATAAATTAATTTTAGCCATCTGGTAAATATCATTTAAATAATTAGCAACCCCATAAATAGGAATTACTTATGCATGAAAATTGTGTGTAAACAACAACCCTTTTGTGAATTACTTGTGTGTGTAGGATTAGAATTGTATTTTTTAGGATTAACTTTAATAAAGGAATGATAAACAAGACTTTTAGAAACAGTAGTAGAGGACTGGCACTCGAATTAACGAGTTTAGACTAGGCGTAAAGGGTGCCTAACACCTTTCCCTGACGTACCCACTATCCCAAACTTAGACATTGGGCTATGGTAATGACGGTTGTGGAAACTCTGCAAGGAGTAAGTTGCCATCCATGACCCTCGAAAGAAACACTGAATATGTCCTGGTTATTGCCCGTGTGGCGACTCCTGTCTATCTATGCCTTCGTGGCATAAATCCTTAGTACCGTGGTAGTGTTATGGGAAGACGGTACTTACCAGTGGTTTGATTCTATTAGGATTGTATGAAGTGCATGTCTAGGAAATACTGTCTAAGGAGGTCGCACTTAAGTGAGACCATTATGACTCTACCATCTTTCCTGGGCATTACCTGGTGTATTTTATTTAATTCTAATGGATGATATTTCGCCTCATGCCCCCCTCCCTACAATTTGGCTACTCCGCTGGGGACTAAATGGATAGTTACTCCAACATGTTTCTATTAGTCTAATATTATTACTCTATCAAACTTTTTTGCATTGCACTACACTATCACATGGATCACCCTTACCCTTTTTAGCCCTATTAGTACTAGCCAAGGAGACCATAGTTCTACTCGAGCTATGACGAATTGGTGAATGCCAGCACCCCATGGCCGCACCTTCGAGTATATAAAAGAGTCACAGCTCCGGCTGTTGTGCTTAATGGACAAGCTCTCGCATGGGTGACCCTTTTCCTACCCAATGAAGCCCATGAGCCATAGATTTTAACCCTAGGTACCCCGTAAATTTTTGTTGTGCTGGATTTATAACCTTACTATTTAAACCATAAGTTCTAGTGGTAGTTTAGATGAACCTAGGCCTATGCATAAACCCAATATGTGTATAGGCCCAAGTCCATTTCGAAACCCATGTTAAGCAAAAGGATGCTTACTTATGGTTAAACTTTAAGGATATAAATCCTTTGTTTGTGAGGGAAGGATCATCCTGGACCACCCCCTGTTGCTATGTCCAGTGTACCATAGCCTAGGATATAATTTTTTCTTACCCTGCACATGAGAGTTGAAGGTATAAGGGGGCGAAGATTCAGTTCTGGAGATTTTTTTTTTCGATTTTGATTCAGTCTTTGGTCTAATTTTAGTTCAGTTTATATGGTCTGGTTTTAGTTCTATTGGTATGGTTTGGTTTTGGTTTTATAAAAGTAAAGGCAAAAAAAAAAGAAAAAAAAAGGAAAAAATGGTTCATTCATGCATTGCATTCATATACATAGCATGCTTAGGTTAACCCTTAAATCCTATTTTTTTTAGCAAACATAGCCTCAAAACACACCAAAGAGACTTTCAATCAGGTCACTTGGGTTAGGGAAGGGAAGAGACTAGTAAGGATTTCACCTGCACTACTTAAGATGGAAGAAACTATGGCCGTGCTTGATTAAATATTGAACGCTAAGATGTTTGAGCTAGAAGAGACAATTGTGGTCAACTTTAGAAAGAGGCCCAAGGTAGGCCAATTAAGTTGCATAAAAGTTATTGAGGTTTAAATTGTGTCTCACACTCCAAGGAGATTTTTCCAATTCAGCCAACCCTTATCCGAAGTTTTGGAGAATCTCAAAGCTCAAGACCTCTTATAGCTCTTAGTACCTAGACCACTACCAAATCCACTCCCACGTAGCTATGATATCAACCATTGTTGCTGGTTCTACCAAGCCCATAGTCATGACACTGACTAATGTTTTTAACTTAAGCATGATATCTAAGACCTAATAGATGCCAAAAGGATAATTGACCCAGAAAATCAACCAAAAAGCCCCATGCCTAACCAAAATTTTCACCTACACCAGGTCTCTATATGATCTCCATCACCTCAAATAACCATAACAGAATTATTGACTTTATCCAACCCATCCAAAAGCCCAATGAACCTATCCAACCCATCCAAAAGCCCAATGAACCTTAGTTTATAATGGTTGTTGATATTTGTGATAATTCTAACTATGATGAGGGTTCTTTGGATGTCTGGACTGATTTTGATGAGGAGATAGTTGCATTATAACTAGATGGTTCAGTTCCACTAATGTCTGATTTTTAAGTTGTTGGGATCTATGAAAACTAGATGGATCTAAAAGTTGTTACTATGAAGAAATGGATGAAGTTTTTTCTTAGCATAGGCCTAGAAGAAAGTATAGATGGTCTGGTGACTTTTCTTGAGATGAAGGGGTAGATCACAAGTCATAGTTTGGGCTATGAGCCAACAGAAGAGGAAAAAGAGCCAAAGCCTCCTAAGTTCTTGAAAGAGGGGGCAATTACCTTGACATATGATTAAGGGTTACAACATGTGAAAGAATTAGAGCAGAAAATCAGCACCATTGATCTAAAGAGTACATGAAAGCCAAGCACCTAAAGCTACACCCCTAAGGAGTTTGTCTTTTGTAATGCTCACAGTAGTGGTACTAATGTTTCCATTTCTAATATACTTAATGCTGATTTTAAGGCAAAGATCAATAATATGACTAGTCCTTCTGCTTACTTGTTTGATGTTTATTCTAATGGGCATATGCATGGCATTCATAATCATTTAGAATCAATTTCTATTAATGCATCAAAATCGATCTTTATTAATTTGGGTACACCAAATAGTCCTAAAGACATTAAGTTAGCTAAAGATTTAACCCAAGAAGAAAGAGATAAATTTATAGCCTTGTTAACAAACTACCAAGAAACACATGCCTCGAGCTTAAAATCAGATGGCCGATTCCCAAGCCACGCTGGTGTCCATAGGAAAAGAGTGATCAAAAGTTGACTTAGCTAGTTATCCTAATAAGGAGTAAAATTTAGTGCTATGAAGGATTAATAGTAACATATGTGGACCTAGAGGGAGAAGGAAAATGATATGAAGACATAAGGAGGTCTCTAAAAGTGAGAGAATACTCACAATAAGCCAACAAAAGAGATAAAGCAATAATTCATAGATTAGCCACTCAACTTACTTTAGCTGGGAGGAAATTCTACAAACTCTTATGTGTGATAGAAAAATAGGCTAAGCAAATAATGAAAGAAATGCATGCTGGAAATGTGTGGTTCCCATATGAATGGAAATGTTCTAGTTGGGAAAAAATGTTCAAAACATATAAGGATTGGCCTGAAAAACTCCCTTATGTTCTTTAAGATTATCGTAGTACTACAAGGATATCCACGAGGACAACCCCGTTCTCTTTAGTGTATGGGACTAAAGTAGTGCTATCCATTAAGCAAGAGGTCAAATCCTTAAGAGTGATGCTATAAGCTAAGATCCTAGAAAATGAGTGGGCCTAAAAGAGATATGAAGAACTAGCTTTGATTGATGAAAAGAAAATGTGAACCTTGTATCATATGCAGGCTTATCAGAGGAAGATAGCTAGGGCCTTTAATAAGAAGGTGAAGCCAAGAAAGATCAAAAAGGGAGACATAGTTTTGAAATAAGCTCGGCCCGTCCTTTTTAATTGAAGAGGAAAGTTTAACCCAAGCTAGGATGGTCCATACATAGTCAAAAAGATCTTACTACTGTAAGAATATCAGACTTGGATGGGAATGAACTTCAAAAACCAATCAATTTAGACAGGCTCAAATGGTACTTTGTGTGAGACAGGCCCGCTAGGCTGAAAACCTGCAAAAGGTGGTCTAGGCAAAAGTAAGGGTCAAATTTCAAAAGAAAAAGAAAAAAGAGAGAAAAAAAAAGAGAGCTCGCTAGGTGGAAAACCCAAAAGGGCTGCTTAGGCAAAAGTTAGAGCAAGCCCGTTGAGATGAAAACCCAAAAAGGCATTTCAGGTAAAAGTTCGGGCACAAAGAATTGAGTTCATGGAAGAAAAAAGAGTCAAGGCAGAACAAGATTTTGAAATGGCTTTAGAATAATGAACCATGAGGGGAGAGAAGAAAAAAGAAAAATCAGAGAGAAATTGTATTGTGACCTTAAGGAAGTCTTTTTTGGTGAACAATTCTTCTAAAAAACTTTGAGGCTATAAGAAAGTTTTTGCAAAAAGAAGTCCCCTAGAAGACTAAGTTTTTTAAGAATCTTTAGTAAAATCAGCATGCCCATGATAGGAAGTAGCATACATAAAACATAAAAATCAGAGAGAATTTTGAGACCCAGTCATCCCAATTTTTTCAATTCATGAATTAGATATTTTTTGGTAAGTCGTTAGACGTTATTTGGGACGCATGACATAGTTATGTAAGGTATAGAAGAACATGGATCAACATGTCACCTGTAGGTGTGTAAGGTATAGCATAACATGCATCACCACGGTTTTAATTGTCAAACTATGAGGGGGTCTACTTCTTCCTCAGGATAACGAGGGGGATACGTAGGTAGTTTAGGACTGCGGTCCTAAATACGAACCCACAACATTTCATGACAGATGTTTTTTGGTAAGTCCTTAGACATTGTTTAGGGCATATGGCATAGTTGTGTAAGGCGTAGAAGAACACGCATCGACATGTCACCTGTAGGTGTGTAAGGTGTAGAAGAACATGCATCACCACAGTTTTAAGTGTCGAACTACGAGTGGGTCTGATTCTTCCTCAGGATAACGAGGGGGATACATAGGTAGTTTAGGACTGCAGTCCTAAATATGAATCCACAACATTTCAAATCACACAGTTGCCATTGTCATGAGACCGTAGCTAGTCTCATGACACAGAGTGTATCGAGAGAGCAAGATGCACTCAATTTTCACTTGACACAATTATCATAGTTATGAGACCGTAGCTAGTCTCATTACATAGATTGTATCGATAGAGCAAGATGCACTCAATTTTCACATGACACAGTTATCACTGTTATGAGACCGTAGCTAGTCTCATAACGCAGAGTGTACTGACAGAGCAAGATGCACTCAATTTTCACATGACACAGTTATCACTGTTATGAGACCGTAGCTAGTCTCATAATGCAGAGTGTATCGATAGAGCAAGATACACTCATTTTTCACATGACACAGTTATTATCATTATGAGACCGTAGCTAGTCTCATAACATAGAGTATATCGACCGAGCAAGATATACTTGATCCTCATAGCTAATGTTTCATAGTTATTAGAAATTTGAGTTTCACTTTGACGAAACTTGAGCAATGCTTTCGCATTGATTTCAACTTTGGCCAAAGTGGGGGGCAAACTGTAGACCCTTATTTTGTGATGAGTATATGCATTGAGGCCATGGGAAACCCAATGATGAAAAATTATATGACTATAAGATGTAATTGGAGGCATGGGGCTAAATTATTAATTCTGTGGCATGATCTTGAAAAAATAAAAATAATAATAAAGTTTTAGGAAAATTAATTTAATTAAATTTAAATAAAATTTTATTTTATTTAAATTTAATATGGGTAGTTCTTAAATGGATCTAATTAAGTTTAATTGGGCTCCATGGGCCTAAGAAAGCCTAGTTAGGAATTTTAAATGGGACCCATTTAGTTATTTTCTAAAAATTAAAATAACAAAATATCTCTCTCCTCCTTAGCCCCACTCTCTTCCTCACTCCCTATTGGTGTTACTCCCTTTCCCTCTCTTTCTATTGGTTGGAACACCTCACCCATATTTCAGTCTCATCCAAATTCATCAATCCTAGTCATTTAAGTTATTTGAACTTTATCACACTAGGACTCCAAACCCTACCACACCTCTTCCTCGCTCCCTATTGGTGCCTTCCATTTTTTCCTGTCTTCCTATTGGTTGAAATACCTCACCCATATCCCAGTCTTATTCGAATTCTGCAATCGTAGTTGTTTAAGTCATCTAAACTTTATCACCCTAAGATTCTAAACCCTATCACACCTCTCTCCCAAAACCCTATAAATACCCTACTAGAGAAGGGAAGAAGGGGAGATGGGAGGAAAGAGGTAGAGAAAATTCAGAGCTATAAGAAATTTAGAGATATTCAAGACTCTTTGAGTTCTTCCTTATTTTTTCTTTTCTTCAAGAAGATTTTCATACAAGATTTCTGGAAGGTCAGTTTTTTATTGTTTTCTTTTCAAGATCTATGCCACACAATATTTTAATTCTATGCTCTTTGTCTTCAATTTATTTTATATGTTCATATAGATCATGTAATCATGTTTAATTTGAGGGGATACATAACTCTGCACATATTTAGTTTCTGTCTCTCGTATTTTTATTATTTTTCTTTATTTTTTGAATCTATAAAAAATTTATAAAAATTATATTCATATTCTACACGAAATTCCATTAATTTTAGGCTCAACAACCACTAAAAAGCTTTAATATTTTGTAAGTTATGGCTGTTTGAAGTTAGGGTTCTTGTAAAATCTGATTTGTAGGATATCCAATTTGTGGAGCCCATATCTCCCTTGTTCCTTAATATTTTTTGTGTAAATCTAGTGTCTAAAATTAACTTCATAATCTTATGAATCTTTTTCAATTAGTTTTGCATTCATATTTGCTGTGATTAATGAGTTATGAATTTTACAAAAAAGTAGTGCGATTCTGTCACTTAGAAAAGTTACGATTTATGTAGACCATTCGGCTAGGGTTTTGTTTGATTTATAAATTTTATGATCTTGTATGATATGTAGGCTATCTTTTGTAAAATTTTTTATGATTTTTAGGCATGTATAACTATTTTTAAAAAATCAGATTTCTTACTACCATTAATCTGCTAGAATTTGAAAATTGTATATTTATGCATGTTCTTGTATTTTCTTGGGTTTTAATTGATATTTGATCTATTTTTCTGTGTTTTTTTAATTCAGGAAGTGTTATGAAGTGTTTGGATCATGTTAGAAGACTTAGACCATTAGGTAGTTGTAACTAATTAGGAATCTTAACCCTTTAGGAGACTAGAGTTAGAATCCAATGTAAATTGTTATTAATATTTTCTTTATTTATTTTATTTTCTTTCGTTTCTTTATTTTTTATTACAAACAAAATGGGTAAGTAGCCCTAAGGTAAGTACCAAAGAGGGTATTTGCGTGGAGCTTATATGGAGCTAAACGAGAGTAAGCCAAGGATATCATTGTTATACTAGAAGAGAAGACCCTTTTTTAAGGGTAGCTTGCCCCAATGGCAACTGCATTTACCAACAGGTAAGTAGCTCTAGACTTCTCGAATAACCATTGGTATGAAATTGTAGTAATAATAGAACTTTTATTTGATAAATTAAAATTAACTTTGTTTTTAATTTAACTGACTTTTGCATGTAATTAATTTAAATAAATACGTTGTAAATTAAAATTAATCTTATTTGTAAATTAAACTAACATTGACATGTAAAATAAATTTAATTTAATACTTGGTAATTGTAAAATAAATTTGCATGTTAGAAATCTTTATTAGGTTGTGATTGTTTAGGCTTTATGTGATATTAGAATAAATTACACATGTACATAATTAACTTAGTTCAATTATCCTTAGAGTAACTTGGTGAAAATTAATTAATTAGGTTAAATAGAAACGTAGGGTTATTTGAAATTGAATTTGTTTGTAAATTAAATTCTCAATAATAAATTAATTTTAGTCATCTGGGAAATATCATTTAAATAATTAGCAACCCCATAGATAGGAATTACTTGTGCATGAAAATTGTGTGTAAACAACAACCCTTTTATGAATTACTTGTGTGTGTAAGATTAGAATTGCATTTTTTAGGATTAAGTTTAGTAAAGGAATGATAAACAAGACTTTTAGAAACATTAGTAGAGGACTGGCACTCGAATTAACGAGGTTAGACCAGGCGTAAAGGGTGCCTAACACCTTCCCCTTACGTACCAACTATCCCGAACCTAGACATTGGGCTATGGTAATGACGGTTGTGGGAACTCTGCAAGGAGTAAGTTGCCATCCATGACCCTCGAAAGAAACACTGAATATGTCCCGGTTATTACCCGGGTGGCTCCTTTCTATCTATTTCTTCGTGGCATAAATCCTTAGTACCGTGGTAGTGTTATGGGAAGACGCTACTTACCAATGGTTTGATTCTATTAGGATTGTATGAAGTGCATGTCTAGGAAATGCTGTCTACGGAGGTGGTACTTAAGTGAGACTATTGTGACTCCATCATCTTTCCTGAGCATTACCTGGTGTGTTTTATATAATTCTAATGGATGATATTTTGCCTCACGCCCCCCTCCCTACACAGATTCAAACAACTTTTAAAATTCAGATTTGAATCACATTTAAATAATTTTTAAAATTCTGATTTGAATTAAAATTTAATTGTTTGATTGAAATTCTAATTAAACAATTTAATTAGACATAAGATGAGCTTTTAGATCATACAACAATTGCAAATTAAAAAGCCAAACCTTTGCACCACCTATGAAGCCAAACCACGCACACCATTGATGGTGTTCTTCAAGCATGCCGCCACACATCCATTGCAACCAGCAATGGATAAATCATCTCATGATCAAAACACACAATTAAATCATATAATCAACAATCTAAATGGCAAATATAGTGGTTTTGATACCAATTGAAAGAGCGGAAGTGTGAAAAACACAAGTTTATACCATTGAATTCAAAAATTTTCACCTAGGGTCACATGCATCATGCAAGATTTATTTTTATCTATTTGATTTTAATGATAAACAACATATTAAAACTCTTTTAATACGTTTTTGGATCTGTATTTGCCATTTAAGATTTTAGAATTAATCAAATTAATTTTAGAACCCTAGATTAAATCAAGAACAAACACACTAACCTCTTAATGCACTGCAGTATATTTGCGCCTTTGAGATTCGTCTTCACGACACCAGATGTTGTCCCTCTAGCTTGTCCACACTAAGAACACTTATGGCAGCCCTTGAATAGCTTCTAAAGCTTTTTCTATTATTTAGAAAATCAAATTCTGCCTTTTAAGAGATTAAAGATATAAACAGGACACTAGAAACGATTTCTAGTATTTTTAATTAAATAGATTGTTTGCTAATCTCTTGGAATAGATGAGAGATGAAGAGGAAGAGAGAATATGAGTCTCAAGAGTGGCGGCACACAATGGGAGGCAGTAGCTTTTTGTGTTTTATTTTCTCATAACAACATATATATAGCTAGGTCATCACTTAAACCCTTGCCACATGTCACCCTTTGATTGGTTCTAGGTTTAATTGACCCAATCACATTGTGCCAAGTGTCAAACCTATATTTAATCTTAATTTTAATCATCTTACATGATTAAAAGACATTTGGCAAGCTTATATGTAATGCCATGTGTCACCATCTCATGGTGCCACATGTCACCCTGTGTAATGACCAAAATGCCCCTTTATCTTAATTTTGAGTTCTTAACCCAAAATAATTATTTATCTTCTTCTAATCAATTTATATCAAATATAAATTAATTAATTAATCTCTATTAATTAATTTCTCATTAATTAAATTCATATTTAAACACTTTAAATATAAATTTAACTTATACTTTACATCCAATAATCTAGATTTGGTTTCAAGTCATGCTAGGGACCTTGCAATCTAATTGCAAACCAAACCTATTTAATTAATCAATTAATTAAATCATATTTAATTAGGTGATAACTTGTGTATGTGTGTGACTTACTACGCTCATCACTAATTGGCAATGAGATACGATATTAACTCTTAATATCATCAGAACTCTTTCTTACCATAAATGATTTCTCTAAATCATTTTATGCACCTCATAGACCATGGTTAACACCTAGCATAGCATGCCATGGCCACCCAATTAGTAATAAGGTTTACCTTAAATGAACCTGTAATCATATGTTATCATGCACTAGAATCTCTCTATTATAAAATCTCAACTCAAGCTGGAGTCATGGTTTATGTCAAACTCCATTTGCTATGAATATTATGTTCTCTTTCAATTCCAGTTCTTGATTAAAAATATTTTCTCATTAGAAACTCTTTTCTGATTAAATCTATCTATCCTAGCCAGGAACTTGAAACATCAAGAACAATTAAATGAACATAGGATTTTATCTATATTTACTTAGAGGAACAGATTCCATCTTGATCAGCACCTACCTCCATATATAACTAGTAGGAGCCAACACATGCCCATATACCTATACACAGTACAAGTATGAAAGCAGTATCAAACTTAAACTACCTATATACAAGATAACTGTGCTATCTCAGGTCTAAAGTTATATGCACTGATATGATTTATGACAAAACATTGACAATAGTAAACTCCATGTGCTTGTCATAAGTGTCACTGGTTCGGCCTACCTATCATTTATAAGTGCCTATCATGTTTGTCATATGGCATGAGACTCACCATTCCATCTTATTTATATCTCATATAAATAACTTGGGAACAAACATGAATACAATCTTTCTGGATAAGTCATGTCCTTATTATGAAGTATCCTCGATTGTGAACCTATTTATGATACTTTGTACTAGAAATACTGTCACTAATATTCTTAACAACTTAAGAATAGAATTTCTAACAAAATATCAATGGACCTTTTCTATTACACATAAATATCTTATGTAAACGGAAAAGTGAGAATGCCTTTTATTAATAAAAACATGTACAAGATACATACTAAATGATATGTTTTAGGGCATACTACTAACAGGAATTGCCCCCATCATTTGCCAGTAAAATTCAGTCATTTGCTAAAATAACACAAAATGAGGTTGGGCAGGTGCCTCAGCTGCTGGTGGAGCAGATTCTCCCCTGCCTCCAGATTCAGCCCTTGGTGGAGCACGACTCTCCACCTCTTCATCAACTGCTCTTTGAGAAGCAGGATCCATATCCTAATCAAAATAAGAAAACAAACAGATCTGCATCAGTGTCACCTCAACACTTACAAATACAATGCAATGGTATGCACTATATCTAGGCCCAAAAACACCTAAACCAGGCTCCGATACCACTAAATGTGACACCCCTTACTCATCTACAGTGTAGCCAAGCAAGATATGCCACACAGTGTGCCGGAACACCATATCTTACTTCATTACAATTTATCCTTCTTAATTTATTTATTATTGACCAAGTGCTAAATTTTACCAATTATATCATTTATTTACAACTTTGATTTATCTGAATTTTCCATAAATTTCTATAGAAAATCTGGCAGAGTGCCAGCTGTAAATTGGAAAAACAATTCTTCTAAACCTATTAAAAATACTTCCAATATGGTTTTCAAATCCAGAACTCCAATATACATACATATCAACTCAATCTCCATTTCTCATCTCAATTTTCAAAATTTTTGTTCACATCACAATTTGAATTAATTTCCTGAACAACTCCTCAACGTTTTATTTTTCAACAAAATATACTGATAATTATAATAATATGAAATTTCATATATTTGCATTATCATATGATTTCATGAGTTTGTAATTACAATAAAAACTAGTACAAAATACAACCCAAAATCCTATTATCCTACCAAGTGCACTGTAGATATGAGGTGACTCGGGACTCTGTGCAGATTTGACAAATCACCCAGTCTGAGGTCTGCTGGACTCCCCAGCTAAGTCTCCAGTACCTGCGCATGGCAAAAACGATGCACTAAGTAATTTTGCTTAGTGGTGCCAATATAAAATAAAATAGCTAAAATAAAATGGATATGCAGAATGTATACTGACATTTTATGTAGACTAAATTCCTAACAATTATTATAGTATTATTTGATTAAAATTTGGTAATGTTTATTTTGATTGCCCAAGTAACCTATGCTAGTCAACTGGACTGGATAAATGAATAAACTGGCACTGGGTACCAAGTACCTCGGGCCATACACCATCGGTCACATTGTGTCTCCTGGTGTGCAACAGAATAGCTAATAAGCTGTAGTAAATACTAAGCATAAGGCCAAGTATCACACTGATATTAGAATGGCTAAAAGCCATAAAATCACGAAATGGCATAATGCCATGTGCAGTACTGCTAACTAAACCCTATTAGCATGCCAACCTATCCAAACCAATCATTCTAGGCATACTAGGGCATTTTACACAGTTAATGATTCAATTATTTATTTTTATAATATAGAGGTCACTATTCACTTGACTAATTTCACTCAAAGGTTGACTTTTTAGTTTATAATAGATTTCTTAAAACTAAGTTCACCAAGATAACACATTTTAGTTTACAAAAGTGTTGGCAGTAGTTGCCAAACAATACTTAAAACCAATAGAGAATAATTCAGAAATTTCAGTTTTGAGTGTTAAAGTTTATTGTTCCATTAGGCCATTCTATAGTGAGAATTTGGCCAAATATTCTTCACCAAAATTGTTCCTTATTATGTCTAGTTTCATTTCCTTTTTTGAATCACTCCATTTGGAGTTTTGTAGCTCAAGTTATGGCCTAAACACCATAACTGGCTGGATTGCAATTTTTCTAGAATTTCTTAGCAGAATCAATTCAACAGTTTTTTGTACACTGATTGCAGGTCCGTTTTTGAACATGTTATGGTCAGAATTTGGGTTTGTTTTCTTCATCAACGTTGTAGGGATATGTCTCAGCTTTCTACTGGTAAAATTTCAGGTCAATTGAACTTTTCTACACTGAGTTATGACCATTTGAACAAATATTGTTCATTTGGTCATTTTCCAGGGACAGCATGTTAGTTACCCGGATTAGGGTAGTTTTTAGGTCAATTTAGTTTGGTTTTTTGGGTAGGATTTCTTCACCAAAGTTGTGCCATTATAGGTCTAGTTTCATGTCCAATTGGCCTTGTACCAATTGCACCTATACCTTTCAAGTTATAGCTACCCAAACTTGCTGGACTCACACCCAGCACTGCAGGTCACCAAGGGCAGCATGCCTAAGCTCAATTCCATTGTCCTAAATCACTTCAATTCCTCCTCACACATAGTAAGATGGTCACTAATTGACCATTACAATGTTCATTCACCATTACATGAGCAAACCCTAATTTTGTTCAAGTGTCCAAGTTTTCAAGTTCCATTCATGCATTACACTTGCACTTAAATGTTTAAACACTCATCTCATGTCAAGGGCAGCTCACATACCACTTTGTTTCAAGGAAATTCATGAAACCCTAACCATCCCTAAGCTGGAAAAATTATAGGGATGAACACACATAAATTATATTCTATTTTTTTTACAATTTCCACTTGACTCATAGCCTTAAACATGAATTAAGCAAGAAAAGGCGGAGATTGGACACTAACCTTGAATGGAGTCAATTCCATGCTTACAACAACTCTTCCTTTTTACTTCCTTTTGCTCCTAAAATCTTCTCTAAGATGAAAGAGTAAGGTTTTGTGTTGGGAACTTAGGGTTTGGTCGAAGAAAAACCATGGAAATGAAGCTTTGGAAAGCTTGGCAATGGAGGAGAGAGGTAAGGGATATGGTGCGGCTTGGAAAAGGAGGAAGATGGCTGGTGGTTTGTTCTAGATTTTGACTTCTTTTTTCTCTTTTTAATGTATTATGAATGTATTTATTGATTATTGATTGGCCAAAGAGTTTTTATAACCTCATGCTTACTTAATGCTTATGTAATAAATCTAATTTACTTTCATTTTCTTTTCTTTCCTTTTCTATTAATTTTTAATAAAATTTTCATCAATGTTTGTTCATATTTTATGTCATATAATTCACTTACTCAAATGGACAAGTTGGTCAAAAATCATCTCTGAAGACGAAATGACCAAAATGCCCTCCGTTTGGCTTAACGAGCTAAAATTATGTGTACCGATTAATTAAATTTTCCTTGTGTTTTCTTAGCATTCTATTATCATTGAAACCCCAATAATCCTTCCCTGAGGTTCCAAAAATTATTTCATAAAGTTTTCCCCGAGTTTAGGGCTTCTAGCTGCGAGGACCGCAACTTCCCACTGGGTTACCCATCACTAGGGCCCTGACTAATTTAACTTAGTTGTATTTTATTTCTAAAATTTTTCCTACATTTTTCTTATTAATATTTGAGTTAATTATGGCTCCTCACTTTAGTTTAAATATTTTTCCAAACGTTCTAGCTATCCGTACCAACATTGGTCACCTGAACAGAAGAATGTGCAGAATTGCTACAGTGAGGGTGTTACAAAACATGCACTAACCTTTAATGGATACTTCTTAACCTTGTGAGAACTTCCTTATTTCTTCTTTCCTTGGCTGCCTATAGACTTCCCAAGGTCTGGGGACAAATTTTTGTGAAGTGGACTTAGAGTTTTGTGGTGAGAATGGAATAGATTCAAAGCTTGGAAGAAGGAAATCAATGGAGGAAAAAAGGGAAAAGGGTTCAGCCATGGGAGAAGGTTGAAGAAGATGAAGTTGAGTGGGTGAGTTTTGTCACCTTATGCCTATATATACCCCACTAAAATATATTTATTAATTATAATAATTAAAGTTTTAATATTTCTAATAATTCATTTTATATTCCTTTAATTACTTTACATGTAGTTTCATGTTTTCATGAGATTTTTCAAAATTTTAATGTCTCTCATTTTAATGACATTTAGGTCAAAAGTCAACTCTATGTGCCAAATGACTACAATGCCCCTCTTTAGGTTATAGTGAAACTTTTTCGGTAATACTGACTAAATCCCTGACTCGATAGTTTCTTTAATTTTTATACTGTCTATTTCATTTTTATTTTCATCTGTACCAATTAATAAATTTTCCTAAATTTTCTATGACATTTTTAATGTCATTTATACCTCAATAAACCTTTAATTAAGTCCCAAAAATTATTTTCTAGGGTTTCTCATAGGTGTAGGGTTGGCAACTATCTACGCAATGACTTCTCAGTACGGTTACCCATTGCTGGAACCTCGACTCATTTAACTTAGTTGCATGTCATTTACTTTATTTTCTCTTAATTTTTCTTATATTTTCTTAACATTTATTCCATCAATTTATGCTTCCTCACTCTAGTTTAAGTGTAGTTCTAGACATTCTAGCTGTTCGAACAGACGTTACTCATTGGAATAGTAGAACGTACGGACCACCTACAGTGAGGGCGTTGCACCGTTAGTCTCAGAAGGAGCAAAAAACATAGTTAAAGTCCTGACAAAACTCAAATAGCGAGTATATCATAGAAAGTGTTATATTCAAACTTCACTTCTTTACTTCATATGAGTTGATATACTTTGATGGACTTTGGAAGTACCTTTGGCTGTGACACCCCTTACCCGACTACAGTGTAGCCGAGCAAGTTATGCCACTCAGTGTGCCGAGCATTCTATTTTATCTTAATTCATTTTTATTCTTCCTTTTGAATATAACTTGTGAAATATAATTTATTTAAGCCATTTATCGAAATTATAATTTATTTAAGGTTCCGAAAATTTTAAAGAAAATCCGGCGGAGTACCGGCTAAAAATGGAGAAAACAGTTCTTCGGAACCTGTGAAAAACACTTCCAATATTCATATATTCGTATTCAATTACTCTCAAACTCCAATAATCATCATCTCAACATTTGTCAACCATTCATTTCTCAATTTCAATTTTCAATCGTTCATCTCATTTGATAATCATGTAACAATCACATATCAATATTCACTTTTCCATTTACAAACACAAATTTACATTATTTACATGAAAATTAAAATACATTACATAAGTTTCATTACATATGAGAAAATCAAAATTTATTACAGAATGCCAAAATGACACCTAGTGCCCTACCAATGCACTGCAGAAGTTGAGGTGACACGGACACTATGCGTAATCGCGTGAATGCCTTTACCCAACTGTGGTCTACCGGGCCCTCTGTCCAAATCTTTCAGCACTACGCGTGGCAAAAGCGACGCGCTAAGCATAAAGCTTAGTGGTGCCAATAATACAAGAAAATACAATATGCAAATAAAAATAATAATTTCCTTGCTATTGCGTTCATAAGAAATGAATAATTACTAACTTATTGTGTAGTCGAGGGCTAATCATGTTTCATGATATTAACTTCTTCATGCATTTCGTTAATTATTTTCTTCATGATATTGAGCTTCTTTGTATTTTTGTAATCATTCCTGATACTTAATTTTCGTATTTTCTTTAATAATCAGTTCAATCACAGTTATACTTTTCCATGCCCAAGTAACCTATCTTCGACGATCGGATCGATAACGGGTCGTTGGCACTGGACACCGCGGTGCCTCGGGCCGTCATACCATGGGACGCAGAACGTCAACCACGTATGCAGTCAGTATGGCTAAAAAGCCATGATATCACATAATTGGCATAAAAGCCATGAATACAGGCATAAAAGCCATGAATACGGGCATAAAGCCATGAATACAGGCAAAAGCCATGAATACAGGCATAAAGCCTTTCGCAGTACTGCTAAAACAATACCCTATTGGCATGCCAACCTATCCAAACCAATCACATTAGGCCTACTAGGGCATTTTGCGCTTTTAAGTTTCACAATTTTTGAATTTCAAGTTTTCATGTCACTATTCATTTCATTAGTCAACTAAAATGTTGACTTTTGCATAAACCATAGGTACATTGGTTTTAGTACTCCCAACATACCACATTTTGTATTCAAAACTTATTGGTTTTGGTCACTTTCTCAAAGCTTAGGTCATTTTGGCAAAATTGCCAATTTTTGGTTTTGGTGTCACTATTCACCTCATTGGTCAACAAAAATGTTGACTTTTGGATAGAAAATAGGTGTATTGGTTTTAACACCCCAAACATACCACATTTTGTATTTAAAACTTGTTGGTATTGGTTGCCAATACCATTTCTAAGTTTAATGCTAATTGAACAAAATTTTCAGATTTGGTGCTTCAGATTTTCTGTTCCATTTGTTATTTTTACAGTGGGAATTTGAGGAAATGGTAAACATCAAAGTTGTTCCTTATTCTGTCTAGTTGAATTTCCTTTTTTGAATCACTCCATTTGGAATTTTGTAGCTCAAGTTATGGCCAAAATAAGTTTACTATTTACGTGTACTGTTCCTGCTGAAATTTTGGGTTTTGGCAGATTTTGGTCCAACTTTGGTCAGTAATTTGACCAAGTTAAGTTCATAATTTGGTCTAACTTTCTTCATATGAAATTTTCTACCATGCCTTAGGTTTCCATCGGTTCAAGAATCGCCTAAATCCTAGTTTTCTAGAGAGAGTTATAGCCATCCAAACATTACTGTTCAAATGTAAATCTGCAGAGTTGCAGGTTTGATAACTCAACTTTGTTCAATAATTTGAATGGGTTAATGGCATAATTTGGGGTAGGTTTCTTCATGAAAGTTGTTTGTCTATATCATATCTTGTTACTGTAAAAATTTCAGGACAATTGACCATATCTACAGTGAGTTATGGCCAAATGAACAGTTACTGTTCATTTGGTCATTTCTGCAGGTGCTGTTGCAGGGTATCCGGATTGGGGCCAACTTTTGGTCCTCTTGCTTTGGTCTTTTGGGCATGGTTTCTTCAGAAAAAATGTGCCATTATAAGCCTAGTTTCATGTCCAATTGGCCAAACACCAATTGGACCTACACAGCCAAAGATATGGCAGTCCAAACAGGCTGGACTCACAGCCTTATTGCTGCTGTCACTAGGCAGCCTACCAATTGGGTTTGTAACACTTTAGTTCACTTCAAATTATGATTAACTTGCCTCAAATGGTCACTAATTGACCATTAGGATGTTCACTCACCATTTCACAAGCAAAGTCTAAGTTTCTCTCCCAAAACCCTAGCTCAAATTCAAGGTTCACACAACACACACCAATTAAACATACTAATCACACTTCTCGTCATAACCAAGCAAGTTATCCATTTTATTTGCAATAAACACTTCAAATCCTACTCCTACACAAGCTGGCTGGATTCTTAGTCTAACATATATCCATCAATTTCAACATTTATCATGTAATCCTAGTGTAACTCACTTTATTTTCATCATTTATCATGTAATTCTAGTGTAATTCACTTTATTTTCATCATTATAAGAGGAAGAAGTAAGAATTTAGCACTAACCTTAGGAGGGAAGAATTTTCTCTTAGCCAAACTTTAATTTTCCTTCACTTTCTTGGCAGCCAATCACTTGCTCAAGATGTAATATTAAATTTTTATGAAGAAAGGTAGGGATTTTATGGTGAAAAATTCAAAGTTAGCAAGGTGTAATGAAGGATAACAATGGTGGAAATGGGAGAGGTGGCTGCTGGCTGGTTTTGGGAGAGAAGATGCAGATTTTGTTTTTCAATTTTTGTCTCAATTATCTCCTTTTAAAGTGCTAGTTGAAATTTGATTGGTGGAGGGCATTGCAATGACATCATGTGATGTCATTATTCTCAATTTCTTTCATTTTTCTTTTCTTTTCTTTTCTACTCATTTTCAATTCAATTTTAGCAATATTTATTGATATTTTAGATTATAATAATTATTTACTTAACTGGACAAGTCGACCAAAAATCACCTCTGAAGTCGAAATGACCGAAATGCCCTCCGTTTGGCTTAACGGGTCAAAATTGTCTGTACCGATTGAAAAATTTTTCTAAATATTTTATTGGCATTCTAATGCCATAGGAACCTCAATGACCCTTTTCTGGAGTCCCAAAAATTATTTTATGAATTTTTTTCCGGGTCTAGGGCTCCTCGTTGCGAGAACCGCAACTTACCTCTGGTTACCCATCGCTTGGGCACCGGCTCGTTTAACTTGGTTGTGTTTTATTTCTAAAATTTTTCCTAAATTTTTCTTATTAATATTTGAGTTAATTTTGGTTCCTGACTTTAGTTTAAATATTTTTCCGGACGTTCTAGCTATCCGGACCGACACCGGTCACCGGAACAGTAGAATGTACGGAGTTGATACCGGGAGGGTGTTACATTGGCATTGTTCCCAAACTCCACCAAAGTGGATGGCAAATTGTAGACAACTATTTTTTACCCCCTTAAATGCATAATTTGTAGAGACAGTGAGGAACCCTGTGATGAAAATACGACTAGAAAGTGAGGAATCATAAATTGGGCTTAATATAATATTTTTCAAAGTTTTATATGGATCTAGGAAAAATTTAATTAAGTTAGATTGAATAATGAAACCCTTTACACTTTTAATTTCAACAATTAAATGAAAGTGAGCTTGTATATTTTGGGTTTTATTAAAGGGATAAAAAAATTTAAAAAAATTAAAAAAATAAAAATAATATAAAAGTAAGAAAAAAAAAGAAAAAAAAAAGGGATGTACATACAGTTGGTTAAGAAGATATGTACATATCCTTTTTTTAATTTTAATTTTATTTATCTTTTTAAAATTCTAAACCTAACTAGATTAGGTTAAGTTACAAGAATTGCACATAGTTCTCTACATTTGGACACCATTCACCATGAATTTTATATAGTTTTAGGCTAACTAATTTAAATAATCACCAAAATATTTTATTTTCTTGCATTTCTATCATTCTTGCATCCCACAATTCCAAGGAAATTAACCAAAATGTTTCTGATTGGGCACCTATAATCTCTCTCAATTGCAATTTCATTACTTTTATTATTTATGTATTTTCATCATGTAATTATTAGATTTAGGACTTGAAAATAATTTTAGAACATTTATTGGGTTGCTTTCACATGGAATAGCCCTTGACTTGCTAAAAATGTTGTTTTGTATGTTTAGATAATAATTTTTGAAGCTATAACGTCAATATGGATGATTTTTAAGATACCTAAATTTGTAAATTTTGTTTAAGGGTCAACTCCTACTGATTTTCTATCATTCTTTTTTCAAGTGATTGTTTAAGATGTCTAATTTATTCTCATATTTTTAGATTTGCAAAATCCTTGGTAGATTGGTGTGAGTAAATTTTGAAAATTTATTGTGTAATTTGTCTATATTTTGGTTTTGGTTAATTCAATTAATTTCCCTTATTTGAATTTGGATAGAATAATTATTTTCTTTTTACCATGTTTAAGTTTGATATGTTAGGTACCTTCTAATAAATGTTTGTTGTTTTTAGTGATGTTTTAGTATTTTTCCTTGATTTTACAATGTTGCTACCCAATTTTAGGATTTTAGCATGTAGACATACTGGTCAACTTTAATTTTTTTTTTTGGTATCAAATTTGAGTGTTTTTGTTTTTTCCATGTAAAAGTTTGGTGTGTTTAGGACTTTAGGTAAATTTTCTAGATTTGTTTGATGTGTTTTGTATTTTCTATGGATTTTATAAAGTATCTCTACAAATATGAAATTTTCCAGATGTAAGTTATTTTAGTTACAATTAAACTTTTTTATTTTTTTAATTAATTTTCACTTTTTTATTAATTAATTGGTGATAATTATACATATTAAATATGTTAGAATTAGGATTAAATGATTGGTTTAGTTTAGGAGACTTTGATTGATTAAAATTAATTACAATCTTACTTTGATTTAGTTTAATTTATTTTCATAATGTAAATTAATTAAATGAGTCAAAGCCCACTAAAGGAGCCCAAAACTGAAATTACACAGGAAGAAGGTGTGCAAATGGATTTTTGACAGACTAAAATGAAGACTTGGAAATTCAAAGCCTTTTGCATGAGGTTAATGGGTTTAAGGCCTTGTAATAATTGTAGGTTAATTTATTTAATTTTTATTTTTATGAATGTGTGGCCATTTTAAGGTTTTTATTCTTTATTTTCCTCCCACTTTCTTTAGTTTAGGACTTTCATGTTATTTTAATTATTTTGAATATTTTCAAATGGACCTTTGGCATGTAATGGACTTAACAAAGATGCATATAAGGGAACATGATAATTAATGGGCTTAAATACATAACCTAGAAACATTAATATGTTTAGGATCCTCCTCTTCCTATTTTGTATATACTTTACATTAAAATGCTTATGATTTTTTTTTTCTTTTATATGCTATGTATGATATGAAAATTGACTTGGCATGTAATTAACCTAGTTAAGTATACATGTAGTGTAAGATGGCAAATAAGCTAATTTTTTTAACTTAGAAACATCACATGATAGGACTTTCTATGAGCATGTACCAACTTGTTTATTTTGAATGGTTTATTTGTTTGAATTAATTATGTGTGTAACTTTAGACTTGCATAAATGTATGTTAGGGAAATTAATAAAAGAAATAATAAAACATACTTTAGGAATCATTAGTAGAGGCCAGCACTTATTCTAAGGTAAGTTTAGGTGGAGAGGTCCCTCTCTTATACCCATTTTCCTAAATCTAGGCCATTGGGCTTATGATAAAAAGAAGGGTAGTGGACCTCTCCAAAGGGTAAGTTACCACCCATGTTCCTTCTATGATTTTGTCTCGGTTATTACCCAGGTGGTGACTCATTCCCTCTACCTTAGTGGCATTAATATCCTAGCATCATAATAGTGTTATAGGAGATGATGCTAAACTAGGTTCAAGGCTCCCACATTCTATAAGTGCAGAAAGGTTAGTGGGAGTAACCTTTTTTTTCTAACCTTATGTATGGATGACATATTTTTAAACAAAAAGCAATTTTGTACTAGCAACTGTAAAGTTTAGTTGTATTAAGTCTTTCTCCTTAAAAGACTTTGGGAAGGAAACCTATATTCTTGTTTTTGGATCTATACAGATAGAGTAAATAAGAATAATAGGATTCTCCTATGGATCAACAATTGGAAAAATGTTGAAACGATTCAACTTACTTGATTATAAGAGGATTGTTGCATAAAAGGCATAATATCCCACTTTCTTAAGGAAAGTCTTCTAAGACTCCTAAAGAGAGAAGCTAAGCATGCTAAATTTTGTACAAAGCAGGGTATTGCATATGCTATAAGTGATTAGCAAATGCCAATCACTCTCAAGTTTGGAATACTAGGTGTTTGTCAAAATTATTTCTAAATATTTTGGAAGCATTTGGGATATTAATCTTGATAAAAGTAGAAAGCAATTTGCAACTAATAAAGTTTACATATTTTTGACTTTTAGTAAAATGGTAAGTGTAACACCCCTATTTGTATAGCCTGGTATATTTTACTATTCCGGTGATCGGTGTCGGTCCGAATAATTAAAGGGATTAGAACCACATCTAAGACAACTAGATAAGCTCTGAACACAAATAATTAGTAATTGTCAATTAGTTAAGTATAAATAAGAAAAATAGAACATAATAAGTTAAATGAGTCGAGAGTCACAGCGATGGGTGACTTTCTCAGAAAGGACTGCGAGGTCGATTTAAACTCAAATTTCGAATCGTAAAATGTGACGCCGCGGTCCTTAGGACTATTGCGAACACAGTGGAAAAGAGAAAATCACAAAAAAGAATTGTTAAGCCGGTCAAATAATTAAGTCAGGAATCCGGAAGAAATATTGAATTATTTGCAAACCGGATCGAACTAGCGAGGGGCAATTTGGTCAACTGACCCCTGGAACTGATTCCTAACCTAACTGTCAAATAAAATCAGAGAAAAAAAAAATTTTGGGATCAAGAATTAAATTAAAGAACCAATGGAAAAATAAATTCAAAAGTAAAAAAAAAAAAAGAAAAAGTTTATGACATCACCTTCCATGACATCATGGATGACCTCATAAATAATTATTAAATTAATGAATTTATTTTGACCAAGTCAAAAATGAAGATAAAACCAAAAAAATGAAAAAAGAAAATTATTCTTCTTCCTCACCCAAAGCCAGCTCATCTCTCTCCTCACCCTCTCCCTCTCTAAAACTCCATTAGAGCTTGATTTTAAGCTTTTCAAACTCTCCAAATTTCTAAAGAAAACTTGCTATTACAACTAGATAAGAAGATTGAAGGAGAAAAGAAAGGGAAAAAGATAGAGAATTGAAGGATTTGAAATTTAAAGAAAGGTTAGTAAGCTAAACTTGAAATTTCTAGTTTAATTATTGTGTTTATAGTTGAATAAACTTAGAAATTATGAAAACATGAAAAAAATCATACTTATAAGTAACCCCAAGAGAATTCGGGCAATATGGGAATATTGAGGTTCATAGAGTTTTAATGGAATTAAACATGTTAGAATGTTTGAATGAGTTGAGAAATTATGTTTATATGCTTTGAATTAGTAAAATGTAACAATTTATGGAAGTTAGGGTTTTGGACCTAGGGTTTAGGAGATAAAATTTTGAGAATTGGTCAAATGCTGTGTTTGATCTTGTTTGAACTGAAAAATGGTTATGTATGACCAATTGTGGTGTGTTGAAAGTGTTGGAACCAAATGGAAATTCAGATTGGTTATGGACATTCTGCAGGCAGCATGACCAAGGTCCCTTTCAGGGACCAAAACTAAAAATTTACAAACCTAATTGGTGTGAGGCCAATTGGGAATGAAACTAAACACAAAATGGCACATTTTTCATTTTGGAATCATGCCCAGAAAGTGACCATAGCATAGTAAACAAATTGGCCAAATCCGGATTAGGCAATCTGACCTGTACAAAAATGACTAAATGAATAGTATTTGTTTATTTGCCATAACTTGGGTAGGTAGGTCCAAATGACCTGAAATTTTACCAGTAGAAATTTGAGACATAGCCCTACAACTTTCATGCGGAACATAAGTCCAAATTATGCCCTTAACCAAGTTATTTAGCCACCCAAAGTTAGTGACCTAAAACTGCCAGAACCAAGTTGGTGCCCAGAAAATCTGGGTTAGGCCAATCGAGTCGGCCATGTTCAAATGGCTATAAATTGAGCTACAAAACTCCAAATGGAGTGATTCAAAAAGGGAAATAAAGTTAAGAAAATAAGGAACAATTTCTATGAAGAAAACTTAGCCAAATTCTAATAGCAACATAACCAATAGAATAGTGAAAAACAAGACACCAATACTGAAAATGTGCAATTTTACCTAAAAGACTTAAAATTTGAGAAAACAACCAATACCAACAAATTAGGTAACCAAAATGTGTTATGTGAGTGAAATTGGAATTCTCATACCTATTAAGC
Organism: Hevea brasiliensis; assembly: GCF_030052815.1. Classification (NCBI taxonomy): domain Eukaryota; kingdom Viridiplantae; phylum Streptophyta; class Magnoliopsida; order Malpighiales; family Euphorbiaceae; genus Hevea; species Hevea brasiliensis. Next base: position 46,511,214 of record NC_079498.1, read on the forward strand.
ATTAGAAAGTTAATAAATTGACTTGAATAGTGTCATGAATAGTAACCCCAAAATACAAATTTTAAAGAACGTTAAGTTTAGCATATTACAGCTACGTATAAGCAGATTTGAATTTATTTTTGGAGTTATGATAAATTGTGATACTGAAACACTGTGAAACTATATGTTTCAGTGGAAAGGAATACCGAGAAAGAACCCGAGGTGTCGAGTCAAGGCCAAGAGGCGACTCATATAAGGTTTGTGCACAACATAGAGTTTCTGTAAATTTTCTTCCGCAAATTATTTTTTAATGAATTGAGATATTAAATTGTGACACAATTGGATTGAAATGTTTATATGCTTTTGATTTAAATTGTTGAAAGATTTATTGTTTGTGTTTAAAATGATAATAAATGTTTAGTAAATTGTTAAGATAGTTTTGAAACCACAGTATCATGACCATATATTTGAATACCTCACTAGCACGATTAGAGGGGGAAATCAGTTTCGAATTTTGATTCCTTCTCTGGCTGAAGTGTTGAGGTGTGTGCCAGTAGAAGAAGAAAAAGAATGGGTTCCCATATATTTGAGCTAGCTAGCCTTGTGATGTGACTTCTCGTAAGCCTCTAGCTGTTGAGATGATTATTGTTTCGATTGGCATGAAATAACTGTGTGTTTTTATGAAATTTGTTTTGAGACTTTCGAAATAAAATTGTTTGGATTAAAATTTTGTAAATCATATTTTGAATTTATATCTCATGTTCAGCTAAATTTGTGAATAAGTATGATTTAAATTCCGCATAAAGATTATTTTAGTATGTTGTGCACCACTGAGTCATAGTACTCGGCGATGGCTGTTATTGCTGTCGTAGATATAGAGACTAGAGGAGCAGCAGAGTGAGCTGCTAAGGATTGTGGAGCCACCTTCCCTGAAGTTCTATCGGTTATATTTTATACCCTGATTGTAATAATTATTTTGATGCATGTAAATGTATGTACATGTAGAACTGATAATGAGCAGTTATATAAAGTTTGTAATAAAATTAGTTTGGATTTTTCTAATGTAAATTTTGGTTGAATGTAATTTGTTTTAATTTTAATGAAGTATGAATGAAAGTATTTTGTTTTAATTTGAATGAAATTACTTAGTATTATTTTGGATGTTATTTGAATTGGAAATTACTGATTTGAATTTTTGGAATTTGAGAAAAGATGTTGAGATTGGTTGTGATGGAGGTTGATTTGATGAAGTTGATGAGATAAATCATTGGAAGTGCTTTTTATAGGTATTTGAAGAACTGTTTTATTAAAATACAGACGGCACTCTACCGAAATATTTCTAAAATTTGCAGAAAAATAAAAAGGGACAAAAATTTTAACTAGTTTACAAACTCTAATTAAATGTTTTAATACGTATAAGAAAATGCTCACCACTTCTAAAAAGTAAGAAAATGATTTTAAAATCCCTTGTAGGGTACTTAATGAGTTATCGGTAGGTGAAGTTCGGTAGTTCATTAGGTATTCTACGAAATCATGTTATGCCTTACAGAGGGGTAAGGTGTGACATGTTTTAGTGGTATCAGAGCAAACTTTTGAAGCATGTTTTAACTTGTGAATTTATGTCTTTTCTTTGTTAAGTGTAACTGCTCAATGTCCTTATTTGTTACATACAGTGCATTACATCATAAATATGAACTAACGAAGGGAATCTCCTTGTGTTATTTGTTTAAGAGATATCCTAACTTCAGACTGATATGGAAGAAGGGGATCGCTCGGTTGAGTAATCTGTTGAAGCTAAGGCATAAGGGGAAGCCCTAGCTCTACAGAATGTCAGTGACACCAGCCCCACAAATGCCGTAGTTTTCTGCATAGTTTGCACAGCAGATGGCGGCAATATTTGAACAAATGGCTAGAGATATGCCTGCTCAAGTTCCACCCTAGACTACTGTGGTGCAACCTCAAGCTCTTGCTAGACAGTATGAAAAGCTGTTGAAATATGGGGCGATAGAATTTAAGGGTACAATAGACCCACTAGAGGTAGAGCAATGGCTGAAAAGAATGGACAGAGTGTTCAAGAAGTTGCACTGCCAAGATGAACTAAAATTCGAGTACTCAGTATCGCTACTGCAAAGGGATGCATATGATTGGTGGAAGACCATCCCCCTCAACTTGGCTGAACCACTAGTACTGACCTGGGATGACTTCATCAGAGATTTCAGACAGAAATGCATTCTAGATGCATATGTTGATCATAAACTATAAGAATTTCTGAGTTCGAAGTAAGGTAACAGAATAGTGGCATAATATGAGAGGTAATTCTCTGGCTTAAGCCACTATGCTGGGAGTCTCCTTTCTACCAGCAATGAAAGGTGTAAGAGATTTGAGACAGGTTTGAAGCCCAGCCTACAGATGCAAGTAGTGGGATTTAGACACAATAATTTCTCAGAGCTCATTTCTCAAGCACTTGAGTTGGAAAGAATTGAATCAGAAGCGACCCCAACAAAAGAAAAATCAGAGAAAGCTAAAAAATCAGAGAAAGACAAGGGGGAAAAGTTAGAGAGCAAAGTCCTAGTGATACCTCTGGAAAGAAGAAGAAATTTGGGGGACCTAGCAGAGGTCGAGGTGGAAGGTTTGCAAGGGGCAGATTCTCTGGACAGAGACCCCCTACATCTGGTCAGTAGTCGAGCAGGGGTTCACAACCTCCCCGCCCCTGTGAGACTTGTGGCAAGATTCATGAGGGAGAATGATATTGGGCAACAGGAGCCTATTTAACTGTGGAGGCAAGGGCCATCTTGCTAAAGACTGTACTAGTGCCCCTAGATTCGGTCCAGCTCCTACTACTGTTGAAGGATCTATTCAGAGTCCTGCTCCCAGAGGTTCACAACCGGTTGGCAGAGGAAGAGGCAGAGATAGAGGCAATGCTTCTGGCAGTCAGGGTAATGTTGGTCAGTCAGCACAAGGAAGTGCTTCAGCCAGGGTTTATATGATGAGACAGTGAGAAGAGGCTGAAACTTTTGATGTTGTAGCTGGTACATTCTCTATCTTTGATCAAGATGTATTTGTATTGTTTGATCCAAGTTCAACCCACTCGTATGTTAGTGCTAGCATAGTCAGTTCACTTGCTGTTCCGTGTGTCAAAATGGGTTTTGAAGTGCTAGTAACTAGTCCATTAGGACAAGAGGTTCGGGTCAACAGAATCTATAGAGACTGTACTTTGGTAATACAAGGACATGTTTTTCTGTCAGATTTGATTAAAATGCCCTTCAGAGATTATGATATTATCTTGTGCATGGATTGGTTAGCCAAGCATCACGCCATGATTGACTATAGATTGTAGACAGTCACTTTTGGTCTCCCTCTGTATGGTGATGTGGTAATACATGGGGAGAGGAATTTACTGCCATCAAACATCATGTCGGCTGCACTAGCTAGAAGGATGATCAGAAAGGAGTGTGAAGCATACTTGGCACATGTGATAGACACCCAAGTGGGGAGTACGACACGAAGAGACATCCATACTGTATGTGACTCTCTGGATGTGTTTCCTGATGAATTGCCAGGATTACCTCCAGAAAGAGAGGTGCAGTTTGAGATTGATGTTATGCTTGGTGTGGACCCAATCTCCATAACACCATATAGAATGGCACCAGCATAACTAAAAGAGTTGAAAGTGCAGTTGCAAGAGCTGCTTGATAAGGGTTTTATCTGCCCTAGTGTGTCACATTGGGGAGTGCCAGTGTTGTTTGTTAAGAAGAAAGATGGCACTCTCTGCTTATGTATTGACTATCGGCAGTTGAATAAGGTGACAATAAAGAATAGATATCCATTGCCTCGCATTGATGACTTGTTTGATTAGTTGAGGGGTGCAGCTGTGTTCTCCAAAATTGACCTAAGATCAGGTTATTATCAGCTGAAACTATAAGAGTAGAGTATTCCTAAAACTGCCTTTAGAACCCGCTATGGCCATTATGAGTTCTTAGTCATGCCATTCGGGTTGACTAATGCTCCGGCTGCTTTTATGGATCTGATGAACACTATCATCAGATCATACCTCAACCAGTTTGTTGTGGTATTCGTAGATGATATATTGGTCTATTTGAGGAGTTCAGAAGAGCATGATAGACATCTGCGGATTGTACTGCAGACTTTGAGGGAGAAATAGCTATACGCCAAATTGACAAAGTGTGAATTTTGGCTGAAGGAAATATCCTACTTGGGGCACGTAGTATCAGTAGAGGGTATCAAGGTAGATCCAAGTAAGATAGAAGCTGTCCTTAATTGGAGGCACCTAGAAATATCACCGAGATTTGCAGTTTTTTGGGTTTAACCGGATACTACCATCGTTTTGTGAAAGGAATCTCCATGTTGGCATCTCCATTAACTAAGTTACTTTGAAAAGATGTGAAATTTCAGTGGACGGGTAAATATCAATAAAGTTTTGATGAATTAAAGAGATGTTTGACTGAGGCTCCAGTCTTGACTTTACCTACTCCGGGTAAAGAATACACAGTTTACAGTGACACTTCTCATAATGGGTTAGGCTGTGTATTGATGCAAGATCAAAATATCATTGCCTATGGATCATGCCAGCTGAAACCACATGAGAGAAATTATCCAACACATGATTTGGAGCTTGCAGCTATTATGTTTGCTCTTAAGATCTGGAGACACTATTTGTATGGGGAGAAGTGCTACATCTACACAGATCATAAGAGTTTGAAGTATCTGGGCACTCAGAAGGAGTTGAATTTGAGACAGAAGAGATGGTTAGAGTTGATAAAAGACTATGATTGTCTGATAGACTATCAGCCAGGGAAAGCTAATATTATGGTTGACGCCTTAAGTCGCAAGACTATGGCAAGTCTCGGGTTACTCCTTTGTCTATGGTACATGAGTTTAAATCATTACATGCCAGCTTCGAGATTAATGATGAGGGGCAGACAGCAGTTGCATGGCATGTACAGCCAATGTTGATTGATCAGATCAGAATGGTTGCTTAGAATGAACAAAAGTATCAGAAGTTGGTAGAAGAAGTCCGGCAGGGCAAGAAACCAGAATTCTCCATAAGAGATGACGGTCTATTGCTACACTAGGGTAGAATGTGTGTTCCTAATGATATTGATTTGAGGCAAATCATTTTGAAGGAAGCACATGAGTCTCCTTTTGCCATGCACCCTGGTGGCACAAAAATGTATAGAGGGCTAAAGGAGCATTACTGGTGGATGGGTATGAAAAAAGATATGGCAGAATTTGTTTCCAAATGCCTAACTTGTCAGCAAGTGAAGGCAGAGCATCAAGTACCAGCTGATTTGTTACATCCACTACCAGTACCAGAATGGAAATGGGAGAGAATAACAATGGATTTGTGATGGGACTTCTGAGGACACAGAAGAGTCATGATGTAGTATGGGTCATTGTTGAAAGACTGACCAAGTTTGCTCATTTTGTGCCAGTTCGGATGGACTATAGTTTAGAAAGATTGGCTAGGTTATACATTGATGAGATAGTAAGACTGCATGGAGTGCTAGTATCCATTGTATCTGACCGAGATCCTAGGTTCACTTCTAGATTCTGGGGTAGTCTTCAGATAGCCCTAGGAACTAGATTGAACTTCAGTACAGCATTCCACCCACAGATAGATGGCCAGTCTGAGAGGGTAATTCAGATATTGGAGGACATGCTACAGGCTTGTGTGATTGAATTTGAGGGTAGTTGGGATATACACTTGCCTTTGATTGAGTTTGCTTACAACAACAACTACCAATCAAGCATTGGGATGCCTCCATATGAAGCTTTGTATGGCAGAAAGTGCAGAAATCCCCTATGTTGGGATGAAGTAGGTGAAAGGAAGATGATTGGGACCGAAATTGTTTAGCAGACCAAGGAGAAGATCAGGGTGATCAGAGATCGACTTTAGACTGCATCAGACCGTCAGAAGTCCTATATTGATTTATAGAGAAGAGATATTGAGTATGCAGTGGGTGAGAAAGTATTCCTCAAGGTTTCCCCTTAGAAGAGAATTATGAGATTCGGCAGGAAGGGGAAACTGAGTCCTCGTTTCATTGGGCCATATGAGGTTTTAGAGAGAGTGGGTCCTTTGGCATATCATTTGGCATTACCTCCAGAGTTGGAGAAGATACATAATGTCTTCCATGTATCTATGTTGAGGAGGTATCAATCAGACCCATCTCACGTACTACCAGTGGAAGAAATTGAAGTGAATCCAGACCTCACATATGAGGAAGAACCCATAGAGATTCTGGCTTATGATGTGAAGCAGCTACGAAACAAGAAAATACTATTGGTGAAGGTGTTGTGGAACCATCTATAAAACCCTCACTGTAGCAATTTTGCACATTCCACTCTTCCGGTGACCAGTGTCGGTCTGGACAGCTAGAACGTCTAGAAAAATATTTAAACTAGAGTGAGGAGTCATAAATAACTCAAATAAGTGTAAGAAAAATTAAGGAAAATGTTTAAAAATAAAATACAACCAAGTTAAATGAGCCGGTGCCCTAGTGATGGGTAACCGTACGGGGGAGTATCGGTAAAGACAGTTACAAACCTCAGACTCAGGAGAAAATTCATGAATTAATTATTGGGACTCTAGAGAAGAGTCATTGAGATTTCTATGGCATTAGAATGCCAAGAAAAGGTTTAGAAAAATTTTTCAATCGGTATAGACAATTTTAATCTGTTAAGCCAAATGGAGGGCATTTTGGTCATTTCTTCTTCAGAGATGAGTTTTGGCCGACTTGTCCAGTTAAGTAAATAATTATTATGACATAAAATATGAATAAATATTGTTAAAAATTGAATTGAAAATGAGTAGAAAAGAAAATGAAAGAAAATAGGAAATATGACATCACATGATGTCATTAGTTAGGTCTCCACCAATCACAACTCAACAAGACAATTAAAAGGAGATAAATTAGACAAAAATTGACAAACCAATCTGCATCTTCACCATGGGCAGTTGTAATAAGAGAAAAAGAGAGAGAAAAGAGAGAAACCTCCATTGGAGCACACTTCAAGCTTGTGTTCTACCCCAAAACCACCTCAAAACCCTACACACCCTTCACAAAAATTAATCCCCACATCAAGAGTAACATTTTGATTGTCATAAAGTGAAGAAAATTCTAAGGTTTCAACAAGCCAAGAGAGTGCTCGACAAGGTTAGTGCCTATACTCACTTCCTTATCTTTTCAATCCTTGTTAGGAAGACAAATTAAACGAGAGTTTGTTGAAAAATTGAACAAAACAATTATATTGAAGTGTGTATGAAAATTTACAGTAATGGGAGAAGGATGAGATTTGTTGATTTGTATGACATGAATTGTTTAGAAGTGGTTTGTGATGAGATAACTTGAGTTAGATGTTGAACTATGTGTGTTGGATGTGTTAGATGACATGAAAAGCATGAAATGGACACTTGGGAATTAGGGTTTGTGAAAAAATTGGAGCTTTGCTTATAAAATGGTATATTAACCTTGTAATGGTCAATTAGTGACCATTTGAATATGTGTGAGGAGGAATTAAAGTGAGTAAGGATAATGGAGTTGAGTTTAGGCATGCTACCCTTGGTGACCTGCTGGACTGGTTGTGAGTCTAGCAGGTTTGGACAGCCACAAATGGATATATAGGTTCAATTGGTGCAAAGCCAATTGGACATGAAACTAGACACATAATGGCACAACTTTGGTGAAGAAACCCTACCCAGAAAACAAAACCAAGTTAACATAAAAATTACCCTAATCCGGGTGACCAATAGGTTGTCCCTAGAAAATGACTAAATGAATAGTATTTGTTCAAATAGTCATAACTCAATGTAGAAAATTTCAATTGATCTAAAATTTTACCAGCAGAAAGCTAAGACATAGCCCTACAACTTTCATGCAGAACACAAATCCAAATTATGATCATAACCTAGCTAAATTGCCAACCAAACTTAGGTCACCAAATTTGGCAGAACTAAATTGCCCAAAAATTCTGGGTACAGGTCAATCTGGCCAATTATGGTAAAATGACCATAACTTGAGTTACAAAACTCCAAATGGAGTGATTCAAAAAATGAAATGTAACTAGACACAATAAGGAACAACTTTCATGAAGACAATTTTATCAAATTTCTATTGTACAAATGACCAATGAAACAATAAACCTAGGGTATGAAATCTGAAAATTTTGAATAACATAAGATAAGCTTTGAAATGGTATTGGAAATCAATACCAACAAAAATAAAATGCAAAATGTGGTATCTTAGAGAACTTATGTTCAATAAATTTATTATGTATTAAAAAGTCAACAATTTGAGTGAATAGTAATATGAATAATAAATACAAAGACACAAAATATAAGAACTAAATTGGTAAAGGAAATTAAGGTATGAAATTTGGAATCAATGAAATGTTCATGGATTACTTGGAAGAGAAATAATAATTTACCTAAATGACTTAATGAACATTTAAGTTATGTGAATATATAATTAAAATTTGTATTCCCATTACTAGTAGGTCTAATAAAACATGAGTGATACCACTTGAATATGAAATGAAATTAACCTAGATGGATTGTTGAGACTTATACTCCCAACACCAATGGAGTTCATAATATATTAGCAATACAACTTGAAGTATGGAATGTACTTTACATGAATAGATTGTTGAATAAATAAATGTGAGAAAAGAGCCATTTGGGATTTAAGTTCCCATCAAGAGAGAAAGGAAAAATGTTTTGAATACAATGGTAAATGTGAACTATTGTTTCAAATTGTGATCAATATGAATAACATAATGAATGAATAAATGAATCATATTAATGTATGAATGAGACATTAGTTCTCATTATTGTAGAAAAGAAAAGTATTTTGAGTACAATGGTATAAAAGGTTAATTGATGTGAATTGTGATCATATAAATGATCAAATGAATGTATAAATTATAATTGAAATTTGTCATGAAATAATGAAGTCATAAAACAAAATATATTAATATTTAATGACATTATGTGCCCTTGTATTGCCTAGACATGTGTGTCATATTGGATAGTTTAGCATGCCAATAGGGTATTGTTTTAGCAGTACTGCGAAAGGCTTTGTGCCTGTATTCATGGCTTTATGCCCATATTCATGGCTTTATGCCCGCATTCATGGCTTTATGCCTGCACTCATGGTTTAATACCTGATTATGTGTTATCATGGATTTTTTGCCATACTGACTGCATACGTGGTTGACGTTCTGCGTCCCAAGGTATGATGGCTCGAGGCACCACGGTGTCCAGTGCCAACGACCCGTTATCCAGTTTAGTCAGCCTGTCGTAGGTTACTTGGGCAGTCTAATTTATTAAAATAAATTATGAATATTAGCAATTAAAAATGCTAAAAAGTAAATAAATGAGAAGAAGTTCTAAAATAAATTAGATTAGCTCCAAAAATTTGTTCCTTAGAATGATTTGAGGTAAATTAAACTAGTTCTACAAATTTTAAATATTACGAAATGATTGTAAACAACTTAGAAAGTATCAAGGAAGTGATAAAAAGACTAGCAGAAGAATTATAACTTAAATAACATTACAAATGTGACTTTCATAAGAATATAAGTATAAGTATAAATTTTAGATTTATTTGTACATTATATAAATGATTATTGTAAACTTATGAAAGAAGTGGTTCTAGAGAGCAACATAAATGACGAAAGATATATTGTATGGAAAATTTCATATGAACCCAGTAAAATTCTTGAGTATAGAAAATATGCTCCAATTATTTTTTTATTTGTATACATTATTTCTTGCTATATTATTGTACCACTAAGCAGCAATGCTTAGCGCGATGGATTTGTTTTCTCACGTAGGTACTGAAGTTAAAGCCCAATGAATCCCAAACAGAGATTTTGGAGTTCTGATCTGCAGAGTGTTTAAGGTTATCACCTCCTCAGCAATGCATGTAGATAGGGTCCATATAGATCATATTATGTATTTTGTACATTACAATTAGTTATTATTTGTAATGTAAACTATGAATTGTATGTTGAAATATAGATTATGGAACTGTAATTAATTTGTAGATCATGTAAATTATGAAATTATGTAATTATTTTGTAAATTATGTAAATTAAGGAAATTTAAAAATTTTGCTTATGTAATTTGAGAATGTTTACATATGAATTGAGTATGAATAGATTTGTACAAATGAATATGTGAATTACAAGAATTGAATGTGAGATGAATATGATGAGCATGAATGATATTTTTATTGTAAAATATTATTAAAAATTTCAAGCAGATGAACAGTGAAATACGTCAACTGATAATAAAATAGGGGAAACTCCTCTGGTTTCTCCATTGAAAAATAATTGATATAAAGTTAAACCAATTCAAAATTTTTAAAGAAAAGAAGTAAGATAAGTTAAGGTGCTCTGGCACTGAATGTAGCACACCTTGCTCGGCTACACTGTAGACGGGTGAGGGGTGTTACACCATCATTCGGGCCAAGAAGCCACTTGGGAACGAGAGGAGGACATGAAGAGACAGCACTCACAATTGTTCAGAGATTGATACCAGGTAAAATTTTGGGATGAAATTTATATTAAGGGGGGGGGGGGGGAGAATTGTAACATCCCTATTTGTATAGCTTGGTATATTTCACTATTCCGGTGACCGATATCGGTCCGGATAATTAATGGGATTTGAACCACATCTAAAACAATTAGATAAGCCCTGAACATAAATAATTAGTCATTGTCAATTAGTTAAGTATAATTAAGAAAAATAGAACATAATAAGTTAAATGAGTCGAGAGTCACAACGATGGGTGACCTTCTCGGGAAAGACTTCGAGGTCTATTCAAACTCAAATTTCGAACCGTAAAATGTGACACCGTGGTCCATAGGACTATTGCGAACACAGTGGAAAAGAGAAAATCACAAAAAAGAATTGTTAAGCCGATCAAATAATTAGGTCAGAGATCCGAAAGAAATATTGAATTATTTGCAAACCGGATCGAACTGGCGAGGGGCAATTTGGTCAATTGACCCCTGGAGCTGACTCCTGACCTAAATGTCAAATAAAATCAGAGAAAACAAAATTTTGGGATGAAGAATTAAATTAAAGAATTAATGGAAAAATAAATACAAAAGTAAAAAAAAAAAAAAAGAAAGAAAAAGTTTATGACATCACCTTCCATGACATCATGGATGACCTCATAAATAATTATCAAATTAATGAATTTATTTTGACCAAGTCAAAAATGAGGATAAAACCAAAAAAATGAAAAAAGAAAATTATTCTTCTTCCTCACCCAAAGTTGGCTTATCTCTCTTCTCACCCTCTCTCTCTCTAAACCTCCATTAGAGCTTGATTTCAAGCTTTTCAAACTCCCCAAATTTGTAAAGAAAACTTGCTATTACCACTAGATAAGAAGATTAAAGGAGAAAAGAAAGGGAAAAAGATAGAGAATTGAAGGATTTGAAATTCAAAGAAAGGTTAGTCAGCTAAACTTGAAATTTCTAGTTTAATTATTGTGTTTATAGTTGAATAAACTTAGAAATTATGAAAACATTAAAAAAATCATACTTCTAAGTAACCCCTAGAGAATTCAGCCAATATGGCAATATTGAGGTTCATAGAGTTTTAATGGAATTAAACATGTTAGAATGTTTGAATAAGTTGAGAAATTATGTTTATATGCTTTGAATTAGTAAAATGTAACAATTTATGAAAATTAGGGTTTTGGACCTAGGGTTTAGGAGATAAAATTTTGAGAATTGGTCAAATGCTGTATTTGACCTTGTTTGAGCTGAAAAATGGTCATGTATGACCAATTGTAGTGTGTTGGAACCAAATGGAAATTCGGATTGGTTATGGACATTCTGCAGGCAGCATGACCAAGGTCCCTTTCAGGGACCAAAACTGAAAATTTACAAACCTAATTGGTGTGAGGCCAATTGGGAATGAAACTAGACACAAAATGGAACATTTTTCATTTAGGAATCATGCCCAGAAAGTGACCATATCATAGTGAACAAATTGGCCAAATCCAAATTAGGCAATCTAACCTGTACAAAAATGACTAAATGGACAATGTTTATTCATTTGGCCACAACGTGTGCTAAGCAAGTCCAAATGACCTGAAATTTTACCAGTAGAAAGTTGAGACATAGTCCTACAACATTAATGAAGAACACAAGTCCAAATTTTTCACTTAACCAAGTCATTTAGCCACCCAAAATTAGTGACCTAAAACTGCCAGAACCAAGTTGGTGCCCAGAAAATCTGGGTTAGGCCAATCCGGCTAGCTATGTTCAAATGGCTATAACTTGAGCTAAAAAACTCCAAATGGAGTGGCTCAAAAAGAGAAATAAATTTAAGACAATAAGGAACATTTTCTATGATGAAAACTTAGCCAAATTCTAACAGCAACATGACCAATGGAACACTTCAAAACAGGACACCAAAACTGAAAATTTGCAATTTTGCTTAAAAGACTTAAAATTTGAGAAAACAAACAAAACCAATAAATTAGGTAACCAAAATGTGGTATGTGAGTGAAATTAGAATTCCTATACCTATTAAGCATTAGAAAGTCAATAAATTGACTTGAATAGTATCGTGAATAGTAACTCCGAAATAGAAATTTTAAAGAACGTCAAGTTTAGTATATTAAAGCTAGGTATAAGTAGATTTGAATTTATTTTTGGAGTTATGATAAATTGTGATATTGAAAAACTGTGAAACTGTGTGTTTCAGTGGAAAGGAATACTGGGAAAGAACCCGAGGTATCGAGTCAAGGCCAAGAGGCGACTCATATAAGGTTTGTGCACAACATAGAATTTTTGTAAATTTTCTTCTGCAAATTATTTTTGAACGAATTGAGATATTAAAGTGTGACACAATTGGATTGAAATGTTTATTGTGCTTTTGATTCAAATTACTAAAAGATTTATTATTTGTGTTTGAAATGATAATAAATGTTTAGTAAATTATTAAGATAGTTTTGAAACCGCAGTGTCATGACTATATATTTGAATACCTCACTAGCACGACTAGTGGGGGAAATCAGTTTTGAATTTTGATTCCTTCTCTGGCTCAAGTGTTGAGGTGTGTGCCAGTAGAAGAAGAAAAAGAATGGGTTCCCATATATTTGAGCTAGCTAGCCTTGTGATGTGACTTCTCATAAGCCTCTGGCTATTGAGATGATTATTGTTTCGAATGGCATGAAATAACTGTGTGTTTTTATGAAATTTGTTTTGAGACTTTCGAAATGAAATTGTTTGGATTAAAATTTTATAAATCATGTTTTAAATTTATATCTCATGTTCAGCTAAATTTGTGAATAAGCATGATTTAAATTCCACATAAAGATTATTTTAGTATGTTGTGCACCACTAAGTCATAGTACTCAGCGATGGCTGTTATTGCTGTCGCAGATATAGAGACTAGAGGAGCAGCAGAGTGACCTGCTAAGGATTGTGGAGCCACCTTCCCTAAAGTTCTATCGGGTATATTTTACACTCTGATCGCAATAATTATTTTGATATATGTAAATGTATGTACATGTAGAACTGGTCATGAGCAGTTGTATAAAGTTTGTAATAAAATTAGTTTGAATTTTTCTAATGTAAATTTTGGTTGAATGTAATTTGTTTTAATTTTAATGAAGTATGAATGAAAGTATTTTTTTTTTAATTTGATTGAAATTACTTAGTATTATTTCGGATGTTATTTGAATTGGAAATTACTGAATTGAATTTTTAGAATTTGAGAAAAGATGTTGAAACTGGTTGTGGTGGAGGTTGATTTGATGAAGTTGATGAGATAAATCATTGGAAGTGTTTTTTACAGGTATTTGAAAAACTGTTTTATCAAAATACAAACGGTACTCTTTCGAAATTTTTCTAAAATTTGTAGAAAAATAAAAAGGGACAAAAATTTTAACTAGTTTACAAACTCTAATTAAATGTTTTAATACCTATAAGAAAATGCTCACCACTTCTAAAAAGTAAGAAAATGATTTTAAAATCTCTTGTAGGGTACTTAATGAGTTATCGGTAGTTGATGTTTGGTAGTTCATTAGGTATTCTACGGGATCATGTTATGCCTTACAGAGGGGTAAGGTGTGACAGTAAGGATAGAAGGTCTATCTAAAGGTTTTGTGTCTTTCTATAGTGGTTAAGCAGTCAAGTGGATTTTTGAATTTTAGTAAATGGTAAGCATAGAAGGTCAATCTAAAGCTTTTATGTCTTTTTATAGTGGTTAAACAGTCGAGTGGAAAAGTGAAGGAACGGAAGCGTGAAAAACACAAGTTTATACCATTGAATTCAAAATTTTTCACCTAGGGTCACATGCATCATGCAAGATTTATTTTTATCTATTTGATTTCAATGATAAACAACATATTAAAACTCTTTTAATATGTTTTTGGATCTGTATTTTCCATTTAAGATTTTAAAAATAATCAGATTAATTTTAGAACCCTAGATTAAATCAAGAACGATTACACTAACCTCTTGATGTACTGCGTGTGCGTTCGCGCTTTGAGATTCATCTTCAGGACACCAGATGTTTTCCCTCTAGCTTGTCCACACCAAGAACACCTATGGCAGCCCTTGAACAGCTTCTAAAGCTTTTTCTATTAATTAGAAATTCAAGTTCTGCCTTTTAAGAGATTAGAGATGTAAACAGGACACTAGAAACAATTTCTAGCGTTCTTAATTCAAGAGATTGATGGCTAATCTCTTTGAATTGATGAGAGATGAAGAAAAATAGATGAAAACCCTCAAAGTGGCGTGACAAAGGAGAGGAGTGGCTGCTGGTTATTTTTTCTTTTCATAAACACACTTAAATAGCTAGGTTAACACATTAAACCCTTGCCACATGTCACCCATTGATTACCTCTAGGTTTAAGTGACCCAATCACATTGTGCCAAGTGTCAAACCTATATTTAATCTTGATTTTAATCATCTTACATGATTAAAAAACATTTGGCAAGCTTATGTGTAATCCCATGTGTCACCATCTCATGGTGCCACGTGTCACACTGTGAAATGACCAAAATGCCCCTGTGTCTTAATTTTGAGTTCTTAACCCAAAATAATTATTTTCTTCTTCTAATTAATTTATATCAAATATAAATTGATTAATTAATCTCTATTAATTAATTTCTCATCAATTAAATTCATATTTAAACACTTTAAATATAAATTTAATTTATACTACACATCCAATAATCTAGATTTGGTTTCAAGTCATGCTAGGGACTTTGCAATTTAATTGCAAACCAAACCTATTTAATTAATCAATTAAACTCTTTAATTAATTAATTAAATCATATTTAAATAGGTGATAACTTGTGTATGTGTGTGACTTACTAGGCTCATCACTAATTGGCAATGAGACATGATATCAACTCTTAATATCATCAGAACTCTTTCTTACCATAAATGATTTCTCTAAATCATTTTATGAACCTCATAGACCATGGTTAACACCTAGCATAGCATGCCATGGCCACCCAATTAGTAATAAGGTTTACCTTAAATGAACCTATAATCATATGTTACCATGCACTAGAATCTCTCTGTTACAAAATCCCAACTCAAGCTGGAGTCATGGTTTATGTCAAACTCCATTTGCTATCAATATTATGTTCTCTTTTAATTCCAGTTCTTGATTAAAAAGATTTTTCTCATCAGAAACTTTTTTCTGAATAAATCTATCTGTCTTGGCCAGGAACTTGAAACATCAAGAACAATTAAATGAACATAGGATTTTATCTCTATTTACTTAGAGGAACAGATTCCATCTTGATCAACACCTACCTCCATATATAACTAGTAAGAGCCAACAGATGCCCATATACCCATACACAGTACAAGTATGAAAGCAGTATCAAACTCAAACTACCTATATACAAGATAACTGTGCTATCTCAGGTCTAAAGATTATATGCACTGATATGATTTATGACAAAACATTGACAAGAGTAAACTCCATGTGCTTGTCATAAGTGTCACTGGTTCGGCCTACTTATCATGTATAAGTGCCTATCATGTTTGTTATATGGCATGAGACTCACCATTCCATCTTATTTATATCTCATATAAATAACTTGGGAACAAACATGAATACAATCTTTCTGGATAAGTCATGTCCTTATTATGAAGTATCCTCGATTGTGAACCTATTTATGATACTTCATGCTAGAAATATTGTCACTCATATTCTTAACAACTTAAGAATAATATTTCTAACAAAATATCAATGGACCTTTTCTATTACACATAAATATATTATGTAAACGGAAAAGTGGAAATGCCTTTTATTAATAAAATATATACAAGATACATACTAAATGATATGCTCTAGGGCATACTACTAACAATCTCCCACTAGCACTAGAGCCATTCATTACAATACCTTAGACCCATCTTCTCAAGATGTCACTAAGCGAGCTTGTGACAAAGGCTTAGTGAATGGATCACCTGAATTTTTCACCGATGTTATTTTTCTGCTTGGCTATATCGCCTTTTCCCAAGTTTATGTCTGATACTGTGGTAGTGCCTTTATATGTGTTTGGATTTTGTTGAGACCTTAGTTCCTTAGCTCAGATGATCGCTCCATTGTTGTCAACTATTGACTCAATGGAAGGAACTCTTGTAAGTTCTATCACGAACTTCTTTATCCAAACAACTTCGTTTGCGAGATCCGATGCAAAGAATAGACTCACCTCTATAGTGGAATCTGCAATCGTGCTCGCTTGGAACTCTTCCAACCGACTACACCTCCATTACAAATGAACACATATCCAGAGGTAGACTTTCTATCATCGATATCCGATTGGAAATCGAATCGAGATAACCATCCAATTGCAAGTCTCCACCTCCATAAATCAAGAATAAATTCTTAGTTCTTCTCAAGTACTTAAGGATATTCTTGATACTATCGATGTTCCAAACTGGATTGGATTGATACCGCTAGTCAAACTAATAAAGATATGCGATATCCGCCTAGTACACAACATTGCATACATTAAACTTCCAATAGCCAAGCATATGGAATCTGGCCATCTTATCTCTTTCTTCAGGTATCTTTGGAGACATCTCTTTAGAAAGATGGATACCATGTCTCACTGGTAACAATCCTCTCTTGGAATCAAGCATGTTAAACCTCTTTAACACCTTTTCCAAGTATAGACTTTAGGATAAACCAATTATTCTTTTCGCTCTATCTCTATAGATGCGAATTCCAAGAATATAGGTTGCCTCCCCTAAGTCTTTCATGGAGAATGTATTTGACAACCATACCTTTATAGTCGTCAACATACCCGTGTCATTACCCATCAACAGTATGTCATCCACATATAAGACAAGAAAAGTGATAGCACTGTCACTAACCTTCTTATATACACATGGCTCATCCTCATTTTTGATAAAACCAAAGGATTTAATGGCTTCATCAAAATGGATGTTCCAACTCCTCGAAGCTTGTTTCAACCCATAAATGGATCGCTTTAGCTTGCATACCTTGGAACCATCTTGGGATTCAAAACCCCTAGGTTGTTCCATGAAAATGCTTTCTTCAATGTATCCATTGCGAAAAGCTGTTTTGACATCCATCTGCCAAATCTCATAATCATAGTACGCAGCTATTGCTAATAAAATCCTAATTGATTTAAGCATGGCAACAGGTGAGAAAGTCTCCTCATAGTCGATTCCTTGCCTTTGGCGAAACCCTTTCGCTACTAGCCTTGCCTTATAGGTCTCTACCTTTCCATCAGAACAAATTTTTCTTCTTGAAAACCCATTTGTTCCCTATAGGTACAATACCTTCAGGTGGGTCAACAAGATCCCAAACTTGATTCTTATACATGGAATCAATCTCGGATTTCATAGCATCAATCCATTTTGAAGAGTCTATATCTGATATAGCTTCTTCATAAGTAAGTGGATCATCTCCATGATCTACTTCTTCATGAGTAGACAACTCTTGTTCTTCTTCATGAAGAAAACCATATCTCATCGGTGGATGAGATACCTGGTTGTTCTACGAGGAACAAGTGTAGATGTTTCATCAACGGGTATAGGTTGACTAGATGGATCTATATCCATCTCGATCCATTGGTTGGTCGAATTCTCCAATTCTAACTCTATTTGCCTTCCTTTGCCTCCTTCTTGAACAAACCGTTGTTCAAGAAATGTGGCATCTCTACTTATCACAACCTTTGTGAAGTAGGCAAATAAAAATAATATCCAAAACTATCTTTTGGATATCCAACAAATTGACCTTTTCTCGATCTGGTCTCCAATTTATCGGTGTTCACTTTTTGATATAAGCTGGACAACCCCAAATCTTAACATGCTTAAGACTTGGTTTTCTTCCATGCCATATCTCATAAGGTGTGGAAGAAACTGATTTTGATGGAATCCTATTCAGAATATACAAAGCTGATTCTAATGCAAATCCCCAAAAGAAGATTGGCATATCAGTATAGCTCATCATACTACGTACCATATCCAATAGGTACGATTTCTCATTTCGTATACACCATTCAAATTGTGGCGTTCCTGGAGGAGTCAGCTGAGAAACAATGCCATGCTCTCTCAAGTATTTATCAAATTCAGTACTCAAATATTCACCTCCACGATCTGATCAAAGAGCTTTAATACTCTTTCCAGGTTGATTTTCTACTTCAGATTTAAATTCTTTGAACTTTTCAAAAGATTCATGTTTGTATTTCATCAAATACAAATACCCAAACCTTGATTTATCATCAGTAAAGGTAATAAAATAATGAAAACCCCTCTAGCCATTTCTTTAAATGGACCACATACATTACTATGTATTAGCTCCAAAATATTTTCAGCTCTTAGCCCTTGTCCAACAAAGGGTGAGCTAGTCATTTTACCCTGAAGGTAAGATTCACAAGTTGGAGTAGGCTCAGAGCCCAATGAGGATAGAATCCCCATTTTCTCCAATTTTGCAATCCTATCTTCTGCAACATGACATAACCTTAAGTGCCAAATATATTTTGAACTTGAGTTGGTTTTCACCATGGCATTGTATTCATTTAGATTGCTATACTCTGGCCAGTGGAAACACTTTCTTACTGGCAATGGAAACACTTTCCTATTGGCAGTGGAAACACTTTCCTGTTGGAAGTGGAAACACTTTCCTTTGCCTTTGTCAGCTTTGGTCTTCCCTTTCTGTTTAGCTATTTTCTTGGAAGGACCAGGAATCTGAGGTTTCTTTTTCTTATTACCCTTCTTCTTATTGGACTTTCTAGCAGAAGAAGATGCAACCAAAGCTACCTCTTTCCCTTTATTGCCTGGCATATTCTTTTGGGCAATAACCAACATGTTGAGTAAACCAGCTAAGGTGCATTCCTGTTTAGTCATATGGAAATTTGTCACAAAATTCTCAAAAGACTTAGGAAGGGACCGAAGGATCAAATCCGTCTGTAGTTGGAAATCCATGTTGAAGTGAAGATATTCCAACTGCTCAATCAGCCGAATCATCTTGTGGACATGATCCCCAACATTCTGTCCCTTGGACATCCTCATGCGGAACAGCTACCTAGATATCTCATACCTAGCATTCCTACTGTGCTCACCATACAACTCTTGTAGGTGAAGGAGGATCTCACTTGCACTCTGTAAGTTTTCATGCTGCTTCTGTAACTCATTACTCATGGAAGCAAACATGTAACACTTAGCTCTCATATCATGCTCCTTCCACTTGTCCAAAGTTTCATGTTCCTCTTAAGTGGCCTCTGGAGGTAAGGGACCAGGAACATTTGAATCTAGAACATATCATATATGTTCAAGGTTCAGGACAAGTTTCAAATTTCTTAGCCAATCAGACAGATTAGGTCCTGTCAACCTATTGTGATCAAGTATGCTTGCAAGGATATTGGATGGTGGTGGTTGTTTTGTGCTCATTTTTATCAGAAAATTAACTGTAGAAAAAAACCAGAATAATTAGTAAATGTATCATGTAATTAACCAAAATGATTATGGTCTTTTAATCAAATTGGTCCTCCCACTAACTTAGCGAATTCTACACTTCCAAAGTAGAAAACGGAAATCCTAGTTGGATGGATTTTCTAGTGGGTGATTAAATTCTTATAATTCTATTGATCATCCTCAAGTACATCCATTATTGGAATTACAATAAACTATAAGTGAGAAACTCCTTGCCCATCACATCTCATGTGAGGTTCAATCCTTTACTTAGCCCCTAATGCTCAAAATCTCAGGTACATCCATTATTGACTTATCTTGCATTAGTTAAGTTGATCCCATTGAGTCAGTAATTATGCAAATAATTTTAATGTCCTCAGGTACATCCAATATTGGCTACTAAACCATTTACATATTTACAACATCTCATGCTTAACAATTATTCTTAAGAAAATCTCTTAAATTAATTGCATCTCATGCAACTATTTAAAATTTCTTAAAATAATTGCCCCAATGGAGGGCCTATGTTATAATTACTTTAATTATAGCATTTCCAACTTAATCATTTGTTTGGAAGATTTTATGGTCATTCTAATTACTATTAAGGTCTCACTTTGCACATTATCCATTTAGCATGCATATATCATATAATTGCATACATTCCCATACATCTCATGCATTCATGGATAAGCGAGAAATATGGTATGATCATGGACTTTCTAAGGGATTCAATCGAGCCACCAAGAATTGAATCAGGGCATTCCTAGGTGCATTTCATTCATTCATTCATTTTACAAGAGTTGCTGAAGGAGTAAATAATCAACACTTGATCTTGAATTCCTCCCACTGGTCCCACCAATGCTCTTAACCTCCTTGAACTTCTTGCAATCCAATATTACATGGTAATCCTTGGCATACCAAGGCGAATTTACAAGAACTTAAATAAATGAAATTACAACCCAAAAATTATTACAAACTTAATAATACATGCCCAAAATAAATTAAAATAAATTAATTAATTTACAATCCCAAAGAAACATAAAAGAAATAAATCCAATCACATTGGTCTTTTATAGTCCATGATCATCCATCATGCATATCACTATTTAACAATTAAATAAAACATACATACTTAAATTAAATTGAATATCTCATATTCAACTTAAAAATCCAGATTTGAATATGATTCAAATAAATTTAAAAATTCATATTTGAATCTCATTCAAACAAATTTAAAAATTCAGATTTGAATCACATTCAAACAACTTTAAAAATTCAGATTTGAATCACATTCAAACATTTTTTAAAAAATCAGATTTGAATCACATTCAAATATTTTTTAAAAAATCAGATTTAAATTTTATTCAATCAATTTTAAAAAATCAGATTTAAATATGAATCAAACAACTTTAAAAATTCAGATTTGAATCACATTCAAACAACTTTTAAAATTCAGATTTGAATCACATTCAAACAATTTTTAAAATTCTGATTTGAATCATAATTTAATTGTGTGATAAAAATTCTAATTAAACAATTTAATTAGACATAAAATGGATCTTAAATCATACAACAATTGCACATTCACCATCCATTTACCTTTGCACACCATTGTGATGCATCAACCATGCGCACCATGGTGTTCATCATTTGTGCCGCCACTTTGACTTTGCAACCAGCAATAAACTCTTGATCTCATGATCAAAGACACAATTAAATCATATAAACATCAATCTAAATGGCAAATATAGTGGCTCTGATACCAATTGAAGGAACGGAAGCGTGAAAAACACAAGTTTATACCATTGAATTCAAAATTTTTCACCTAGGGTCACATACATCATGCAAGATTTATTTTTATCTATTTGATTTCAATGATAAACAACATATTAAAACTCTTTTAATATGTTTTTGGATCTGTATTTGCCATTTAAGATTTTAAAAATAATCAGATTAATTTTAGAACCCTAGATTAAATCAAGAACGATTACACTAACCTCTTGATGTACTGCAGCGTGTCTGCACCTTTGAGATTCGTCTTCAGGACACCAGATGTTGTCCCTCTAGTTTGTCCACACCAAGAAATATGGCAGCCCTTGAACAGCTTCTAAAGCTTTTTCTATTAATTAGAAATTCAAGTTCTGCCTTTTAAGAGATTAGAGATGTAAACAGGACACTAGAAACAATTTCTAGCGTTCTTAATTCAAGAGATTGATGGCTAATCTCTTTGAATTGATGAGAGATGAAGAAAAATAGATGAAAACCCTCAAAGTGGCGTGACAAAAGGAGAGGAGTGGCTGCTGGTTATTTTTTCTTTTCATAACCACACTTAAATAGCTAGGTTAACACATTAAACCCTTGCCACATGTCACCCTTTGAATAGCTCTAGGTTTAAGTGACCCAATCACATTGTGCCAAGTGTCAAACCTATATTTAATCTTGATTTTAATCATCTTACATGATTAAAAAACATTTGGCAAGCTTATGTGTAATCCCATGTGTCACCATCTCATGGTGCCACATGTCACACTGTGAAATGACCAAAATGCCCCTGTGTCTTAATTTTGAGTTCTTAACCCAAAATAATTATTTTCTTATTCTAATTAATTTATATCAAATATAAATTAATTAATTAATCTCTATTAATTAATTTCTCATCAATCAAATTCATATTTAAACACTTTAAATATAAATTTAATTTATACTACACATCCAATAATCTAGATTTGGTTTCAAGTCATGCTAGGGACTTTGCAATTTAATTGCAAACCAAACCTATTTAATTAATCAATTAAACTCTTTAATTAATTAATTAAGTCATATTTAAGTAGGTGATAACTTGTGTATGTGTGTGACTTACTAGGCTCATCACTAATTGGCAATGAGACATGATATCAACTCTTAATATCATCAGAACTCTTTCTTACCATAAATGATTTCTCTAAATCATTTTATGAACCTCATAGACCATGGTTAACACCTAGCATAGCATGCCATGGCCACCCAATTAGTAATAAGGTTTACCTTAAATGAACCTATAATCATATGTTACCATGCACGAGAATCTCTCTGTTACAAAATCCCAACTCAAGCTGGAGTCATAGTTTATGTCAAACTCCATTTGCTATGAATATTATGTTCTCTTTTAATTCCAGTTCTTGATTAAAAGATTTTTCTCATCAGAAACTCTTTTCTGAATAAATCTATCTGTCCTGGCCAGGAACTTGAAACATCAAGAACAATTAAATGAACATAGGATTTTATCTCTATTTACTTAGAGGAACAGATTCCATCTTGATGAACACCTACCTCCATATATAACTAGTAGGAGCCAACAGATGCCCATATACCCATACACAGTATAAGTATGAAAGCAGTATCAAGCTCAAACTACCTATATACAAGATAACTGTGCTATCTCAGGTCTAAAGATTATATGCACTGATATGATTTATGACAAAACATTGACAAGAGTAAACTCCATGTGCTTGTCATAAGTGTCACTGGTTCGGCCTACTTATCATGTATAAGTGCCTATCATGTTTGTTATATGGCATGAGACTCACCATT
This sequence comes from Hevea brasiliensis, assembly GCF_030052815.1. NCBI lineage: Eukaryota > Viridiplantae > Streptophyta > Magnoliopsida > Malpighiales > Euphorbiaceae > Hevea > Hevea brasiliensis. The sequence continues at coordinate 46,534,720 of NC_079498.1, forward strand.
CCATCTTATTTATATATCATATAAATAACTTGGGAACAAACATGAATACAATCTTTCTGGATAAGTCATGTCCTTTTTATGAAGTATCCTCGATTGTGAACCTATTTATGATACTTCGTGCTAGAAATATTGTCACTCATATTCTTAACAACTTAAGAATAATATTTCTAACAAAATATCAATGGACCTTTTCTATTACACATAAATATATTATGTAAACGGAAAAGTGGAAATGCCTTTTATTAATAAAATATATACAAGATACATACTAAATGATATGCTCTAGGGCATACTACTAACAAAAAGCTCCATAAAGGTAATGACTATGGATTCCATTATAGAAGCCAAGCATTTTATTGTATGTGATTTTGTAAACAGATAATTTGAATTTAGAAGTTCATAATGAAACTTAAACTAGTTCCTTTGGTTGCATCATCAGTCTCTCTCAACTTTGACAACAATAATTTTTTTGCTCAAGTAAAGGATTTAGGTCTCACCTGAAATCTGAACACTAAGAAAGGATAAATCATTTAATCAGAAAAACTAGTTAAAAGTAGCACAGAGGATAGCGTTGGCTAGTAACCTAGCTAATCTTTTCACTTAAGCCATAGATTGACAACAGTTAGATAGTTATGTTTAGAAGATTGTCCAGTCATTTATAGTTATTGGCCCTAGTGCAAGTGAGAGATTGTTAATGGTATGCTTTTGAGCATTACCTATGTGTTGTGTATTATAAATTATATTCCCATCATATGGCACTAATGTTTAATTTAATGTAAAATGTTCATGCTTAATTGAACTAGCCTATTAGTTTCTTATCGAAAGTTCCATTCTTAAAAGGTTGAGAATATAGGTGACAAAATTGTCCAATAAAAAGGCTATAATTAATGTCTCACAAATAAGGATATTTTAGATAAGATCTATTTGGCTAGACTGTCTCCTCTATTTGTTTTCCTGGATTAGTATGAGATACTGATAAAAGTGAAATGGTGAGTCTCATGCCATCTAACATTATGTTGGGATAAATACAGTGGGCACTTATAAGATGAGCAAGCCAAACTAGTGGCGTATAGATAACATATACATGGAGTTTACTCTTATCAATATATTGTCATCTAGATCATGCTAGTTCATATAGTCCATTGACCTGAGATGACGTGATTGTCTCATATATAGGTGGCTTGAGTTTGATACCCAATACATTCTTATAATATGTATAGGTGTACGAGCATGAGTTAGCTTCGACTAGTTGTATAAGGAGATACGTGTTTAGTGAAGATGGAATCTGTTGCCCTAAGTAAATAGGGATAAGGTCCTATGCTATCTAAACCATTCTTGATGAATAAAGTACCTGGCCATGATAGATAAAATTAATTACAAAAGAGTTTCTAATGAGAAATTCTTACTAATTAATAAATGGCAATTAAAATGAGGAAATATGATTTTAAGAAAATGAGGAAATATGATTCAAAGAATTTAGGTTTTGACATGAACCATTACCCTAGCTAGAATCAAGATATTATAATTTTAACACCCTCAAATTAGGTAGTTCCGTACATTCTACTGTTCTGGTGACTAATGTCTGTACAGATAGTTAGAACATGTGGAACCACACTTAAATTAGAGTGAGACGTCATATTTTAATTTAATAAAGATCAAGTAAGGGTGAGGAAAAATAAAAAAAAATGGAGTATAAATTGGTTAAATGAGTTTAAGCTCCCAGCGATGGGTGACCTATCCGAGAAGCGACTGTGAGTTCAATTGCCACTCCAAATTCATGTGGAACCGTATAAAATCCTTAATTAAGGATTAATTGAGGAATTATTGAGAATTAATAAATGAAATAAATAAAAAAAAAGAAATAAGCACAAATAAGTAAATCAAAACCTAAGGTGAAAAAACAAATGCTAAGGACTTATCGGGTATTATAGAAAAGACAGATAGAAATCCGATAAGAGAAGAATTTGATCAATCAAATTTAAGAGTTCGAAATTGACCAAAAATGAGATTAATTGAGTTAATGAAGTTAGAATAATTAAACTAATCAAGATTAAGAAAAATTAAATATAATTAGTGATAGTCAAATTGTAATGATTTTAGATTTCAACTAAATTACAATTTTGCCATTTTTTCTTAATTACAAAATTGCCATTGTCCAATATATATATTAAGAGATTAGCTGATTTCTTCATCTTGAGCCGTCCACCATCTTCTCCTTTTGTCTTATTTTCTTTCTCATCTTCCATCATTGTTACTCACCACCAAGCTTTGAAACCCTAATTTCCTTCATAATTTCTCTAGGAAATCAAAAGAAAATACTAAATTGAGGCTTGATTTGAAGAAAGCTCACAAGAAACTCAAGGAATTTGGAGGATTTGATGAAGTGAAATTCTACCCAAATGAGGTAAGCTATGCTTTGAGCTTGATTAATTATGGAATTGATGATATTCAAGTTTAATTATGGAAATTTCCATGAAATTGATTTGGGTCATGTGTGAAATTGAATTGGGTTTTTGGTCAAGGGTGAATTCAAGTTGGAAGACCATGTTTTGATTAGTTTGAAGGTTGATTTTCTGCACTATGTATGTTAATAAATGAAATATTGAGAATTATTTGTGAATATGCTTCAAGTGATGAAGTGAACAGAAAAGTTTTGAAAATAATATCGTGATTGAGATTGAGATTTTGAGATTGACTTGAATATATATAATGGAGTTTGGATTTGGAAATTATTTTGGAAGTGTTTTTAAACAGGTTCAGAAGAACTGTTTTTCTAATTTACAGCCGCACCCTGTCGAATTTTCTATAAAATTTGCGATTAAATTCAGATTTATCAAAATTGAAAATAAATGAATTATAAAGGGATAAATTGTAATAGAAACATAAATTGGTACTCCGACACACTGAGTGGCATAACTTGCTCGGCTACACTGTAGACGGTAAGGGGTGTCACACCTATGCCCTGGGGCTTCACCCTGTAACGCCCCTATTTGCATAACCTGGTATATTTTACTGTTCCGGTGACTGGTGTTGGTCCGGACAACTGAGGGGATTAGAACTACGCCTAAGACAACTAGATAAACCCTGAACACAAATAATTAGTAATTGCCAATTAGTTAAGTATAAATAAGAAAAACAGAACATAAGAAGTTAAATAAGCCGAGAGTCACAGCGATGGGTGACCTTGTCGGGAAGAATTGCGAAGTCGATTTAAACTCAAATTTTGAACCGTAAAATGTGACGCCATGGTCCTTAGGACTATTACGAACACAGTGAAAAAGAGAAAATCACGAAAAAGAATTGTTAAGTCAGTCAAATAATTAGGTCAGGGATCCGGAAGAAATATTGAATTATTTACAAACCGAATCGAACCAGCGAGGGGAAATTTGGTCAATTGACTCGGAGAAAATAAAATTTCGAAATTGGAAATTAAATTAAAGAACTAATGGAAAAATAAATAGAAAAGAAAGAAAATAGAAAAGGTGAAAAGAGATGACATCATGCATGACATCATGCATGTGCCATAAATATTATAATTAAAAATTAAATTTTAGATAATTTGTGGTCTTCCTAAAGGCATAAAAAAAAAAAAGAAAAGAAAAGAAGGGAAAGTCATCTTCTTCAAGCCATCCATCTCTCTCTCCCTCTCCCTTACCAAAACTCCATGGAAGCTCATTTTGAGCTTGATCAAACCCTAAATCCCACCATAGAAAATTAAACTTCCATCATTAAATATTGATTTCAAGCTTTGATAAAGAACTTGACAACAAAAAGAAGAAGAAAGGAAGAGGTTTTGAAGAGGTGAAAATTTAAAGAAAGGTGAGTAAACTAAACTTAGTATTTTTGGTTTAATTCTAGTGTTTATGATTAAATGAACTTGGAAATAAACTTAAAATGAAATGAAAATAAGTGTTGGGGGACAAAGTTAAATTTCAACCAGCTAGGGTTTGATGGGTGTATACATGTGTTTTGATTGAATTAAAAGTGTAGGTAAGTTTGTATTAGTGTGGAAGTGATGTTGGTATGCTTAGAATTAATTAAGTATAACAAATTGGTGAATTAGGGTTTGGCACCTAGGGTTTGGAAGACAAAAATGTGAGAATGTATTAAATGGTGTGTTGGACTTGGTTTGAGGTGAGAAATGGTCATTTGTGACCAATTGGAATATGTTAGAAGTGTTGGAACCAAATGCAAATTCGGATTGCTTGGGGTCATGCTGCAGGCAGCAGGACTAAGGTCCCTTTCAGGGACCAAAACTGAAAATTTACAAGTCCAATTGGTGTGATGCCAATTGGGAATGAAAATAGACACAAAATGAAACATTTTTCATTTAGGAATCATGCCCAAAAAGTTACTAAAACCTAGTGAACAAATTGACCAAATCCGGACTTAGGCAATCTGACGTGCACAAAAATGACCAAATGAACAGTGTTTATTTATTTGGCCATAACTTGGGCTAGGAAGGTCTACATGATCTGAAATTTTACCAGTGGAAATCTGAGATGTAGACCTAAAACTTTCATGAAGAAAACAAATCCAAATTATGCCCTTAACTAAGTCATTTGGCCACCCAAATTTGGTGACCTAAAACTACCAGAACCAGTTTGGTGCCCAGAAATCTGGGTTAAGTCCAATCCGGCAGCCATTATTCAAATGGCTATAACTTGAGCTTAAAACTCCAAATGGAGTGATTCAAAAAGGAAAATAAATTTAATACATTAAGGAACAATTTCTATGAAGAAAACTTAGCCCAATTCTAGTAACAAAATGACCAATGGAACAGTGCAACCTAAGACACCAAAACTGAAAATTGGCAATTTTGCTTAAAAGACTTAAGTTTTGAGAAAACAACCAAAACCAATAAAATTGGTGACCAAAATGTGCTATGTGAGTATAGTTGGACTTCCCATACCTTTTAGGCATAAGAAAGTCAATATTTTGACTTGAATAGTAGTATAAATAGTAACCTTAACATGAAAATATTCAAGAATTAAGTTTAAGCATAATGAGATAAATTATTGGAATTATTGTGAGGCAAAGATACTGAGACACTATAAATTTTGTGATTCTGCTGAAAAAGACCCGTAAGGGACAAAAGACTGAGTTAAGGCCTAGAGGCGACTCACGTCAAGTTTGTGCACAATAAACTCTATTTAAGCATTTTATCATTGAAAATTTGATTTAGTACGCATAATGAGTTTAAGAACTTTTGTGTTGCCACTTTGTGAATGAAAATGTAACTTTGGAAATTGACTTGATTTTTGTACGCAATATTTGAATAAATTGTTTTAAATTGATTTTGGATTCACACTTAGCATGACAGTGCCATATTATTCCCCCATTTATGGGATTGAGATCGATTATTTTCCTCCCTCTCTGGTTTACCAGTTGAGGTTGTAGATCGGATTGAGTACTCATTAGCTAGCTAGCCACCTCCCTTATTGATTTCGATTAGTGGGGTTGTAGATTGCTTTGTCGTGGTGTACGATGCGGCATTGATCGAAAATTTTGTGTCATAGCTTAAGTTGTGTATGAATTGGCAACACTGTGTTTATTAAATTATTTGACCAAAATTGTGCTATAATGAGTTTTGATAAATTGTGAAATGTGATTATGAAATATTCAAATGGTGAATTTGTTAAGGAATGTTTTATGTACTACATTTCAATTTTTATTGTGCACTGCTGAGTATTTTTATACTCAGTGATAGCTTATTTTGCTGTCGCAGATAAGGGCATGGAAAAAGCAGCAGAGTGAGCTGCTGGATTGGCAAGAACTTCTTTGATCACTTTTGTACGGGTATTTATTTATACCCTTGTAATTATTTGATGTAAATATTGTAATGTTTTATGTATCAATGTAAAGTTGAGCAGTTGTACAGTAACTTATAATAATAGTATTTTGGATTTTCTTTTTGTAAATTAAGACCTGTATATATAAATTAAATTTTAAATGCAATGTGAATGAAATGATGAAATATTTGAGATGACAAACTTTGATTGAATTGTGGAATTGATTTGAGTTATGTTGAACTAACTAATTTTGGTGGTTGGAAGTTGTGGAAACAATTATTAGAAGTATTTTTACAGGTTTTTGAAGAACTATTTTCTCAAAATACAGAAGACACTCTGTCGAAATTTTTATAAAATTTGCGGAAAATTAGAATGGGATAAAAATTTTAAGTAGTTTTGAAACTTCGAATAAATGATTTTAATTCCTACCAAAATGTTTACCACTTCCAAAATGTAAGAAAATGGTTTTAAAATCCCTTGTAGGATACTTAATGAGTTATCGGTAGTTAGAGTTTGGTAGTTCATTAGGTATTTTATGGGATCATGTCATGCCTTACAAAGGGGTAAGGTATGACATGTTTTAGTGGTATCAGAGCATGGTTTTGCAATAAATTTTGACTATGTGTATGAATATTTCTTTGATAAGTACAACTGCTCAAGTGTCTTTAATTGATACATATGACATATTTACATCATGAATATGCACTAACGGAGATCAACCTCCATGTGTTTGATCTCAAGAAGTAGAAATTTTTGGGAAACGGAATGGAAGAAGGAGATCATTCCATGGAACAATCTCTTGAGGCTGAGGTTCAAGGGGAAGCCCCAACACTCTAGAACATGAGTGGGTTAGCCACTCCAGCACCGCAGTTTCCTGCTCAATTTGCACAGCAGATGGCTGCATTTTTTCAACAAATGGCAAGAAATGTGCCACCTCAAGTTTAGATGCAAGCACCTGTAGCACAACCACAGCCCTCAGCTCAGCAATATGAAAAATTGATGAAATTTGGAGCCACCGAGTTTAAAGGCACTGTGGATCCACTGGAGGAAGAACAGTGTTGAAAAGAATGGAATGGGTTTTCAGAAAGTTACAGTGTACTAAAGAATTAAAATTTGAATATTCAGTATCTCTTCTCCAAGGGGATGCATATGAATGATGGAAGATCATCCCCCACAGCCTGGTTGAGCCACCTGTGTTGACCTTGTCAGACTTTTTGAGGGAGTTTCGACAGTAGTGGGTCCCTGATGCTTATGTGGATATGAAGTTACAAGAATTCCTGAGTTTGAAACAAAGGGGTAGAATAATAGCAGAGTATGAACGAGACTTTTCAAGGCTAAGCCACTATGCTGAAAGCTTAGTCTCCACCCCTAGAGACAGATGTAAGATGTTTGAGTCTGAGTTAAGGCCGAATCTGAGGATGCAAGTTGTGGGATTCAGACACCATAATTTTTCTGAGCTGATTTCACAATCCCTGGAACTGGAAAGGATAGAATCAGAAGGGGTAGTAAAGAAGGGTACATAAGAGAAAGAGAAGATTGAAAAGACTACTGGTCAATCACCTGAAAGTGGTTCAGGGAAGAGGAAACAGTTTGGAGGATCTAGCTCTCGCAAATCTGGCAGAGGCAGATTCTCTGGTCAAAAACCACCCCGGTATGGTCAACAGACTCAACAAGCTTCTCAAGGATCGTTATCATGAAGGAACGGAAGCGTGAAAAACACAAGTTTATACCATTGAATTCAAAAATTTTCACCTAGGGTCACATGCATCATGCAAGATTTATTTTTATCTATTTGATTTCAATGATAAACAACATATTAAAACTCTTTTAATATGTTTTTGGATCCGTATTTGCCATTTAAGATTTTAAAAATAATCAGATTAATTTTAGAACCCTAGATTAAATCAAGAACGATTACACTAACCTCTTGATACACTGCAGCGTGTCTGTGCTTTTGATATTCGTCTTTAGGACACCAGATGTTGTCCCTCTAGCTTGTCCACACCTAGAACACCTATGGCAGCCCTTGAACAGCTTCTAAAGCCTTTTCTATTAATTAGAAATTCAAGTTCTGCCTTTTAAGAGATTAGAGATGTAAACAGGACACTAGAAACAATTTCTAGTGTTCTTAATTCAAGAGATTGATGGCTAATCTCTTTGAATTGATGAGAGATGAAGAAGAATAGATAAAAAGCCTCAAAGTGGCGTGACAAAGGAGAGGAGTGGCTGCTGGTTATTTTTTCTTTTCATAGCCACACTTAAATAGCTAGGTTAACACATTAAACCCTTGCCACATGTCACCCTTTGATTAGCTCTAGGTTTAAGTGACCAATCACATTGTGCCAAGTGTCAAACCTATATTTAATCTTGATTTTAATCATCTTTCATGATTAAAAAACATTTGGCAAGCTTATGTGTAATCCCATGTGTCACCATCTCATGGTGCCACGTGTCACACTGTGAAATGATCAAAATGCCCCTGTGTCTTAATTTTGAGTTCTTAACCCAAAATAATTATTTTTCTTCTTCTAATTAATTTATATCAAATATAAATTAATTAATTAATCTCTATTAATTAATTTCTCATTAATTAAATTCATATTTAAACACTTTAAATATAAATTTAATTTATACTACACATCCAATAATCTAGATTTGGTTTCAAGTCATGCTAGGGACTTTACAATTTAATTGCAAATCAAACCTATTTAATTAATCAATTAAACTCTTTAATTAATTAATTAAATCATATTTAAATAGGTGATAACTTGTGTATGTGTGTGACTTACTAGGCTCATCACTAATTGGCAATGAGACATGATATCAACTCTTAATATCATCAGAACTCTATCTTATCATAAATGATTTCTCTAAATCATTTTATGAACCTCATAGACCATGAATAACACATAGCATAGCATGCCATAGCCACGCAATTAGTAATAAGGTTTACCTTAAATGAACCTATAATCATATGTTACCATGCACTAGAATCTCTCTGTTATAAAATCCCAACTCAAGCTGGAGTCATGGTTTATGTCAAACTCCATTTGCTATGAATATTATGTTCTCTTTTAATTCCAGTTCTTGATTAAAAAGATTTTCTCATCAAAAACTCATTTCTGAATAAATCTATCTGTCCTGGCCAGGAACTTGAAACATCAAGAACAATTAAATGAACATAGGATTTTATCTCTATTTACTTAGAGGAATAAATTCCATCTTGATCAACACCTACCTCCATATATAACTAGTAGGAGCCAACAGATGCCCATATACCCATACACAGTACAAGTATGAAAGCAGTATCAAACTCAAACTACCTATATACAAGATAATTGTGTTATCTCAGGTCTAAAGGTTATATGCACTGATATGATTTATGACAAAACATTGAAAAGAGTAAAATCCATGTGCTTGTCATAAGTGTCACTGGTTCGGCCTACTTATCATTTATAAGTGCCTATCATGTTTGTTATATGGCATGAGACTCACCATTCCATCTTATTTATATCTCATATAAATAACTTGGGAACAAACATGAATACAATCTTTTTGGATAAGTCATGTCCTTATTATGAAGTATCCTTGATTATGAACCTATTTACGATACTTTGTGCTAGAAATATTGTCACTCATATTCTTAACAACTTAAGAATAATATTTCTAAGAAAATATCAATGGACCTTTTCTATTACACATAAATATATTATGTAAACGGAAAAGTGAAAATGCCTTTTATTAATAAAAATATGTACAAGATACATACTAAATGATATGCTCTAGGGAATACTACTAACATATCAGTCCGACAGTGTGAAACTTGTGGTAGAACACATGGTGGGGTGTGTTTCAAGGCCATAGGTGCATGCTATAACTGTGGAGGGAGCGGACATTTTACTAAGGATTGTACTAGTCTGCGCTGATCAGGACCTCTGCTATATCTGAGGGATCAGCCCAAGTTTCTACACCTAGAGGGTGACAGCCAGCTGGTAGATGTAGAGGCAGAGGTAGGGGTCTTAGTAACACTTCTGGAAGTCAAAGCACTGTTAACCAACTAGTACCCAGTAGCGCAGTAGTTAGAGTGTATACCATGCATCAAAGGAAGGAGGCTGAAACATCAGACGTAGTAGCTGGTGTTTTCTCCATCCTTGACCAAGATGTATATGTGTTGTTTGATCTTGGCTCCACACATTCATATGTTAGTGCTAGTGTGATGTATTCTACTGTTATTCAGTGTGTACCGATGGACTATGATGTGCTAGTAACTAGTCCATTAGGCCAGGAGGTCAGGGTAAATAGATTATATAGGGATTTTCCTCTGGTGATCCAAGGACACACTTTTCTGTTTAATTTGATTGAAATGCCCTTCAGAGATTATGACATTATCTTGGGCATGGATTGGTTAGCCATGCATCATGAAATGATTGACTGTAGACTGAAGATAGTCACTTTTGGTCTCCCTCAGTATGGTGATGTAGTAATACACGGGGAGAGGCAGTTATTGCCTTCAAACATCATTTCAGCTGCACTGGCCAGAAAAATGATTAGGAAGGGGTGTGAGGCATACTTGGCACATGTGATAGACACCTAAGTGAGTAGTCCAGCATTGAGGGACATCCCTACGGTATGTGACTTTTCGGATGTATTTCCTGATGAATTGTAACACCCCTACGTTCGGTAGTGCGTTCTACTGTTCCTGTGACTAGTGTTGTCCGGACAGCTAGGATGCCTAGAACTACACTTCGATATGAGTGAGAAGACATAAAATAATGAAATACAATAGAAGAAAACACAAGAAAAACAAAAGGAAAAATAATAGCAAAGAAATGTAACCAAGTTAAACGAGCCGAGAACCCTATCGATGGGTGACCGCACCGGGAAGTCACGGCGTAGACCGTTGACTAACCCTGGACCGCGAGGAACCCTGCAAAATATTTTTAGGACTTAAAGAGACATCAATTGAAGTATAAATATCATTAAAAATATTAAATAAAAATTAAATAATTAGTACAAAGAAAAGTGAGAAATCGAAAAACGGACAAAACTCGGTGTTACCGAAAAATCGGGAATACAACCCGAACAGGGGCATTGTGGTCATTTGACATCCCGAATTGTCTTTTGACCTAAATATCCATTAAAAATAAATAATATTAGACTTGAAAAATATAATGAAAAATTAATTTAGGGGTACCTAATGTAAATAGTAAAAATGGAGGGTAAATTGACTAATTAACACATTCAAACATATAATATAGTTTATAATTGGTGAGTGGAGCACTAAGGATTATAATAACCATTAAATGGGCAGATTTCTCCACTAACTAACTCATTTTCTTCAAGCTTCCAACAATGGCCGATTGTCACTCCCAATTCTCCATGGAAAATTTTCCATGCAAAGCTTAATTCCCTCCCATTTTCAACATAAAACCATAAATTCTCTTCATTAAACTTGGTCCACACCTCTTGGGCAGATAATAGGGAACAAAAAGGAAGAATTTGGGTGAAGATTTAACAAGTCCCAACAATAGGTAAGTTTGAGTTTTTGATTATTGCTTTGTTAAAGTTTGTAAGGATATTATGAGTGTTTGATTTATGGAGAAATTTTTGAGTTTTGATGTTGAATGGGAATGTGCAATTTTGGCAGCCATGGAAGCACCTTGAAGGCAGTTTAATTGTGCTTGTAAATGGTGAATTAAATGATTGATTAAATGTATATTGTATAGGAAATTGTTTGGGTAATGTATACTTAGTATATGTAAATGTAAAATAAAATTTAAAGCTTGGAAAGTAATGGAATGTAAGTGTACCATTGTGGCAGTTTGCTAACTCTTGAGGAATGCTGGAATTCATGCTTCGTTTATGGAATAATGTTGTTAAAATGTGTTGGTTGTTATGGCAGTTTGAGTGCATGAATGATGGTGTGAAGTTGGACATGTAAATGAGCATGAATTGGTGATTGAATTGTTGTAAATTGAGTTGGACAAATTCTGCACTTGTTGGTGCACATTGAATGCAATTGAAAGCTGTCAAAATGACCTATAATATGTTATAAATTATGTTTAGGTTTTGGTACAACCAGAATTGGTTTGAATGTTAAGTTTGGTGAGTGTTAAAAGTGATGCTTGATGTGTATGCAAGAATTTTAATAAGGCAGTTTGAGTTTTAGGCCTATAACTTTAATTGTGTGGCTCCAATTGGTATGAGACCAATTGGACGTAAAACTAGGCACAAAATGTGCCAACTTTCATGAAGGAAGCTTGCCAAAATTCTGCTTGCAAGGTAGCTTGAAAAATGACCAAATCCGGATTAAGTGCATTTGAGGCCTGAAAATTGACCATTCGGGCAGCAGTTAGTGTTTAGGCCATAACTCACTCAAAACAGGTCCAATTGACCTGAAATTTTAACCATGAATAGCTAAGACCCATATCTACAAGTCTTATGAAGACACCAAAGCCCTGAAATGACCATAAGCAAGTCAAAAAGCTTGCACAAGTTCGGGTCCAAAAACTGGCCGAACCTAAAATGACCTAAGTGACCTAAAATGACCAATTTTGGTGCAATTTGACCAGCAATAGTAAAATGACCATAACTTGGTCTACATAACTCAGAATGACCTGAAATTTTGCCCCGCATTCCATAAGACATAGATCTACAAGTTTGTAGTTTAGACCGAAACCCGAAAACCGAGGGAACTAGATCGTACGGCTAGGTCAAACTAGTATCTCAGAATCCAGCAAATTGCAAGAAAATGCAGTATACACGGAAATGAATTTGGTAACATGCACCAACCCTAAAAGACTATCGAATGTGACATATTGGTAACCTTAAAACCTAATTTACCTAGAACGCATCGAGGGTCGATATATTAGGTTGATTAAGCAAATAATAACATTCAGTGAATTATTTATCAAACATTATCGTTATAGACAGTTTAATTTAGTACTGAAACACTTCAAATTGTGTTTCTCAGTTAGCAAAGACTCAGGAAAAGGGAAGGAAATACTGAGTCAAGACCAGGAGACAGTTATTAGAGGTTTGTGCACAACAGCTATTTCTTTTGAATTTTTCAATTGAAATGAATTATGACTATTTGTATATCATTGTTTTAAATTGTGGAAATGTGTTTGAATGAATATTTATTGCTTGAAAAGCATTGTAAATGGTTTGAAATTATGAAAAATTGTTTGAATGATATTGATGGATACTTATTGATTGAAAAGCATTGGAAATGATTTGAAACCACAGCTATCATGTATATTGATTGTATTCCTCACTAGCTTGTCTAGTGGGACGAATTGAATTCCCTCTCTGGCTGAAGAATTGAGGTGTGTGCCTGTTTAGGACGAATCGAATGAGTACTCATATTTTTGCTAGCTAGCTATGTTATTCCTCATTAGTCATCGACTTTTGGGACGAATTGAACTTTGGAACATGATTAAGCTGTGTGTGATTTATTGATTTGTATTATGAGATTGTGAAATGGAGTTAAATCCTTATTGACATTTACTGTCTTTTGAAGTTAACTATGTTTTGATCTCTGAGATTTATTGTGATATTGTGTTAAATTCCTTATGACACTCATTGTCTTGAATTTAACTATGATTTTACATATCCATCATTTAAATGATTTATGAATTGTGATTTAAAGTTGTATTTGGTTAATGTCGTGCACCACTGAGACATTGTCTCAGCGATAGCTTTTTATTGCTGTCGCAGGTAGACAGACAGACAGGGTAGCAGACTAGGCTGCTAGTACATCCAGCGAGAGATTTTCGGGTATAACGTGTATACCACATTTTGCATTTTGTACTGTAATGTATGTTCACTGTATGTACATATTGTTTTTGGTTTTGAGCCGTTGTAAATTAAAATTGTACATTGAAGTTGTAAAGTAAATTATGAGTTATTTTGACTTGTAAAAATTGTATTATATTTCTTGTATCTCAGTCTTTGAAAAATCACTATGGATTTGAGTTGATAAATATGTTGTGTTGAGAAATATATTGAAGTGCTTTTTACAGGTTTTCTGAAGAACTGTTTTATCCAAAATACAGATGGCACTCTGCCAAAATTTTTACAAAAATTCCAATTAATTCAAATGTGTTAGTTCTATCACTTCAGTTCAAAAAGGTTTTTAACACCTGTAAATAGTGCTCACCACTGTAAAAGAAGTAAGAAAAGTTTTTAAAATTCCTTGTAGTGTATTTAATGGGTTATCAGTAGACGGAGTTGGTAATTTATTAGGTATACTACGGGATCATGTCACGCCTTACCAGAGGTAGGGTGTGACATGTTTTAGTGGTATCAGAGCCAAGTTTTTAAATTCTGTTTTCACATGTTACTTGAATATTCTTTCTTCATAGTACAATTGCTCAATATCATTGTTTGATACATACAGTACATTACATTATAAATATGCACTAACGGGAGGAAATCTCCTTGTGTTATTTGTTCAGGAGATCTAAAATCCTCGCATTGACCATGAAAGAGGGTGATCGTTCAGTTGATCAATCTATTGAGGCTGAGGTGCAAGGGGATGCCCCAGCCCTACACAATGCCAGTGGTTCAAGAAGACCACTGCAGCATCGCAGCTCGCTTCGCCACTCAAAGAGATGGTCAGTAATGTTCCAACAAATGGCTGGTAATGTGCCTACTCAAGTCCCAATACAGACACCAGTGGTACAACCGCAGTCTCCTACTAGGCAGTATGATAAATTGATGAAATATGGGGCTACAGAGTTCAAGGGGATAGTAGATCCTCTAAAAGCTGAACAGTGGTTAGAGAGGATGGATAGGGTATTCAAGAAAATCAGACCGCATGCAGGAGCTCAGATTTGAATACTCAGTATCTTTGCTACAGGGGGATGCTTATGACTAGTGGAAAACCATTCCCCACAGTCTGGTGGAACCTGCAGTGTTAACATGGAATGACTTTCTCAGGGAATTCAGACAAAAATATGTCCCTGATGCTTATGTAGACCAGAAGCTACAAGAATTCCTAAGTCTAAAATAGGGGAGCAGATCAGTGGCTGAGTATGAAAGAGAATTTTCCCGCCTGAGCCATTATGCAGTAAGTTTACTTGCTACCAGCAGGGAGAGATGCAAGAGGTTTGAAACTGGCTTGAAGCCCAGTATCAGATTACAAGTGGTCGGATTCAAACACACTAACTTTTCTGCACTTGTTTCTCAAGCCCTAGAGTTGGAAAGAATTGAGTTTGAAGCTGCCCCTGAGAAAAAGAAATTAGAGAAGACAGAGAAAGAGGGAAAATCTGAAGAACAGAGTTCCAGTGGTCCTACTAGAAAGAGGAAGAACCATGGGGGACATGGCAGAGGTGGCAAGAAGTCTGGTAGGGGAAGATATTCAGGACAGAAGCCTCCTCTACCTGGTCAGCAGAGTACCAAAGGTTCCTACCCTCCCCGCCAATGTGAAACATGTGGAAGAAATCATGGTGGGATATGCTACAAGGCTATTGGAGCCTGTTATAACTGTGGAAGCACAGGACACTTTGCCAAGGACTGCACCAGTAGTCGCAGAGTTGGACCACCTCCTACTACTGCAAAAGGGTCAATTCAGAGCCCTGTCACCAAAAGTTCACAACCACCTAGCAGAGGTAGAGGCAGGGGTAGAGGTAGCCCAACAGGCAACCAAGGCACAGTGAAACATTTAGAGCAAGACAGTGCTCCAGTCAGAGTCTATGCAATGAGACAGAGGGAAGAGGCCGAAACATCTGATGTTGTGGCTGGTACCTTCTCAACTTTTAATCAGAATGTGTTTGTGTTATTTGATCCGGGTTCTACCCATTCTTATGTGAGTGGTAGCATCATTGATTGCATTGCTGTTCCATGTACAAAAATGGACTTTGAGGTGCTAGTAACAAGTCCACTAGGACAGGAAGTCAGGGTTAATAGAATGTATAGAGATTGTCCTTTGGTGATCCAAGGACACACTTTTCTGTCTGATTTCATTGAAATGCCCTTCAGAGATTATGATATCATCTTGGGCATGGATTGGTTAGCTAGGCATCATGCCATGATTGACTGTAGGCTGAAGACAGTCACTTTTGGTCTCCCTCAGTACAGTGATGTGGTAATACACGGGGAGAGGCAATTATTGCCATCAAACATCATTTCGGCTGCCCTAGCCAGAAAAATGATTAGAAAGGGGTATGAAGCATACTTGGCACATGTGGTAGACACCCAAGTGGGGAGTCCAGCATTGAAAGACATCCCTACAGTATGTGACTTTCCAGATGTATTTCCTGATGAATTGCCAGGATTACCTCCGAAAAGAGAAGTGCAGTTTGAAATTAATGTTATGCCTGGTGTGGATCCAATCTCCATAACGCCATACAGAATGGCACCAGTAGAGTTGAAGGAGTTGAAGATACAGTTGCAAGAATTACTTGAAAAGGGCTTCATCAGCCCTAGTGTGTCACCTTGGGGAGCACCAGTGTTGTTTGTTAAGAAGAAGGATGGTACTCTCCGCTTATGTATAGACTACCGACAGTTGAATAAGGTGACGATAAAGAACAGATATCCATTGCCTCGCATTGATGATCTGTTTGATCAGTTGAAGGGTGCAGCTGTATTCTCCAAAATTGATTTACGATCTGGTTATTATCAGTTGAAGGTACAAGAGCAAAGTATTCCAAAAACTATTTTCAGAACTCGGTATGGCCACTATGAGTTTCTAGTAATGCCATTCGGGTTAATAAATGCTCAAGCTGCTTTTATGGATCTGATGAGCACTATCTTCAGACCATATCTCGACCAATTTGGGGTGGTGTTTATTGATGACATTTTGATATACTCGAGGAATGCAGAGGAGCATGACAGACATCTACGGATTGTACTGCAGACTTTAAGGGAGAAACAGCTATACGCCAAATTATCGAAGTGTGAATTTTGGCTGAAAGAAATCTCCTTTTTGGGACATGTTGTGTCAGCTGAAGGGATCAAGGTAGATTTCAGCAAGGTAGAAGCTATCCTTAATTGGAAGCCACCCAGGAATATCACAGCAGTTCGTAGTTTTCTGGGTTTAGCTGGATATTACCATCGGTTTGTGAAGGGGTTTTCTATGTTATCTTCTCCACTGACCAAACTGCTTCGGAAAGATGTAAAATTTCAGTGGACTGATAAATGCCAGCAAAGTTTTAATGAGTTGAAGAGGTGTTTGATCAAGCTCAGCTTCACTTTACCTACCTGTAAAGAATACACAGTTTATAGTGATGCTTCTCACAATGGGTTAGGCTGTGTACTGATGCAAGATCGGAATGTCATTGCTTATGCATCACGCCAGCTGAAACCGCATGAGAGGAACTACGCAACACATGATCTGGAGCTAGCAGCTATTGTTTTTGCTCTGAAGATCTGGAGACACTATTTGTATGGGGAGAAATACTACATTTACACAGATCACAAGAGCTTAAAGTACTTTGGCACCTTGAAGGAATTGAATTTGAGGCAGAGGAGATGGTTAGAACTCATTAAAGATTATGATTGCTTAATAGACTATCAGCCAGGGAAAGCAAATGTGGTGGCTGACTCCTTAAGTCACAAGACTATGGCAAGTCTCAGAGTTTCTCCTTTGTCCATGGTATATGAATTGAAAGCACAGCATGCCAGTTTAGAGATTGATGATGAGGGACAGATAGTAGTTGCATGGCATGTACAGCCAGTGTTGATTGATCAAATGAAAATGGCTGCTCAGAATGATGCTAAATATCAGAAGCTACTGAGAGAAGTCCAGCAGGGTAAGAAACCTGAATTTTCTGTGAAAGATGATGCTTTATTGCTACATCAGGGCAAAATGTGCATTCCTAGTGATGTAGAATTGAGACAAATCATTATGAAGGAAGCACATGAGTCTCCATTTGCTATGCACCCTGGTGGAACTAAAATGTACAAAGGGCTGAAAGAGCATTACTGGTGGATGGGTATGAAGAGAGATATAGCTGAATTTGTTTCCAAATGCCTAACTTGTCAGCAACTAAAGGCAGAACATCAAGTTTCAGCTGGTTTGTTACATCCTTTGTCAGTACCAGAGTGGAAATGGGAACGAATTGTTAGTAGTATGCCCTAGAGCATATCATTTAGTATGTATCTTGTACATATTTTATTAATAAAAGGCATTTCCACTTTTCCGTTTACATAATATATAAATATGTAATAGAAAAGGTCCATTGATATTTTGTTAGAAATATTATTCTTAAGTTGTTAAGAATATGAGTGACAATGTTTCTAGCACAAAGTATCATAAATAGGTTCACAATCAAGGATACTTCATAATAAGGACATGACTTATCCAGAACGATTGTATTCATGTTTGTTCCCAAGTTATTTATATGAGATATAAATAAGATGGAGTGGTGAGTCTCATGCCATATAACAAACATGATAGGCACTTATACATGATAAGTAGGCCGAACCAGTGACACTTATGACAAGCACATGGAGTTTACTCTTATCAATGTTTTGTCATAAATCATATCAGTGCATATAACCTTTAGACCTGAGATAGCACAGTTATCTTGTATATAGGTAGTTTGAGTTTGATACTGCTTTCATACTTGTACTGTGTATGGGTATATGGGCATGTGTTGGTTCCTACTAGTTATATATGGAGGTAGGTGTTGATCAAGATGGAATATGTTCCTCTAAGTAAATAGAGATAAAATCCTATGTTCATTTAATTGTTCTTGATGTTTCAAGTTCCTGGCCAGGACAGATAGATTTATTCAGAAAAGAGTTTCTGATGAGAAAATCTTTTTAATCAAGAACTGGAATTAAAAGAGAACATAATATTCATAGCAAATGGAGTTTGACATAAAACATGACTCTAGCTTGAGTTGGGATTTTGTAACAGAGAGATTCTAGTGCATGGTAACATATGATTATAGGTTCACTTAAGGTAAACATTATTACTAATTGGGTGGCCATGGCATGCTATGCTAGGTGTTAACCATGGTCTATAGGTTCATAAAATGATTTAGAGAAATCATTTATGGTAAGAAAGAGTTCTGATGATATTAAGAGTTGATATCATGTCTCATTGCCAATTAGTGATGAGCCTAGTAAGTCACACACATACACAAGTTATCACCTAATTAAATATGATTTAATTAATTAATTAAAGAGTTTAATTGACTAATTAAATAGGTTTGGTTTGCAATTAGATTGCAAAGTCCCAGCATGACTTGAAACCAAATCTAGATTATTAGATGTATAATATAAGTTAAATTTATATTTAAAGTGTTTAAATATGAATTTAATTAATGAGAAATTAATTAATAGAGATTAATTAATTAATTTATATTTGATATAAATTAATTAGAAGAAGAAAAATAATTATTTTGGGTTGAGAACTCAAAATTAAGACACAGGGGCATTTTGGTCATTTTTGCAGTGTGACACGTGGCACCATGAGATGGTGACACATGGCATAACACATAAGCTTGCCAAATGTTTTTTTAATCATGTAAGATGATTAAAATCAAGATTAAATATAGGTTTGACACTTGGCACAATGTGATTGGGTCACTTAAACCTAGAGCTAATCAAAGGGTGACATGTGGCAAGGGTTTAATATGTTAACCTAGCTATTTAAGTGTTGTTATGAGAAAATAAAATACAACCAGCAGCCACACTCCTTTTTCACGCCACTTTGAGGGTTTTTATCTCTTCTTCTTCATCTCTTATCAATTAAAAGAGATTAGCCATCAATCTCTTGAATTAAGAACACTAGGAATTGTTTCTAGTGTCCTGTTTACATCTCTAATCTCTTAAAAGGCAGAACTTGAATTTCTAATTAATAGAAAAGGCTTTAGAAGCTGTTCAAGGGCTGTCATAGGTGTTCTTGGTGTGGACAAGCTAGAGGGACAACATCCGTGTCCTCAAGACGAATCTCAAAGGCGCAGACACTGCAAAGGCATCAAGAGGTTAGTGTAATCGTTCTTGATTTAATCTAGGGTTCTAAAATTAATCTGATTAATTTTAAAATCTTAAATAGCAAATACATATCCAAAAACATATTAAAAGAGTTTTAATATGTTGTTTATCATTGAAATCAAATAGATAAAAATAAATCTTGCATGATGCATGTGACCCTAGGTGAAAATTTTTGAATTCAATGGTATAAACTTGTGTTTTTCACGCTTCCGTTCCTTCACGAATAACTATGGATTTTGTTACGGGACTTCCAAGGACACAGAGTAGTCATGATGCAGTATGGGTTATAGTTGACAGATTGACCAAGTCTGCTCACTTTTTGCCAGTGCGGATGGACTATAGCCTGAAAAGATTGGCCAAATTGTACATATATGAGATTGTAAAACTACATGGAGTGCCAGTATCAATTGTGTCTGACAGAGATCCTAGGTTCACTTCTAGATTCTGGGGTAGTCTTCAGAGAGCTCTAGGAACTAGATTGAACTTCAGCACAGCATTCCACCCACAGACAGATGGCCAGTCTGAGAGGGTTATTCAGATATTGGAGGATATGCTACGGGCTTATGTGATTGAATTTGAAGGTAGTTGGGATACACACTTGCCTTTGATTGAGTTTGCTTATAACAACAGCTACCAATCAAGCATTGGAATGCCTCCATATGAAGCTTTGTATGGCAGAAAGTGCAGAACTCCCTTATGTTGGGATGAGGTAGGTGAAAGGAAGATGATTGGGCCAGAAATTGTTCAGCAGACAGAGGAAAAGATCAGATTGATCAGAGATAGACTCAAGGCTGCATCAGACCGTCAGAAGTCCTATGTTGATCTAAAGAGAAGAGATATTGAATATGCAGTGGGTGATAAGGTATTCCTCAAAGTTTTTTCTTGGAAGAGGATTGTGAGATTTGGCAGAAAGGGAAATTGAGTCCTCGTTTCATCGGACCATATGAGGTTTTGGAAAGAGTGGGTCCTTTGGCATATCGGTTGGCATTACCTCCAGAGTTAGCAAGGATACACAATGTCTTCCATGTGTCCATGTTAAGGAGGTATAGATCTGACCCATCTCATGTACTATCAGCTGAAGAGATTGAAGTAAATCCAGACCTCTCCTATGAGGAAGAACCCATAGAAATTCTGGCTTATGAGGTGAAGCAGCTGAGGAACAAACAGATACACCTGGTTAAAGTGCTGTGGAACCATCATTCAGGCTAGGAAGCTACTTGGGAACGTGAAGAGGATATGAGGAGACAGCATCCACAACTGTTCAAAGACTAATGCCGGGTAAAATTTCGAGACGAAATTTATTTTAAGGGGGGGAGAATTGTAACACCCCTAAGTTCGGTAGTGCGTTCTACTGTTCCTATGACCAGTGTTATCCGGACAGCTAGGATGCCTAGAACTACACTTCAATATGAGTGAGAAGAAATAAAATAATGAAATACAATAGAAGAAAACACAAGAAAAACAAAGGAAAAATAATAGCAAAGAAATGTAACCAAGTTAAACGAGCCGAGAACCCTAGCGATGGGTGACCACATCGGGAAGTCACGGCGTGGACCGTTGACTAACCCTGGACCACGGGGAACCCTGGAAAATATTTTTAGGACTTAAAGAGACATCAATTGAAGTATAAATATCATCAGAAATATTAAATAAAAATTAAATAATTAGTACAAAGAAAAGTGAGAAATCGAAAAACAGACAAAACCCGGTGTTACCGAAAAATCGGGAATACAACCCGAACAGGGGCATTGTGGTCATTTAACATCCCGAGTTGTCTTTTGACCTAAATGTCCATTCAAAATAAATAATATTACACTTGGAAAATATAATGAATAATTAATTTAGGGGTACCTAATGTAAATAGTAAAAATGGAGGGTAAATTGACTAATTAACACATTCAAACATATAATATAGTTTATAATTTATGAGTGGAGTACTAAGGATTATAATAACCATTAAATGGGCAGATTTCTCCACTAACTAACTCATTTTCTTCAAGCTTCCAACAATGGCCGATTGTCACTCCCAATTCTCCATGGAAAATTTTCCATGCAAAGCTTAATTCCCTCCCATTTTCAACATAAAACCATAAATTCTCTTCATTAAACTTGGTCCACACCTCTTGGGCAGATTATAGGGAACAAGAAGGAAGAAATTTGGTGAAGATTTAACAAGTCCCAACAATAGGTAAGTTTAAGTTTTTGATTATTGCTTTGTTAAAGTTTGTAAGGATATTATGGGTATTTGATTTATGGAGAAATTTTTGAGTTTTGATGTTGAATGGGAATGTGCACTTTTGGCAGCCATGGAAGCACCTTGAAGGCAGTTTAATTGTGCTTGTAAATGGTGAATTAAATGATTGATTAAATGTATATTGTGTAGGAAATTGTTTGGGTAATGTATACTTAGTATATGTAAATGTAAAATAAAATTTAAAGCTTGGAAAGTAATGGAATGTAAGTGTACCATTGTGGCAGTTTGCTAACTCTTGAGGAATGCTGGAATTCATGCTTGGTTTATGGAATAATGATGTTAAAATGTGTTGGTTGTTATGGCAGTTTGAGTGCATGAATGATGGTGTGAAGTTGGACATGTAAATGAGCATGAATTGGTGATTGAATTGATGTAAATTGAGTTGGACAAATTCTGCACTTGTTGGTGCACATTGAATATAATTGCAAGCTGCTAAAATCACCTATAATATGTTATAAATTATGTTTAGGTTGTGGTACAACCAGAATTGGTTTGAATGTTAAGTTTGGTGAGTGTTAAAAGTGATACTTGATGTGTATGCAAGAATTTTAATAAGGCAGTTTGAGTTTTAGGCCTATAACTTTAATTGTGTGGCTCCAATTGGTATGAGACCAATTGGAGGTGAAACTTGGCACAAAATATGCCAACTTTCATGAAGGAAGCTTGCCAAAATTCTGCTTTCAAGGTAGCTTGAAAAATGACCAAATCCGGATTAAGTGCAATTGAGGCCTGAAAATTGACCATTTTGGCAGCAGTTAGTGTTTAGGCCATAACTCACTCAAAACAGATCCAATTGACCTGAAATTTTAACCATGAATAGCTAAGACCCATATCTACAAGTATTATGAAGACACCAAAGCCCTGAAATGACCATAAGCAAGTCAAAAAGCTTGCACAAGTTCGGGTCCAAAAATTGGCCGAACCTAAAATGACCTAAAGTGACCTAAAATGACCAATTTTGGTGCAATTTGACCAGCAATAGTAAAATGACCATAACTGGGTCTACATAACTCAGAATGACCTAAAATTTTGCCCCGCGTTTCATAAGACATAGATCTACAAGTTTGTAGTTTAGACCGAAACCCGAAAACCGAGGGAACTATATCGTACGGCTAGGTCAAACTACTATCCCGGAATCCAGCAAATTGCAAGAAAATGCAGTGTACACGGAAATGAATTTGGTAACATGTACCAACCCTAAAAGACTATCGAATGTGACATATTGGTAACCTTAAAACCTAATTTACCTAGAACGCATCGAGGGTCGATATATTAGGTTGATTAAGCAAATAATAACATTCAATAAATTATTTATCAAACATTATTGTTAGAGACAGTTTAATTTAGTACTGAAACACTTCAAATTGTGTTTCTCAGTTAGCAAAGACTCAAGAAAAGGGAAGGAAACACTGAGTCAAGACCAGGAGACAGTTATTAGATGTTTGTGCACAACAGCTATTTCTTTTGAATTTTTCAATTGAAATGAATTATGACTATTTGTATATCATTGTTTTAAATTGTGGAAATGTGTTTGAATGAATATTTATTGCTTGAAAAGCATTGTAAATGGTTTGAAATTATGAAAAATTGTTTGAATGATATTGATGGATACTTATTGATTGAAAAGCATTGGAAATGATTTGAAACCACAGCTATCATGTATATTGATTGTATTCCTCACTAGCTTGTCTAGTGGGACGAATTGAATTCCCTCTCTGGCTGAAGTGTTGAGGTGTGTGCCTGTTGAGGACGAATCGAATGAGTACTCATATTTTTGCTAGCTAGCTATGTTATTCCTCATTAGTCATCGACTTTTGGGACGAATTGAACTTTGGAACATGATTAAGCTGTGTGTGATTTATTGATTTGTATTATGAGATTGTGAAATGGAGTTAAATCCTTATTGACATTTACTGTCTTTTGAAGTTAACTATGTTTTGATCTCTGAGATTTATTGTGATATTGTGTTAAATTCCTTATGACACTCATTGTCTTGAATTTAACTATGATTTTACATATCCATCATTTAAATGATTTATGAATTGTGATTTAAAGTTGTATTTGGTTAATGTCGTGCACCACTGAGACATTGTCTCAGCGATAGCTTTTTATTGCTATCGCAGGTAGACAGACAGACAAGGCAGTAGACTAGGCTGCTAGTACATCCAGCGAGAGATTTTCGGGTATAACGTGTATACCACATTTTGCATTTTGTACTGTAATGTATGTTCACTGTATGTACATATTGTTTTTGGTTTTGAGCCGTTGTAAATTAAAATTGTACATTGAAGTTGTAAAGTAAATTGTGAGTTATTTTGACTTGTAAAAATTGTATTATATTTCTTGTATCTCAGCATTTGAAAAATCACTGTGGATTTGAGTTGAGAAATATATTGTGTTGAGAAATATATTGAAGTGCTTTTTACAGGTTTTCTGAAGAACTGTTTTATCCAAAATACAGATGGCACTCTGCCAAAATTTTTACAAAAATTTCAATTAATTCAAATGTGTTAGTTCTATCAGTTCAGTTCAAAAAGGTTTTTAACACCTGTAAATAGTGTTCACCACTATAAAAGAAGTAAAAAAAGTTTTTAAAATCCCTTGTAGTGTATTTAATGGGTTATCAGTAGACAAAGTTGGTAATTCATTAGGTATACTACAGGATCATGTCACGCCTTACAGAGGGGTAGGGTGTGACATGAATTGCCAGGATTACCCCCAGGAAGAGAAGTGCAGTTTGAAATTGATGTTATGCCTGGTGTGGATCCAATCTCCATAACGCCATACAGAATGGCACCAACAGAATTGAAAGAGTTGAAAGTACAGTTGCAAGAGCTACTTGACAAGGGCTTCCCTAGTGTATCAACTTGGGGAGCGCCAATGTTGTTTGTAAAGAAGAAGGATGGCACTCTCCGATTATGCATTGACTATCAGCAGTTGAATAAGGTGATAATAAAGAAAAGATAGCCATTACCCCGCATTGATGATTTGTTTGATCAGTTCAGGGGTGCAGCTGTGTTCTCCAAAATTAACCTGAGATCAGGTTATTATCAGCTGAAAGTACAAGAGCAGAGTATTCCTAAAACTTCTTTTAGAACCCGTTATGGCCATTATGAGTTCTTGGTCATGCCATTCGGGTTAACTAATGATCCGGCTGCTTTTATGGATCTAATGAACACTATCTTTAGACCATACCTCGACCAGTTTGTTGTGGTATTCATAGATGATATATTGGTCTATTCGAGGAGTGGAGAAGAGCATGATAGACATCTGCGGATTGTACTGCAAACTTTGAGGGAGAAACAGCTATACACTAAATTGTCGAAGTGTGAATTTTGGCTGGAAGAAATATCTTTCTTGGGGCATGTAGTATCGGTAGATGGTATTAAAGTAGATCCTAGCAAGATAGAAGCTATCCTTAATTGGAAGCCACCCAGAAATATTACAGAGATTCGCAGTTTCCTGGGGTTAGCTAGATACTACCGCCGTTTTGTGAAAGGATTCTCCATGTTGGCATCTCCATTGACCAAGCTACTTAGGAAAGATATGAAATTTCAGTGGACGGACAAATGCCAATAGAGTTTTGATGAATTGAAGAGGTGTTTGACTGAGGCTCCAGTCCTAACTTTACCTACACCGGGTAAAGAATATACAGTTTATAGTGATGCATCTCATAATGGGTTAGGCTGTGTGTTGATGCAAGATCAAAATGTCATTGCCTATGTATCATGTCAGCTGAAACCGCATGAGAGGAATTATTCGACACACGACTTGGAGCTTGCAGCTATTGTGTTTGCTCTTAAGATCTGGAGGCACTATTTGTATAGGGAGAAATGCTATATCTACACAGATCATAAGAGTTTGAAGTATTTGGGCACCCAGAAAGAACTGAATTTGAGACAGAAGAGTTGGTTAGAGTTGATAAAAGATTATGATTGTTTGATAGACTATCAGCCAGGGAAAGCTAATGTTGTGGCTGACGCTTTAAGTCACAAGACTATGGCAAGTCTACGTGTTACTCCTTTGTCTATGGTACATGAGTTGAGATCATTACATGCCAGCTTAGAGATTAATAAAGAGGGCAGACAATAGTTGCATGGCATGTATAACCAGTGTTAATTGATCAGATCAGAATGGCTGCTCAGAATGATCAGAAGTATCAGAAATTGTTAGAAAAAGTCCAGCAGGGCAAGAAACTAGAATTCTCAATAAGAGATGATGGTCTATTGCTACACTAGGGCAGAATGTGTGCTCCTAATGATGTTAATTTGAGGTAGATCATTTTGAAAGAAGTACATGAGTCTCCTTTTGCCATGCACCCTGGTGGTAAAGAAATGCATAGAGGGTTAAAGGAGTATTACTGGTGGATGGGTATGAAGAGAGATGTGGCAGAGTTAATTTCCAAGTGCCTAACTTGTCAGCAAGTGAAGGCAGAGCATCAAGTACCAGCTGGATTGTTACATCCAGTACCAGAATGGAAATGGGAGAGAATAATAATGGATTTTGTGATGGGACTTTTGAGGACACAGAAGAGTCATGATGCAGTATGGGTCGTAATTGACAGACTGACCAAGTCTGCTCATTTTCTGCCAGTTCGGATAGACTACGGTTTAGAAAGATTGGCCAAGTTGTACATTGATGAGATTGTGAGACTGCATGGAGTGCCAGTATCCATCGTATCAGACAGAGATCCTAGGTTCACTTCTAAATTCTGGGGTAGTCTTCAAAGAGCCCTAGGAACTAAATTGAACTTCAGTATGGCATTCCACCCATAGACAGATGGCCAGTCTGAGAGGGTAATTTAGATCTTGGAGGACATGCTATGGGCTTGTGTGATTGAGTTTGAGGGCAGTTGGGACACACACTTACCTTTGATTGAGTTTGCTTATAACAATAGCTACCAATCAAACATTGGGATGCCTCCATATGAAGCTTTGTATGGCAGAAAATATAGAACCCCATTGTGTTGGGATGATGTGGGTGAAAGGAAGATGATTGGGCCCGAAATTGTTCAGCAGACTGAGGAGAAAATCAGGGTGATCAGAGATCAACTTAAGACTACATCAGACCGTCAGAAGTCCTATGTTGATCTGAAGAGAGGGGATATTGAATATGCAGTGGGTGATAAAGTATTCCTCAAGGTTTCCCCTTAGAAGAGGATCATGAGATTTGGCAAGAAGGGGAAACTGAGTCCTTATTTCATTGGGCCATATGAGGTTCTGGAAAGAGTGGGTCCTTTGGCATATCATTTGGCACTACCTCCAAAGTTAGAAAAGATACATAATGCCTTCCATGTGTCTATGTTGAGGAGGTATCGATCAGACCCATCTCATGTACTACCAGTAGAGGAAATTGAAGTGAATCCAGACCTCATATATGAGGAAGAACCCATAGAGATTCTGGTTTATGAGGTGCAGCAGCTACAGAATAAGCAGATACCATTAGTGAAAGTGCTGTGGAACCATCATTCGGGCCAAGAGGCTACTTGGGAACAAGAGGAGGACATGACAAGACAGCACCCACAGCTGTTCAGAGATTAATACCATGTAAAATTTCGAGACGAAATTTATTTTAAGGGGGAGAGAATTGTAACACCCCTATTTGCATAGCCTGGTATCTTTTACTGTTCCGGTGACTGTTGTCGGTCCGGACAACTGAGGGGATTAGAACCACGCCTAAGACAACTAGATAAGCCCTGAACACAAATAATTAGTAATTGCCAATTAGTTAAGTATAAATAAGAAAAATAGAATATAAGAAGTTAAATGAGCCAAGAGTCATAGCCATGGGTGACCTTCTCAGGAAGGATTGCGAAGTCGATTTAAACTCAAATTTCAAACTATAAAATGTGACGCCGTGATCCTTAGGACTATTATGAACATAGTGGAAAAGAGAAAATCACGAAAAAGAATTGTTAAGTTAGCCAAATAATTAGGTCAGGGATCCGAAAGAAATATTGAATTATTTCTAAACCGGATCGAACCGGCGAGGGGCAATTTGGTCAATTGACCTCGAGAGCTGACTCCTGAACTAACTGCCAAATAAAATTAGAGAAAATAAAATTTTGGAATCAGAAATTAAATTAAAGAACTAATGGAAAAATAAATAGAAATAAAAAAAGAAAATGAAAAAGGTGAAAAGAGATGACATCATGCATGACATCATGCATGATGCCATAAATATTATAATTAAAAATTAAATTTTAGATAATTTGTGGTCTTCCTAAAGACATAAAAAAAAAAAGAAAAGAAAAAAAAAAAAGAGGGAAAGTCATCTTCTTCAAGCCGTCCATCTCTCTCTCCCTCTCCCTCACCAAAACTCCATGGAAGCTCATTTTGAGCTTGATCAAACCCTAAATCTCACCAGAGAAAATTAAACTTCCATCATTAAATCTTGATTTCAAGCTTTGATAGAGAACTTGACAACAAAAAAAAGAAGAAAGGAAGATGTTTTGGAGAGGTGAAAATTTAAAGAAAGGTGAGTAAACTAGACTTTGCATTTTTAGTTTAATTCTAGTGTTTATGATTAAATGAACTTGGAAATAAACTTAAAATGAAATGAAAACAAGTGTTGGGGGACAAAGTTAAATTTCGACCAGCTAGGGTTTGATGGGTGTATACATGTGTTTTGATTGAATTAAAAGTGTAGGTAAGTTTGTATGAGTGTGGAAGTGATGTTGGTATGCTTAAAATTAATTAAGTGTAACAAATTGGTGAATTAGGGTTTGGCACCTAGGGTTTGGAAGACAAAAATATGAGAATATGTTAAATGGTGTGTTGGACTTGGTTTGAGGTGAGAATTGGTCATTTGTGACCAATTGGAGTATGTTAGAAGTGTTGGAACCAAATGCAAATTCGGATTGCTTGGGGTCATGCTGCAGGCAGCAGGACCAAGGTCCCTTTCATGGACCAAAATTGAAAATTTACAAGTCCAATTGGTGTGAGGCCAATTGGGAATGAAAATAGACATAAAATGGAACATTTTTCATTTAGAAATCATGCCCAAAAAGTGACCAAAACCTAGTGAACAAATTGACCAAATCCGGACTTAGGTAATCTAACCTGTACAAAAATGACCAAATGAATAGTGTTTGTTCATTTGGCCATAACTTGGGCTAGGTAGGCCTAAATTACCTGAAATTTTACCAATGGAAACGACAAGATATAAACCTAAAACTTTCATGAAGAACACAAACCCAAATTATGCCCTTAACCAAGTCATTTGGCCACCCAAAGTTGGTGACCTAAAACTGCCAGAACCAGTTTGGTGCCCAGAAATCTAGGTTAAGTCCAATCCGGCAACCATGATTCAAATGGCTATAAATTGAGCTACAAAACTCCAAATGGAGTGATTCAAAAAGGAAAATAAAGTTAAGACATTAAGGAAAAATTTATATGAAGAAAACTTAGCACAATTCTAACAGCAAAATGACCAATGGAACAGTGTAACCTAAGATACCAAAACTGAAAATTAGCAATTTTGCTTAAAAGACTTAAGTTTTGAGAAAATAACCAAAACCAACAAAATTGGTGACCAAAATGTGGTATGTGAGTATAGTTGGACTTCCCATACCTTTTTGGCATAAGAAAGTCAACATTTTGACTTTAATAGTACTATGAATAGTAACCTCAACATGAAAGTATTCAAGAATGAAGTTTAAGCATAATGAGATAAATTATTAGAATTATTGTGAGGCAAAGGTACTGAGACACTATAAATTTTGTGTTTCAGCTGAAAAAGACCCGCAAGGGACAAAAGACTGAGTTAAGGCCTAGAGGCGACTCACGTCAGGTTTGTGCACAATAAACCCCATTTAAGCATTTTATCATTGAAAATTTGATTTAGTACGCATTATGAGTTTAAGAACTTTTGTGTTGCCACTTTGTGAATGAAAATGTAACTTTGGAAATTGATTTTATTTTTGTATGCAATATTTGAATAAATTATTTTAAATTGATTTCGGATTCACACTTAGCATGACAGTGCCATATTATTCCCCCATTTATGGGGTTAAGATCGATTATTTTCCTCCCTCTTTGGTTTACCAGTTGAGGTTGTAGATCGGATGAGTACTCATTAGCTAGCTAGTCACCTCCCTCATTGATTTCGATTAGTGGGGTTGTAGATTGCATTGTCATGGTGTACAACACTGCATTGATCGGAAATTTTGTGTCATGGCTTAAGTTGTGTATGAATTGGCAACACTGTGTTTATTAAATTATTTGACCAAAATTGGGCTATAATGAGTTTTGATAAATTGTGAAATGTGATTATGAAATATTCAAATTGTGAATTTGTCAAGGAATGTTTTATGTACTGCATTTCAATTTTTATTGTGCACCACTGAGTATTTTTATACTCAGCGACAGCTTGTTTTGCTGTCACAGATAAGGGCAAGGAAAAAGCAGCAGAGTGAGCTGCTGGATTGGCAAGAACTTATTTGATCACTTTTGTACGGGTATTTATTTATATCCTTATAATTATTTGATATAAATATTGTAATGTTTTATGTATCAATGTAAATTTGAGCAGTTGTATAGTAAGTTATAGTAATGGTATTTTGGGTTTTCTTTTTGTAAATTATGACCTATATATGTAAATTAAATTTTAAATGCAATGTGAATGAAATGACGAAATATTTTGAGATGACAAACTTTGATTGAATTGTGGAATTGATCTGAGTTATGTTGAACTGAGTAATTTTGGTGGTTGAGAGTTGTGGAATCAATTATTGGAAGTGTTTTTACAGGTTTTTGAAGAACTATTTTCTTAAAATACATACGGCACTCTGCCGAAATTTTTATAAAATTTACGGAAAAATAGAATGGGATAAAAATTTTAAGTAGTTTTGAAACTTTGAATAAATGATTTTAATTCCTACCAAAATGCTTACCACTTCCAAACTATAAGAAAATGGTTTTAAAATCCCTTGTAGGATACTTAATGAGTTATCAGTAGGTGGAGTTCGGTAGTTCATTAGATATTTTACGAGATCATGTCATGCCTTACAGAGGGGTAAGGTTTGACACACCCAAACACCTGAAATGATGTAGAAAACATGGAATTAAGGGCTTGACAATAGAAATTACAAAAACTAATGAAATCAACTACTATGCATGAGATTACTTACCTAAATGCTATGAGATAGTGTATAAATATGCTTAAAAACATCTATACAATTAAAGTATATCACATACCCCCAAACTCAAACTTTTGCTTGTCCTCAAGCAAAAAGAAACTTTGTTTTAAAACTCATTTCAAGAGATAACTCAAGAATATAACTAATAATTCAATAAGCACATAATTGAACACCTCCAATCCTTCATACCATTTACCCTCTTTCAAGGCATAAGGGTTCTAATAGCTACCCGCTAGAACCTCACCCCTTTCATGGTGTTTCAACTAGTTATTCCTCTGTGCAAGGCTATTAATAGGTCACAAATAGCTTATTTTATCAGGATAAATTTGAGAAACACTTACTCCTCTAAATTTGCCTCTATTATGGATAATTGTGATAAAGTGACTCAATTCCAACTCTACAGGCATATCTCAATTTTCTATCTCCACTAATGTAGCATAAATTTTTCAAAAGATCGAAAGGTCTTTAAAAGGGTTGTAATGGGGCTAAAGAGATAATGACTTGGTTGCCAATGAAAGGTTTTTATGGAATGCAAATATGAGGATAGCATGTATGTAACACCCCTATTTGCATAGCCTGGTATATTTCACTGTTCCAATAATCGGTGTCGGTCCAGACAATTAAGGGGATTAAAACCACGTCTAAGACACCTAGTTAAGCCCTGAACACAAATTATTAGTAATTGCCAAATAGTTAAGTATAAAGAAGAAAAATAAAGCATAAAAAGTTAAATAAGCCGGGAGTCACAGCGATGGGTGACCTTCTCGGGAAGTGACTGCGAGGTCAGTCTTAAATCAGATTTCGAACCTGAAAATGTGATGCTGCGATCCTTAGGACTATTGCGAACACAGTGGAAATGAGAAAATCACGAAAAAGAGTTGTTAAGCAGGTCAAATAATTAGGTCAGGGATCCAAAAGAAATATCCAATAACTTGCAAACCAAATTAAACCAGCGAGGGGCAATTTGGTCAATTCACCCCTAGAGCTGAGTCCTGACCTAACTGTCCAATAAAATCGGAGAACAGAAAATTTTGCGATCAAGAATTAAATTAAAGAACTAGTAAAAAAATAAATATAAAAGAGATAAAGTTTAGTTACACCATGCTTACATCACTATTATGACATTATAAATAATTTTATTTTTGCCCATCAATATTGACCAAGTCAAAAGTAATTTTAAAGACTTAAAAATACACTAAAAAGAAAAGAAAAATCATTATTAGCTTCCTCCACCCAAGTGTGTTGGCTCCTCTCTCTCACTTTACCATTGAAGAAACTCCATTGAAGCTTGAGTTTAAGCTTTCTTTCAATCACTTAACCCTACTTTGACCCCAAACTAAATCATAAAAACTTATCAGTTCAACTTGAGAAAGCTTTAGAGGAAGGAAAGGAAAGAAAAAAAGGAAGAAATTGAAGAGTTGAACTTCAAAGTTAAGGTTAGTGGTTTAAATTGAAAATTTATTATTTAATACTTATGTTTTTAGTGTAAGAAACTTAGAAATTAACTTAAAATTAAAAGAAAACAATTGTTGAGGGACCAAACAAGAATTTTGGTCAGCCTTAGTTAGGGTTTGAAATGAATGAGTTTGAGGTATTTGAATAGTTATTTAGGATGAGTTGTGTAAGTGAAGTATGGGTATATGTTTTGAATGCATTAGATTTGAATTCTATGTAATTAGGGTTTTGAGCATTTTGAAAAATTAGAGAAAAAGTTAAGAATTGCTCAATTGATGCTATTGACCTTACTTGAATTGAGAAATGGTCAATTGTGACCATTTGTAGTGTGTGTGAATTGTTAGAAATAAGTTTCAATTCGGATTGGTTAGGGTCAATATGCAGATAGCTTGACCTAGGTCCCTTTCAGGGACCAAAACTAAAAATTTACTAAAGCAATTGGTATGAGGTCAATTGGGAATGAAACTAGACACAAAATGGACCATTTTTCATTCAGGAATCATGCCCAAAAAATGACCATAACTTAGTGAACAATCAGGTCAAATTCGAATTTGGGCATACTGCCCCATACAAAAATGACCAAATTAATAGTAGTTACGTAAATGACCATAACTTGGTCTGGGAAGGTCCAAATGACCTAAATTTTATGCCGATAGAAAGCTGAGACATAGCCTTACAACTTTCATGAAGAAAATAAACCCAAATTTTGACCATAACCTATCTGAAAAACTATCTGTAGTCAACACACAAAAAATTGCCAATGTCTAGAAAATGCCCAAAATTCTGGGTAACACAAAATCTGGCCAGCCAAGTTCAAATGACCATAACTTGGACTACAAAACTCCAAATGGAGTGATTCAAAAAGGAAAGTAAAGTTAAGACTATAAGGAACAACTTCTATGAAGAAAACTTAGCCAAATTTCAACAGCAACTTGACTAATGGAATAGTACAAAATAGGATACCAAATCTGAAATTTTGAAATTTCACATGTGAGACGTAAAATTTGAGGAAACAACCAAAACTAACAAATTAGGTAACCAAAATATGGTATGTAGGTGAAATTAAAATTCCCATGCCTATTAAGTATGAGAAAGTCAACAATTTAACTTGAATAATGTCGTGAATTGTAACCTCAAAATATAAATTTTAAAGAACGTCAGGTTAAGCGTATCAAAGCTAGATATAAATAGATTTGAATTGATTTTTGGACTTATGATAAATTATGATACTAAAACACTATAAAATTGTGTGTTTCAGTCGAAAAGAATACCGAGAAAGAACCCAAGGCATCAAGTCAAGACCAAGAGGCGACTTGTATAAGGTTTGTGCACAACATAAATATTCTTTAAAATTCCTTTGCAAAGTGTATGAAATGAATTGTGATTTACTTATATTGCAAAATGGTGAATGAAATGTATATTATGTTTTTTACTTAAATTGTTAAAAGTTTAATTGTATGTGTTTGAATTGGCAATAAATGTTTAATAAATTGCTAAGATAGTTTTGAAACTACAGTGTCATGACCATATATTTGAATGCCTCACTAGCATGACTAGTGGGAGGAATTAGTTTTGAATTTTGATTCCCTCTATGGCTGAAGTGTTGAGGTGTGTACTAGTAGAGGAAGAAATTGAATGGGTACCCATAGTTTGAGCTTGCTAGCATTGTGATTCCTCATAAACCTCCGGCTATTGAGATGAATATTGTTCTGAATGGCATGATATAACTGTGTGTTTTTATAAAACTTGTTTTAAGACTTCCTAAATAAGATTGTTTGGACAAAAAATTTATAAATCATGTTTTGTATTTGTCTTTTATGTTCAATACCATATTTGAATAAATGTGATTTGAATTATGCATAAAATGTTATTTTAGTATGTTGTGCACCACTTAGTCATAGTACTCAGCGATGGATGTTATTGTTGTCACAGATAGAGAGACTAGAGGAGTGGTAGAGTGAGTTGCTGAAGATCTTGGAGCTATACCCCTAAGATTTTATTGGGTATAGATTTATACCCTGATTGTAATGTTTATATTTGCGTATGTAACTGTATGTACATGTATAAACTGGTCTTGAGCAATTGTATAGATTTTGTAATAATGATATTTTAGATTTTCTAATGTAAATTTTGGATTGATGAATGTAAATTAATTTTACTTTAAATGAAAAATGAATGGAGTTATCTAGTACTATTTTTTAAGACAATTGAGAATTGTTTTGAATTATGGAGTTAGGAGTAATGATTTTGATTTGTGTTGTGATAGTAGTTGATTTTGATGAGATGAGTGTTTTTACAGGTGTTTGAAGAATTGTTTTTGTAACACCCTCCCGGTAACTACTCCGTACATCCTACTGTTCCGGTGACCGGTGTCGGTCCGGACAGCTAGAATGTCCGGAAAAATATTTAAATTAAAGTTAGGGACCATAATTAACTCAAATATTAATAAGAAAAATTTAGTAAAAATTTTAGAAATAAAATACAAGCAAGTCAAATGAGCCAGTGCCCTAGCGATGGGTAACCAGAGAGAAGTTGCGGTTCTCGCAACGAGGAGCCCTAGACCCGGGGGAAAAATTATAAAATAATTTTTGGGACTCCAAAGAAGGGTTATTGAGGTTCCCATGGTATTATAATGCCAAGAAAATACCTAGAAAAATTTTTCAATCGGTACAGACAATTTTGACCCGTTAAGCCAAACGGAGGGCATTTTGGTCATTTCACTTTCCGTGGTGATTTTTGGCCGACTTGTCCAGTTGATTAAATAATTAATATGACATAAAATATGAATAAACATTACTAGAAATTAAATTGAACTTGAGTAGTGATGAAAAGAAAAGAAAAATCAAAGAAAAGCTTATTTATGACATCATGGTGATGTCATTAAGAAATTATGACCAATCACAATTAAGCCATCCTTTGACTAACTATTAAAAGAGATAATTGAGACTAAGAAATAAAAGAAAAACCAGCAGCCACCCCCTTTCCCATTCCAGCCGAAATCCCTATCCTTTCTCCCTCCATTAATCTTCAATCAAAAGCTTGATTTTTCCCTTGTTTACACCACAAAACCCTAACTTCTCTTCATTAAAGCTTTACCCCACATCTTAAACAAGCTCTTGGCAGCCAACAAGAGGAAAGAAATTGAAGTTTAGGGCTTGGAAAAATTCTGCCACTTGAGGTTAGTGCACCTATATCCATTAAACTCTTTATTTTCATGGTTTGGGACTTGAAACTAGTAAGAATTGTGATTTAAATTAACAAAAACTTATGTGTATAACATCTTGAATTTTGGATGCCCTAGCTATGGAATAGGGGGAAGTGTTTTGATGAGCTTAGAGTGAAATAGAAACCATGTTGAAGTGATAAACATATGAGCAATGCATTGGTAGCTACTAAGATACATGGCATAAACCATGAATTTGAATTAGGGTTTGGAAAGGTGAAAATGTGACTTGGCTTAGGAAATTATTAGAGAGCATTTTAATGGTCAATTAGTGACCATTTTAGGTAATTTGACCAACAAAGGGACTGAAAAATAGGATTCCAAAGTGAGGTTGCAGTGCCCTAGGGACAAGATATAGGGTGAAAATTCAGTCCATTTGCACTGCCATAACTTGGGCTGTGTTAGTCCAATTGGTGTTTGGCCAATTGAACATGAAACTAGGCTTATAATGGCACATTTTTTCTGAAGAAACCATGCCCAAAAGACCAAAGCAAGAGGACAAAAGCTTGGCCCCAATCTGACACCACACTGCGATTAGAGATTGACCAAATGAACAGATCGCTCATTTGGCCATAACTCACTGTAGATTTGGTCAATTGACCTGAAATTTTTACAGCAACAAGTTAAGACATAGACAAACAACTTTCATGAAGGAACCTACCCAAATTATGGCCAGAACCCATCCAAACAAGTGGTTCCAGTCACTGTTCATGCACTGTAGATATGGTAATTTCTGCAGAATGGAAAATCCGGCCAGCTCTGGTTTTTGGACCATATCTAGAGCTACAAAACTCCAAATGGAGTGATTCAAAAAAAGAAATTCAACTAGACAAAATAAGGAACAACTTTCATGTTTTACATTTCTTCAAATTCTCACAGTAACAGTGTCAATGGAACAGTGAAGTTGACTCATCAAAACTGAAAATTCTGCTTATGTTGGTTTAAACTTGAAATGGTATTAACACTTAATGCCAACAAGTTTTAAACACAAAATGTGGTATGTTAGGAGTGCCAAAGTCAATGTACATATTTTCTATCCAAAAGTTAACATTTTTGTTGACCAATGAGGTGAATAGTAACACCAAAACATGAAATTCACAAATTGAAGAATTTAAAAGTTTCAAATGCCCTATTATACCTAACAAGATTGGTTTGGATAGTTTGGCATGCCAATAGGGTTCAGTTAGCAGTACTGCACATGGCAATATGCCATTCTGTGATTTCATGGCTTTTAGCCATTCTGACTTTGTATTGAGACTTGGCCTTGTGCCTGAGATTATTTACAGCTTGGTAGCTGTTCTGTTGCACACCGGGTGATGCATATGCGACCGATGGTGTGACGGCCCGAGGTATTAGATACCCAGTGCCAGTTTACCCGTTATCCAGTCCAGTCATCTAGTGTAGGTTACTTGGGGCAACCAAATGAATAAAAGTGGACAAAGTAAATAATATACAAATACCAAGCAAATGAAACATATACATTCACTACACATTAAAATTCTTGCTATTTTCTTTTATTATATTATTGCACCACTAAGCATTATTGCTTAGCGCGTTGCTTTTGCCACGCGTAGGTACTGGAGATACCGACCGTGAGCCCAGTAGATCACAGACTGGGTGAGTCCATCCGGCAGTTTTGCTCAGTGTCCGTGTCACCTCAACTTCTGCTGTGCATTGGTAGGACACTAGGTGTCATTTTGACATTTTGTAACTTAATTTTGTTTTCTCATATGTAATTAAACTTGTGTAATGTATATTGATGTTTATGTAAATTATGAAAATTGTGCTTGTGAATGGAAATGTAAATGTTTACTTGTGATTTATATGTGATCATCACATGTGATGGATGATTGAGAACTGGAATTGAAATGTTGTTGAGATCTTAATGTTGAGAATTTGTTGATAAATTGAGGTTGGGATTGTTTGGAAATTATTTGGAAGTGTTTTTAAACAGGTTCCGAAGAACTGTTTTCTCCATTTTTAGCCGGTACTCCGCCGGATTTCCTTTAAAATTTTCGGAACCCCAAATAAATAATAATTTCGATAAATGGCTTAAATAAATCATATTTCATAAATTAGCTTCAAAAGCATGACACAAATTAAGTAAGGTATATTAGAGTGTGCCAGTACACCGTGTGGCATTACTTACTCGGGTATACTATACACGGGTAAGGGGTGTCACATTTAGTGGTATCAGAGCACGGTTTAGGCGTTTCTGGTCCTAGATTGAGTCCATACCATGCATTGCATTTGTAAGAGTCGAGGTGACACTAATGTAGATCTGTTTGTCTTTCTTATTTTGAATAGGATATGGACCCTTCATCTCAGAGAACCGTTGAGGAGGAAGTGGAGAGTCATGCTCCACCTGCAGTAGCTGAGACTGGGGGCATGAGAGAATCTGCTCCGCCAGCTCAAGCAGAGCTCGCCACCTCCACGAGCCATGTTCCAACAAATGGCCGACTTTTTAGACAAATAGCCGGGTAATGCCAGACCACCACCACCACCACCACCACACAGTAAATCACACTGAAAGGTTAAGGAAGTTTGGAGCTGTGGACTTCTATGGCAAGAGAGAAGATGACTCTATTGCAGTCGAGAATTGGTTGAACAGAACAGGCAGAGTACTAAAATAACTTCACTGCACTCCAGAGCAAAACCTGGAAGCTGCCATCTCTTTACTGCAAGATGATGCATATGAGTGGTGGGACACCGTGTCCAGTGAAGTGCAGATAGAAGCTGTAACTTGGGACTTCTTTCTTTCAGAATTTAAGAAGAAATATGTGGGTACTGTATATCTGGAAGAGAGAAGAAGAGAGTTTATTAACCTGAGGCAGAGACAGCTGTCAGTGGCCGAATATGAGAAGGAGTTTGTTCGATTAAGCCGTTATGGAAGGGAGATAGTCCCTAATGAAGCTGAAAGGTGCAAGAGATTTGAAGAGGGACTAAATGACAACATCAAGATCCAGCTCACTGCCTTGGGAATCACAGAATTTAGCAAGCTAGTGGAAGCTGCAATAAAGGTGGAAAAAGTAAGAATCAGTGAGCAAACCAGAAGGGAAAGACAGCAGAAGAGGGGACCGGGTCAGTCCAGCTCATCTCCTGCATTTGGGAAGAAGTTCAAGGGTCCTCCTGCACAGAGTTTAGCTCAGCCACAGGGTCAGAGTAAGTCTCAGGGGCCCAGGCCACAGTTCACCCCTAGGAGAGGTCAGTCCACACCATCAGTGGGCAGCTCTCCAGGGATGGGGTTCAGGGGACCAGCCCCAACATCTTCTGCATGTCCGCATTGCCTGAAATGGCACAAGGGGGAATGTTGGAGAGTAACTGGTGCCTGCTTGAGGTGTGGGTCAACAGAGCATCAGTTGAAGAACTGTCCACGCAGAACTACTACAGCTGCTCCAACACAAGCAGACAAACCTGCTCCTGCACCACCAAGGGGTAGAAGGTCTGGTAAATCCGAAGCTGTGGGACCATCTCAGAGGCCTGCATCTGAGCCAGCAGAGAGGCCAGATAACAGACCACCTGCCAGAAATTATGCCTTGAGAGCTCAGGAGGAGCAAGATGCCCCGGACGTCATCAGGGGTACGTTCTCCCTCTACACTACACCTGTGCATGCATTGGTGGATCCAGGATCCACTCATTCATACATCTGCATCAACTTACCCGTAGAAAGGGGGATACTAGTAGGGGAGAGTGGCCAAGACATTCTTGTCACTAATCCATTGGGTCACAGTGTAGTGGTGAATAAGGTATACAAGGGTTGCTCGTTAAGGATTCAGGGGTATAAATTCTTGGCAGACCTAATTGAGTTACCCTTCCATGAGTTTGACGTGATTTTGGGAATGGACTGGTTGTCACGTCATCAGGCAATAGTTGATTGCAAATTGAAGAGAATTTCTCTAAAAACTTCAGAGGGTAATGAGATCACAGTTGTGGGGGAAAGGACAGATTTCTTGTCCAATGTCATCTCAGCCACAGTTGCAAGAAGAATGATGAGAAAAGGCTGTGAAGCCTACCTAGCACATGTGGTGGATACTAGGCAGGCTAAGCCAAACCTGAGTGACATACCCACAGTGAGAGACTTCCCAGAGGTATTTCCTGAAGAGTTGCCTGGTTTGCCACCAGAAAGGGAAGTTGAATTTGCTATTGAGACATTGCCGGGTACAGCACCCATTTCCATTGCTCCTTATAGGATGGCACCCACTGAATTGAGGGAGTTGAAAACTCAATTGCAAGAGTTGCTGGATAAGGGGTTCATACGCCCCAGTGTGTCACCATGGGGAGCTCCAGTGCTGTTTGTGAAAAAGAAGGATGGGACTTTGAGGCTTTGCATTGATTACCGGCAGTTGAATAAAGTGACTGTGAAGAATAAATATCCGTTGCCTAGAATTGATGATCTGTTTGATCAGTTGAAGGAGCAGAGTATTTTCTAAGATTGATCTCGATCGTGGTATCATCGCTGAGGGTGAAGGATGCAGATGTGCCAAAGATCGCATTCAGATCCGATATGGGCATTATGAGTTCCTAGTGATGCCCTTTGGCCTAACAAATGCACCAAATGCATTCATGGACCTTATGAATCAGATCTTCCACCCATACCGGATCGGTTTGTAGTGGTCTTTATTGATGATATTCGTGTACTCCAAGACCGAGGAAGAACATGATGAACATTTGAGGATTGTTCGCAAACCTCGCGAAAAGAAGTCAGATGCTAAGTTGTCCAAGTGTGACTTTTGGCTGAATGAAATTGCATTCCTTGGACACATAGTGTCAAGTGATGGGATTAGGGTGGATCCCAAGAAAATAGAAGCAGTGATGGAATGGAAGCCTCCCAGGAATACAACTGAGGTCAGAAGTTTCTTGGGGCTAGCTGGGTATTACAGAAGATTTGTGAAGGGATTTTCCCTAATAGCTGCTCCAATGACCAAGTTACTACACAAGAATGTCAAATTTGACTGGAATGACAAGTGTCAAACCAGCTTTGAGAAGTTGAAGGCTATGTTGACAGAGGCACCAGTGTTAACACAGCCAGTGTCAGGAAAGGACTTCGTGGTCTACAGTGATGCTTCTCATAATGGGTTAGGGTGTGTATTAATGCAAGAGGGGAAGGTGGTCGCCTATGCTTCCAGGCAGCTAAGGCCACATGAACAAAATTACCCTACTCATGATTTAGAGCTTGCAGCAATTATCTTCGCACAGAAGATATGGAGGTATTACTTGTATAGTGAAAAGTGCTACATTTACACAGACCACAAGAGTCTCAAATATTTGCCAACTCAGAGGGAGCTCAACCTTAGACAGAGACGATGGATTGAGTTCCTGAAGGACTATGATTGTGTAATTGACTACCATCCTGGGAAGGCAAATGTAGTTGCTGATGCTTTAAGCAGAAAATCCAT
Organism: Hevea brasiliensis; assembly: GCF_030052815.1. NCBI lineage: Eukaryota > Viridiplantae > Streptophyta > Magnoliopsida > Malpighiales > Euphorbiaceae > Hevea > Hevea brasiliensis. The sequence continues at coordinate 46,575,929 of NC_079498.1, forward strand.
GACAGCCTTGAGATCATTGAATGCCCGTCTATCTTTGGTTCGAGATGGAGCTATTTTGGCTGAGTTACAAGTGAGACCAAACCTGCTACAGTAGATTTTAGATGGGCAAAAGGCAGATGAGAAGTTAATGGCTATTATGAGCAAGATCACAGAGGGAAAAGCAACTGATTATGAGGTGAAAGCAGATGGGTGTCTATACTACAAAGGAAGACTGTGTGTACCAGATGATGGGGAATTGAAGACCAGTATTCTAAAAGAGGCACACACCAGTGTGTATGCTATGCACCCAGGAAGTACAAAGATGTTTCATGATCCAAGCTTGATATTGGTGGCACAGTATGAAGAAGGACATAGTGACTATGTGACTAAATGCTTGACATGTCGGCAAGTCAAGGCGAACATCAAGTTCCATCGGGTTTGCTACTGACCTATCGCATACCGAATGGAAATGGGATCGGTCACCATGGATTTTGTAAGTGGTCTACCTCTCACCCGGAAGAAACATGATGCAAAGCATGGGTAATAGTGGATAGATTGACAAAGTCGGCACACTTCTGCGATTAGGGTGACTACTCACTGGAGAAGTTAGCAGAATTGTATATCAGTGAGATAGTTAGACTGCATGGAATCCCACTTTCCATCATATCTGATCGAGACCCAAGGTTTACATCGAGATTCTGGAAGAAGTTGCATGAGTCCTTGGGTACACAACTCCATTTCAAAGATGACTTTCCATCCTCGACGGATGGGCAATCAAAAAGAGTAATCCAGGTAAACAATTGAAACCAATGAAATTGATACAAATATTGAATAGAAATGATAACAATAACATGAAATATATGTCAGGTCCTTGAGGATATGCTGAGGAGTTGTGTCATTGAGTTTGAGGGAAGTTGGGATAGATACCTCCAACTGGTAGAGTTTGTATACAACAATAGCTATCAAGCTAGCATCCAAATGGCCCCATATGAAGCACTGTATGGGAGAAAATGTAGAACTCTAGTGTGCTGGACTGAATTGGGCGAAGACAAACTGGTAGGGCCAGACCTGGTGAAACAGGCTGAGGAGAAGGTGAAATCAATCAAAGCCAACTTAAAGGTTGCCTCGCATGCATGAAATCTTATGCCGACCTGAAGAGGAAAGAAATAGAATATGTGGTTGGCGACAAAGTGTTCCTCAAGGTGTCACCATGGAAGAAGGTATTGAGGTTTGGAAGGAAAGGTAAGTTCAGCCCTAGGTTCATTGGCCCATATGAAGTCATTGAACGTGTGGGTCCAGTGGCCTATCGGCTAGCTTTACCACCAGAGCTGGACAAGATCCACGATGTGTTCCACGTGTCTATGCTCAGAAGATACCGCTCAGATCCTTAACATGTCATCTCCAGAGAAGAAATTGAAATACAGCCGGATTTGACCTCCGAAGAAGAACCTCTACGGATCTTGGCTCGGGAAGTGAAAGAGTTGAGGAACAAGCGAATTCCACTGGTGAAAGTGCTTTGGAGGCACTACAACACCGAGGAGGCAACTTGGGAAAGTGAAGAGACGATGAGGCAACAGTTCCCTCAACTGTTTGCGTCAGGTAAATTTCGAGGACAAAATTTAAATTAGAGGGGAAGAGTTGTAACACCCTCCCGGTAACTACTCCGTACATCCTACTGTTCCGGTGACCGGTGTCGGTCCGGCCAGCTAGAATGTCCGGAAAAATATTTAAATTAAAGTCAGGGACCATAATTAACTCAAATATTAATAAGAAAAATTTAGTAAAAATTTTAGAAATAAAATACAACCAAGTCAAACGAGCTGGTGCCCTAGCGATGGGTAACTGAGAGGAAGTTGCGGTTCTATAACGAGGAGCCCTAGACCCAGGGAAAAAATTATAAAATAATTTTTGGGACTCCAGAGAAGGGTTATTGAGGTTCCCATGGCATTATAATGCCAAGAAAATACCTAGAAAAATTTTTCAATCGGTACAGACAATTTTGACCCGTTAAGCCAAACGGAGGGCATTTTGGTCATTTCACTTTCCGAGGTGATTTTTGGCCGACTTGTCCAGTTGATTAAATAATTAATATGACATAAAATATGAATAAACATTACTAGAAATTAAATTGAACTTGAGTAGTGATGAAAAGAAAAGAAAAATCAAAGAAAAGCTTATTTATGACATCATGGTGATGTCATTAAGAAATTATGACCAATCACAATTAAGCCATCCTTTGACTAACTATTAAAAGAGATAATTGAGACTAAGAAATAAAAAAAAAACCAGCAGCCACCCCCTTTCCCATTCCAGCCGAAATCCCTATCCTTTCTCCCTCCATTAATCTTCAATCAAAAGCTTGATTTTTCCCTTGTTTACACTACAAAACCCTAACTTCTCTTCATTAAAGCTTTACCCCACATCTTAAACAAGCTCTTGGCAGCCAACAAGAGGAAAGAAATTGAAGTTTGGGGCTTGGAAAAATTCTGCCACTTGAGGTTAGTGCACCTATATCCATTAAACTCTTTATTTTCATGGTTTGGGACTTGAAACTAGTAAGAATTGTGATTTAAATTAACAAAAACTTATGTGTATAACATCTTGAATTTTGGATGCCCTAGCTATGGAATAGGGGGAAGTGTTTTGATGAGCTTAGAGTGAAATAGAAACCATGTTGAAGTGATAAACATATGAGCAATGCATTGGTAGCTACTAAGATACATGGCATAAACCATGAATTTGAATTAGGGTTTAGAAAGGTGAAAATGTGACTTGGCTTAGGAAATTATTAGAGAGCATTTGTCAATTAGTGACCATTTTAGGTAATTTGACCAACAAAGGGACTGAAAAATAGGATTCCAAAGTGAGGTTGCAGGCTGCCCTAGGGAATGACATAGGGGTGAAAATTCAGTCCATTTGCACTGCCATAACTTGGATTGTGTTAGTCCAATTGGTGTTTGGACAATTGAACATGAAACTAGGCTTATAATGGCACATTTTTGCTGAAGAAACCATGCCCAAAAGACCAAAGCAAGAGGACAAAAACTTGGCCCCAATCCGGACACCCTGCACTGATTCTGCAGAATTGACCAAATGAACAGTAACTATTCATTTGGCCATAACTCACTGTAGATTTGGTCAATTGACCTGAAAGTTTTACAGCAACAAGTTAAGACATAGACAAACAACTTTCATGAAGGAACCTACCCAAATTATGGCAAGAACCCATCCAAACAAGTGGTTCCAGTCACTGTTCATGCACTGTAGATATGGTAATTTCTGCAGAATGAAAAATCCGGCCAGCTCTGGTTTTTGGACCATATCTAGAGCTACAAAACTCCAAATGGAGTGATTCAAAAAAAGAAATTCAACTAGACAAAATAAGGAACAACTTTCATGTTTTACATTTCTTCAAATTCTCACAGTAACAGTGTCAATGGAACAGTGAAGTTGACTCATCAAAACTGAAAATTCTGCTTGTGTTGGTTTAAACTTGAAATGGTATTAACACTTAATGCCAACAAGTTTTAAACACAAAATGTGGTATGTTGGGAGTGCCAAAGTCAATGTACATATTTTCTATCCAAAAGTCAACATTTTTGTTGACTAATGAGGTGAATAGTAACACCAAAACATGAAATTCACAAATTGAAGAATTTAAAAGTTTCAAATGCCCTAGTATACCTAACAAGATTGGTTTGGATAGTTTGGCATGCCAATAGGGTTCAGTTAGCAGTTCTGCACATGGCAATATGCCATTCCGTGATTTCATGGCTTTTAGCCATTCTGACTTTGTATTGAGACTTGGCCTTGTGCCTGAGATTATTCTGACTTGGTAGTTACATTTGCCTGCCGGGTGATGCATATGCGATCGATGGTGTGACGGCGAGGTATTAGATACCCGGTGCGGTTACCCGTTATCCAGTCCAGTCGTCTAGTGTAGGTTACTTGGGGCAACCAAATGAATAAAAGTGGACAAAGTAAATAATATACAAATACCAAGCAAATGAAACATATACATTCACTACACATTAAAATTCTTGCTATTTTCTTTTATTATATTATTGCACCACTAAGCATTATTGCTTAGCGCGTTGCTTTTGCCACGCGTAGGTACTGGAGATACCGACCATGAGCCCAGTAAACCACAGACTGGGTGAGTCCATCCGGCAGTTCTGCTCAGTGTCCGTGTCACCTCAACTTCTGCTGTGCATTGGTAGGACACTAGGTGTCATTTTGACATTTTGTAACTTAATTTTGTTTTCTCATATGTAATTAAACTTGTGTAATGTATATTGATGTTTATTTAAATTATGAAAATTGTGCTTGTGAATGGAAATGTAAATGTTTACTTGTGATTTATATGTGATCATCACATGTGATGGATGATTGAGAACTGGAATTGAAATGTTGTTCAGATCTTAATGTTGAGAATTTGTTGATAAATTGAGATTGGGATTGTTTGGAAATTATTTGGAAGTGTTTTTAAACAGGTTCCGAAGAACTGTTTTCTCCATTTTTAGCCGGTACTCCGCCGGATTTCCTTTAAAATTTTCGGAACCCCAAATAAATAATAATTTCGATAAATGGCTTAAATAAATCATATTTCATAAATTAGCTTCAAAAGCATGACAAAAATTAAGTAAGGTATATTAGAGTGTGCCAGTACACCGTGTGGCATTACTTACTCGGGTATACTATACACGGGTAAGGGGTGTCACAGTTTTACCCAAATATAGATGGCACTCTGCTGAAATTTTTCCAAAATTTGCGTAAAAATAAAAATGGACAAAAATTTTAACTTGTTTTTAAACTTCAATTAAATGTTTTTCATACTTGATATAAAAGCTCACCACTTTCAAAAAGTAAGAAAATTGTTTTAAAATCCTTTGTAGTATATTAAATGAGTTATCGGTAGACGGAGTTGATAATTCATTAGGCATACTACAGGATCATGTTATGCCTTATAGAGGGGTAAGGTGTGACAATTTATGCATAAAATATCAAGTATACTAAGTTTATTCTATTGATTTTGTATGGAGAGGAAGGGCTTTTGTTTTTTTTTTTTTATAGTGCCAAGCATGCTTCCATGATATTTATCTTGGGACTTCTTCTTTTATTTTTTTTTTCTTCTTCTTCTTTTCCTTTATTTATTTATTTTTTTATGTCCCTTTTGTCCTCTCCCCCAAACTCATTGCTTTTGCTGGGTTGGAAAGGCAAATTTTTCTTTGATTTCAATTGCACACTTGCACTCTTTCTTGAGTTCTACATCCTCTCTCCTTTTTTTTTTTTTGGCACTTAATATACTTTTTACTTATGCATTTAGCCTCCTCAAAAGGGTAGGATAGGTGTTTAGGCTAGGGGATAGGTAAATAATATGGGTAAGCAATAAATTCTAAGGGATAAATATAGGCTTCAAGTTAGCTACAAGGGATATATATTTTAATTAGAGGTGGCTAAGGCTTAGTGAGGTTATATCAAAGAATGCCTTAATCATCTCTTCATTAAGGATATGTTAAGATTTCACCTTGACAGGTTCAAGAGACATGTTCTAGAGTTAGTGAGGCATTTTCAGGTTTGTTTATATTTCAAGAAATTTCTCCCAACTTCACAAGTTCGATGTGACAAATTAATAGTTATGGAGGGGTTTAACTAGTCTAGTTCCACTAAAGAGATTAGGTTTTTCACATACAACATGTTAAAATCCCTTTTTGCCTATCCAGATACATTCATTCCTCTATCCCGTGGAGTCCAATTATTAGCTTACTAGAAATTGGTTATAGTTCTAAGTTTCACAATTTAAAGTTCAAAATTTTCAAATATTTTCAAAAAATTTTCAATATTTTCTGGAATTTTGATACACAAGAATAATATAGCTGAAATTAAGCAATGTAATGATATGCAAGACATGAAATGCACTTATACCCCCCCAAACTCGAATCGGACATTGCCCTCAATGTCAAAATAATATGCAAAATTAGAGAAAATCGTACAAAAATAATAAGAAAGCATATTATGTATTAAGCATGGAAAGGTTGGACAAAAAGTAAATAAAAGAGACCTATGATTGCAGTTTAGGACCAAGGTACGTAAGATTTTACAATAAAGAACCTATCCTATAGTCCTATCTTTAAAAGGTCTCTGGTGGTGATGATGGCGACAATGGCTCCTCTTCATCGAGCCTCTCCATTAGCATGTCCAGCTTACTGTGGGCTTTCTGGAGGCTGTCCTCGATTGCTTGCATCTTGTTGTTGATGGTGGTCTCCATACGTTATAGGTATGCGTGGACCAGGTCTGTGGGTGGTGGTGTGTATGGAGGCACTTGAGTGGGGGACTCATGAAACAATGGCTCTTGGGCTTCCACCTATGGCTGCGAGGTCTCGCCAGGTCTTTCTTGTGCTTTGTCTCTATGAGGGATGGCATTGCCTTCAGCATCAAGTAGGTAGCAGGTGTTGTCGACTTTCTTACATATCCCCATGGATATGCAGATGGTTTGATCGATTCTTAATGTTCCGCTGATGGAGCATAGCCTGTGATGTCCTAGGATGAATCCGAAGTGGAGAGCGATGGTTGTGATGAGGCCACCAAGCACGTGCCCGGTAGGCTGATGACAGAGGCGGCGGAGGTGGTTGCACAAAAAGAAGCCAGTGCTGCAGCGCTGCCCGGTGACCATACACCACAGGAAAAAAGAGCTCACTGGCATTTACCACGCCATGGCTATCACCACAGCCCATGATGGTGTGGGCGGCTAATCGGTGCATGTAACGCAGGGCTGGACTGGTGATACCTAAGGATTTTGACTTACTAGAGTTATAAAGCTCCGTGTTAGGGGTTATGGAACTCTAGAAGTTAATGTTGCTGTAGAGCATGTGGTTCTAAGGGATCTCTTGGTGTCCAGTGCTGTCAAAGCTGAAGGTGGCATTGAACTCATCTAAATTCATTAGCCAGTTGACAGCAAAGAGGCAAAATTCAATTCTGCCTCTATCTTCCCTGTCGATAAGCCATAAGGTGGCCTTGAAACTGCCCAAAAACTCTAGTGTGGTGTCCTGGTATGCGGGGAATTGGAGTTAGGAAAACTTGTCGACCCGATACTATTGAGGAGTCTGTTGATCTCATATTACAGCCCGATTTGCTCCAGTAGCTAGAAATCCATGTATTTTGTGGAGCTAATTTTTCGGGTGTGAAGCCGGGTGCACATGGCCTTATGGGCATCATCACGGAATCCCCAAGGAATGGAGATTTTGGGTTATGGAGTGGCTCATGGCTAGGGTTATAGTGGGGCTGGTTGAGAGGGTTATGGTTGAGGAGGGGCTGGTTAAGGAGAGGCTGCCCTTGTTCTTAGGCATTGGGGTGTTGGCTGAGGGGGAGAAGGTGAGGATTCTCCTCCTTGCCTCAAGGAAGAACCCATTCTTCATGCAGATCATTTTGCAGGAGCCATTGATTAGTTTTGGAAAAGACAAAACTAGAGTTTGGTGAAGGGAGAAGAGATTTGAGAGGCTTTTATAGGCTAGAAGAGGTGGAAATGGAGGGTTTTATCTTTATGAACTGTTTCAAGGTGAGGGGTGTATTTAAGGAGTCATTTGGACTCTTTGTTTCGCATGTTTTGCAGCCCAGGAGTCGTGTTTGTGACATGATACACAGGTCGTGTATCACTACACAAGTCCCGACGTGTAGGGCCGGGTAAGTTTTTGCCCAAAAATTTCAAGTTCTGTCATAGTACATGGCCCATGTAAATGAGCTCTGGGACCTGTGCAACTTACTGCCTCTCAAGTTGCTTTGCTGTACATGTTACACGGCCCTTGTAAATTATAAAGGGGACCCGTGTAACTTTCTGTCCTCAGGTTATTCTGCTAACAACATTACACGGCCCGTGTAAATTACAAAGGGAACCTGTGTAACTTTCTGTCTCCCGCAGAGTTAAAATTTGCAAGAGTTTTATGGACTTCCAGAAAGTTACACAGGGCGTGTGAGACCTATACATGACCCGTGTAATTTCCTGATTCTCCATTTTTTTCCTTATGAAAAATTTTTTCTCACCACAATGCATAAAATGGATGTAAAGGTTAGCAATAGAGCTACTTCCCCAGTTTTGTTCAATTTTCTCTTGTGTGGTTTTGACTTAATGATTCCTCTGCTCTCTTACTTCCAACTCCTTGCTTGTCCAGAAAGTCGTACAAAATGAAAATGTGAACAAATATTAACAAAATTAAAATAAGAAAGAAAGAAAGAAAAATTAGAAATTTTGGGTTGCCTCCCAAAAAGCTCTTATTTATAGTCTTTAGCTGGACTTTGCTTTCATCTTTCATGGTCTGTCAGGAGGGTTTTTGAAGGTGCAATTGACTCCCTTCTCTATGGGTTCTCCTTGAAAGTAAGGCTTTAGCCTCTTTCCATTGACTTTAAATGCTCATGAGGTTTCTCTCCACTGTTCTACTGTTCCATGCAGGAAGACTTGGGTTACCTTAAAAGGTCCAGACCATCTGGAAAGAGTTTCAATCCAGAGTTGAATAACAGGACGAGGTCTCCTTCTTTTATTTCTTTCCTTGCTATGCACCTATCATGCCATCTTTTGGTTTTGTCTTTGAAAGTCCTGGCATTTTCATATGCATCCTGTCAGATTTCTTCCAACTCATTCAGTTGTAGGAGCCTTTTTTCACCAGCAGTTTTGAGGTCAAAGTTTAGGATCTGAATTGCCCAATAAACTTTATGCTCAAGTTCCATAGGGAGATGGCATGATTTTCCATAAACCAGTCGGAAGGGTGTTGTGCTAATTGGGGTTTTATATGCAGTGCAGTATGCCTACAGTGCATCATCTAACTTCATGCACTAGTCCTTCCTGGATCGATTTACAGTTTTCTTTAGAATCTGCTTCATGAGATTTCTACTTGGCCGCTGGTTTGAGGATGATAAGGTGTGGCCACCTTGTGAGTCACTCCATACTTTTTCAATAGTATTTTGAATTGTTGGTTGCAAAAGTGACTTCCCCCATTGCTGATTATTGCTTGTGGTGTGCTAAATCTTGTGAAGATATTCTTCTTAAGGAACCTTGTGACCACTCTGGCATCGTTGGTTGGTGTGGCTATTGCTTCAATCCATTTTGACACATAATCAACACCAACTAGAATATACTTGTTTCCATGGGAAGAGGGGAATGGGCCCATGCCCATATATCAAACAATTCTACCTCTAGTATACCATGCAGTGGCATTTCATTCCTTCTTTAAGTGTTTCCTATTCTTTGGCATTTATCACAAGCTAGCACAAAGGATCTCTCATCCTTAAACAAATGTGGCCAGTAAAACCCTGCTTGAAAGATCTTGGCTACTATTTTTGAGGTGCCAAAGTGTCCTCCATATAGTGATGAATGGCAGTGTTGTAGAATGCTCTCTATTTCCTCTTATGGTATGCATCTTCTTATCAGCCCATCATTACATCTCTTGTATAGTAGAGGTTCCTCCCATGTGTAGTATCTCACATCATGTAGGAATTTCTTCCTTTGCTGGTAAGTCATGTTTGGAGGCAATACCCTATATACAAAAAAATTAATAAAGTCAGCATACCATGGAGCTTGGGAGAATGCTAGTAATTGCTCATCAGGAAATGAATCATCAATTGGCAAATCCTCAAATGTCTCCTATGTACTCCAATTTCAGTCTGGAGAGGTGGTCAGCCACTACATTTTCAGATCTCTTTTTATCCTTGATTTCAAGGTCAAATTCTTACAGGAGTAAAATCCATCGAATCAGCCTTGGTTTTTCCTCGTTCTTGTTCAAAAGGTATCGGATGGCAACATGATTTGTGAATACAATGACTTTTGACCCAATTAAGTAGGATCTGAATTTGTCCGTTGCAAATACCACTGTAAGGAATTCCTTCTTTGTGGTGGCATAATTGATTTGTGCATCATCGAGTGTCTTACTGGCATAATAAATGGCATGGAGCTTTTTATCTTTTCTTTGCCTCAGCACTGCTCCAACTGCAAAGTCACTCGCATCGCACATCACCTCTGTGACACGCTTTACCCGTCTACAGTATAGCAGAGCAAGATATGTTAGTAGTATGCCCTAGAGCATGTATGTATCTTGTACATATTTTTATTAATAAAAGGCATTTCCACTTTTCCGTTTACATAATATATTTATGTGTAATAGAAAAGGTCCATTGATATTTTGTTAGAAATATTATTCTTAAGTTGTTAAGAATATGAGTGACAATATTTCTAGCACGAAGTATCATAAATAGGTTCACAATCGAGGATACTTCATAATAAGGACATGACTTATCCAGAAAGATTGTATTCATGTTTGTTCCCAAGTTATTTATATGAGATATAAATAAGATGGAATGGTGAGTCTCATGCCATATAACAAACATGATAGGCACTTATAAATGATAAGTAGGCCGAACCAGTGACACTTATGACAAGCACATGGAGTTTATTCTTGTCAATGTTTTGTCATAAATCATATCAGTGCATATAATCTTTAGACCTGAGATAGCATAGTTATCTTGTATATAGGTAGTTTGAGTTTGATACTGCTTTCATACTTGTACTGTGTATGGGTATATGGGCATGTGTTGGCTCCTACTAGTTATATATGGAGGTAGGTGTTGATCAAGATGGAATCTGTTCCTCTAAGTAAATAGAGATAAAATCCTATGTTCATTTAATTGTTCTTGATGTTTCAAGTTCCTGGCCAGGACAGATAGATTTATTCAGAAAAGAGTTTCTGATGAGAAAATCTTTTTAATCAAGAACTGGAATTAAAAGAGAACATAATATTCATAGCAAATGGAGTTTGACATAAACCATGACTCCAGCTTGAGTTGGGATTTTGTAACAGAGAGATTCTAGTGCATGGTAACATATGATTATAGGTTCATTTAAGGGAAACCTTATTACTAATTGGGTGGCTATGGCATGCTATGCTAGGTGTTAACCATGGTCTATGAGGTTCATAAAATGATTTAGAGAAATCATTTATGGTAAGAAAGTGTTCTGATGATATTAAGAGTTGATATCATGTCTCATTGCCAATTAGTGATAAGCCTAGTAAGTCACACACATACACAAGTTATCACCTAATTAAATATTATTTAATTAATTAATTAAAGAGTTTAATTGATTAATTTAATAGGTTTGATTTGCAATTAGATTGCAAAGTCCCTAGCATGACTTGAAACCAAATCTAGATTATTGGATGTATAATATAAGTTAAATTTATATTTAAAGTGTTTAAATATGAATTTAGTTAAAGAGAAATTAATTAATAGAGATTAATTAATTAATTTATATTTGATATAAATTAATTAGAAGAAGAAAAATAATTATTTTGGGTTAAGAACTCAAAATTAAGACACAGGGGCATTTTGGTCATTTTGCAGTGTGACACGTGGCACCATGAGATGGTGACACATGGCATAACACATAAGCTTGCCAAATGTTTTTTAATCATGTAAGATGATTAAAATCAAGATTACATATAGGTTTGACACTTGGCACAATGTGATTGGGTCACTTAAACCTAGAGCTAATCAAAGGGTGACATGTGGCAAGGGTTTAATGTGTTAACCTAGCTATTTAAGTGTTGTTATGAGAAAATAAAACACAACCAGCAGCCACACTCCTTTGTCACGCCACTTTGAGGGTTTTTATCTCTTCTTTTTCATCTCTTATCAATTCAAAGAGATTAGCCATCAATCTCTTGAATTAAGAACACTAGGAATTGTTTCTAGTGTCCTGTTTACATCTCTAATCTCTTAAAAGGCAGAACTTGAATTTCTAATTAATAGAAAAGGCTTTAGAAGCTGTTCAAGGGCTGCCATAGGTGTTCTTGGTGTGGACAAGCTAGAGGGACAACATCTGGTGTCCTGAAGACGAATCTCAAAGGCGCAGACACGCTACAGTGCATCAAGAGGTTAGTGTAATCATTCTTGATTTAATCTAGGGTTCTAAAATTAATCTGATTAATTTTAAAATCTTAAATGGCAAATACAGATCCAAAAACATATTAAAAGAGTTTTAATATGTTGTTTATCATTGAAATCAAATAGATAAAAATAAAGCTTGCATGATGCATGTGACCCTAGGTGAAAATTTTTGAATTCAATGGTATAAACTTGTGTTTTTCACGCTTCCGTTCCTTCAATTGGTATCAGAGCCACTATATTTGCCATTTAGATTGTTTATTATATGATTTAATTGTGTGATTTAATCATGAGATGATTGATCCATTGCTGGTTGGATCAAGAGGTGTGGCGGCATACTTGAAAAAACACCATCAATGGTGCGCATGGTTTGGCTTCCATGGGTGGTTTAAGGTTTGGCTTCCATGGGTGGTTTAAGGTTTGGCTTTTAATTCTGCAATTATTGTATGATCTAAGGCCTATTCTTTGACTAATTAAAGTGTTTAATTAGTAGTTTTTATCACACAATTAAATTATGATTCAAATCAGAATTTTAAAAATTGTTTGAATGTGATTCAAATCTGAATTTTAAAAGTTGTTTGAATGTGATTCAAATCTGAATTTTTAAAGTTGTTTGAATCATATTTAAATCTGATTTTTTAAAATTGATTGAATAAAATTCAGATCTGATTTTTTTAAAAATGTTTGAATGTGATTCAAATCTGATTTTTTAAAAAAAATATTTGAATGTGATTCAAATCTGAATTTTTAAGGTTGTTTGAATGTGATTCAAATATGAATTTTTAAATTTGTTTGAATAAGATTCAAATCTGAATTTTTAAATTTGTTTGAATCATATTCAAATTTGGATTTTTAAGTTGAATATGAGATATTCAATTTAATTTAAGTATGTATGTTTTATTTAATTGTTAAATAGTGATATGCATGATGGATGATCATTGACTATAAAAGACCAATGTGATTGGATTTATTTCTTTTATGTTTCTTTGGGATTGTAAATTAATTAATTTATTTTAATTTATTTTGGGCATGTATTATTAAGTTTGTAATAATTTTTGGGTTGTAATTTCATTTATTTAAGTTCTTGTAAATTCGCCTTGGTATGCCAAGGATTACTATGTAATATTGGATTGCAAGAAGTTCAAGGAGGTCAAGAGCATTGGTGGGACCAGTGGGAGGAATTCAAGATCAAGTGTTGATTATGTACTCCTTTAGCAACTCTTGTAAAATGAATGAATGAAATGCACCTAGGAATGCCCCTGATTCAATTCTTGGTGGCTCGAGTTGAATCCCTTAGAAAGTCCATGATCATACCATATTTACTGCTTATCCATGAATGCATGAGATGTATGGGAATGTATGCAATTATATGATATATGCATGCTAAATGGATAATGTGCAAAGTGAGACCTTAATAGTAATTAGAATGACCATAAAATCTTCCAAACAAATGATTAAGTTGGATATGCTATAATTAAAGTAATTATAACATAGGCCCTCCATTGGGGCAATTATTTTAAGAAATTTTAAATAGTTGCATGAGATGCAATTAATTTAAGAGATTTTCTTAAGAATAATTGTTAAGCATGAGATGTTGTAAATATGTAAATGGTTTAGTGGCCAATATTGGATGTACCTGAGGACATTAAAATTATTTGCATAATTACTGGCTCAATGGGATCAACTTAACTAATGCAAGATAAGTCAATAATGGATGTACCTGAGATTTTGAGCATTAGGGGCTAGGTAAAGGATTGAACCTCACATGAGATGTGATGGGCAAAGAGTTGCTCACTTATAGTTTATTGTAATTCCAATAATGGATGTACCTGAGGATGATCTGTAACACCCTCCCAGTAGCAACTCCGTACATTCTACTGTTCCGGTGACCGGTGTCGGTCCGGATAGCTAGAACGTCCGAAAAAATATTTAAACTAAAGCCAGGAACCATAATTAACTCAAATATTAACAAGAAAAATTTAGTAAAAATTTTAGAAATAAAATAGAACCAAGTTAAATGAGCCAGTGCCCAAGCGAGGGGTAACTCAGAGGGAAGTTGCGGTTCTCACAACGAGGAGCCCTAGACCAGGGGGAAAAATTATAAAATAATTTTTGGGACTCCAGAGAAGGGTCATTGAGGTTCCTATGGCATTAGAATGCCAAGAAAATATTTAGAAAAATTTTTCAATCGGTACAGACAATTTTGACCCGTTAAGCCAAACGGAGGACATTTTGGTCATTTCGCCTTCAGAGGTGATTTTTGGCCGACTTGTCCAGTTAAGTAAATAATTATTATGATTCAAAATATGAATAAATATTGCTAAAAATTAAATTGAAATGTGGTAGAAAAGAAAAGAAAAGAAAAATAAAAAATTAAGCAAATTATGACATATTATGATGTCACTCACTTACTTCCAACCAATCACAATTAAACAACCTATTAATTAATAAATAAAAAGAGATAAATATGGCCCAAAACAAAAGAAATCAGCAGCCCTTCTTCTCCTTAGAAAAATGTTTTACACCCCCTCCCCTCTTCCTCCATTGAATCTCAACCAAAGCTCCATTTTCATCCTTATTTCATCACAAACTCTCCTAAGTCCTTTCACTAAAAACTTGTCTATACCTCTTGGGAAGTGTTTGGCAGCCAAGAAGAAGAAAGAAAGTGAAGATTGGGACTTGGAAAAATCTGCCTACAAGAAGTTAAAGTGAGGTTAGTGCACATATGTATTTAAAACTCCATAATTCCATGTTAGAGATGTGTAATAGGTAAGAAATTGTGAAATAAATGAACTAAACTCATGTGTATGAAGCCCATGGATTTCAGCTGCCCCTAAGGAAGGAAAAAGATTGAGTGTTTGGATGGACTTGGAGTGCACTAGAGATTATGTTTAAAGTGTATGAACATAAGGATAATGAAGTAGTTGGTTAATTAAGGTAAATTGTGTAAATTTTGAATTTAAGCTAGGGTTTTGGGAGTGAAAATTTGATTTGGCTTATGGAATGATTAGTGGACATTCTAATGGTCAATTAGTGACCATTTAAGGCAAGTAAATCATAATTTGAAGTGAGCTAATGCATGGTAAACTGAAATGGGGAGGCTGCCAAGAGACAGCAGAAATGAGGCTGTGAGTCCAGCATGTTTGGACTGCCATATCCTTGGCTGTGTAGGTCCAATTGGTGTTTGTCCAATTGGACATGAAACTAGGCTTATAATGGCACATTGTTTCTGAAGAAACCATGCTCAAAAGACCAAAGCAAGAGGACCAAAACTTGGCCCCAATCCGGATACCCTGCAAACAGCCCCTGCATAAATGACCAAATGAACAGTAACTGTTCATTTGGCCATAACTCACTGTAGATATGGTCAATTGACCTGAACTTTTTACAGCAACAAGATAAGATATAGACAAACAACTTTCATGAAGGACACCAATCTAAATTATGCCATTAACCTAATCAAAACATTGAGCAAAGTGAAGTTTACTGTACTGAGATTTCTAGAATTTTCATTTGAGCAGTAATGTTTGGATGGCTATAACTCTCTCTAGAAAACTCGGATTTAGGTGATTCTTGAACCGATGAAAACCTAAGGCATAGTAGAACATTTCATATGAAGAAAGTTAGGCCAAATTATGAACTTAACTTTATCAAATTACTGACCAAAGTTGGACCAAAATCTGCCAAAACCCAAAAGTGCAGCATGAACAGTGCACGTGAACAGTAAACTTATTTTGGCCATAACTTGAGCTACAAAACTCCATATGGAGTGATTCAAAAAAGGAAATTCAACTAGACAAAATAAGGAACAACTTTCATGTTTACCATTTCCTCAAATTCCCACTGTAAAAATAAAAAATGTAATAGTAAAGATGAAGCACCAAATCTGAAAATTTTGTTCAATTAGCATTAAGCTTAGAAATGGTATTGGCAACCAATACCAACAAGTTTTAAATACAAAATGTGGTATGTTTGGGGTGTTAAAACCAATACACCTATTTTCTATCCAAAAGTCAACATTTTTGTTGACCAATGAGGTGAATAGTGACACAAAAACCAAAAATTGGCAATTTTGCCAAAATGACCTAAATTTTGAGAAAGTGACCAAAACCAACAAGTTTTGAGTACAAAATGTGGTATGTTGGGAGTACTAAAACCAATGTACCTATTGTTTATGCAAAAGTCAACATTTTAGTTGACTAATGAAATGAATAGTGATATAAAAACTTGAAATTCAAAAATTGTGAAACTTAAAAGTGCAAAATGCCCTAGTAGGCCTAATGTGATTGGTTTGGATAGGTTGGCATGCCAATAGGGTATTGTTTTAGCAGTACTGCGAAAGGCTTTATGCCTGTATTCATGGCTTTATGCCCGTATTCATGGCTTTATGCCCGTATTCATGGCTTTTATGCCCGATTATGTGATATAATGGCTTTTTAGCCATACTGACTGCATACGTGGTTGACGTTCTGCGTCCCATGGTATGATGGCCCGAGGCACCGGTGTCGGTGCAACGACCGTTATCGATCCAATGCCCAAAGATAGGTTACTTGGGC
Source organism: Hevea brasiliensis (assembly GCF_030052815.1). NCBI lineage: Eukaryota > Viridiplantae > Streptophyta > Magnoliopsida > Malpighiales > Euphorbiaceae > Hevea > Hevea brasiliensis. The sequence continues at coordinate 46,592,389 of NC_079498.1, forward strand.
ATGGAAAAGTATAACTGTGATTGAACTGATTATTAAAGAAAATACGAAAATTAAGTATCAGGAATGATTACAAAAATACAAAGAAGCTCAATATCATGAAGAAAATAATTAACGAAATGCATGAAGAAGTTAATATCATGAAACATGATTAGCCTCGACTACACAATAAGTTAGTGATTATTCATTTCTTATGAACACAATAGCAAGGAAATTATTATTTTTATTTGCATATTGTATTTTCTTGTATTATTGGCACCACTAAGCTTTATGCTTAGCGCGTCGCTTTTGCAACGCGTAGGTACTGAAGATTTGGACAGAGGGCCCAGTAGGCCACAGATTGGGTAAGGCCGTTCACAGTTCTGCATAGTGTCCGTGTCACCTCAACTTCTGCAGTGCATTGGTAGGACACTAGGTGTCATTTTGGCATTCTGTAATAAATTTTGATTTCTCATATATAATGAAACTTATGTAATGTATTTTGATTTTCATGTAAATAATGCAAATTTGTGTTTGTAAATGGAAAAGTGAATATTGATCTGTGATTGTTACATGACTATCAAAGGAGATGAATGATTGAAAATTGAAATTGAGAAATGAATGGTTGACAAATGTTGAGATGATGATTATTGGAGTTTGAGAGTAATTGAATACGAATATATGAATATTGGAAGTGTTTCTCACAGTTCAAGAACTGCTTTCTCCATTTTTAGCAGATTCACGGATTTTCTTTAAAATTTTCGGAACCTTAAATAAATTATAATTTCGATAAATGGCTTAAATAAATTATATTTCACAAGTTATATTCAAAAGGAAGAATAAAAATGAATTAAGATAAAATAGAGTGCTCGGCACACTGAGTGGCATAACTTGCTCGGCTACACTGTAGTCGGGTAAGGGGTGTCACATTTAGTAGTATCAGAGCACAGTTTAGGCGTTTCTGGGCCTAGATTGAGTCCATACCATGCATTGCATTTGTAAGAGTCGAGGTGACACTAATGCAGATCTGTTTGTCTTTCTTATTTTGAATAGGATATGGACCCTTCATCACAGAGAGCAGTCGAGGAGGAAGTGGAGAGTCATGCTCCACCTGTAGCAGCTGAGACTGGGGGTAGGGGAGAACCTACTCCACCAGCTCAAGCAGAGCCTCCTTAGCCTCCACAGGCCATGTTTCAGCAAATGGCCGATTTCTTTAGACAAATGGCCGGGGTAATGCCAGTACCACCACCACCACCACCAGCTCCACAGCAGAAATTACACCTGGAAAGACTAAGAAAGTTTGGAGCTGTGGACTTCTATGGCAAGAGAGAAGATGACTCTGTTGCAGCCGAGAATTGGTTGAACAGAACAGGCAGAGTTCTAAAACAACTCCACTGCACTCCAGAGCAAAACCTGGAAGCTGCCATATCTTTGTTGCAAGATGATGCCTACGAATGGTGGGACACGGTATCCAGTGAAGTGCAGCCAGAAGCTGTAACTTGGGACTTCTTTCTCTCCGAATTCAAGAAGAAATATGTGGGTACTGTATACCTAGAAGAGAGAAGAAGAGAGTTTATTAACCTGAGGCAGAGACAGTTGTCAGTGGCCGAGTATGAGAAGGAATTCGTAAGATTGAGCCGCTATGGAAGGGAGATAGTCCCTAATGAAGCCGAGAGGTGCAAGAGTTTTGAAGAGGGATTGAACGACAATATAAAGCTCATGATCACTGCCTTGGGAATCACTGATTTCACCAAGCTAGTGGAAGCTGCATTAAAAGTGGAGAAAGTGAGAATAAATGAACAAAATAGGAAAGATAGGCAGCGTAAGAGGGACGTTGGACCAGATACCAAGTATACCAACTGATAGTAAGAAGTTTAAGGGTTCTGGTTCACAAGATCAGACACAGGGCCATAGAGGCCAGATTGGAATATCTATAGCTAGTTCCCCGGGCACAATAACAAGGGGATTAACCCCAGTGCCTGAATGTATGCATTGTGGTAGAAGACACAGAGGGGAGTGTCGACTGTTAACTGGAGAGTGTTTCAAGTGTGGGGCTACGGATCATTTCATAAGAGATTGCCCTCAGAGGAGTGGTTCAATAGCTCCGGTACATGTTGATAGACCTTCCCCTATAGTTCAAAGGGGTAAAGCATCGGGTAGAGCAGAAACGACTGACATTACACAGAAGATTGTTTTTGAGACAGTTGAAAAGCCCGAAGTCAGGGTGGTACCACAAGTATATGCTATGGTAGCTCAGGAAGAGCCAAACGCAGACACTGATGAGACGATACAAGGAAGTGAAGAAACAAGAAGGTAGTAACTCCCCGATTGCTTAAGTCAGGTAAATTTCGAGGACGAAATTTAAATTAGAGGGGAAGAGTTGTAACACCCTCCCTGTAGCAACTCCGTACATTCTACTGTTCCGGTGACCAGTGTCGGTCCGGACAGCTAGAACGTCCGGAAAAATATTTAAACTAAAGTGAGGAACCATAATTAACTCAAATATTAACAAGAAAAATTTAGTAAAAATTTTAGAAATAAAATAGAACCAAGTTAAATGAGCCGGTGCCCAAGCGAGGGGTAACTCAGAGGGAAGTTGCGGTTCTCGCAACGAGGAGCCCTAGACCCGGGGGAAAAATTATAAAATAATTTTTGGGACTCCAGAGAAGGGTCATTGAGGTTCCTATGGCATTAGAATGCCAAGAAAATATTTAGAAAAATTTTTCAATCGGTACAGACAATTTTGACCCGTTAAGCCAAACGGAGGGCATTTTGGTCATTTCGCCTTCAGAGGTGATTTTTGGCCGACTTGTCCAGTTAAGTAAATAATTATTATGATTCAAAATATGAATAAATATTGCTAAAAATTAAATTGAAATGTGGTAGAAAAGAAAAGAAAAGAAAAATAAAAAATTAAGCAAATTATGACATATTATGATGTCACTCACTTACTTCCAACCAATCACAATTAAACAACCTATTAATTAATAAATAAAAAGAGATAAATATGGCCAAAAACAAAAGAAATCAGCAGCCCTTCTTCTCCTTAGAAAAACGTTTTACACCCCCTCCCCTCTTCCTCCATTGAATCTCAACCAAAGCTCCATTTTCATCCTTATTTCATCACAAACTCTCCTAAGTCCTTTCACTAAAAACTTGTCTATACCTCTTGGGAAGTGTTTGGCAGCCAAGAAGAAGAAAGAAAGTGAAGATTGGGACTTGGAAAAATCTGCCTACAAGAGGTTAAAGTGAGGTTAGTGCACATATGTATTTAAAACTCCTTAATTCCATGTTAGAGATGTGTAATAGGTAAGAAATTGTGAAATAAATGAACTAAACTCATGTGTATGAAGCCCATGGATTTCGGCTGCCCCTAAGGAAGGAACAAGATTGAGTGTTTGGATGGACTTGGAGTGCACTAGAGATTATGTTTAAAGTGTATGAACATAAGGATAATGAAGTAGTTGGTTAATTAAGGTAAATTGTGTAAATTTTGAATTTAAGCTAGGGTTTTGGGAGTGAAAATTTGATTTGGCTTATGGAATGATTAGTGGACATTCTAATGGTCAATTAGTGACCATTTAAGGCAAGTAAATCATAATTTGAAGTGAGCTAATGCATGGTAAACTGAAATGGGGAGGCTGCCAAGAGACAGCAGAAATGAGGCTGTGAGTCCAGCATGTTTGGACTGCCATATCCTTGGCTGTGTAGGTCCAATTTGTGTTTGGCTAATTGGACATGAAACTAGGCTTATAATGGCACATTTTTTCTGTAGAAACCATGCCCAAAAGACCAAAGCAAGAGGACAAAAACTTGGCCCCAATCTGGATACCCTGCAAACAGCCCCTGCAGAAATGACCAAATGAACAGTAACAGTTCATTTGGCCATAACTCACTGTAGATATGGTCAATTGACCTGAAATTTTTACAGCAACAAGATAAGATATAGAAAAACAACTTTCATGAAGGACACCAATCTAAATTATGCCATTAACCTAATCAAATCATTGAGCAAAGTGAAGTTTACTGTACTGAGATTTCTAGAATTTTCATTTGAGCAGTAATGTTTGGATGGCTATAACTCTCTCTAGAAAACTCGGATTTAGGCGATTCTTGAACCGATGAAAACCTAAGGCATAGTAGAACATTTCATATGAAGAAAGTTAGGCCAAATTATGAACTTAACTTCATCAAATTACTGACCAAATTTGGACCAAAATCTGCCAAAACCCAAAAGTGCAGCATGAACAGTGCACGTAAACAGTAAACTTATTTTGGCCATAACTTGAGCTACCAAACTCCAAATGGAGTGATTCAAAAAAGGAAATTCAACTAGACAAAATAAGGAACAACTTTCATGTTTACCATTTCCTCAAATTCCCACTGTAAAAATAACAAATGTAATAGTAAAGATGAAGCACCAAATCTGAAAATTTTGTTCAATTAGCATTAAGCTTAGAAATGGTATTGGCAACCAATACCAACATGTTTTAAATACAAAATGTGGTATGTTTGGGGTGTTAAAACCAATACACCTATTTTCTATCCAAAAGTCAACATTTTTGTTGACCAATGAGGTGAATAGTGACACAAAAACCAAAAATTGGCAATTTTGCCAAAATGACCTAAACTTTGAGAAAGTGACCAAAACCAACAAGTTTTGAATACAAAATGTGGTATGTTGGGAGTACTAAAACCAATGTACCTATTGTTTATGCAAAAGTCAACATTTTAGTTGACTAATGAAATGAATAGTGACATAAAAACTTGAAATTCAAAAATTGTGAAACTTAAAAGTGCAAAATGCCCTAGTAGGCCTAATGTGATTGGTTTGGATAGGTTGGCATGCCAATAGGGTATTGTTTTAGCAGTACTGCGAAAGGCTTTATGCCTGTATTCACGACTTTATGCCCGTATTCATGGCTTTATGCTCGTATTTATGGCTTTTATGCCCGATTATGTGATATCATGGCTTTTTAGCCATACTGACTGCATACGTGGTTGACGTTCTGCGTCCCATGGTATGACGGCCCGAGGCACCGTTATCACCTAATTAAATATGATTTAATTAATTAATTAAAATGTTTAATTGATTAATTAAATAGGTTTGGTTTGCAATTAGATTGCAAAGTCCCTAGCATGACTTGAAACCAAATCTAGATTATTGGATGTATAATATGATTTAAATTTATATTTAAAGTGTTTAAATATGAATTTAATTAAAGAGAAATTAATTAATAGAGATTAATTAATTAATTTATATTTGATATAAATTAATTAGAAGAAGAAAAATAATTATTTTGGGTTAAGAACTCAAAATTAAGACACAGGAGCATTTTGGTCATTTTGCAGTGTGACACGTGGCACCATGAGATGGTGACACATGGCATAACACATAAGCTTGCCAAATGTTTTTTAATCATGTAAGATGATTAAAATCAAGATTACATATAGGTTTGACACTTGGCACAATGTGATTGGGTCACTTAAACCTAGAGCTAATCAAAGGGTGACATGTGGCAAGGGTTTAATGTGTTAACCTAGCTATTTAAGTGTTGTTATGAGAAAATAAAACACAACCAGCAGCCACACTCCTTTGTCACGCCACTTTGAGGGTTTTTATCTCTTCTTCTTCATCTCTTATCAATTCAAAGAGATTAGCCATCAATCTCTTGAATTAAGAACACTAGGAATTGTTTCTAGTGTCCTGTTTACATCTCTAATCTCTTAAAAGGCAGAACTTGAATTTCTAATTAATAGAAGAGGCTTTAGAAGCTGTTCAAGGGCTGCCATGGTGTTCTTGGTGTGGACAAGCTAGAGGGACAACATCTGGTGTCCTGAACACGAATCTCAAAGGCGTAGACACGCTGCAGTGCATCAAGAGGTTAGTATAATCGTTCTTGATTTAATCTAGGGTTCTAAAATTAATCTGATTAATTTTAAAATCTTAAATGGAAAATACAGATCCAAAAACATATTAAAAGAGTTTTAATATGTTGTTTATCATTGAAATCAAATAGATAAAAATAAATCTTGCATGATGCATGTGACCCTAGGTGAAAATTTTTGAATTCAATGGTATAAACTTGTGTTTTTCACGCTTCCGTTCCTTCAAGATATGCCACACTGTGTACTGGAACACCATATTTTATCTCAATTATTTTTATCCTTCCTTAATGAAATGCAATTTGGGAGATTTGACTCATTTAAGTCATTTATAGAAATTACAAATTCATTTGAGGTTCCAAAAATTTTATAGAAAATCTGGCAAAATACCGGCTAAAAATGGAGAAAATAATTCTTCGAAACCTGTGAAAAACACTTCCAATAATCATTTCATTCCATAACTCCAAATATGTCATCAATTCTTAACAATTTCTCATCAATTTCTCAAACTTTTCAATCATCCAATTCATATCATATTTATACTCAAATCATAAATAAATACTCAACTTTTATTTATAAACACCATTTACAGATAATTTCAATAATACATAATCACATAAGTTTCAATATACATGACAAGATAAAAGTTTAATTACAAAATTTACAAAAATATAAAACACAAAATACAAAATGTAGCCTAGCATCCTACCAACGCACTGTAGCTGAGAGGTGACATAGGACACTAGCAGATCTGACTCTCACCCTGACTGGGGTCTATTGGGATCGTGCTCCTTATCTCCAGTACCTACGCATGGCAAAAAGCAATGCGCTAAGCAATAATTCTTAGTGGTGCTAATAATAAAATAAAAAGAACTAAAAGAAAAAAATATACAGTGTGTATATTGATGTCTCATGCAGATAAATTTTTGGTAATTATTTGTAGTCTAATTTATTTGGTGCTTGTTGTATCCATTATTTCATTAAATTTATCAACTCTCATTTTTGGTTGCCCAAGTAGCCTATACTGGATGACTAGACTGGATAAATGGGTAAACTGGCATTGGGTACCAAGTAACTCAGGTCGTCACACCATCGGTCACATATGTATCTCCCGGTGTGCAACAGAACAGCTAATAAGCTGTAATAATTATTAGTCACAAGGCCAAGTATGACCATAATATCAGAATGGCTAAAAGCCGTAAATTCACAGAATGGCATAATGCCATGTACAGTACTGCTAACTGAACCCTATTGGCATGCCAACCTATCCAAACCAATCTTAGTAGGTGTACTATGGCACATTACAAAGTTATTGATTCAATTTTCATGTTTTACATGTAAGGTTACTATTTATTTACTATTTAGGTCAAATTATTATCTTTCCAATGCATAATAGCTACATAAGTCCTAATCACATAAACTTACCACATTTTGGTTCTCAAAAGTGTTGGCATTAGTTACCAATCCATACTTCTAACCAATGGTTAATAAATTAGAAATTTCAGTTTTGGATGCTAGAGTTCACTATTCCATTAGGCCATTTTACAGTGAGAATTTGGCTAAATGTTCTTCATCAAAGTTGTTCATTATTGTGTCTAGTTACATTTCTTTCTTTTAATCACTCCATTCGGAGTTTTGTAGCTCAAGTTATGAGCAGATTGTAATTTTTCACCAGAACTCCGAAATTTTTCGGAGTTCTCACCATAACTAGCCGGATTGTAATTTTTCTAGAATTTCTAGGCAGAATCAATTCTGCAGTTTTTGTACACTGATTACAGGTCAGTTTTTGGACATGTTATGGTCAAAATTTGGGTTTGTTTTCTTCATGAAAGTTGTAGGCCTATCTGTCAACTTTCTATTGGTAAAAATTCAGCTCAATTGGACCTTTCTATATTAAGTTATGACCAAATGAATGAACACTATTCATTTGGTCATTTTGCCCAAATAGAATGTAAGTCACCCATATTTGGTTAATTTTTAGGGCATCCTATGTTTAGTTTCTGGATAGAGTTCCACACTCACTTCATGTTCTCCATGATGTATACACAAAGTAATTAAGATTAATTGGCACTAACCTCACTTTAACTACTTCTTGTACATGTAGAAAGTTTTGAATTTCCTCACTTTTTGATAATCAAAATGTTCCTCTTAATGTGGGGATAAATTTTAGTAAAGGGGCTTAGGAATTTTGGTGGATAGATAAAGAGAAAATTCAAGCTTAAAGCTTGAAAATATGGTGAAGAAAAATGGCCATGGAGATTCAGGGAAGAAGTTGAAGGTGAACAGAATGCTTTTTCCTATTTTGACTTCTTTTCTCTTATTTAATGTCTTATAAATGTATTTGTCAAATTTTGATTGGCTAAGAGGCTTTAATTACATCAAGCATACATCATGCTTGTGTAATAACTAAGTTTAAATTCATTTTTCTTTTTCTTTCTCTTGTAATCATTTTTTATTAAATTATTATCAATATTTACTCATATAATTTATTTACTCAATTAGACAAGTTGGTCAAAAATCTTCTCGAAGACAAAATGATCAAAATGCCCTCCTTTTGGCTCAAAGAGCCGAAATTGTCTGTACCGATCGAAAAATTTTTCTAAGCCTTTTTCTTGGCATTCTAATGCCATAGAAACCTCAATGACTCTTATCTGGAGTCCTAAAAATTATTTCATGAATTTTCTCCCAGGTTTAGGGCTTCGAGCTACGAAGATCGTAACTTCCCACTGGGTTACCCATTGCTAGGGCACCGACTCATTTAACTTAGTTGTATTTTATTTCTAAAATTTTTTCTAAATTTTTCTTATCAATATTTGAGTTAATTATGGCTCTTCACTTTAGTTTAAATATTTTTCCAGATGTTCTAGCTGTCCGGACCGACATCGGTCACCTGAATAGTAGAATGTACAGAATTGCTACAGTGATGGTGTTACAACTCTTCCCCTCTGATTTAAATTTCATCCTCAAAATTTATCTGATGCAAACAGTTGAGGGAACTATTGCGTCATCGTCTCCTCACTTTCCCAAGTTGCCTCTTCAGTGTTGTGGTGCCTCCAAAGCACTTTCACCAGTGGAATCTGCTTATTCCTCAACTCTTTCACTTCTCGAGCTAGGATTCGTATGGGTTCTTCTTCATATGTCAAATCTGGTTGTACTTCAATTTCTTCCATGGAGATGACATGTGAAGGATTTGAGCAGTATCTTCTGAGCATGGATACATGAAACACATTGTGGATCTTGTCCAGCTCTGGTGGTAAAGCTAGCCTGTAGGCCACTGGTCCCACACATTCAATGACTTCATATAGGCCAATGAACCTAGGGCTTAACTTACCCTTTCTTCCAAACCTCAATACTTTTTTCCATGGTGATACTTTGAGAAACACCTTATCTCTAATTGCATATTCTATTTCTATTCTTTTCAGGTTGGCATAAGATTTCTGTCTATCTGAGCTAACTTTCAGATTGGCTTTGATTAGCTTTACCTTCTCCTTAGTCTGTTTCACCAAGCCTGGCCCTACCAGTTTATTTTCGCCCAATTCAGTCCAACACACTGGAGTTCTACATTTCCTCCTATACAATACTTCAGACGGGGCCATTTGGATGCTAGCTTGGTAGCTATTGTTCTATGTAAATTCTGCCAGTGGGAGGTATCTATCCCAACTTCCCTCAAACTCAATAACACAACTCCTCAGCATATCCTCAAGGACCTATGATATATTTCATGTTATTATTATCATTTCATTTCAATATTTGTATTAATTCAATAGGTTTCTGTAACACCCTCCCTGTAGCAACTCTGTACATTCTACTGTTCTGGTGACCAGTGTCGGTCCAGACAGTTAGAACGTTCAGAAAAATATTTAAACTAAAGTGAGGAACCATAATTAACTCAAATATTACTAAGCAAAATTTAGGAAAAACTTTAGAAATAAAATACAACCAAGTTAAATGAGCCGGTGCCCTAGCGATGGGTAACCTTGTGAAAAGCTGCGGTTCTCGCAACTAGGAGCCCTAGACCAGAGGAAAAATTCATAAAATAATTTTTGGGACTCCAAAGAAGATTCATTGAGGTTTTTATGGCATTAGAATATCAAGAAAATGCTTAGAAAAATTTTTCAATTGGTACAAACAATTTTAGTCTGTTAAGCCAAACGGAGGGCATTTTGGTCATTTCACCTTCAGAGGTGATTTTTTACCGACTTGTCCAGTTAAGTAAATAATTATTATGATCTAAAATATGAATAAATATTGCTAAAAATTGGATTGAAAATGAGTAGAAAAGAAAAGGAAATAAAATGAAGGAAATTTGGAATTATGACCTCATGCTTATGTCATTACAATGCCTCCACCAATCACCATTCACTAAATACACTTACAACACAAAAAAAATGGGCTGAAAAATCAAAAGAAAATTCTACTCCCTTCTTTCTTCTTCCTGTAGCTGAGAACCACTTCACACCCTTCCACCATTGAAGCTTCACCCAAGCTTCCAAACCTCTACCAAAACCACCTCAAAACCTCATCTTTCCTTCACAAAAATTTGTCTCTACCACTAGAGCTAGACTTGGGCAGCCATTAGAAGAGGAGAAAGTGGAAGAATGTGAGGTGTGAATAAGCTTAGAAAATCACCAAAGAGGTTAGTGCCATATTCTTTGCTTTTACATCTTTCTAAACATGAATTTAAGCTAAGTTAAGTTGAGAATTTGATAAAAATTGAATTAATGAGGCATGATTATGTTCAATGAAATTTTGGCAGCCTTGAAATGAGTTAGGGTTAGGAGAATTCTTTGATTTAAAGTGACATATTAGCTACCCCTAGTATAAATTATATAATTAGTATAGCAAATTAGGGGTAAGATGCATGAATTGGAGGCTTGGTCAATTAGGGTTAGGGTTTTGAAATTTAATTTTAGTGGTGGATGAAAATGGACATAAACTAAAGTTTTAATGGTCAATTAGTGACCATTTGACAATGTTTGATTAGGAAATGAAGTGATTTGGGCCAAGGGAGTTGAAGTTCGGTATGCTGCCCATGAGTGCCCTGTAGGTCTGGATGTGAGTCCAGCATGTTTGGGCAGCTATAAATGGAGTTGTAGAGGTTCGATTGGTGCAAAGCAAATTGGACATGAAACTAGACATATAATGGAACCACTTTGGTGAAGAAACCCTTCCTAGAAAACCAAACCAAGTTGACCTAAAAATTGCCCTAATCCAAGTGACTTGCATTCTACTTGGGCAAAATGACCAAATAAATAGTATTTATTCATTGGTCATAACTCAGTGCAGAAAGGTCCAATTGACCTGAAATTTTACTATCAGAAAGTTGAGACATAGATCTACAACTTTCATGAAGAACACAAATCCAAATTCTGAACATAAGCTAGCCAAATTGCCAACCAAACTTAGGTTACCAATCTGGCAGAACCAGTTTTGCCTAGAATTTTGGATTCTGTCCAATCCGGCCAGTTATGGTATTTAGGCCATAACTTGAGCTACAAAACTCCAAATGGAGTGATTCAAAAAAGGAAATGTAACTAGACACAATAAGGAACAACTTTCATGAAGACAATTTTGCCAAATTCCTACTGTACAAATGACCAATGGAATAGTAAATATGAGGTTTGAAATCTGAAAATTTTGAATAACTAACACTAAGCTTAGAAATGGTATTGGTAACCAATACCAACAACTTTGGAATGCAAAATGTGGTATGTTCGGAGTATTAGAACCAATATACCTATTGTCTATGCAAAAGTCAACATTTTAGTTGACTAATGAAATGAATAGTAACACCTAAACTTATTTTTCAAAAATTGTAAAATTTAAAAATGTAAAATGCCCTAGTACACCTAGCAAGATTGGTTTGGATAGGTTAGCATGCCAATAGGGTTCAATTAGCAGTATTACACATGGCATTATGCCATTCTGTGATAGAATGGCTTTTAGCCATGCTGACATTATGTTGATACTTGGCCTTGTGGCTAATTTTTATTACAGCTTATTAGCTGTTCTGTTGCACACTGGGAGATACATATATGACCGATTGTGTGACGGCCCGAGGTACTTGATACCCAGTTCCAATTTACCCGTTTATCTAGTCTGGTCAACTTGTATAGGTTACTTGGGCATGGAAAAGTATAACTGTAATTGAACTGATTATTAAAGAAAATACGAAAATTAAATATCAAGAATAATCACAATAAAATACAAAGAAGCTCAAAATCATCAAGAAAACAATTAACAAAATGCATGAAGAAGTTAATATCATAAAATATAATTAGCCTTCGACTAAATAATGAGTTAGTAATTATTATTTTTTTTATGAACATAATAACTAGGAAATTATTATTTTTATTTGCATATTATATTTTCTTGTATTATTTGCACCACTAAGCTTTATGCTTAGCGCGTCACTTTTGCAACGTGTAGGTACTGAAGATTTGGACAGAGGGCCTAGTAGACCACAGATTGGGTAAGGCCATTCATAGTTCTGCATAGTATCCGTGTCACCTAACAGACTGCAGTGCATTGGTAGGACACTAGGTCCCATTTTGTATTTTTTAATTTTTGTAAATTTTGTAATTAAACTCTTATTTTATCATGTGTATTTGAAACAAATGTAATATAATTTTGTATTAATGTTAAGTACTTGTAACTTGTGATTATAAATAACATATGAGAATTTATTTATGATTTGAGCTTGATGATGATGCGAAATGAATGAATGACAAATGGAGGAATTATTAAGAAATTGTTGCAAATTGATGTGATACAAATGGAGTTTGAGAATGATTGAAAATTATTGGAAGTGTTTTTCACAGGTTCCGAAGAACTGTTTTCTCCATTTTTAGCTGGCACTCTGCCGAATTTTCTAAAAATTTTCAGAACCTTAAATTAATTCATAATTTTAATAAATAAATTAAATGGCATAAATTTCACTTAGTGACTAATAAATGAATAAATAAATAAATTAAGAAAGAGTAAATTGTAATGAAATAAGATATGGTGCTCTGGCACACTGTGTGGCATATCTTGCTTGGCTACACTATAGACGGGTAAGGGGTGTCACATTTAATGGTATCACAGCACATTTTAGGCGTTTCTGAGCCTAGATTGAGTCCATACCATGCATTGTATTTGTAAGAGTCGAGGTGACACTAATGCAGATCTAATTGTCTTTGTTATTTTGTATAGGATATGGACCCCACGTTACCGAGAGCAGTAGATGAGGAAGTGGAAAGTTGTGCTCCACTTGCTATTGAGACTGGAGGCTAGTGAGAACCTGTTCCACCAGCACCAGCAGTGCCTGCACAACCTTCGCCGACTATGTTTCAGCAAATGGCTGAATTCTTCAGGCAGATGGCTGGGGTTATGCCACCACCACAACCTCCACAGCAGAAATCCCATCTGGAACTGAGAAAATTTGGGGCTGTGGACTTCAATGGTAAGAAAAAAGATGACTCGGTGGCGGCTGAGAATTGGCTAGACCGTACCATAAGGGTATTGAAGCAACTGCATTGCACCCCAGAGCAGAACTTGGAGGGTGCTGTGTCCCTACTTCAAGATGATGCCTATCAGTGGTGGGACACCTTATCTAGTGAGGTCCGACCAGAGTTGATAACTTGGGATTTTTTTCTCGCTAAAATTAAGAAGAAGTATGTGGGAAGTGTGTACCTGGAAGACAAGAGAAGAGAGTTTATTAGTCTGAGGCAGAGGCAGAGGCAGTTATCAGTAGCGGAGTATGAGAAGGAGTTTGTCAGACTAAGCCACTACGGAAGAGAGATAGTCCCCATAGAAGCAGAGAGGTGCAGAAGGTTTGAAGAGGGGCTAAATGACAACATTAAAATAATGATCACTGCCTTGGGAATTATGAACTTCACGAAATTAGTTGAAGCCACACTGAAAGTGGAAAGGGTTAGAGTATGTCACACCCTACCCCTCTGTAAGGCATGACATGATCCCGTAGTATACCTGATGAATTACCAACTCCGTCTACTGATAACCCATTAAATACACTATAAGGGATTTTAAAAACTTTTCTTACTTCTTTTACAGTGGTGAGCACTGTTTACAGGTGTTAAAGACTTTGGTGAACTGAAGTGAAACAACTAACTCATTTGATTTATTTGGAATATCTGTAAAAATTTTGGCAAGGTGCCATTTGTATTTTGGACAAAACAGTTCTTTAGAAAACCTGTAAAAAGCACTTCAATTATTTTCCAAAACTCAACTCCAACATTTTTCTCAATACAACACATTTCTCAACTCAATTCCATAGAAATTTTTCAAAGTCTGAGATAAGGAAATATAATACAATTTTTATAAGTCAAATAACTCATAATAAATTTACAACTTCAAGGTACAATTTGAATTTACAACTGCTCAAAACCAAAAACAAAATGTACATACAGTGTCATACATTACAAAATGCAAAATATTGGTATACTCGGTATACCTGTAATCCTCATGGATGTATTAGCGGCCTAGTCTCACGCCTGTCTGTCTCTCTACTGCGGCAAAGAATAAAGCTATCAGAGACAATGTCTCAGTGGTGCACAACATTAACCAAATACAATTTTAATTCACAATTCATAAATCATATCAATAGTGGATACTTAAAACCATAGTTAAATTCAAGACAATGAATGTCATAAGGAATTTAAACTCCAATTCACAAATGATCAAAATTCATAATAACACAATTTAGTCAAATAGTTTAAGAATACCGTATTGCCAATTCATGCACAATTTGATCAAATAACTGAATAATACCTTTTTGCAAAGCAATAACACAATTCGATCAAATAATCAATAATATCGTTTTGCAAATCAATAACACAATTCAATCAAATAACTGAATAATATCGTTTTGCAAATCAATAACACAATTGATCAAATAACTGAATAATATCGTTTTGCAAATCAATAACACCATTCGATCAAATAATTGAATAATATCATTTTGCAAATCAATAACACCATTCGATCAAATAATTGAACAATACAATGTTGCCAATCAATAACACAATTTAGGTCATGACACAAATTTTTCCATATATGCCGTGTTGTACACCACGACAATACATACACACCCCACTCATCGAAAAAAATGAGGTAGTAATATAGCTATCTAATGAGTAATCATCCATACTCACCTCAGACTGGGAAGTCAAAGAGGGAGGAACATAATCATACTCACCCCAGACTGATAAGTCAAAGAGGGAGGAATAATCACACTCACCCCATTAATGGAGGAGGAACATAATATCCGTGTCATGCCAATTGTGAGTCAAAACAATTCCAAACATTTTATTCAAATGATCCGTAAGAATCCAATAAATTTCCAAAGTTATAATTTCATTCACAAAATGGCAACACAATTCATAATTCACTTCAATTTCCACAAAAACCATTTACAGTGCTTTTCAATCAATAAGTATCCATCAATATCATTCAAACAATTTTTCACAGTTTCAAACCATTCACAATATTTTTCAATCAATAAGTGTCCACTAAACACATTTCCACAATTTAAAACAATAATATACAAATAGTCATAATTTATTTCAATTGAAAAATTCAAAAGAAATAGCCGTTGTGCACAAACCTCTGATGATCGCCCTCAGTCCGACTCAGTGTTTCCTTCCCTTTTGCTGAGTCCTTGTTAACTGAGAAACATAATTTGAAGTGTTTCAGTACTAAATTAAACTGTCTCTATCGATGGTGTTTGGTAAATAATGCACTGAACTCAATTATTCACTTAATCACCTAATATACCAACCCTCGTTGCGTTTTAGGTAAATTAGGTTTTAGTGTCGTTAATATGTCACATTCGATAGGGTTTTAGATTTGGTACGTTTTACCAAAGTCATTTTCTTGTTTAGTGCATTTTAATGCAAATTGCTGGATTCCGGGACACTGGTTTGACCTAGCCGGATGATCTAGTTCCCTCGGTTTTCAGGTCTCGGTCGAAACTACAAACTTGTAGATCTAGGTCTTATGGACAGCGGTGCAAAATTTTAGGTCAATCCGAGTTAAGTAGACCAAGTTATGGTCATTACACTATTGCTGGTCAAATGGTATCAATTTAGGTCAATTTTAGGTCAATTTGGTCAACTCTAGTTCGGCCAGTTTTTGGACCCGAACTTGTGCAAGTTGTTTGACTTGCTTATGGTCATTTCTGGGCTTTGGTGTCTTCATAAGACTTGTAGGTATGGGTCTTATTCATGGTTAAAATTTCAGGTCAATTGGACCTGTTTTGAGTGAGTTATGGCCTAAACACTCACTGCTGCCCAATTGGTCATTTTTCAGGTCCTAATTGTACCTAATCCGAATTGGTCATTTTCTTAGGTCACCTTGCAAGCATAATTTTGGTATGTTTTCTCAATGAAAGTTGGCACATTTTGTGCCTAGTTTCACCTCCAATTGGTCTCATACCAATTGAGGTTACACATTTAAACTTATTGGTCTATTTGCACACTGCCCTCTATATGCCTTTCAAACCCCAATTCAAACACACATTTAACTTGCTCTACTTTAAATCCCCATACCTAATTCTGATTTTATACCATTCCATGTTCATTTATCACTTCTTACTATGGTCAATTTGGACAGAATACAAATATTCTCAATACATCAAATACAACCCTAAACCACAAAGTCCAAGTTTAGCAATATATGTACATAAATACACCTAATCATTACATATAATTTCCACTACTAATTTACATACACATTCATCAATTCTTCTATGTCAACATTCTGCCAACACTTCCATGAATATATACATTTATTCAAGTGTCCCCAAGCTGCCGAAAACCTTCTTCAACACCACATTGCCCTACAATTCATCAATTCTCATCCAAGTGCCAAAATCACCATATAAACATGAAGTAATTCACTAGGTTATTAAATCATCATGATCAACACCATTTTTCATCAAATATATGCACAAATATCTCATCAAATACATGACTCCATGGCTGTCCAAAATGAACACAACAATAACTCTTCAAACTCAAAATTTTCCTTCACAAAACCAACACCCATAACATGCACACAAAACTTAACAAAGCTATCTTCAAAAACACTAACTTACCTTATGGTTGGAGCTTGTTAAACCTTGCTTAAACTTCTCAAATTTGGTATCAAACTCTTCCTTATGATGAGTAGACAAACTTTCATGAAGCCACTTAAGGGATTGGAGTTGAAAATGGAGAGTTATGAGAGCTTGCATGAAAACGTTAATGGTGGATTCTTCACTTCTTCATTTCGGCTTGGATGGGAAAATGGGGAAGATGAAGTTGCTGCTGGAGATAGTGGACTTACATCAGCCCCATTTAGTGTTTGATTAATCCTATAGTGGTCCACTAACTAGGTTTAAATCATATAATAATCTAATTGTTCACTTAATCCCACATTAACCCATGATTTTAGCTATTTACTTTAGGTACCACCAAATTAATTTTTCATTTCATTTTCTAAGTGTAATATTATTTATTTTTAATGGACATTTAGGTCAAAAGACACTTCGGGATGTCAAATGACAATAATGCCCTGTTCGTGGCATTCCGATTTTTCTGAATAATCGTATTTTGTCCTGCTTTTTCGATTTCTCACTTTTCTTTGTACTAATTATTTAATTTTTCTTTAATCTTTCTAATGAGATTTATACTTCAATAAGGGTCTATTTATGTCCTAAAAATGTTTTCCAGGGTTCCCCGCAGTCCAGGGCCAGTCAACGGTACACACCGTGACTTCCCGGTGCGGTCACCCATCGCTAGGTTTCCCGGCTCGCTTAACTTGGTTACATTTCTTTGCTATTATTTTTCCTTTGTTTTTCTTGTATTTCCTTTTCTTGTATTTCATTATTTATGTCTCCTCTCTCATATCAAGGTGTGGTTCTAGGCATCCTAGCTGTCCGGACAGCACTGGTCACCGGAACAGCAGAATGCACTACCGAACTTAGGGGTGTTACAGAGTAAGCGAACGAAATAGGAAAGATAGCAGTGTAAGAGAGAATTTGGACCAGGGCAGTCAAGTATACCCACTTTTAGTAAGAAATTTAAGGGTTCTAGTACACAAGATCAGACATAGGGCTAGAGAGGCCAGATTGGGATATCTATAGCTAGTTCCCTAGGCACAGTAATAAGGGGATTAGCCCCAGTGCCTGAATGTATGCACTGTGGTAGGAGACACAGAGGGGAGTGTCGATTGTTAACTGAAGAGTGTTTCAAGTGTGGGGCTACGGATCATTTCATAAGAGATTGCCCTCAAAGGAGTGATTTAGAAGTTTCCGCACGAGCCCAAAGACCTGCCCCCACAATGCAAAGGGGTAAAAGACCTAGTAGAGCTGCGAAGGCTAATATTTCACAGAAGATTGTTTATGAGATAGTAGAAAAGCCTGAAGTCAGGGTGGCACCACAGATATATGCTATGGAAGCTCAGGAGGAGCCAAACCCAAACATTGATGAGGCGATACAAGGAAATGAAGAAGCAAGGGGGTAGCAACTCCATGATTACTTAAGTCAGGTAAATTTCGAGGACGAAATTTAAATTAGAGGGGAAGAGTTGTAACACCCTCCCTGTAGCAACTCTGTACATTCTACTGTTTCGGTGATCAGTGTTGGTCCGGACAGTTAGAACGTTCGAAAAAATATTTAAACTAAATTGAGGAACCATAATTAACTCAAATATTACTAAGCAAAATTTAGGAAAAATTTTAGAAATAAAATACAATCAAGTTAAATGAGCCGGTGCCCGAGCAATGGGTAACCCAGTGAAAAGTTGCGATTCTTGCAACTAGGAGCCCTAGACCATGGGAAAAATTCATAAAATAATTTTTGGAACTCCAGGGAAGAGTCATTAAGATTTTTATGGCATTAGAATGCCATGAAAATGCTTAGAAAATTTTTTCAATTGGTACAGACAATTTTAGTCTGTTAAGCCAAATGGAGGGCATTTTGGTCATTTCACCTTCAGAGGTGATTTTTTACTGACTTTTCCAGTTAAGGAAATAATTATTATGATCTAAAATATGAATAAATATTGCTAAAAATTGAATTCAAAATGAGTAGAAAAGAAAAGAAAAGAAAATGAAGGAAATTTGGAATTATGACCTCATGCTTATGTCATTACAATGCCTCCACCAATCACCATTCACTAAATACACTTAAAACACAAAAAAAAAGGGCTGAAAAATCAAAAGAAAATTATGCTCCCTTCTTTCTTCTTCCTTTAGCCGAGAACCACTTCACAACCTTCCACCATTGAAGCTTTACCCAAGCTTCCAAACCTCTACCAAAACCACCTCAAAACCTCATCTTTCCTTCACAAAAATTTGTCTCTACCACTAGAGCTAGACCTGGGCAGCCATTAGAAGAGGAGAAAGTGGAAGAAAGTGAGGTGTGAATAAGCTTAGAAAATCACCAAAGAGGTTAGTGCCATATTCTTTGCTTTTACATCTTTCTAAACATGAATTTAAGCTAAGTTAAGTTGAGAATTTGATAAAAATTGAATTAATGAGACATGATTATGTTCCATGAAATTTTGGCAGCCTTGACATGAGTTAGGGTTAGGAGAATTCTTTGATTTAAAGTGACATATTAGCTACCCTTAGTATAAATTATATGATTAGTATAGCAAATTAGGGGTAAGATGCATGAAATGGAGGCTTGGTTAATTAGGGTTAGGGTTTTGAAATTTAATTTTAGTGGTGGATGAAAATAGATATAAACTAAAGTTTTAATGGTCAATTAGTGACCATTTGGCTATGTTTGATTAGGAAATGAAGTGATTTGTGCCAAGGGAATTGAAGTTAGGTATGCTACCCATGAGTGCCCTGCAGGTTTGGATGTGAGTCCAGCATGTTTGGGTAGCTATAAATGGAGTTGTAGAGGTTCAATTGGTGCAAGGCCAATTGGACATGAAACTAGACACATAATGACACCACTTTGGTGAAGAAACCTTTCCCAGAAAATCAAACCAAGTTGACCTAAAAATTGCCCTAATCCAGGTGACTTGCATTCCGCCTGGGCATAAATGGCCAATTGAACAGTGTTTATTCATTTGGTCATAACTCAGTGTAGAAAGGTCCAATCGACCTGAAATTTTACTAGCAGAAAGTTGAGACATAGATATACAACTTTCATGAAGAACAAATCCAAATTCTGACCATAACCTAGCCAAATTACCAACCAAACTTAGGTTACCAAATCTGGCAAAACCAGTTTTGCCCAGAATTTTGGATTCTGTCCAATCCGGCCAGTTATGGTGTTTAGGCCACAACCTGAGCTACAAAACTCCAAATAGAGTGATTCAAAAAAGGAAATGTAACTAGACACAATAAGGAACAACTTTCATGAAGATAATTTTGCCAAATTCTTTCTGTACAAATGACCAATGGAATAGTAAATATGAGGCTTGAAATCTGAAAATTTTGAATAACTAACACTATGCTTAGAAATGGCATTGGCAACTAATACCAACAACTTTGGAATGCAAAATGTGGTATGTTGGGAGTATTAGAACCAATATACCTATTGTCTATGCAAAAGTCAACATTTTAGTTGACTAATGAAATGAATAGTAACACCTAAACTTAAATTTCAAGAATTGTAAAATTTAAAAGTGTAACATGCCCTAGTACACCTAGCAAGATTGGTTTGGATAGGTTGGAATGCCAATAGGGTTCAATTAGCAGTACTGCACATGCCATTATGCCATTCTGTGATAGAATGACTTTTAGCCATTCTGACATTATGTTGATACTTGGCCTTGTGCCTAATTTTTATTACAGCTTATTAGTTGTTCTGTTGCACACCGGGAGATATATAAGTGACCGATGGTGTGACAGCCCAAGGTACTTGATACCCAGTGCCAGTTTACCCATTTATCCAGTCTGGTCAACTTGTATAGGTTACTTGGGCATGGAAAAGTATAACTGTAATTGAACTGATTATTAAAGAAAATACGAAAATTAAATATCAAGAATGATTACAATAAAATACAAAGAAGCTCAAAATCATCAAGAAAACAATTAACAAAATGCATAAAGAAGTTAATATCATAAAACATAATTAGCCTTCGACTAAACAATAAGTTAGTAATTATTAATTTTTTTTATGAACATAATAACTAGGAAATTATTATTTTTATTTGCATATTATATTTTCTTGTATTATTTGCACCACTGAGCTTTATGCTTAGCGCATCGCTTTTGCAACGCGTAGGTACTGAAGATTTGGACAGAGGGCCCAGTAGACTACAGATTGGGTAAGGCCTTCACAGTTCTGTATAGTGTCCGTGTCACCTCATAGACTACAGTGCATTGGTAGAACACTAGGTCCCATTTTGTATTTTGTGATTTTTGTAAATTTTGTAATTAAATTCTTATTTTATCATGTGTATTTGAAAAAAATATAATATAATTTTGTATTAATGTAAGTACTTGTAAATTGTGATTATAAATAACATATGAGAATTTATTTATGATTTGAGTCTGACGTTGATGTGAAATGAATGAATGACAAATGGAGGAATTGTTAAAAACTTGTTGTAAATTGATGTGATACAAATGGAGTTTGAGAATGATTGAAAATTATTGGAAGTGCTTTTCACAAGTTCCGAAGAACTGTTTTCTCCATTTTTAGCCAGCACTCTGCCGGATATTTTAAAAAATTTTCAGAACCTTAAATTAATTCATAATTTCAATAAATAAATTAAATGGCATAAATTTCACTTAGTGACTAATAAATGAATAAATAAATAAATTAAGAAAGAGTAAATTGTAATGAAATAAGATATGGTGCTCCGGCACACTGTGTGGCATATCTTGCTCGGCTACACTGTAGACGGGTAAGGGGTGTCACAATTTCAATGTTTACCTGATTACTCTTTCTGATTGCCCATCCGTCTGAGGATGGAAAGCTATGCTAAAGTGGAGTTGTGTACCCAAGGATTCATGCAACTTCTTCCAAAATCTCGATGTAAACCTTGGGTCACGATCAGATGTGAAGGAAAGTGAAATTCCACGCAGTCTAACTATCTCACTGATATACAATTCTACTAACTTCTCCAGTGAGTAGTCAGTCCTAATTGGCAGAAAGTGTGCTGACTTTGTCAATCTATCTACTCTCACCCATACTGCATCATGTTTCTTCTGGGTGGGAGGTAGACCACTTACAAAATCCATGGTGACCCGATCCCATTTCCATTTAGGTATGCGTATAGGCTGTAGCAAACCCGATGGAACTTGATGTTCTGCCTTGACTTGTTGACATATCAAGCATTTAGTCACATAGTCAGCTATATCCTTCTTTATACCAGGCCACCGATACTGAAGCTTCAGATCATGATACATTTTTGTACTTCCTGGGTGCATAGCATAAACACTAGCTTGTGCCTCTTCTAGAATACTGGCTTTCAATTTCCCATCGTCTGGTACACACACTCTTCCTTTGTAGTACAGATACCCATCTGCTTTCACCTCATAGTTAGTTTCCTTCCCTTCTGAGATTTTGCTCATAGTAGCCATTAACTTCTCATATACCTTCTGCCCATCTAAAATCTGTTGTAGCAGGTTTGGCCTCACCTGCAACTCAGCCAAAATAGCTCCATCTCGAGCCAAGGATAGACGGGCATTCAATGATCTCAAAGCTGTGATGGATTTTCTACTCAAAGTATCAGCAACTACATTTGCCTTCCCAGGATGGTAGTCAATCACACAATCATAGTCCTTCAAGAACTCAATCCATCGCCTCTGTCTAAGGTTGAGCTCCTTCTGGGTTGGCAAGTATTTCAGACTTTTATGGTCTGTGTAAATATAACACTTTTCCCCATACAAGTAGTGCCTCCATATCTTTAGTGCGAAGATAATTGCTGTAAGTTCTAGATCATGGGTAGGGTAGTTTTATTCATGTGGCCTTAGCTACCTGGAAGCATAGGTGACCACCTTCTCCTCTTGCATCAATACACACCCCAACCCATTATGTGAGACATCACTGTAGACCACAAAATCCTTTTTCGACACTAGCTGTGTTAACACTGGTGCCTCTATCAACATAGACTTGAAATTCTCAAAACTAGCCTGACATTTGTCATTCTAGTCAAATCTGACATTCTTGTGTAATAACTTGGTCATTGGAGCAGTTATTAAAGAAAATCCCTTCACAAATCTTCTATAATACCCAGCTAGCCCCAAGAAACTTCTGACCTCAGTTGTATTTTTGGGAGGCTTCCATTCCATCACTGCTTCTACTTTTTTGGAATCCACTTTAATCCCATCAGCAGACACTATATGTCCAAGGAATGCAATCTCACCCAACTAGAAGTCACACTTGGACAGCTTAGCATATAGCTTCTTTTCTCTCAGGGTTTACAGAACAATCCTCAAATGCTCATCATGTTCTTCCCCGGTCTTGGAATACACCAAAATATCATCAATAAGGACCATTACGAACCGATCTAGGTATGGATGGAAGATACGGTTCATAAGGTCCATGAATGTTCCTAGTGCATTTGTTAGGTCACAGGGCATCACCAGGAACTCATAATGCCCATACTGTATCCTGAATGCCGTCTTTGGCATATATGCATCCTTCGTCCTCAACTGATGACCCCCTGATCTGAAATCAATTTTAGAAAATACTCCTGCTCCCTTCAACTTATCAAACAGATCATCAATTCTAGGCAATGGATATTTGTTCTTGTCACACCATAACCCTCTGTAAGGCATAATATGATCCCATAGAATACCTAATGAACTACTGAACTTCACCTACCGATAACTCATTAAGTACCCTACAAGGGATTTTAAAATCTTTTTTCTTACTTTTTGGAAGTGGTGAGCATTTTCTTACATTTAATATAAGTTTAAAAGCTAACTAAAATTTTTGTCCACTTTTTTTTTTACATAAATTTTGGAAAAATTTCGGCAAAGTGCCGTCTGTATTTTAAGAAAACAGTTCTTCACAAACCTATAAAAACACTTCCAATAATTTATTTCATCAACTAAACAACTACCACAACAAACTTCAACATCATTTCTCAAACTCCAAAATACAAATAAATAATTCACAACTCAATATTTCCATTCATTTTTCATTAAAGTAAAAACAAATTGCATTTATCAACCACTTTACATTAGCAAATCCAAAATGATATTATTACAACTTTATACAACTGCTCATGACCAGTTTTTACATATACATACAGTAACATACACAAATATAAACATTACATTCAGGGTATAAATTTATACCCAACAAGACTTCAAGAAAGGTGGCTTCAAGATCCTCAGTAGCTCACTCTGCTGCTCCTCTAGTCTCTATATCTGCAACAGCAATAATAGCCATCACTGAGTAATATGACTCAGTGGTGCACAACATACTAAAATAACATTTATGCATAATTTAAATCATACTTATTCAAACACATTGCTAAAAATGGAAGATGTAACACCCTAGGCAAATCCCACATCGACAAAACACGGGAGAGATGCTGGGTTTATAAGTTGGTGGTTCGTAACTCCTAGTGACGCGTTTTAAAAATTGTGAGGGCTTCGGCCCAGAGCAGACAATATCACTAGTGGGCCGGGCCATTACATTTGTGGTATCAGAGCCGCTCCATGTGCAACCTTGAACGATGGTGGGGCAAACCTCAGCAAGGACGCTGAGTCCCATAAGGGGGGTGGATTGTAACACCCTAGGCAAATCCCACATCGACAAAACACGGGAGAGACGCTGGGTTTATAAGTTGGTGGTTCGTAACTCCTAGTGACGCGTTTTAAAACCGTGAGGGCTTCGGCCCAGAGCAGACAATATCACTAGTGGGCCGAGCCATTACAGAAGACATATGCAAAACATGATTTATAAACTTTTAGTCCAACAATTCATTTAGGAATTCACAAATCAATTTCATAAAAACACTCAGTTATATCATGCCATTCGAAACATATTCATCTCAATAGCCGGAGGCTTATGAGAAATCACAAGGCTAGCTAGCTCAAATATATGGATATCCATTCAAATTTCTTCCTCTACTGGCACACACATCAATACTTCAGCCAGAGAAGGAATCAAAATTCAAAACTAATTTCCCCCACTAGTCATGCTAGTGAGGCATTCAAATATATGGTCATGACACTATGGTTTCAAAACTGTCTTAACAATTTACTAAACATTTATTGCCATTTCAAACACATACAAGTAAACTTTCAACAAATTAAGTCAAAAACATAATAAACATTTCAATACAATTAATTTACAATTTAATATCACAATTCATTCAAAACAATTTGTAGAAGAAAATTTACAGAAATTCTATGTTGTGCACAATGAAGGAACAGAAGCGTGAAAAACACAAGTTTATACCATTGAATTCAAAAATTTTTACCTAGGGTCACATGCATCATGCAAGATTTATTTTTATCTATTTGATTTCAATGATAAACAACATATTAAAACTCTTTTAATATGTTTTTGGATCTGTATTTGCCATTTAAGATTTTAAAATTAATCAGATTAATTTTAGAACCCTAGATTAAATCAAGAACGATTACACTAACCTCTTGATGCACTGCAGCGTGTCTGCGCCTTTGAGATTTGTCTTCAAGACACCAAATGTTGTCCCTCTAGCTTGTCTACACCAAGAACACCTATGGCAGCCCTTGAACAGCTTCTAAAGCTTTTTCTATTAGTTACAAATTCAAGTTCTACCTTTTAAGAGATTAGAGATTCAAGAGATTGATGGCTAATCTCTTTGAATTGATGAGACACGAAGAAGAATAGATGGAGAGCCTCAAAATGGTGTGACAAAGGAGAGGAGTGGCTGCTGGTTGTTTTTCTTTTTCATAACAACACTTATATAGCTAGGTTAACACATTAAACCCTTGCCACATGTCACCCTTCGATTAGCTCTAGGTTTAAGTGACTCAATCACATTGTGCCAAGTGTCAAACCTATATTTAATCTTGATTTTAATCATCTTACATAATTAAAAAACATTTAGGAAGCTTATATGTAATCCCATGTGTCACCATCTCATAGTGCAACGTGTCACACTATGAAATGACCAAAATGTCCCTGTGTCTTATTTTTGAGTTCTTAACCCAAAATAATTATTTTTCTTCTTCTAATTTATATCAAAAATAAATTAATTAATTAATCTTTATTAATTAATTTCTCATTAATTAAATTCATATTTAAACACTTTAAATATAAATTTAACTTATACTATACATCCAATAATCTAGATTTGGTTTCAAGTCATGCTAGGGACTTTGCAATTTAATTGCAAACCAAACCTATTTAATTAATCAATTAAACTCTTTAATTAATTAATTAAATCATATTTAAATAGGTGATAACTTGTGTATGTGTGTGACTTACTAGGCTCATCACTAATTGGCAATGAGACATAATATCAACTCTTAATATCATCAGAACTCTTTCTTATCATAAATGATTTCTCTAAATCATTTTATGAGCCTCATAGACCATGGTTAACACCTAGCATAGCATGCCATGGCCACCCAATTAGTAATAAGGTTTACCTTAAATGAACCTATAATCATATGTTACCATGTACTATAATCTCTTTGTTACAAAATCCCAACTCAAGCTGGAGTCATGGTTTATGTCAAACTCCATTTGCTATGAATATTATGTAACACCCTCCCGGTAGCAACTCCGTACATTCTACTGTTCTGGTGGCCGGTGTCGGTCCGGACAGCTAGAACGTCTGGAAAAATATTTAAACTAAAGTCAGGAACCATAATTAACTCAAATATTAATAAGAAAAATTTAGTAAAAATTTTAGAAATAAAATACAACCAAGTTAAATGAGCCGGTGCCCTAGCGATGGGTAACCCAGAGAAAAGTTGCAGTTCTCGCAACTAGGAGCCCTAGACCTGGGGGAAAAATTATAAAATAATTTTTGGGACTCCAGAGAAGGGTTACTGAAGTTCCTATGGCATTAGAATGCCAAGAAAATACCTAGAAAAATTTTTCAATCGGTACAGACAATTTTGACCCGTTAAGCCAAACGGAGGGCATTTTGGTCATTTCGCCTTCAGAGGTGATTTTTGGCCGACTTGTCCAGTTGAGTAAATAATTAATATGATATAAAATATGAATAAACATTACTAGAAATTAAATTGAAAATGAGTAGTGAAGAAAAGAAAAGAAAATGAGGAAAAAGGCTTATTTATGACATCATGATGATGTCATTTAAAAGCTATAACTAATCATATTTAAACAACCTATTAACTAACAAATAAAAGAGATAAACAAGACCAAAAAAAAGACCAAAAGCTAGCAGCCTTCTTCCTCCCCAAAAACCAGCCGAAACCCTTGCATGCCCAAAACCTCCATTGACAACTTCAAGCAAGCTCCATTTCCCTCTTCATTTCACCATAAACCCTAGACACCTTTCACTAAAATTTATCCTTGCACCTTGCATAACCTTTTGGCAGCCAAGAAAAGGAAAGGAAGTGAAGTTTTGAGCTTGGGAAAAATCTGCCTACAAGAGGTTAGTGCACCTATCTACTTAAAACTTTTAATTTCCATGTTAGTAACTTGAATTGAGTAAGAATTTGTAACTTAAATGAACAAAAATTATGTGTATACATACTATGGATTTCGGCAGCCCTATTGAAGGAATAGGAATGAGTATTTTTGATGAACTTGGAGTGAACTAGAAATCATGTTTGAAGTTTATAAACATAAGAATAATGAATTAGTAGCTAACTAAGGTAAATTGTGTAAACCATGAATTTGAACTAGGGTTTCGGGAGTAAAATGTGGACTTGGCTTATGAAATGGTTAAAGAACATTCTAATGGTCAATTAGTGACCATTTGAGGTAAGTTAACCATAAATTGAACTGAAATATGGCATGGCAAAGTGGAATGGTAGGTCGCCTAGGACAAGAAATAATGGGGCTGTGATTCCAGCCCACTTAGACAGCCATAACTTTGGCTGTGTTGGTCCAATTGGTGTTTGGCCAATTGGACATGAAACTAAGCTTATAATGACACATTTTTGCTGAAGAAACTATGCACAAAAGACTAAAGCAAGTGGACCAAAAGTTGGCCCCAATCCGTATACCCTGCAACAGCACCTGCAGAAATGACCAAATAAACAGTAACTGTTCATTTGGCCATAACACACTGTAGAAATGGTCAATTGACCTGACATTTTTACAGAAAAAATTTAAGACATAGACAAACAACTTTTATGAAGAAACCTACCCCAAATTATGACCAGAACCTAACCAAAATGGCAATCACAGTCACTGTTCATGGCACTATAGATTTGGTAATTCTGCAGTTTTGGCAATCCGGCCAGCTGTGGTTTTTGGACCATATCTGGACTTACAAAACTCCAAATGGAGTGATTCAAAAAAGGAAATTCAACTAGACAAAATAAGGAACAACTTTTATGTTTACATTTCCTCAAATTCCCACTGCAACAGGGCCCAATTGAACAGTAAATTTGGGTCACAAAAACTGAAAATTCTGCTCTCTAGGTTTTAGGTTTGGAAATGGATTTAGGGGTTAATTCCAACAAGTTTTAAATGAAAAATGTGGTATGTTGGGAGTGTCAAAACCAATATACCTATTTTCTATCCAAAAGTCAACATTGTTGTTGACCAATGGGGTGAATAGTGACACCAAAACTCTAAATTCACAAATTGAAGAATTTAAAAGTTTCAAATGCCCTAGTATACCTAACAAGATTGGTTTGGATAGTTTGGCATGCCAATAGGGTTCAGTTAGCAGTACTACGCATGGCAATATACCATTCTGTGATTTTATGGCTTTTAGCCATTCTGACCTTACATTGAGATTTGGCATTGTACCTGATATTATTTACAGCTTGTTAGCTGTTCTGTTACACACTGGGAGATGCATATGTGACCGATGGTGTGACGGCCAGAGGTACTTGATACCCAGTGCCAGTTTACCCATTTATCCAGTCCAGTCGTCTAGTGTAGGTTACTTGGGCAACCATATGAATGAAAGTGGACAAAGTTAATGATATACAAATTCAAAAGAAGTGAAACATATACATTCACTACATATTTATTTTCTTGCTATTTCTTTTATTTTATTATTGCACCACTAAGCATTATTGCTTAGCGCGTTGCTTTTGCCACGCGTAGGTTCTGGAGATACAGATCGTGAGCCCAGAGACCTCGGGATCGGGTGAGTCCATCCTGCAGTTCTGCACAGTGTCCGTGTCACCTCAACTTCTACAGTGCATTGGTAGGGCACTAGGTGTCATTTTGTCATTTTGTAACTAAATTTTTATTTACTCATATGTATTTAGAATTATGTAATATATTTTGATGTTCATGTAAATTATGAAAATTATATTTGTGAATGGAAAAGTAAATATATAATTGTGATTTATACTTGATTATCACATGTGATGGATGATTGAGAACTGAAATTGAGAAATGTTGTGGAGATTTTGATATTGGAGTTTGAGATGATGAGACATGAATATTGGAAGTGTTTTTCACAGTTCAAGAACTGCTTTTTCCATTTTTAGCCTGCATCACGGATTTTCTTTAAAATTTTCGGAACCTCAAATAAATAATACTTTTGATAAATGGCTTAAATAAATTATATTTCATAAACTATATTCAAAATTATGACAAAAATTAATTAAGGTAAAATAGAGTGTGCCGGTACACCGTGTGACATATCTTACTCGGATATACTGTAGCTGGGTAAGGGGTGTCACGTTTAGTGGTATCAGAGCACGGTTTAGGCGTTTCTGGGCCTAGATTGAGTCCATACCGTACATTGCATTTGTAAGAGTCGAGAAGATACTAATGCAGATCTGTTTGTCTTTCTTATTTTGAATAGTATATGGACCCTTCATCACAGAGAGCAGTCGAGGAGGAAGTGGAGAGTCATGCTCCACCTGCAGCAGCTGAGACAGGGGGTAGGGGAGAACCTACTCCACCAGCTCAAGCAGAGCCTGCTCAGCCTCCACAGGCCATGTTCCAGCAAATGGCCGATTTCTTTAGACAAATGGCCGGGGTGATGCCAGCAGCAGCAGCACCACCACCACCACCAGCTCCACAGCAGAAATCACACCTGGAAAGGCTAAAAAAGTTTGGAGCAGTGGATTTCTTTGGCAAGAGAGAAGATGATTTTGTTGCAGCCGAAAATTGGTTGAACAGAACAGGCAGAGTTTTAAAACAACTCCACTGCACTCTTAAACAAAACCTAGAGGCTGCCATATCCCTGTTGCAAGATGATGCTTATGAATGGTGGGACACGGTATCCAGTGAAGTGCAGCCAGAAATAGTAACTTGGGACTTCTTTCTCTCAGAATTCAAGAAGAAATATGTGGGTACTATATACCTGGAAGAGAGAAGAAGAGAGTTTATTAATCTGAGGCAGAGACAGTTGTCAGTGGCCGAGTATGAGAAGGAATTCATCCGATTAAGCCGCTACGGAAGGGAGATAGTCCCTAATGAAGCTGAAAGGTGTAAGAGATTTGAAGAGGGACTAAATGACAACATAAAGATCCAGCTCACTGCCTTGGGAATCACAGAATTTACCAAGTTAGTGGAAGCTGCAATAAAGGTTGAAAAAGTAAGAATCAGTGAGCAGACCAGAAGGATGATAGGCGAGAAGAGGGGACCAGGTCAGTCTAGTTCAGCTCCTGCATCTGGGAAGAAGTTCAGAGGTCCATCTGCACAGAGTTCGGGTCAGCCACAAGGTCAGGGTCAGTCTCAGGGGCCCAGGCCACAGTTCACCCCTAGGAGAGGCCAGTCCACACCATCAGTGGGCAGCTCTCCAGGGATGGGGTTCAGGGGACCAGCCCCAGCATCTTCTGCATGTCCACACTGCCTGAAATGGCATAAGGGGGAGTGTTGGAGAGTGACTGGTGCCTGCTTAAGGTGTGGGTCGACAGAGCATCAGCTGAGGAACTGTCCACGCAGAACTACTACAGCTGCTCCAACACAAACAAACAGACCTGCTCCTGCACCACAAAGAGGTAGAAAATCTGGCAAATATGACGCCGTGGGACCATCACAGAGGCCTGCATCTGAGCCAGCAGAGGGGCCTGACAGCAGACCACCTGCAAGAGCTTATGCTATTAGAGCTCAGGAGGAGCAAGATGCCCCGGACGTCATCAGGGGTACGTTCTCCCTCTACAATACATTTTTGCATGCATTGGTGGATCCAGGATCCACTTATTCACACATCTGCATCAATCTACCCGTAGAAAGGGGGATACTAGTAGGGGAGAGTGACCAAGACATTCTAGTCACTAATCCGTTGGGCCACAGTGTAGTGGTGAACAAAGTATACAAGGGTTGCCCGTTAAGGATTCAGGGGTATGAATTCTTGGCAGACCTGATTGAGTTGCCCTTCCACGAGTTTGACGTGATTTTGGGAATGGACTGGTTGTCACGTCATCAGGCAATAGTTGATTGCAAATTGAAGAGAATTTCTTTAAAAACTTCTGAAGGTAATGAGATCACAGTTGTGGGGGAAACGACAGATTTCCTGTCCAATGTTATCTCAACCACAGTTGCAAGAAGAATGATGAGAAAAGGCTGCGAAGCCTACCTAGCACATGTGGTGGATACTAGGCAGACTAAGCCAAACTTGAGTGATATACCCACAGTAAGAGACTTCCCAGAGGTATTCCCTGAAGAATTGCCTGGTTTGCCACCAGAAAGGGAAGTTGAATTTGCTATTGAGACACTGCCGGGTACAACACCCATTTCCATTGCTCCTTATAGGATGGCACCCACTGAATTGAGGGAGTTGAAAACTCAGTTGCAAGAGTTGCTTGATAAGGGGTTCATACGCCCCAGTGTGTCACCATGGGGAGCTCCAGTGTTGTTGGTAAAGAAGAAGGATGGGACTTTGAGGCTATGCATTGATTACCGGCAGTTAAATAAAGTGACTGTTAAGAACAAATATCTGTTGCCTAGAATTGATGATCTGTTTGATCAGTTGAAGGGAGCAGGAGTATTTTCTAAGATTGATCTCAGATCAGGGTACCAACAGTTGAGGGTGAAGGATGTAGATGTGCCAAAGACTGCATTCAGGACCCAATATGGGCATTATGAGTTTCTAGTGATGCCCTTTGGCCTAACAAATGCACCAGCAGCATTCATGGACCTTATGAACCGTATCTTCCATCCATACTTAGATCGGTTCGTAGTGGTCTTTATTGATAATATTTTGGTGTATTCCAAGACCAGGGAAGAACATGATGAACATTTGAGGATTGTTCTGCAAACCCTGAGAGAAAAGAAGCTGTATGCTAAGTTGTCCAAGTGTAACTTTTGCCTGAATGAGATTGGATTCCTTGGACACATAGTGTCAGCTGATGGGATTAGGGTGGATCCCAAGAAAATAGAAGCAGTGATGGAATGGAAGCCTCCCAGGAACACAACTGAGGTCAGAAGCTTCTTGGGGCTAGCTGGGTATTACAGAAGATTTGTGAAGGGATTTTCCTTAATAGCTGCTCCAATGACCAAGTTGTTACACAAGAATGTCAGATTTGACTGGAATGACAAGTGTCAAACCAGTTTTGAGAAGTTGAAAGCTATGTTGACAGAGGCACCAGTGTTAACACAGCCAGTGTCAGGAAAGGACTTCGTGGTCTACAGTGATGCCTCTCATAATGGGTTAGGGTGTGTATTGATGCAAGAGGGGAAGGTGGTCGCTTATGCTTCCAGGCAGCTAAGGCCACATGAACAGAATTACCCTACCCATGATCTAGAGCTTGCAGCAATTATCTTCGCACTGAAGATATGGAGGCATTACTTGTATGGTGAAAAGTGCTACATTTACACGGACCACAAAAGCCTGAAATACTTGCCAACTCAGAAGGAGCTCAACCTTAGACAGAGGCGATGGATTGAGTTCTTGAAGGACTATGATTGTGTGATTGACTACCATCCTGGGAAGGCAAATGTTGTTGCTGATGCTTTGAGCAGAAAATCCATGACAACTTTGAGATCATTGAATGCCCGTCTAACTTTGATTCGAGATGGAGCTATTTTAGCTGAGTTACAAGTGAGGCCAAACCTGCTACAGCAGATTTTAGATGGGCAGAAGGTAGATGAGAAGCTAATGGCTATTATGAGCAAAATCTCAGAAGGAAAAGCAACTGACTATGAGGTGAAAGCAGATGGGTGTTTGTACTACAAAGGAAGACTGTGTGTACCGGATAATGGGGAATTGAAGGCCAGTATTTTAAAAGAGGCACACACCAGTGTATATGATATGCACCCAGGAAGTACAAAGATGTATCATGATCTGAAGCTTCAGTATTTGTGGCCTGGTATGAAGAAAGACATAGCTGACTACGTGACTAAATGCTTGACATGTCAGCAAGTCAAGGCAGAATATCAAGTTCCATCGGGTTTGCTACAGCCTATACGCATACCTGAATGGAAATGGGATCGGGTCACCATGGATTTTGTAAGTGGTCTACCTCTCACCCAGAAGAAACATGATGCAGCATGGGTGATAGTTGATAGATTGACAAAGTCAGCACACTTTCTGCCAGTTAGGACTGACTACTCACTGGAAAAGTTAGCAGAATTGTATATCAGTGAGATAGTTAGACTGCATGGAATCCCACTTTCCATCATTCTGATCTAGACCCAAGGTTCACATCGAGATTTTGGAAGAAGTTGCATGAATCTTTGGGTACACAACTCCACTTCAGCACAGCTTTCCATCCTCAGACGGATGGGCAATCAGAAAGAGTAATCCAGGTAAACAATTAAACCAATTGAATTAATACAACTATTGAACTAAAATGATAACAATAACAGGAAATATATGTCAGGTCCTTGAGGATATGTTGAGGAGTTGTGTCATTGAGTTTGAGGGAAGTTGGGATAGATACCTCCCACTGGCAGAATTTGCATACAACAATAGCTACCAAGCTAGTACCCAAATGGCCCCATATGAAGCACTGTATGGGAGAAAATGTAGAACTCCAGTGTGCTGAACTGAATTGGGCGAAGACAAACTGGTAGGACCAGACCTGGTGAAACAAACTGAGGAGAAAGTAAAACTAATCAAAGCCAATCTGAAGGTTGCCTCAGATAGACAGAAATCTTATGCCAACCTGAAGAGAAAAGAAATAGAATATGTGGTTGGCGACAAAGTGTTCCTCAAGGTGTCACCGTGGAAGAAGGTACTGAGGTTTAAAAGAAAAGGTAAGTTAAGCCCTAGGTTCATTGGCCCATATGAAATCATTGAACGTGTGGGTCCAGTGGCCTATAGGCTAGCTTTACCACCAGAGCTGGACAAGATCCATAATGTGTTCCACGTGTCCATGCTCAGAAGATATCGCTCAGATCCTTCACATGTCATCTCCAGGGAAGAAATTAAAATACAGCCAGATTTGACATATGAAGAAGAACCTCTACGGATCTTGGCACAGGAAGTAAAAGAATTGAGGAACAAGCAGATTCCACTGGTGAAAGTACTTTAGAGGCACCACAACACTGAGGAGGCAACTTGGGAAAGTGAAGAGACGATGAGGCAACAGTTCCCTCAACTATTTGCATTAGGTAAAATTTCGAGGACGAGGCAAGAATAATGAATTAGTAGCCAACTAAGGT
Source organism: Hevea brasiliensis (assembly GCF_030052815.1). NCBI lineage: Eukaryota > Viridiplantae > Streptophyta > Magnoliopsida > Malpighiales > Euphorbiaceae > Hevea > Hevea brasiliensis. The sequence goes on from NC_079498.1 coordinate 46,626,876, forward strand.
AAATTGTGTAAACCATGAATTTGAACTAGGGTTTTGGGAGTAAAATGTGGACTTGGCTTATGAAATGATTAAAGAACATTCTAATGGTCAATTAGTGACCATTTGAGGTAAGTTAACCATAAATTGGACTAAAATATGGCATGGCAAAGTGGAATGGTAGGCTGCCTAGGGACAGCAGTAATGGTGGCTGTGATTCTAGCCCACTTAGACAGCCATAACTTTGGCTGTGTTGGTTCAATTGGTGTTTGGCCAATTGGACATGAAACTAGGCTTATAATGGCACATTTTTGCTGAAGAAACCATGCCCAAAAGACCAAAGCAAGTGGACCAAAAGTTGGCCCCAATCCGTATACCCTGCAACAGCACCTGCAGAAATGATCTAATGAACAGTAGGCCATAACTCACTGTAGAAATGGTCAATTGACCTGAAATTTTACAGCAACAAGTTAAGACATAGACAAACAACTTTTATGAAGAAACCTACCCCAAATTATGACCAGAACCTAACCAAAATGGCAGTCACAGTCACTGTTCATGGCACTGTAGATTTGGTAATTCTGCAGTTTTGGAAATCCGGCCAGCTGTGGTTTTTGGACCATATCTGGACCTACAAAACTCCAAATGGAGTGATTCAAAAAATGAAATTCAACTAGACAAATAAGGAACAACTTTCATGTTTACCATTTCCTCAAATTCCCCCTGCAACAGGGCCCAATGGAATAGTAAATTTGGGTCACAAAAACTGAAAATTCTGCTCTCTAGGTTTTAGGTTTGGAAATGGATTTAGGGGTTAATTGCAACAAGTTTTAAATGCAAAATGTGGTATGTTGGGAGTGTCAAAACCAATATACCTATTTTCTATCCAAAAGTCAACATTTTTGTTGACCAATGGGGTGAATAGTGACACCAAAACTTGAAATTCACAAATTGAAGAATTTAAAAGTTTCAAATGCCCTAGTATACTTAACAAGATTGGTTTGGATAGTTTGGCATGCCAATAGGGGTCAGTTAGCAGTACTACGCATGGCAATATACCATTTTGTGATTTTATGGCTTTTAACCATTCTGACCTTGCATTGAGATTTGGCCTTGTGCCTGATATTATTTACAGCTTGTTAGCTGTTCTGTTGCACACCGGGAGATGCATATGTGACCGATGGTGTGACGGCCAGAGGTACTTGATACCCAGTGCGGTTACGTTTATCGATCCGATCGTCTAGTGTAGGTTACTTGGGCAACCAAATGAATGAAAGTGGACAAAGTTAATGATATACAAATTCAAAACAAATGAAATATATACATTCATTACATATTTATTTTCTTGCTATTTCTTTTATTTTATTATTGCACTACTAAGCATTATTGCTTAGCGCGTTGCTTTTGCCACGCGTAGGTTCTAGAGATACAGATCGTGAGCCCAGTAGACCTCAGACTGGGTGAGTCCGTCCTACAGTTCTGCACAGTGTCCGTGTCACCTCAACTTCTGCAGTGCATTGGTAGGGCACTAGGTGTCATTTTGTCATTTTGTAACTAAATTTTTATTTTCTCATATGTATTTAGAATTATGTAATATATTTTGATGTTCATGTAAATTATGAAAATTGTATTTGTGAATGGAAAAGTAAATATATAATTGTGATTTATACTTGATTATCACATGTGATGGATGATTGAGAACTGAAATTGAGAAATGTTGTGGAGATTTTGATATTGGAGTTTGAGATGATGAGACATGAATATTGGAAGTGTTTTTCACAGGTTCCGAAGAACTGTTTTCTCCATTTTTAGCCGGTACTCTGCCGGATTTTCTTTAAAATTTTCGAAACCTCAAATAAATAATACTTTTGATAAATGGATTAAATAAATTATATTTCATAAACTATATTCAAAATTATGACAAAAATTAATTAAGGTAAAATAGAGTGTGCCGGTACACCGTGTGACATATCTTACTCGGATATACTGTAGCCGGGTAAGGGGTGTCACATATTATGTTCTCTTTTAATTCCAGTTCTTGATTAAAAAGATTTTCTCATCAGAAACTCTTTTCTGAATAAATCTATCTATCCTGGCCAGGAACTTGAAACATTAAGAACAATTAAATGAACATAGGATTTTATCTCTATTTACTTAGAGGAACAGATTCCATCTTGATCAACACCTACCTCTATATATAACTAGTAGGAGCCAATAGATGCCCATATACCCATACATAGTACAAGTACGAAATCAGTATCAAACTCAAACTACCTATATACAAGATAACTGTGCTATCTCAGGTCTAAAGATTATATGCACTGATATGATTTATGATAAAACATTGACAAGAGTAAACTCCATGTGATTGTCATAAGTGTCACTGGTTCGGCCTATTTATCATTTATAAGTGCCTATCATGTTTGTTATATGGCATGAGACTCACCATTCCATCTTATTTATATCTCATATAAATAACTTGGGAACAAATATGAATACAATCTTTCTGGATAAGTCATGTCCTTATTATGAAGTATCATCGATTGTGAACCTATTTATGATACTTTGTGCTAGAAATATTGTCACTCAAATTCTTAACAACTTAAGAATAATATTTCTAACAAAATATCAATGAACTTTTTCTATTACACATAAATATATTAGGTAAACGGAAAAGTGGAAATGCCTTTTTTTAATAAAACTATGTGCAAAATACATACTAAACGATATGCTCTAGGGCATACTACTATCAATCTCCCACTAGCACTAGAGCCATTCATTACAATATTTTAGACCTATCTTCTCAAGATGTCAGTCTAACTGAGTCTGTGACATAGGCTTAGTGAATGGATCAGCTGGATTTTCAGCTGATGCTAGTTTCTGCAAGGCTTCATCGCCTCACCCAACTATTTCTCTGATAATGTGGTAGCGCCTTTCTATGTGTTTGGATTTCTTGTGAGACCTTGGTTCCTTAGCCTGTATGACTGCTCCATTATTGTCACAGTGTAGTGGAACAGCTGACTCAATGGAAGGAACTACTGTAAGTTCTGTCACGAAATTCTTGACAGCTATCCAGTGTTCTAAACCTGGTTTGGATTAATACCTGCTAGTCAAACTAACAGCATATGCGATATCCGGCCTAGTACATAACATTGCATACATTAAACTTCCAATAGCCGAAGCATATGGAATCCTGGCCATCTTATCTCTTTCTTCAGGTGTCTTTGGAGACATCTCTTTAGAAAGGTGGATACCATGTCTCACTGGTAACAATCCTCTCTTGGAATCAAGCATGTTAAACCTCTTTAACACCTTTTCCAAGTATAGACTTGGGGATAAACCAATTATTCTTTTCGCTCTATCTCTATATATGCGAATCCCAAGAATATAGTTTGCCTCCCCTAAGTCTTTCTTGGAGAATGTATTTGACAACCATACCTTTATAGTTGTCAACATACCTGTGTCATTACCCATCAATAGTATGTCATCCACATATAAGACAAGGAAAGTGATAGCACTGTCACTAACCTTCTTATATACACATGGCTCATCCTCATTTTTGATAAAACCAAAGGATTTAATGGCTTCATCAAAACGAATGTTCCAACTCCTCGAAGCTTGTTTCAACCCATAAATGGATCGCTTTAGCTTGCATACCTTGGAACCATCTTGGGATTCAAATCCCCTAGGTTATTCCATGAAAATGTTTTCTTCAATGTATCCATTGAAAAAAGCTGTTTTGACATCCATCTGCCAAATCTCATAATCATAGTACGCAGCTATTGCTAGTAAAATCCTAATTGATTTAAGCATGGCAACAGGCGAGAAAGTCTCCTCATAATCGATTCCTTGCCTTTGGTGAAACCCTTTCGCTACTAGCCTTGCCTTATAGGTCTCTACCTTTCCATCAGAACCAATATTCTTCTTGAAAACCCATTTGTTCCTTATAGGTAAAATACCTTCAGGTGGGTCAACAAGATCCCAAACTTGATTCTTATACATGGAATCAATTTCGGATTTCATAGCATCAATCCATTTTGAAGAGTCTATATCTGATATAGCTTCTTCATAGGTAAGTGGATCATCTCCATGATCTACTTCTTCATGAGTAGACAACTCTTGTTCTTCTTCATGAAGAAAACCATATCTCACTGGTGGGTGAGATACCCTGGTTGTTCTACGAGGAATAGCTGTAGATGTTTCATCAATGGGTATTGGTTGACTAGATGGATCTATATCCATCTGATCTGTTGGTTGGTCAGAATTCTCCAATTCTAACTCTATTTGCCTTCCTTTGCCTCCTTCTTGAACAAACTGTTGTTCAAGAAATGTGGCATCTCTACTTATCACAACCTTTTGTGAAGTAGGCAAATAAAAATAATATCCAAAACTATCTTTTGGATATCCAACAAATCAACCTTTTTCTCGATCCGTCTCCAATTTATCGTTGTTCACTTTTGATATAAGCTGGACAACCCCAAATCTTAACATGCTTAAGACTTGGTTTTCTTCCATGCCATATCTCATAAGGTGTGGAAGAAACTGATTTTGATGGAATCCTATTCAGAATATACAAAGCTGATTCTAATGCACATCCCCAAAAAAAGATTGGCATATCAGTATAGCTCATCATACTACGTACCATATCCAATAGGGTACGATTTCTCCTTTCAGATACACCATTCAGCTGTGGCGTTCCTGGAGGAGTCAGCTGAGAAACAATGCCTTGCTCTCTCAAGTATTCATCAAATTTAGTGCTCAAATATTCACCTCCACGATCTGATCGAAGAGCTTTAATACTCTTTCCTGTTTGATTTTCTACTTCAGATTTAAATTCTTTGAACTTTTCAAAAGATTCATGTTTGTATTTCATCAAATACAAATACCCAAACCTTGATTTATCATCAGTAAAGGTAATAAAATAATGAAAACCCCCTCTAGCCATTTCTCCAAAATATTTTCAGCTCTTAGCCCCTGTCCAACAAAGGGTGATCTAGTCATTTTGCCCTGAAGGCAAGATTCACAAGTTGGAGTAGGCTCAGAGCCCAATGAGGATAGAATCCCCATTTTCTCCAGTTTTACAATCCTATCTTTTGCAACATGACATAACCTTAAGTGCCAAATATATTTTGAACTTGAGTTGGTTTTCACCATGGCATTGCATTCTTTTAGATCACTTGCATTCAATTTGTGTTTGTCATTATTATCCAAATAATAAAGACCATCATTCATATAACCCGAACCAATATATTTATTTCCAAAATAAATATTGCAAACATCATCAGTGAACTGAAATTCATAGCCATTTCTAGTCAAACTAGATATAGAAATGATGTTCTTAAAAGCATCAGGTACATATAAAATATTATCCAAACACAAAACATGTCCAAACATGTAAAAAGATTTAGATCCTATGGCTAAAGCTTCAACAGTTAAGCCATTGCCAATCCGGACTCTAACATCTTGAGAACGCAAGCTGCTACTATTTGCTAGTTCCTGCATAACATTAGAAATGTGAGAACTGGCACCAGTATCTAAAACCCAAGCTGTAGATGAACTATGAGTATCATCAGAATCTAAATAACAAGATATGGACATACCTTCCGAAGGTGTATCCTTCTTGTCCTTCAGAGAAGTAAGATACTCTGGGCAGTTCCTTTTCCAGTGCCCATCCTTTTGGCAGTGGAAACACTTTCCTTTGTCTCCATCAGCTTTAGTCTTCCTTTTTTTGTTTAGCTATTTTCTTGGAAGGACCAGGAATCTGAGGTTTCTTTTTCTTATTGCCCTTCTTCTTATTGGACTTTCCAGTAGAAGAAGATGCAACCAAAGCTACCTCTTTTCCTTTATTGCCTGGCATATTCTTTTGGGCAATAACCAGCATGTTGAGTAAACCAGCTAAGGTGCATTCCTGTTTAGTCATATGGAAATTTGTCACAAAATTCCCAAAAGAATCAGGAAGCGACTGAAGGATCAAATCCGTCTGTAGTTGGAAATCCATGTTAAAGTCAAGATGTTCCAACTGCTCAATCATCCGAATCATCTTGTGGACATGATCCCCAACATTCTGTCCCTCAGACATCCTCATACGGAATAGCTGTCTAGATATCTCATACTTAGCATTCCTGCTGTGCTCACCATATGGAATCCTGGCCATCTTATCTCTTTCTTCAGGTGTCTTTGGAGACATCTCTTTAGAAAGGTGGATACCATGTCTCACTGGTAACAATCCTCTCTTGGAATCAAGCATGTTAAACCTCTTTAACACCTTTTCCAAGTATAGACTTGGGGATAAACCAATTATTCTTTTCGCTCTATCTCTATATATGCGAATCCCAAGAATATAGTTTGCCTCCCCTAAGTCTTTCTTGGAGAATGTATTTGACAACCATACCTTTATAGTTGTCAACATACCTGTGTCATTACCCATCAACAGTATGTCATCCACGTATATGACAAGGAAAGTGATAGCACTGTTACTAACCTTCTTAAATACACATGGCTTATCCTCATTTTTGATAAAACCAAAGGATTTAATGGCTTCATCGAAACGGATGTTCCAACTCCTCGAAGCTTATTTCAACCCATAAATTGATCGCTTTAGCTTGCTTACCTTGGAACCATCTTAGGATTCAAAACCCCTAGGTTGTTCCATGAAAATGTTTTCTTCAATGTATCCATTGAGAAAAGCTGTTTTGACATCCATCTGCCAAATCTCATAATCATAGTATGCAGCTATTGCTAATAAAATCCTAATTGATTTAAGCATGGCAACAGGCGAGAAAGTCTCCTCATAGTCGACTCCTTGCATTTGGCGAAACCCTTTTGCTACTAACCTTGCCTTATAGGTCTCTACCTTTCCATCAGAACCAATTTTCTTCTTGAAAACCCATTTGTTCCCTATAGGTACAATACCTTCAGATGGGTCAACAAGATTCCAAACTTGATTCTTATACATGGAATCAATCTCGGATTTCATAGCATCAATCCATTTTGAAGAGTTTATCTATGATATAGCTTCTTCATAGGTAAGTGGATCATCTCCATGATCTACTTCTTCATGAATAGATAATTCTTGTTCTTCTTCATAAAGAAAACCATATCTCACTGGTGGGTGAGATACCCTAGTTGTTCTACGAGGAACAGCTGTAGATGTTTCATCAACGAGTATAGGTTGACTAGATGGATCTATATCCATTTGATCTGTTGGTTGGTTAGAATTCTCCAATTCTAACTCTATTTGCCTTCCTTTGTCTCCTTCTTGAACAAACTGTTGTTCAAGAAATGTGGCATCTCTACCTATCACAACCTTTTGTGAAGTAGGCAAATAAAAATAATATCCAAAACTATCTTTTGGATATCCAACAAATCGACCTTTTTTCTGATTTGGTCTCCAATTTATCAGTGTTCAGCTTTTTAATATAAGCTGGGCAACCCCAAATCTTAAAATGCTTAAGACTTGGTTTTTTTCCATGCCATATCTCATAAGGTGTGGAAGAAACTAATTTTGATGGAATCCTATTCAGAATATACAAAGCTTATTCTAATGCAAATCCCGAAAAGAAGATTGGCATATCAGTATAGCTCATCATAATATGTACCATATCCAATAGGGTACGATTTCTCCTTTCTGATACACCATTCAGCTGTGGCGTTCCTGGAGGAGTCAGCTGAGAAACGATGCCATGCTCTCTCAAGTATTCATCAAATTCAGTACTCAAATATTCACCTCCGCGATCTGATCAAAGAGCTTTAATACTCTTTCCTGTTTGATTTTCTACTTCGGATTTAAATTCTTAAAACTTTTCAAAGGATTCATGTTTGTATTTCATCAAATACAAATACCCAAATCTTGATTTATCATCAGTAAAGGTAATAAAATAATGAAAGCCCCCTCTAGCCATTTCTTTAAATGGACCACATACATCACTATGTATTAGTTCCAAAACATTTTCAGCTCTTAGCCCTTGTCCAACAAAGGGTGATCTAGTCATTTTGCCCTGAAGGCAAGATTCACAAGTTGGAGTAGGCTCAGAGCCCAATAAGGATAGAATCCCCATTTTCTCCAGTTTTGCAATTCTATCTTCTGCAACATGACATAACCTTAAGTGCCAAATATATTTTGAACTTGAGTTGGTTTTCACCATGGCATTGCATTCTTTTAGGTCACTTGCATTCAATTTGTGTTTGTCATTATTATCCAAATAATAAAGACCATCATTCATATAACCCAAACCAACATATTTATTTCCAAAATAAATATTGCAAACATCTTCTGTGAACTGAAATTCATAGCTATTTCTAGTCAAACTAGATATAGAAATGATGTTCTTAAAAGCATCAGGTACATATAAAATATTATCTAAACACAAAATATGTCCAAACATGTAAAAGGATTTAGATCCTATGGCTAAAGCTTCAACAGTTGAGCCATTGCCAATCCGGACTCTAATATCTTGAGAACGCAAGCTGCTACTATTTGCTAGTTCCTGCATATCATTAGAAATGTGAGAACTGGCACCACTATCTAAAACCCAAGCTGTAGATGAACTATGAGTATCATCTAAATCTAAATAACAAGATATGGACATACCTTCCGAAGGTGTATCCTTCTTGTCCTTCAGAGAAGCAAGATACTTTGGGCAGTTCCTTTTTCCAGTGCCCATCCTTTTGGCAGTGGAAACAGTTTCCTTTGCCTCCATCAGCTTTAGTCTTCCTTTTCTGTTTAGCTGTTTTCTTGGAAGGACCAGAAATTTGAGGTTTCTTTTTCTTATTGCCCTTCTTCTTGTTGGACTTTCCAGCAGAAGAAGATACAATCAAAGCTACCTCTTTTCCTTTATTGCCTGGCATATTCTTTTGGGCAATAACCAGCATGTTGAGTAAACCAGCTAAGGTGCATTCCTGTTGAGTCATATGGAAATTTGTCACAAAATTCCCAAAAGACTCAGGAAGGGACTGAAAGATCAAATCCGTCTGTAGTTGGAAATTCATGTTAAAGTCAAGATGTTCCAACTACTCAATCAGCCAAATCATCTTGTGGAGATGATCCCCAACATTCTGTCCCTCAGACATCCTCATACGGAATAGTTGTCTAGATATCTCATACCTAGCATTCTTGCTGTGCTCACCATACAACTCTTGTAGGTGAAGGAGGATCTCACTCGCACTCAACATGTTCTCATGCTGCTTTTGTAACTCATTACTCATGGAAGCAAGCATGTAACACTTAGCTCTCATATCATGCTCCTTCCACTTATCCAAAGTTTTATGTTCCTCTTGTGTGACCTCTGGAGGTAAGGGACCAGGAACATTTGAATCTAGAACATATCCTATATGTTCAAGGTTCAGGACAAGTTTCAAATTTCTTAGCCAATCAGACATATTAGGTCCTGTCAACCTATTGCAATCAAGTATGCTTGCAAGGATATTGGATGGTGGTGGTTGTTCTGTGCTCATTTTTATCAGAAAATTAACTGCAAAAAATAACCAGATTAATTAGTAAATGTATCATGTAATTAACCAAAATGATTATGGTCTTTTAATCAAATTGGTCCTCCCACTAACTTAGCGAATCCTACACTTCCAAAGTAGAAAATGAAAATCCTAGTTGGATGGATTTCTAGTGGGTGATTGAATTCTTATAATTCTATTGATCATCCTCAGGTACATCTATTATTGGAATTACAATAAACTATAACTGAGAAACTCCCTTGCCCATCACATCTCATGTGAGGTTCAATCCTTTACCTAGCCCCTAATGCTCAAAATCTCAGGTACATCCATTATTGACTTATCTTGCATTAGTTAAGTTGATCCCATTGAGCCAGTAATTATGCAAATAATTTTAAGGTCCCCAGGTACATCCAATATTGGCCACCAAACTATTTACATATTTACAACATCTCATACTTAACAATTATTCTTAAGAAAATCTCTTAAATTAATTGCATCTTATGCAACTATTTAAAATTTCTTAAAATAATTGCCCCAATGGAAGGCCTGTGTTATAATTACTTTAATTATAGCATTTCCAACTTAATCATTTGTTTAGAAGATTTTATAGTCATTCTAATTACTATTAAAGTCTCACTTTGCACATTATCCAATTAGCCTGCATATATCATATAATAGCATACATTCCCATACATCTCATGCATTCATGGATAAGCAATAAATATGGTATGATCATGGACTTTCTAAGGGATTCAATTATGAGCCACCAAGAATTGAATCAGGGCATTCCTAGGTGCATTTCATTCATTCATTTTACAAGAGTTGCTGAAGGAGTACATAATCAACACTTGATCTTCAATTCCTCCCACTGGTCCCACCAATGCTCTTGACCTCCTTGAACTTCTTGCAATCCAATATTACATAGTAATCCTTGGCATACCAAGGCGAATTTACAAGAACATAAATAAATGAAATTACAATCCAAAAATTATTAGAAACTTAATAATACATGCCCAAAATAAATTAAAATAAATTAATTAATTTACAATCCCGAAGAAACATAAAAGAAATAAATCCAATCACATTGGTCTTTTATAGTCCATGATCATCCATCATGCATATCGCTATTTACCAATTAAATTAAACATACATACTTAAATTAAATTGAATATCTCATATTCAACTTAAAAATCTAGATTTGAATATGATTCAAATAAATTTAAAAATTCAGATTTGAATCTTATTCAAACAAATTTTAAAATTCAGATTTGAATCACATTTAAACAACTTTAAAAATTCAGATTTGAATCACATTCAAACATTTTTTAAAAATTCAGATTTGAATCACATTCAAACATTTTTTTAAAAATCAGATCTGAATTTTATTCAATCAATTTTAAAAAATCAGATTTAAATATGATTCAAACAACTTTAAAAATTTAGATTTGAATCATAATTTAATTGTGTGATGAAAATTGTAATTAAACAATTTAATTAGACATAAAATGGATCTTAGATCATACAACAATTGCGCATTCACCATCCATTTACCTTTGCACACCATTGTGGTGCATCAACCATGCGCCCCATGGTGTTCATCTTTTGTGCCGCCACCTTGGCTTTGCAACCAGCAATGAACTTTTGATCTCATGATCAAACACACAATTAAATCATATAAACATCAATCTAAATGGCAAATATAGTGGCTCTGATACCAATTGAAGGAACGGAAGCGTGAAAAACACAAGTTTATACCATTGAATTCAAAAATTTTCACCTACGGTCACATGCATCATGCAAGATTTATTTTTATCTATTTGATTTCAATGATAAACAACATATTAAAACTCTTTTAATATGTTTTTGGATCTGTATTTTTCATTTAAGATTTTAAAATTAATCAGATTTAATTTTAGAACCCTAGATTAAATCAAGAACGATTACACTAACCTCTTGATGCACTACAGCCTGTCTGTGCCTTTGAGATTTGTCTTCAGGATACCAAATGTTGTCACTTTAGCTTCACCTACGGTGGCCCTAGAACATCTTCTAAAGCTTTTTCTATTAATTAGAAATTCAAGTTCTGCTTTTTAAGAGATTAGAGATGTAAACAGGACACTAGAAATAATTTCTAGTGTTCTTAATTCAAGTGATTGATGGCTAATCTCTTTGAATTGATGAGAGATGAAGAAGAATAGATGGAGAGCCTCAAAATGGCGTGACAAAGGAGAGGAGTGGCTGCTGGTTGTTTTTCTTTTTCATAACAACACTTATATAGCTAGGTTAACACATTAAACCCTTGCCACATGTCACCCTTTGATTAGCTCTAGGTTTAAGTGACTCAATCACATTATGCCAAGTGTCAAACCTATATTTAATCTTGATTTTAATCATCTTACATGATTAAAAAACATTTGGCAAGCTTATGTGTAATCCCATGTGTCACCATCTCATGGTGCAACGTGTTATACTGTGAAATGACCAAAATGCCCCTGTGTCTTAATTTTGAGTTCTTAACCCAAAATAATTATTTTTCTTCTTCTAATTTATATCAAATATAAATTAATTAATTAATCTCTATTAATTAATTTCTCATTAATTAAATTCATATTTAAATACTTTAAATATAAATTTAACTTATACTATACATCCAATAATCTAGATTTGGTTTCAAGTCATGCTAGGGACTTTGCAATTTAATTGCAAACTAAACCTATTTAATTAATCAATTAAACTCTTTAATTAATTAATTAAATCATACTTAAATAGGTGATAACTTGTGTATGTGTGTGACTTACTAGGCTCATCACTAATTGGCAATGAGACATAATATCAACTCTTAATATTATCAGAACTCTTTCTTATCATAAATGGTTTCTCTAAATCATTTTATGAGCCTCATAGACCATGGTTAACACCTAGCATAGCATGTCATGGCCACCCAATTAGTAATAAGGTTTACCTTAAATGAACCTATAATCATATGTTACCATGCACTAGAATCTCTCTGTTACAAAATCCCAACTCAAGCTGGAGTCATGGTTTATGTTAAACTCCATTTTCTATGAATATTATACTCTCTTTTAATTCCAGTTCTTGATTAAAAAGATTTTCTCGTTAGAAACTCTTTTCTGAATAAATCTATCTATCCTGGCCAGGAACTTGAAACATCAAGAACAATTAAATGAACATAGGATTTTATCTCTATTTACTTAGAGGAACAGATTCCATCTTGATCAACACCTACCTCCATATATAACTAGTAGGCACCAACAGATGCCCATATACCCATACATAGTACAAGTATGAAAGCATAATCAAACTCAAACTACCTATATACAAGATAACTGTGCCATCTCAGGTCTAAAGATTATATGCACTGATATGATTTATGACAAAACATTGACAAGAGTAAACTCCATGTGTTTGTCATAAGTGTTACTAGTTCGGCCTACTTATCATTTATAAGTGCCTATCACGTTTGTTTACGGCATGAGACTCACCATTCCATCTTATTTATATCTCATATAAATAACTTGGGAACAAATATGAATACAATATTTCAGGATAAGTGATGTCCTTATCATGAAGTATCATCGATTGTGAACCTATTTATGATACTTTGTGCTAGAAATATTGTCACTCATATTCTTAACAACTTAAGAATAATATTTCTAACAAAATATCAATGGACATTTTCTATTGCACATAAATATATTATGTAAACGGAAAAGTGAAAATGCCTTTTATTAATAAAAATATGTACAAGATACATACTAAATGATATGCTCTAGGGAATACTACCAACACACAAACCTTATACGAGTCACATTTTGGTCTTGACTCGATTTTTCGGGTTCTTTCCTGGTATTCTTTTCCACTGAAACACATAATTTCACAGTGTTTCAGTACCATAAATTATCATAAGTCCAAAAATAATTTCAAATCTAACTTTAATATGCTTAATTTGACGTTCTTTGAAATTGTATTTTGGGTTACTATTCATGATACTATTCAAGTCAATTTGTTGACTTGAATAATGCTTAATAGGTATGGGAATTCTAATTTCACCCACATACCACATTTTGGTTACCTAACTTGTTGGTTTTGGTTGTTTTCTCAAACTTCAAGTCCCTTAGGCACAAATTTTAAATTTTCAGTTTTGGTGTTCAGTTTTGCACTATTCCATTGATCATGTTGCTATGATAATTTGGCTAAGTTTTCTTCATATAAGTTGTTCCTTATTGTCTTAACTTTATCTCCCTTTTTGAATCACTCATTTAGAGTTTTTTAGCCTAAGTTATAGCTATTTGAACATAGTTGGTCGGATTTGGGGTTACCCAAAATTCTAGGCAAATTTTGGATTTTGGCAATTTTGTGGTTGAATGCAGGTGGATTTTCAAATAGGTTATGATCAAAATTTGGGTTTGTTTTCTTTAAGAAAGTTGTAGGGCATTGTTTCAACTACTGGTAAAAATTCAGGTCATTTGGACCTTCCTAGACCAAGTTATGCTCATTTACGTAACTACTGTTCATTTGGTCATTTTTGTACAGGTCAGTGTGCCAATTCCGGATTTGGCCTAATTGTTCACTAAGTTATGGTCACTTTCTGGGCATGATTCCGAAATGAAAAATGTGCCATTTTGTGTCTAGTTTCATTTCCAATTGGCCTCACACCAATTGGGTTGGTAAATTTTCAGTTTTGGTCCCTGAAAGGGACCTAGGTCATGTTGGCTGACCTCTCCAATCTGAATTGGAACTTGGTTCCAACAATTCATACACACTACAAATGGTCACAATTGACCATTTCTCAACTCAAATAAGGTCAATAACATCATTTGGCCAATTCTCAAATTTTTTTTTTCAATTTTTTTCTCCCAAACCCTAAGTCAAGAACCCTAATTTTCTAAATTCTTCATAATTCATACAATTAAAATATTCTAATCATCTTTACATGCTTAATCAAGCTTACATACATAATTAATTGAACTAAAACACTTCAACATCTCCTAACCCCATGGCTGCCGAATTCTCACTCCCATTATTCAAGCATAGTTATCTTTATTTCTAACAAAATTTCATCACATTTAAACTTAAATTCATGCATTTGATAAAAATCTAAGCTTGAAGTTACACTTACATCAATTTGTGAATTCCCTAATTCTTCAATTCTCCACTTTCCTCTTCCTTTTTTTTCACAAGATGCTTGTCAAGATACAAAAACAAGATTTACTTAAAGGAGTTAGGGAATTTATAGAATAAAATCAAGCTTTTGAAAGCTTGAGATGGGTGTTAATGGTGGAAAGGAATGAGAGAGATGAGAGAGAAAGGGGTGGCGAAAATGGAAGAAGAAGTGTACTTTTTTCTTCCTTTCTTATTGTTATTTTATGCTCTTTTAATACATAATTATCCCACAAATTTCAATTTTTAAGTATTAGATTTATTGCATCATACTTATGTCATGCATGATGTCATAACTTTTTGATTTTTATGGATTTTTCATTTCTTTTTCATTTCTTTTCCATTTACTTCTTTAATATAATTCTTGATCCGGAAATTTTCTTTTCTCCGATTTTATTGAACAGTTAGGTCAGGTGTCAGCTCTAGGGGTGAATTAATCAAATTGCCTCTCGTTGGTTCAATCCGGTTTCTAGTTATTCGACATTTCTTCCGAATCCCTGACCTAATTATTTGACCTGCTTAACAACTCTTTTTCATGATTTTCTCTTTTCCACTGTGTTCGAAATAGTCCTAAGGATCGCAGCGTCACATTTTATGGTTCAAATTTTGAGCTTAGATTGAACTCGTAGTCATTCCCGAGAAGGTCACCCATCGCTGTGACTCCCGGCTCATTTAACTTTTTGTGTTTTGTTTTTCTTATTTATTGTTAACTATTTGGCAATTACTAATTATTTGTGTTCAGGGCTTATCTAGGTGTCTTAGATGTGGTTCTAATTCTCTTAATTGTCCAGATCGACACCGATGACCGGAACAGTAAAATATACCAAGCTATGCAAATAGGGGTGTTACGATTCTCTCCCCCTTAAAATAAATTTCGTCTCAAAATTTTACCTGAACAGTAAAATATATCAATCTCTGAACGGCTGTGGATGTTGTCTTCTCATGTCCTCCTCTCGTTCCCAAGTAGCCTCCTGGCCCGAATGATGGTTCCACAACACTTTCACTAATGGTATTTACTTATTCCGTAGCTGCTTCACCTCATAAGCTAGAATCTCTATGGGTTCTTCCTCATATGTGAAGTCTGGATTCACTTCAATTTCTTCCACTGGTAGTACATGAGATGGGTCAGATATATACCTCCTCAACATCGATACATGGAAGACGTTTTGTATCTTTTCCAACTCTGGAGGCAGTGCCAAACGATATGCCAAAGGACCCATTCTCTCTAAAACCTCATATGGCCTAATGAAATGAGGACTCAGTTTCTCCTTCCCACCAAATCTCATAATTTTCTTCTAAGGGGAAACCTTGAGGAATACTTTGTCACCCATTGGATATTCAATATCCCTTCTCTTCAGATCAATATAGGACTTCTGACGGTCTGATACAGTCTTAAGTCGATCTCTGATCAATCTGATTTTTTCTTCAGTTTATTGAACAATTTCGGGCCCAATCAACTTTCTTTCACCTACCTCATCCCAACACAACGAGGTTCTACTTTTTCTGCCATACAAAGCTTTATATGGAGGCATCCCAATGCTTGATTGGTAGCTGTTGTTATAAGCAAACTTGATCAAAGGCAAGTGTTTGTCCCAACTACCCTCAAACTCAATCACACAAACCCGTAGCATGTCCTCCAAGATCTGAATTACTCTCTTAGACTGGCCATCTATCTATGGGTGGAATGCAGTACTGAAGTTGAATCTAGTTCCTAGGGCTTTCTGAAGACTACCCCAAAAACTAGAAGTGAACCTAGGATCTCTGTCTGATATGATGGATACTGGCACTCCATGTAGTCTTACTATCTCATCTATGTACAACTTGGTCAATCTTTCTAAACTGTAGTCCATCCAGACAGGTAGAAAATGAGCAAACTTGGTCATTCTGTCAATTATGACCCATGCTGCATCATGGCTCTTATGTGTCCTCGGAAGTCCCATCACAAAATCCATAGTTATTCTCTCCCATTTCCATTCTGGTACTTGTAGTGGATGTAACAAACTAGCTGGTACTTGATGCTCTGCCTTCACTTGCTGACAAGTTAGGCATTTGGAAACAAATTCTGCCACATCTCTTTTCATACCCATCCACCAGTAATGTTCTTTCAGTCCTCTATACATTTTTGTGCCACCAGGTTGCATAGCAAAAGGAGACTCATGTGCTTCCTTCAAAATGATCTGTTTCAAGTCAACGTTATTAGGAATGCACATTATGCCCTGGTGAAGTAGTAAACCATCATCTCTTATTGAGAATTCTGGTTTCTTGCCCTGCTGAACTTCTTCTAACAGCTTCTAATACCTCTGATCATTCTGAGCAGCCATTTTGATCTGATCAATCAACACTGGCTGCACATGCCATGCAACTACTGTCTGCCCCTCATCATTAATCTCTAAGCTGGCATGCAATACTCTCAACACATGTACCATAGACAAAGGAGAAACCCGTAAACTTGCCATAGTCTTGCGACTTAAGGCATCAGCCACCACATTAGCTTTCCCTGGCTGACAGTTTATCAGACAATCATAGTCTTTTATTAACTCTAACCATCTCCTCTGTCTCAAATTCAACTCCTTTTGAGTGCTCAGATACTTCAAACTCTTATGATCTGTGTAGATGCAGCACTTCTCCCCATACAAATAGTGTCTCCAGATCTTAAGAGTGAACATAATAGCTACTAGCTCCAAATCATGTGTTGGATAGTTCCTCTCATGCGGTTTCAGCTGGCGTGATGCATAGGCAATGATATTTCGATCTTGCATCAATACACAGCCTAACCCATTGTGAGAAGCATCACTGTAAACTGTGTATTCTTTACCCGGGGTAGGTAAAGTCAAGACTGTAGCTTCAGTCAAACATTTCTTCAACTCATCAAAACTCTGTTGGCATTTATTTGTCCACTGAAATTTTACATCTTTTCAAAGTAATTTGGTCAATGGAGATGCCAACATGAAGAAGCCCTTCATAAATCGACAGTAGTATCCAGCTAA
Source organism: Hevea brasiliensis (assembly GCF_030052815.1). Lineage (NCBI taxonomy): Eukaryota > Viridiplantae > Streptophyta > Magnoliopsida > Malpighiales > Euphorbiaceae > Hevea > Hevea brasiliensis. Next base: position 46,644,470 of record NC_079498.1, read on the forward strand.
ACCCAGAAAATTGTGAATCTCTGTGATATTTCTAGGTGGTCTCCAATTAAGTACAGCTTCTATCTTACTTGGATTTACCTTGATGCCCTCTACTAATACTATGTGCCCTATGAAGGGTATTTCTTTCAGCCAAAACTCACACTTTAACAATTTGGCATATAACTGTTTCTCCCTCAAAGTCTGCAGTACAATCCGTAGATGTCTATCATGCTCTTCTGCACTCCTCGAATAGACCAATATATCATCTATGAATACCACAACAAACTGGTCGAGGTATGGTCTGGAGATAGTGTTCATCAGATCCATAAAAGTAGCCGGAGCATTAGTTAACTCGAATGGCATGACCAAGAACTCATAATGGCCATAGCGGGTTCTAAAGCCAATCTTAGGAATACTCTGCTCTTGTACTTTTAGCTGATAATAACCTGATCTCAGGTCAATCTTGGAGAACACAGCTGCACCCCTCAACTGAGCAAACAAATCATTAATGCGGGCAATGGGTATCTATTCTTTATTGTCACCTTATTCAACTACTAATAGTCGATACATAAGCGGAAAGTGCCATCCTTCTTCTTAACAAACAACACTGGCGCTCCCCAAGGTGACACACTAGGGTGGATAAAGCCCTTATCAAGCAGCTTTTACAACTGCACTTTCAATGCTTTCAATTCTGCTAGTGCCATTCGATATGGTGTTATCGAGATTGGGTCCACACTAGGCATAACATCAATATCAAATTGCACTTCTCTTTCTGGTGGTAATCCTGGCAATTCATCAGGAAACATATCTGAAAAGTCACATACTGTAGGGATGTCCCTCAGTGCTGGACTCCCCACTTGGGTGTCTATCACATGTGCTAAGTATGCTTCACACCCTTTTTTGATCATCCTTCTGGCTAGTGTAGTTGAAATGATGTTTGATGGTAGTAACTGCCTCTCCCCATGTATTACCACATCTCCGTACCGAGGGAGACCAAAAGTGACTGTCTTCAGTTTACAGTCAATCATAGCGTGATGCCTGGCTAACCAATCCATGCCTAAGATGATATCATAATCTCTAAAGAGCATTTCAATCAAATCTGATAGAAAAACATGTCCTTGGATCACCATGGGACAGTCTCTATAGATTCTATTGACTCGGACCTCTTGTCCTAACGGACTAGTTCCTAGCACTTCAAATTCCATTTTGGCACATGAAATGGCAAGCGAACTGACTATGCTAGCACTAACATATGAGTGGGTTAAACCTAGATCAAACAGTACAAATACATCTTGATCAGAGATAGAGAATGTACTGACAACAACATCGGAAGTCTTAGCCTCTTCCCGTTGTCTCATAGTGTAAACCCTAGCTCAAGCACTCCCTTGTGCTGACTGCTAGAAGCATTGCCTCTACCTCTGTCTCTTCCTCTGCTAACCGGTTGTGAACCTCTGGTAGCATAACTCTGAATAGATCCTTCTACAATAGTAGGAGCTGGACCAAATCTAGGGGCACTAGTGCAGTCCTTAGCAAGATGGCCCTTGCCTCCACAGTTAAAGCAAGCTCCTGTTGCCCAATAGCATTCTCCCCCATGAATCTTGCCACAAGTCTCACAGAGGCGGGGAGGATGTAAATCCCGGGTCGACTGCGGACCAGATCTAGGGAGTCTCTGTTCAGAGAATCTGCCCCTTCCAAACCTTCCTCCTCTACCTCTACTAGGTCCCCCAAATTTCTTCTTCTTTCCAGATATACCACTGGGACTTTTTCCTACTAATTTTTCCCCTTTATCTTTCTCTAATTTCTCAGTCTTCTCTAATTTTTCTTTTGCTAATGTCACTTCTAATTCAATCCTTTCCAACTCAAGTGCCTGAGAGATGCGCTCAGAGAAGTTACTGTGTCTGAATCCCACTACTTGCATCCTCAAACTAGGCTTCAAACCGGTCTCAAATCTCTTGCACCTTTCTTTACTTATAGATAGGGGACTCCCAGCATAGTGGCTCAAGTGGGAGAACTCCCTCTCATACTTCGCCACTGATTTATTCCCTTGTTTCAGACGTAGAAACTCTTGCAATTTCTTATCTATATATGCATCTGGGACGTATTTTTGTCTGAACTCTCTGATAAAGTCATCCCAGGTCAATACTGGTGGTTTTGCCAAGCTGTGGGGGATGGTCTTCCACCAGTCATATGCATCCCCTGGCAATAAAGATACCGAATACTCAAACTTTAGTTCATCCAGGCAGTGCAGTTTCTTGAATACTCTGTCCATCCTCTCCAACCACTACTCTGCCTCTAAAGGGTCTACTATACTCTTAAATTCTATCACCCCATACTTCAACAGATTGTCATACTGTTTGGCTGGAGGCTGTGGCTGTACCACAGGTGCCTGAAGTGGAGCTTGAGTAGGCATGCTTCCAGCCATTTGTTGAAACATTGCCGCCATCTGCTATGCGAATTGTGCAAGAAACTGTGGCATTTGTGGGGCTGGTGCCACCAACCCACTGATATTTTGGAGAGCTGGGGCTTCCCCTTGGGCCTCAGCCTCTACAGATTGCTCAACAGAGCAATCCCCTTCTTCCATTTCAAATTGGAGTTGAGATATCTCTTGAACAAATAACATAAGTAGATTCCCTCCGTTAGTTCATATTTACGATGCAATGCACTGTATGTAACAAATAAGGACATTGAGCAGTTGTACTTAGCAAAGAAAAGACACAAATTGACAAGTTAAAACACACTTTAAAAATTTGCTCTGACACCACTAAAATATGTCACACCTTACCCCTTTGTAAGGCATAACATGATCCCGTAGAAATACCTAATGAACTACCAAACTTCACATACCGATAACTCATTAAGTACCCTACAAGGGATTTTAAAATCCTTTTTCTTACTTTTTGGAAATGGTAAGCATTTTCTTATATTTAATATAAGTTTAAAAGCTAGCTAAAATTTTTGTCCACTTTTATTTTTACATAAATTTTGGAAAAATTTCGGTAGAGTGCCGTCTATATTTTAAGAAAATAGTTCTTCACAAACCTATAAAAACACTTCCAATAATTTATTTCATCAACTGAACAACTACCACAACAAACTTCAACATCATTTCTCAAACTCCAAAATTCTAATCAATAATTCACAACTCAATATTTCCATTCATTTTTCATTGAAGTAAAAACAAATTACATTTATCAACCACTTTACATTAGCAAATCTAAAATGATATTATTACAACTTTATACAACTGCTCATGATCAGTTTTTACATATACATAAAGTTACATACACAAAAATAAATATTACATTCAGGGTATAAATTTATACCCGACAAAACATCAGGAAAGATGGCTTCAAGATCCTCAGCAACTCACTCTGCTGCTCCTCTAGTCTCTATATCTGCGATAGCAATAATAGCCATCACTGAGTAATATGACTCAGTGGTGCAAAGGTGGCTTCATGATCCTCAGCAACTCACTCTGCTGCTCCTCTAGTCTTTATATCTGCGATAGCAATAACAGCCATTGATGAGTAATATGACTCAGTGGTGCACAACATACTAAAATAACATTTATGCATAATTTAAATCATACTTATTCAAACACATTGTTGAAAATGGAAGACAAATGCAAAACATGATTTATAAACTTTTAGTCCAACAATTTCATTTAGGAATTCAAAAATCAATTTCATTAAAATACACAGTTATATAATGCCATTCGAAACATATTCATCTCAATAGCCAGAGGCTTATGAGAAATCACAAGGCTAGCTAGCACAAATATATGGATATCCATTCAAATTTCTTCTACTGGCACACACCTCAACACTTTAGCTAGAGAAGGAATCAAAATTCAAAACTAATTTCCCCCACTAGTCATGCTAGTGAGGCATTCAAATATATGGTAATGACACTGTGGTTTCAAAACTGTCTTAGCAATTTACTAAATATTTATTGCCATTTTAAACACAAACAAGTAAAATTTCAATAATTTAGGTCAAAAGCATAATAAACATTTCAATACAATTAATTCATAATTTAATATCACAATTCATTCAAAACAATTTGTAGAAGAAAATTTACAAAAATTCTATGTTGCGTACAAACTTTATATGAGTCGTATCTTGGCCTTGATTCAATGTTCTGGGTTCTTTCCCGAAATTCTTTTCCACTAAAACACACAATTTCACAATGTTTCAGTATCATAAATTATCATAAGTCTAAAAATAATTTCAAATCTAACTTTAATATGCTTAATTTGACGTTCGTTGAAATTTATATTTCGGGGTTACTATTCACAATACTATTCAAGTCAATTTATTGACTTTCTAATGCTTAATAGGTATGGGAATTCTAATTTCACCCACATACCACATTTTGGTTACTTAATTTGTGGGTTTTGGTTGTTTTCTCAAACTTCAAGTCCTTTAGGCACAAATTTTAAATTTTCAGTTTTGGTGTTCAATTTTGCACTATTCTATTGGTCATGTTTCTGTGATAATTTGGCTAAGTTTTCTTCATAGAAGTTGTTCCTTATTGTCTTAACTTTATTTCCCTTTTTGAATCACTCCATTTTGAGTTTTGTAGCCTAAGTTATAGCCATTTGAACATGACTGGCTGGATTTGGGATTATCCAGAATTTTGGGCAAATTCTGGATTTTAGAATTTTGTGGTTGACTGCAGGTAGATTTTCAAACAGGTTATGATCAAAATTTGGGTTTTTTTTCCTCATGAAAGTTATAGGTCTATGTCTCAGCTTTCTACTGGTAAAAATTCAGGTCATTTAGACCTTCCTAGACCAAGTTATGGTCATTTACGTAACTACTATTCATTTGGTCATTTTTGTACAGGTCAGTGTGCCAATTCCGGATTTGGCCTAATTGTTCATTACGTTATGGTCACTTTCTAGGCATGATTCCTAAATGAAAAATGTGCCATTTTGTGTCTAGTTTCATTTCCAATTGGCCTCACACCAATTGGGTTGGTAAATTTTTAGTTTTCGTCCCTGAAAGGGACCTAGGTCATGTTGCCTGCAGATTGACCCTCTCTAATCCGAATTGGAATTTGGTTCCAATAATTCATACACACTACAAATGATCACAATTGACCATTTCTCAATACAAATAAGGTCAATAACATCATTTGGCTAATTCTCATATTTTTCTTCAATTTTTTTCTCTCAAAGCCTAAGTCAAGAACCTTAATTTTCTAAATTCTTCATAATTCATATAATTAAAATGTTCTAATCATCTTTGCATGCTTAATCAAGCTTACATATATAATTAATTGAACTAAAACACTTCAACATCTCCTAACCCCATGGCTACCAAATTCTCATTCCCATTATTCAAGCATAGTTTTCTTTATTTCTAATGAAATTTCATCACATTTAAACTTAAATTCATGCATTTAATAAACATCTAAGCTTAAAGTTACACTTACCTCAATTTGTGAATTCCCTAATTCTTCAATTCTCCACTTTCCTCTTTCTTTTTGTTCACAAGATGCTTGTCAAGATCCAAGAATAAGATTTACTTAAAGGAGTTAGGAAATTTATAGAATAAAATCAAGCTTTTGAAAGCTTGAGATGGGTGTTAATGGTGGAAAGAAATGAGAGAGATGAGAGAGAAAGGGGTGACGGAAATGGAAGAAGAAGTGTAATTTTTTTTCTTTTCTTTTTTTTTATTTTATGCTCTTTTAATATATAATTATCCCATAAATTTTAATTTTTAAATATTAGATTTATTGCATCATCTTTTGTCATGCATGATGTCATAACTTTTTGATTTTTTTGGATTTTTCATTTCTTTTCCATTTACTTCTTTAATTTAATTCTTGATCACAAAATTTTCTTTTCTCCAATTTTATTGAACAGTTAGGTCAGGTGTCAACTCTAGGGGTGAATTGACTAAATTGCCCCTCGCTGGTTCAATCCGGTTTACTAGTTATTCAACATTTCTTTCGGATCCCTAACCTAATTATTTGACCTGCTTAACAACTCTTTTTCATGATTTTCTCTTTTCCACTGTGTTCGCAATAGTCCTAAGGACTGTAGCGTCACATTTTACAGTTCAAATTTTGAGTTTAGATTGACCTCATAGTCATTCCTGAGAAGGTCACCCATCATTGTGACTCCCGGCTCATTTAACTTTTTGTGTTCTGTTTTTCTTATTTATACTTAACTACTTAGCAATTACTAATTATTTGTGTTCAGGGCTTATTTAGGTGTCTTAGATGTGGTTCTAATTCTCTTAATTGTCTGAACCGACATCGATCACCGGAACGGTAAAATATACCAGGCTATGCAAATAAGGGTGTTACAGTTCTTCACAGTCACTTTATTCAACTGCCGGTAATCGGTGCATAACCTCAATAATGAAATGATAATGATAATAATAACCTGTAAAATTTAATAAGCCCTCGAAAATATACTGAGAACTTGTGTCATTGAATCTGAGGGGAGATGGGATAGATACCTCCCACTAACAGAATTGGATACAATAATAAGTGTCAAGCTAGCATACAAACGACACCCTATGAAACACTATATGGGAAAAAGTGCAGAACACCAGTAAGTTAAACTGAGTTGGGTAAAGTTATCTACACATTGATATAGAGTCTTATAATTATTTTGATATTTTTATCAGAAAAGAATGATTTGGGCATTTGAAAATATATGTAGAAGTTGTAGTGCTATTCCCTCTGGAAGCAAGAATAGATACCTTCCATTAATGGAGTTTGTGTATAGTGATATTTATAAAATAAGCATGAAGATACCAAGGTATAAGGTCTTGTATGAGATAAATGCAGAATACCTAGACAAAGGGTAATTTAACAGAGCTGGAATTGGTAAAAGAAACTGAAGGACCAGTAAGAATTCTAGTATGAGAAATCATAGAACTAATGAATAATAGAGGCAAAAGAAAATATTGATGGGAAAGTGAATATAATTATGAGATAACGATATCAGTTATATGAATCCGATAAATTTCGAGGATGAAATTTTCAATTAGAGGGGAAGAATTGTAATGCCCTCACTTTTCGTAGTCCGTACATTCTACTACCCTGGTGACCTAATATCGATTCGGACAAGTCAAGATATCTGGAACTACACTTCAATGATAACAAACAAGTATAAAATGATGAAATAAATAAAAAGAAAATACAAGAAAAATTAAAGAAAAATAAAAGAGAGAAAGTGAAACTAAGTTAAACGAGTCGGCATCGTAGCGATGGGTGACCGCACCGGCAAGTTATGGCAAAGGCAATTGCCGACCACAGGACCATGGGGAACCCTTGGAATTAAGTTTCGAGACATAATTAAAGACTTATTGAAGTATAATTAACATTAGAAATGTCAAAAAAAATTAAAGAATTAGTACAAAGAAAAATGAAAAATTCAAAAAACTGATAAAATCGGTGTTATCGAAAAATCGGGAATGCAACCCGAAGAGGGACATTTTGGTCATTTGACACCTAGAGCTACTTTTGACCTCAATGTCCATTAAAAATGAGTAATAGCATACTTTGAAAATGTCATAAAAATTTAAAATTGTGGAATTTAAAATTGTGGTACATAATATAAATGATGAAATAAATGGGATATAATTTGAATAATCAAACTTTAACAGTTAATATTAATAAACTTTAGTGGAGGGTTAGTGGGGCCTATTTACACTTAAATGGACAGCCACTTCATTTCAGCACCTTCATCTTCTTCATTCACTCACCATTACCGAATTTAAAAGCTTCCAAACTCTCCCATGGCCACCCAAATGCATGGCACACTCCACCCATTTTCAAGCTGAATTTTTTTACTTGTCTTAATTAAAGTTTATCACCACATCACAAGGAAGAAATTGATGGTAATTTGAAGAGGAATAATTGAGGTTTGATCAAGCTCCATAACAAGGTAAGTGTTCAAATTCCTTTCCTTCTTAAGTAAAGTTTGTGGGAAGCTTGAGATTAGTAAATTGATAAAAAAATTTTGAGGTTTTGATGAGTTATTATTATGTACTAATTTTCGAAGCCATGGTGAACTAAGAAGAGCGTTAAACTCCACGAACTAAATTAGTGAATATTGGTATTAATAGATTCATGGAAGTGTATAGTAAATTATTGGTTGGAATTCCATGTAATTGTTAGGTATAATCATGTATACTATGTTGATTTTGACTTTGTGAATTAAGATTGGATTTGGTGTATTAAGGACTTGTATATACTGCTCCAACTGACCATAATGAGATGTGATAAATGATATTAGTACATTATAATTCCAGAATTCAAGTATGGGAGTTAAGGATTAGGGCTTTGAATGTGTAATGCTTGTGTAATTGAAAAATTGTATAAGGGCAGTATGCATTTAGGGCTATAACCTAAATTGTGCGACCCCAATTGGTATGAGACCAATTGGACGTAAAACTAGGCACAAAATGTGCCAACTTTCATGTTGGAAGCCTACCCAAATTCTTCCTAGAAGTGACCTAAAACGATTGACCAAATTCGGATTGGTGACTTTGCAAACCTGAAAATTGACCATTTGAACAGCAATCAGTATTTTAGCCTTAACTCACTCAAAACAGGTCCAAATGACCTGAAATTTTTACCATGGAAAGCTTAGCTATAGAACTACAACTCTTATGATGACACCAAAGCCCAGAAATGACCATAACCAAGTCAAAATGCTTGCACAAGTTAGGTTACAAAAACTGGCCGAATTGACTTTGACCTAAAAATGACCTAAACTTTGCAATATAAGTGCAACTTGACCAGCATTAGTAAAATGACCATAACTTTGTCCATTGGACTCCAAATGACATGAAATTAGTCCCAAAATTTCAGTAAGACATAGATCTACAATATTGGTAATTTGACCAAAACCCAAAAATCAAGAGAACTTGGCCAATTAACTTGATTAAATTGGCACTCTAAATCTGGAATTAGCACATTTGACCATAAAATCCAGAAAATTCAAAAAAGCATATCTCCCGCTAGAAGTGTTCAATTTAAATGAGCCTTAACAATCTAGAAAGCTAAGAAAGAGACCTAAAACCTTGTTTTAAACAACTTACTCAAATTATAAATGTATAAGGTCAGAATTTAAGGTCAAAGCTATTGACCTAATTGAGGACCATGCCAATATAGGACCTTTGAGTCCAAGTTAACAATTTATCTATAAAGAATACTATAAGACTTGAAAAATAGTTCGCAAAATTTCTGGTTGTCCCTAAGACATAGGGCAACAATACTTATGCGGAATGCTAGACCTCAATGTGATTACAAACAGTCCAAATGAATTAGTAAAATCAAAACTGAAAATGTCTAAAAAGCAAACTAAACTTTAAATTTGACCTAGTTATGGTTAATTGACAATAACTTGAGCTATACAACTCCAAATGGAGTGATTCAAAAAGGAAATCAAAGAAGACACAATGAGAAACAATTTAATGAAGAGAAATCTATTAAATTTACATTGTAGCCTGGTCCAATAGATAGTAAACTTTGGCTATGAAATTTGAAAAATGGCAATAAAATACAATAAGCTTTAAAATGAAATTGGTAACATATACCAATACTTAGAGACTATAAAATGTGACAAATTGGGAACATTAAAATTAACTCACTTAGAGTGCAACAAAGGTCAACATTATAGGTTGACTAATGAAATGAATTGAATGGAATAGTACTAAGAAAATTTAGATATTGGATTTTATTGTTAGAAACAATTTAACTGAGTACTGAAACACTTTAAATTGTGTGTTTCAGTTGAAAAGGATATTGAAAAGTATAAGGAACATTGAGTCAAGGCCTAGAGGCGACTCAAACCAGGTCTGTGCACAATACTTTTTATATTCACTGCTGTTGCTAGAAACTTTATTTGGGAATTTTATTTGAGAATTATTGTGTTGCCTACTTTATAAATGGAAATTTTGAGATAAAATGTGTTTAGTGGTATTAGAGCAAAGTAGGGACGATGATACGTAACGGCTATGATTCTTGGGGACTTTCATGCATGAATTGTGGCTAAGCATGACTCTCTGCCCAGGAGCTTACAGGGATGGCGATACGTAACGCCTGCAAGTACTCTGATAGGTACACTATATTCCACCTCCATTTATGGGGTGAGTATGACTATATTCCTCCCTCTTTGACTTGCCAATCTGAGGTGAGTATGGATGAGTTCTCATTAGCTAGCTAGCCACCTCCCTCATTGATTTTGATTAGTATGGTGAGTTTGCCTTGTCGTGGTGTACAACACGGTATGTTCGAAAAAGTTTGTGTCATGACCTAAGTTGTGTTATTGATTGGCAACACTGTGTTTTTCAATTGTTTGATGAAATTTGTGTTATATGAGCTTTGAAAATTGTGACATGAAATAGTGAATCATTTGAATTGTGAATTGTTGATAAATGTTTTAAATACAGCATATTAAATTATTATTGTGCACCATTGAGTAAATTTTACTCAGCGATAGCTTTTTCATTACTGTCGTAGGTAGACAAATGGATAAAGCAACAGAGTAGGCTGCTTGTGCTATACTTTTGGGATTTTGCCGGGTATATTGAGTATACAACTTCCTTATAAATATTATTGTAATGTATCTGCATTGTATATATGTATTGTACTTAGTCTTGAGTAGTTGTAAACTAAAGTTATAAATTATTTTGGCCTGTAAAAATGTTGTACTATAATTTTCTTATCTCAGCTTTGAAATACTTAGTCATTTTGCATTCAATTTTTGAAACTACTGAAAGTGATGTTGAATTGAGTTTGAATTATGTTTGAGAAAATTGATTTGTGTTGAGCCATATTGTGTTTGGGACTGAAACAAATATATTGGAAGTATTTTCTAGAGGTTTTTGAAGAACTGTTTTGCTCCAAATACAGAAGGCACTCTGCTAAAATTTTTATAAAATTTGTGGCTATTTCAGACCTAATATGTGATTTAACTTCGATTAAAATTTTTTTTAACACCTATTAAAAGTGCTCACCAGTGTAAAAAGAAATAAGAAAAGATTTAAAATTCCTTGTAGTGTATTTAATGGGTTATCTGTAGACAAACTTTGGTAATTCATTGGGTATACTACGGGATCATGTTACATCTTATGGAGGTGTAGGGTGTGACATGTTTAGTGGTATCAAAGCAATGGTTTTAAAGTAAATTTTGAACTGTGAATTTGAAATCTTTTTGACGGTAAATACAGCTGCTCAAATGTTTGATATATACAGTACATTACATCATAAATATGATCTAATGGAGAGAAATCTCCTTGTGTTGGTTGTATAAGAAATAGAAAATCCTATGAAAAGATATGGAAGAGAAGAATAAGACAATAGAAGAGTCTGTGATGGCAAAAGTACAAGGTGAGGCCCCAGCCCCTCTTAGAGTCGGAAGTCCGACTTTATTAGCCCCACCTTTATAAATTACTGCACAAATGGCCCAGCAAATGGCCACTTTCTTTCAACAAATGGCTGATAATCTGTTAGCCCATGCCCAAGTACAAACCCAACCCCACAAGGGTAACATGAGACAGAGAAGAGGGAGAAACCTATGAGTCAGAGCTCGAATAGTCATTTGGGAAATAAAGGCAAGACATAAAAGAACAATTTCCTTTTAGGAAATGGGGCCAAACAGTGGCCACAAACTGTCCAAAGTGATATGCAAAGTTAAAATCTCGAAATTGAACCTAAAGAAAGGTTCTTGAAAAACATTATTGGCTTATCCCTACTAAGTCACTATATACTAAATTACTTGAAACAAGTATGTGGGACCCACTTTCCCACTATACATTGACATGGAAATTTCGTTATCACTACATGCTAAATCACATGAAATAGTGATGTGGGACCCACCTTTTTCACAATACATGGACATGAAGATTTTGTTAGACAATTGATAATGCTTAATTGCTCAAAGTAAACCTAGGCTTATATATATTGTATGGATCGATTGGTAAACCAATTAGGGATTACAAATAGCTGTACTACCTAAATGGAAAGTCATGGATTGACAATATATGGTTGATATGATTTTAAAAGATAATGAATATCGGTATCAGGGGGCTTGCAGGGATGGCGATACGTAACGCCTATTAAGTGCTCTGATAGGTACCACCCAAGGGCTTGCAGGGACGGCGATACGTAATGCCTGCAGGTGCTTTGATAGGTACCCTTAATTGCCATCAAAGACAGAGAAGGGGCTTGCGAGGATGGCAGTACGTAATGCCTGCAAGTGCTTTGATAGGTTACTTGGGCATAAATATAAGTAAAGAGCTATAAATTTAAATAATTACATAAAGAGACCACTGATATGACTTTAAAAGACAGAGAAGGAAATAAGTGTACAGATAAGATGTTAGAAAACCTAGTCCATGAGGTTATAACGTATTGACTATGTAATGTTCTCGATGTTTGTGTTGTAAGCTGCAGATTACAGTACGGACACGAGATTATTGTGTAGAGCTACATGCTTCCTCGTGGTGTAATAAAATAAGAATATTTGTAAGTAATCTATAAATTGAAACAGTTACGCCCGAATAGAGTACTATTACGAGAAATAAATGTGAAAATTTTAGTCAGAAATTTAAAACTTCAGAACTAGCCTATTGAAAGACTACACTTGTAAGGTAGCTGGAGTCAGTAACTCGATTACAATAGTGTGAACTACCTGTACCACAGTAATTGTTATAAGTTTAGAGATATCAGTACGACTTATCATCCTCAGACGGATAGACAATCGAAATAAGTAATTCATGTAAATTTTGAAAATCATTGAGTTTCTGTAAACAATGAAATGAAATAATAATAATAACCTGTAAAATGTAATAAGCCCTCGAGAATATACTGAGAACTTGTGTCGTTGAATCCGAGGAGAGATGGGACAGATACCTCCCACTAATAGAATTTGTATACAATAATAAGTGTCAAGCTAGCATACAAACGACACCCTATGAAACACTGTCAGGGAAAAAGTGCAGAACACCAGTACGTTGAACTGAATTGGGTAAAGTTATCTACACATTGATATAGAGTCTTATAATCATTTTGATATTTTTGTCAGAAAAGAATGATTTAGGCATTTGAAAATTTATTTAGAAGTTGCAGTGCTATTCCCTCTAGAAGCAAGAATAGATACCTTCTATTGATGGAGTTTGTGTATAGTGATATTTATTAAATAAGCATGAAGATACCAAGGTATAAGGTCTTGTATGAGATAAATGCAGAATACTTAGACAAAGGGTAATTTAACAGAGCTGGAATTGGTAAAAGAGACTGAAGGACCAGTAAGGATTCCAGTATAAAAAATCAGAGAACTAATGAATAATAGATTTTCATGAGTAGAAATAATAAAGGCAAAAGAAATTATTGATGGGAAAGTAAATAGAATTATGAGATAACGATATCAGTTATATGAATCCGATAAATTTCAAGGATAAAATTTTCAATTAGAGGGGAAGAATTGTAACGCCCTCACTTTACGTAGTCCGTACATTCGACTACTCTAGTGACCTAATATCTATATGGATAAGTCAGAATGTGTGGAACTATACTTCAGTGATAATAAACATGCATAAAATGATGAAATAAATAAAAAGAAAAATTAAAGAAAAATAAAAGAGAGAAAGTGAAACTAAATTAAACGAGCCGGCACTATAGCAATGGGTGACCACACCGCGAAATTACGGCGAAGGCAATTACCGACCACAGGACCACGGGAAACTCTCGGAATTAAGTTTTGAGACATAATTAAAGACTTATTGAAGTATAATTGACATTAGAAATATCAAATAAAATTAAAGAATTGGTACAAAGAAAAACGAAAAATTCAAGAAACTAATAAAAATCGGTGTTATCGAAAAAACGGGAATGCAACCCGAAGAGGGGCATTTTGGTCATTTGACACCTAGAGCTACTTTTGACCTCAATGTCCATTAAAAATGAGTGATAGCATACTTTGAAAATGTCATGAAAATTTAAAATTATGGAATTGAAAATTGTGGTACATAATATAAATGATGAAAGAAATGGGATATAATTTGAATAATCAAACTTTAACAGATAATATTAATTAAATAAACTATAGTGGAGGGTTAGTGGGGGCTATTTACACTTAAGTGGACAGCCACTTCATTTCAGCACCTTCATCTTCTTCATTCACTCACCATTGCCGAATTTAAAAGCTTCCAAACCCTCCCATGGCCACCCAAATGCATGGCACACTCCACCCATTTTCAAGTTGAATATTTTTACTTGTCTTAATTAAAGTTGATTACCACATCGCAAGGAAGAAATTGATGGTAATTTGAAGAGGAATAATTGAGGTTTAATCAAGCTCCATAACAAGGTAAGTGTTCAAATTCCTTTCCTTCTTAAGTAAAGTTTGTGGGAAGCTTGAGATAAGTAAATTGATAAAAAAATTTTGAGGTTTTGATGAGTTATTATTATGTACTAATTTTGGCAGCCATGGTGAACTAAGAAGAGTGTTAAACTCAATGAATTAAATTAGTGAATATTGGTATTAATAGATTCATGGAAGTGTATAGTAAATTATTGGTTGGAATTCCATGTAATTGTTAGGTATAATCATGTATACTATGTTGATTTTGACTTTGTGAATTAATATTGTATTTGGTGTATTGAGAACTTGTATATACTGCTCCAATTGACCATAATGAGATGTGATAAATGATATTAGTACATTATAATTCTAGAATTCAAGTATGGGAGTTAAGGATTAGGGCTTTGAATGTGTAATGCTTGTGTAATTGAAAAATTGTATAAGGGCAGTACGCATTTAGGGCTATAACCTAAATTGTGTGACCCCAATTGGTATGATACCAATTGGAGGTAAAAATAGGCACAAAATGTGCCAACTTTCATGTTGGAAGCCTACCCAAATTCTGCTTAGAAGTGACCTAAAACGATTGACCAAATCCGGATTGGTGACTTTGCAAACCTGAAAATTGACCATTTGAACAGCAGTCAGTATTTTGGCCATAACGCACTCAAAACAGGTCCAAATGACTTGAAATTTTTACCATGGAAAGCTTAGACATAGAGCTACAACTCTTATGAAGACACCAAAGCCCAGAAATGACCATAACCAAGTCAAAATGCTTGTACAATTTGGGTTACAAAAACTAGCCGAATTGACTTTGACCTAAAAATGGCCTGAACTTTGCAATGTAAGTGCAACTTGACTAGTATTAGTAAAATGACCATAACTTGGTCCATAGAACTCCAAATGACATGAAATCAATCCCAAAATTTCAGTAAGACATAGATCTACAATATTGGTAATTTTACCAAAACCCAAAAATCAAGAGAACTTGGCCAATTAACTTGATTAAATTGGCACACTAAATCTGGAATTAGCACATTTGACCATAAAATCCAGAAAATTCAAATAAGCATATCTCCCACCAGAAGTGTCCAATTTAAATGAGCCTTACCAATCTAGAAAGCTAAGAAAGAGACCTAAAACCTTGTTTTAAATAACTTTCTCAAATTATAAATGTATAAGGTCAGAATTTAAGGTCAAAGCTATTGACCTAATTGAGGACCATGCCAATATAGGACCTTTGAGTCCAAGTTAACAATTTGTCTATAAAGAATTCTATAAGACTTGAAAAATGGTAAACAAAATTTCTAGTTGTCTCCAAGACATACGGCAACAATACTTATGCAGAATGCTAGACCTCAATGTGATTACAAACAGTCCAAATAAATTAGTAAATGCAAAACTGAAAATGTCTAAAAAGGAAACTAAACTTTAAATTTGACCTAGTTATGGTTAATTAACAATAACTTGAGCTATATAACTCCAAATGGAGTGATTCAAAAAGGAAATCAAAGAAGACATAATGAGAAACAATTTAATAAAGAGAAATCTATTAAATTTACACTGTAGCCTGGTCCAATAGATAGTAAACTTTCACTATGAAATTTGAAAAATGGCAATAAAATACAATAAGATTTAAAATGAAATTGGTAACATATACCAATACTTAGAGACTATAAAATGTGATAAATTGGGAAAATTAAAATTGACTCACTTAGAGTGCAACAAAGGTCAACATTATAGGTTGACTAATGAAATGAATTGAATGGAATAGTACTAAGAAAATTTAGATATTGGATTTTATTGTTAGAAACAATTTAACTTAGTACTGAAACACTTTAAATTGTGTGTTTCAGTTGAAAAGGATATTGAAAAGCATAAAGAACATTGAGTCAAGGCCTAGAGGCGACTCAAACCAGGTCTATGCACACTACTTTTTATATTCATTGCTGTAACTAGAAACTTTATTTGGGAATTTTATTTGAGAATTATTGAGTTGCCTACTTTGTAAATGAAAATTTTGAGACAAAATGTGTTTAGTGGTATCAGAGCAAAGTAGGGACGGTGATACTAATGCCTTCGATTCCTGGGAACTCTCACGCATGAGCTGTGGCTAAGCATGACTCTCTGCCCAGGAGCTTGCAGGGATGGCGATACGTAACGCCTGCAAGTGCTCTGATAGGTACACTATATTCCACCTCCATTTATGGGGTGAGTATAACTATATTCCTCCCTCTTTGACTTGCCAGTCTGTGGTGAGTATGGATGAGTTCTCATTAGCTAGCTAGCCACCTCCCTCATTGATTTTGATTAGTGTGGTGAGTTTGCCTTGTCGTGGTGTACAACACGGCATGTTTGAAAAAGTTTGTGTCATGACCTAAGTTGTGTTATTGATTAGCAACACTGTGTTTTTCAATTGTTTGATGAAATTTGTGTTATATGAGCATTGAAAATTGTGACATGAAATTTTGAATCATTTGAATTGTGAATTGCCGATAAATGTTTTATATACCGCATATTAAATTGTTATTGTGCACCATTGAGTAAATTTTACTCACCGATAGCTTTTTCATTGCTGTCGCAGGTAGACAGATGGATAAAGCAACAGAGTAGGCTGCTTGTGCTATACTTTTGGGATTTTGCCGGGTATATTGAGTATACCACTTCCTTGTAAATGTTATTGTAATGTATCTGCATTGTATGTATATATTGTACTTAGTCTTTAGTAGTTGTAAACTAAAGTTATAAATTATTTTGGCCTGTAAAAATGTTGTACTGTAATTTTCTTATCTCAGCTTTGAAATACTTAGTCATTTTGCATTCTATTTTTGAAACTACTAAAACTGATGTTGAATTGAGTTTGAATTATGCTTGAGAAAATTGATTTGTGTTGAGCCATATTGGGTTTGGGACTGAAACAAATATATTGGAAGTGTTTTCTAGAGGTTTTTGAAGAACTATTTTGCTCCAAATACAGAAGGCACTCTGCCAAAATTTTTATAAAATTTATGGCTATTTCAGACCTAATATGTGATTTAACTTCAATTAAAATTTTTTTTAACACCTATTAAAAGTGCTCGCCACTGTGAAAAGAAATAAGAAAAGATTTAAAATTCCTTGTAGTGTATTTAATGGGTTATTAGTAGACAAACTTTGGTAATTCATTAGGTATACTACGGGATCATGTTACATCTTATGGAGGTGTAGGGTGTGACATGTTTAGTGGTATCAGAGCAATGGTTTTATAGTAAATTTTGAACTGTGAATTTGAAATATTTTTGTCAGTAAATACAGCTGCTCAAATGTTTGATATATACAGTACATTACATCATAAATATGATCTAATGGAGAGAAATCTCCTTGTGTTGATTGTATAAGAAATAGAAAATCCTGTGAAAGGATATGGAAGAGAAGAATAAGACAATAGAACAGTCTGTGATGGCAAAAGTACAAGCTGAGGCCCCAGCCCCTCATAGAGTCGGAAGTCTGACTTTATTAGCCCCACTTGTACAAATTACTACACAAATGGCCCAGCAAATGGCCACTTTCTTTCAACAAATAGCTGATAATCTGTTAGCCCATGTCCAATTACAAACCCAACCCCACAAGGGTAACATGAAATAGAGAAGTGGGAGAAACCTATGAGTCAGAGCTCGAATAGTCATTTAGGAAATAAAGGCAAGACATAAAAGAACAATTTCCTTTTAGGAAATGGGGCCAAACAGTGGCCACAAACTGTCCAAAGTGATATGCAAAGTTAATATCTCAAAATTAAACCTAAAGAAAGGTTCTTGAAAAACATTATTGGCTTATCCCTACTGAGTCACTATATACTAAATTACTTGAAAAAGGTATGTGGGACCCACTTTCCCACTATACATTGACATGGAAATTTCTTTATCACTACATGCTAAATCACATGAAATAGTGATGTGGGACCCACCTTTTTCACAATACATGGACATGAAGATTTTGTTAGACAATTGATAATGCTTAATTGCTCAAAGTAAACCTAGGCTTATATATATTGTATCGATCGATTGGTATACCAATTAGGGATTACAGATAGCTGTACTACCTACATGGAAAGTCATGGATTAACAATATATGGTTGATATGATTTTAAAAGAAAATGAATATCGGTATCAGGGGGCTTGCAGGGATGGCGAT
Source organism: Hevea brasiliensis (assembly GCF_030052815.1). Taxonomy (NCBI): domain Eukaryota; kingdom Viridiplantae; phylum Streptophyta; class Magnoliopsida; order Malpighiales; family Euphorbiaceae; genus Hevea; species Hevea brasiliensis. The sequence continues at coordinate 46,662,957 of NC_079498.1, forward strand.
ACGTAACGCCTGTAAAGTGCTCCGATAGGTACCAACCGAGAGCTTGCAGGGACGACGATACGTAATGCCTGCAGGTGCTTTGATAGGTACCCTTAATTGCCACCAAAGACAGAGAAGGGGCTTGCGGGGATGGCAATACGTAACGCCTGCAAGTGCTTTGATAGGTTACTTGGGCATAAATATAAGTAATGAGTTATAAATTTAAATAATTACATAAAGAGACCACTGATATGACTTTAAAAGACAGAGAAGGAAATAAGTGTACAGATAAGATGTTAGAAAACCTAGTCCATGAGGTTATAACGTAGTGACTATGTAATGTTCTTGATGTTTGTGTTGTAAGCTGCAGATTACAGTACGGACACGAGATTATTGTGTAGAGCTACGTGCTTCCTCATGGTGCAATAAAATAAGAATATTTGTAAGTAATCTATAAATTGATACAGTTACGCCCGAATAGAGTACTATTACGGGAAATAAATGTGAAAATTTTAGTCAAAAGTTTAAAACTTTAGAACTCGCCTATTGAAAGACTACACTTCTAAGGTAGCTAGAGTTAGTAACTCGATTACAATAATGTGAACTACCTGTACCACAGTAATTGTTATAAGTTTAGAGATATCAGTACGACTTATCATCCTTAGACGGATAGACAGTCGAAATAAGTAATTCAGGTAAATTTTGAAACTCATTGAGTTTCTGTAAACAATGAAATGAAATAATAATAATAACCTGTAAAATGTAATAAGCCCTCGAGAATATACTGAGAACTTGTAACACCCTCCCGGTAGCAATTCCGTACATTCTACTGTTCCGGTGACCAGTGTCTGTCCGGACAGCTAGAACATCCGGAAAAATATTTAAACTAAAGTGAGGAACTATAATTAACTCAAATATTAATAAGAAAAATTTAGTAAAAATTTTAGAAATAAAATACAACCAAGTTAAATGAGCCGATGCCCAAGCGATGGGTAACCCAGTGGGAAGTTGCGGTTCTAGCAACTAGGAGCCTTAGACCCGAGAGAAAATTCATAAAATAATTTTTGGGACTCCAGAGAAGGGTGATTGAGGTTCCTATGGCATTAGAATGCCAAGAAAATATTTAGAAAAATTTTTCAATCGGTACAGATAATTTTGGCCGTTGAGCTAAACGGAGGGCATTTTGGTTATTTCACCTTCGGAGGTGATTTTTGGCCGACTTGTCCAGTTGAGTAAATAATTATTATGATCTAAAATATGAATAAATATTGCTAAAAATTAAATTGAAAATGGGTAAAGAAAAGAAGAAAAGAAAATGAAAGAAAAACCTAAATATGACATCACACGATGTCATTTGGAAGGCTTCCACCAATCACAACTCAACAAGCCAAATTAAAAAGAGATAAAATGACAAAAAATGAAAAAAATTTCTACAATTCCACATCTTCTTCAGCCGTTTCTCTCTTCCCTCTCCCTTCACCATTGTTATTCCAAACTTCTCACTAGAAATTCTCGTGAAAAATCACCATAAAACCTTTAGTCTTCTTCACAAAAACTTGATTTTACCTCTTGGGAAAGTGTTTGGCTGCCAAGAAAATTAAAGAAAGTGAAGGAAATTGAAGGGAAAATTCTGCCCTCCTAAGGTTAGTGCCCAATTTATTCTCTCTCACTCAATTCATGTTTAAGGACATGATTTAAGTTGAAATTGTAAGTTTAATGCATAACTTAAACTTTGAGAACTTGGAGACTTGACCAAAATTAGGGTTTGCTTATGAAATTGTTAAAGAACATTCTAATGGTCAATTAGTGACCATTTGAGGTAAATTGGCCATAATTTGAAGTGCATTAGAGTGTTACAAAGTGTTTTGGTAGGCTGCCTAGTGACAGCAGCAGGGAGGCTGTGAGTCCAGCCTGTTTGGACTGCCATATCTTTGGCTGTGTTGGTCCAATTGGTGTTTGGCTAATTGGACATTAAATTAGGCTTATAATGGCACATTTTTTCTGAAGAAACCATGCCCAAAAGACCAAAGCAAGAGGACCAAAAGTTGGCCCCAATCCGGATACCCTGTAACAGCACCTGCAGAAATGACTAGTTCATTTGGCCATAACTCACTGTAGATATGGTCAATTGACCTGAAATTTTTACAGAAACAAGTTAAGACATACAAAAACAACTTCCATGAAGAAACCTACCCCAAATTATGGCCAGAACCAATTCAAAAATGCAATCACATTCACTGTTCATGGTACTGTAGATTTGGTAATTCTGCAGTTTTGGCAATCCGGCCAGCTATGGTTTTTGGACCATATCTGGAGCTACAAAACTCCAAATGGAGTGATTCAAAAAAGGAAATTCAAATAGACAAAATAAGGAACAACTTTCATGTTTTCCATTTCTTCAAATTCCCACTGCAACAGTGCTTAATGGAACAGTAAACTTAGGCTTCAAAAACTGAAATTTCTGCCCTCTTGGTTTTAAGTTAGAAATGGTAATGGTGACCAATTCCAGCAAGTTTTAAATGCAAAATGTGGTATGTTGGGAGTGCCAAAACCAATGTACATAATTTCTACCTAAAAGTCAACATTTTTTTTGACCAAAGAGGTGAATAGTGACACCGAAACTTGAAATTCAAAGATTGAAGAATTTTAAAGTATCAAATGCCCTAGTATACCTAACAAGATTGGTTTGGATAGTTTGGCATGCCAATAGGGTTCGATTAGCGATCGCACATGGCAATATGCCATTCTGTCATTTTATGACTTTTAGCCATTCTTACCTTGTATTGAGATTTTGCCTTGTGCTCGATGTATTCTGACTTGTTAGTTACATTTACTGCACGGGAGATGCATATGTGATCGATGGTGTGACGGCCCGAGGTACTAGATACCCAGTGCCAGTTTACCCTTTATCCAGTCCAGTCGTTCAGTATAGGTTACTTGGGCAACCAAATGAATGAAAGTGAACAAAATTAATGAATATAATGGATATACCAATACCAAACAAATAAAACATATACATTCACTACATATTCATTTTCTGCTATTTTCTTTTATTTTATTATTGCACCACTAAGCATTATTGCTTAGCGCGTTGCTTTTGCCACACGTAGGTACTGGAGATACTGATCGTGAGCCCGATGACCCAGATGGGTGAGTCCACCTGCAGATTCTGCACGATGTCGATGTCACCTCACCACCTGCAGTGCATTGGTAGGACACTAGGTGTCATTTTGTCATTTTGTAACTAAATTTTTATTTTCTCATATGTATTTAGAATTATGTAATGTATTTTGAAGTTCATGTAAATTATGAAAATTGTATTTGTGAATGGAAAAGTAAATATCTATCTATGACTTGGATATGTATGGAAGTAAATTGAGTATTTTTCTGTTGCTTATATATGAATACCCTGAGAAATGATGATTGAGAAATGAGATTGGAAAATGTTGAGATTTTGATATTGAGACTTTGTTGATGAATTGAAGTTGGGATTGTTTGGAAATTATTTGGAAGTGTTTTTAACAGGTTCCGAAGAATTGTTTTCTCCATTTTTAGCCGGTACCCTGCCGGATTTTCTATAAAATTTTCGGAACCTCAAATAAATTATAATTTCAATAAATGACTTAAATAAATTATATTTCATAAGTTATATTCAAAATTATGATGAAAATTAATTAAGATAAAATAGAGTGTGCCGGTACACCGTGTGGCATAGCTTGCTCGGCTACACTGTAGACGGGTAAGGGGTGTCACATTTAGTGGTATCAGAGCACGGTTTAGGCGTTTCTGGGCCTAGATTGAGTCCATACCATGCGTTGCATTTGTAAGAGTCGAGGTGACACTAATGCAGATCTGTTTGTCTTTGTTAAATAGGATATGGACCCTTCATCTCAAAGAGTAGTCGAGGAGGAAGTGGAGAGTCATGCTCCACCTGCAGCAGCTGAGACTGGGGGCATGGGAGAACCTGCTCCGCCAGCTCAAGCAGAACCTGCTCAGCCTCCACAGGCCATGTTCCAGCAAATGGCCAATTTCTTTAGACAAATGGCCGGAGTAATGCCAGCACCACCACCATAGCAGAAATCACACTTGGAAAGGCTAAGAAAATTTAGAGCAGTGGACTTTTTCGGTAAGAGAGAAGATGACTCTGTTGCAGCCGAGAATTGGTTGAACAGAACAAACAGAGTTCTAAAACAACTCCACTGCACTCCAGAGCAAAACTTGGAAGCTACCATATCCTTGTTGCAAGATGATGCCTACGAATGGTGGGACACGGTATCCAGTGAAGTGCAGCCAGAAGCTATAACTTGGGACTTCTTTCTCTCATAATTCAAGAAGAAATATGTGGGTACTGTATACCTGGAAGAGAGAAGAAGAGAGTTCATTAATCTGAGGCAGAGACAGCTATCAGTGGCCGAGTATGAGAAGGAATTCGTCCGATTAAGCCGCTATGGAAGGGAGATAGTCCCTAATGAAGCTGAAAGATGTAAGAGATTTGAAGAGGGACTAAATGACAACATAAAGATTTAGCTCACTGCCTTGGGAATCATAGAATTTAGTAAGTTAGTGGAAGCTGCAATAAGGGTTGAAAAAGTAAGAATAAGTGAGCAGACCAGAAGGGAGAGACAGCAGAAGAGGGGACCGGGTCAGTCTAGCTCATCTCCTACACCTGGGAAGAAGTTCAGAGGTCCATCTACACAAAGTTCGGGTCAGCTACAAGGTCAGGGTCAGTCTCAGGGGCCCAGGCCACAGTTCACCCCTAGGAGAGGTCAGTCCACACCATCAGTGGGCAGCTCTCTAGGGATGGGGTTCAGGGGACCAGCCCCAACATCTTCTGCATGTCCGCATTGCCTGAAATGGCACAAGGGGGAATTTTGGAGTAATGGCTCGCTAAGATGTGGGTCGACAGAGCATCAGTTAAGGAACTGCCCACATAGAACTACTACAGCTGCTCTAACACAAGCAGACAGACCTGCTCCTGCACCACAGAGGGGTAGAAAATCTTGCAAGTTTGAGGCTGTAGGATCATCACAGAGGCCTGCATCTGAGCCAGCAGACCACCTGTAAGAGCTTATGCTATTAGAGCTCAGGAGGAGCAAGATGCCCCGGACGTCATCAGGGGTACGTTCTCCCTCTACAATACACATGTGTATGCATTGGTGGATCCAGGATCCACTCATTCATATATCTGCATCAACCTACCCGTAGAAAGGGGGATACTAGTAGGGGAGAGTGACCAAGACATTCTGGTCACTAATCCATTGGGCGACAGTGTAGTGGTGAATAAAGTATACAAGGGTTGCCCGTTAAGGATTCAGGGGTATGAATTCTTGGCAGACCTGATTGAGTTGCCCTTCCACGAGTGTGACGTGATTTTGGGAATGGACTGGTTGTCACGTCTTCAGGCAATAGTTGATTGCAAATTGAAGAGAATTTCTTTGAAAACCCCTGAGGGTAATGAGATCATTGTTGTGGGGGAAAGGACAGATTTCTTGTCCAATGTCATCTCAGCCACAGTTGCAAGAAGAATGATGAGAAAAGGCTGTGAAGCCTACCTAGCACATGTGGTGGATACTAGGCAGGCTAAGCCAAACTAGAGTGATATACCCACAGTAAGAGACTTCCCAGAAGTATTTCTTGAAGAATTGCCTGGTTTGCCGCCAGAAAGGGAAGTTGAATTTGCTATTGAGACCCTACCGGGTACAGCACCCATTTCCATTGCTCCTTATAGGATGGCACCCACTAAATTGAGGGAGTTGAAAACTCAGTTGCAAGAGTTGCTTGATAAGGGGTTCATACGCCCCAGTGTGTCACCATGGGGAGCTCCAGTGCTGTTTGTAAAGAAGAAGGATGGGACTTTGAGGCTTTGCATTGATTACCGACAGTTGAATAAAGTGACAGTGAAGAACAAATATCTTTTGCCTAGAATTGATGATCTATTTGATCAGTTGAAGGGAGCAGGAGTGTTTTCTAAGATTGATCTCAGATCAGGGTATCATCAGTTGAGAGTGAAGGATGTAGATGTGCCCAAGACTGCATTCAGGACCCGATATGGGCATTACGAGTTTCTGGTGATGCCCTTTGGCCTAACAAATGCACCAGCGGCATTCATGGACCTTATGAACCGTATCTTCCATCCATACTTAGATCGGTTCATAGTGGTCTTTATTGATGATATTCTGGTGTATTCCAAGACTAGTGAAGAACATGAAGAGCATTTGAGGATTGTTCTGCAAACCCTGAGAGAAAAGAAGCTGGATGCTAAGTTGTCCAAGTGTGACTTTTGGCTGAATGAGATTGCATTCCTTGGACACATAGTGTCAGCTGATGGGATTATGGTGGATCCCAAGAAAATAGAAGCAGTGATGGAATGGAAGCCTCCCAGGAATACAACTGAGGTCAGAAGCCTCTTGGGGCTAGCTGGGTATTACAGGAGATTTGTGAAGGGATTTTCCTTAATAGCTGCTCCAATGACCAAGTTGTTACACAAGAATGTTAGATTTGACTGGAATGACAAGTGTCAGACCAGTTTTGAGAAGTTGAAGACTATGTTGACAGAGGCACCAGTGTTAACACAGCCAGTGTCAGGAAAAGACTTTGTGGTCTACAGTGATGCCTCACATAATGGGCTAGGGTGTGTATTGATGCAAGAGGGGAAAGTGATCGCCTATGCTTCCAGGCAGTTAAGGCCACATGAACAGAACTATCCTACCCATGTTCTAGAGCTTGCAGCAATTATCTTCGCACTGAAGATATGGAGACATTACTTGTATGGTGAAAAGTGCTACATTTACACGGACCACAAGAGCCTAAAATACTTGCCAACCCAGAAGGAGCTCAACCTTAGACAGAGGCGATGGATTGAGTTCCTGAAAGACTATGATTGTATAATTGACTACCATCCTGGGAAGGCAAATGTAGTTGCTGATGCTTTGAGAAGAAAGTCCATCACAGCTTTGAGATCATTGAATGCCCGTCTATCTTTGGTTCGAGATGGAGCTATTTTGGCTGAGTTGCAAGTGAGGCCAAACCTACTACAGCAGATTTTAGATGGGCAAAAGGCAGATGAAAAGTTAATGGCTATTATGAGCACAATCTCAGAGGAAAAGCAAGCGACTATGAGGTGAAAGCGGATGGGTGTCTATTACAAAGGAAGACGTGTGTACCGGATGATGGGGAATTGAAGGCGAGATTCTAAAAGAGGCACACACCGGTGTATATGCTATGCACCGGGAAGTACAAAGATGTATCATGATCTGAAGCTTGATATTGGTGGCACAGTATGAAGAAGGACATAGTGACTACGTGACAAAATGCCCGACATGTCGCAAGTCAAGCGAACATCAAGTTCCATCGGGTTTGCTCTGACCTATACGCATACCGAATGGAAATGGGATCGGTCACCATGGATTTTGTAAGTGGTCTACCTCTCACCCGAAAGAAACATGATGCGATATGGGTGATAGTTGATAGATTGACAAAGTCGGCACACTTTACGCGATTAGGGTGACTAATCACTGGAGAAGTTAGTAGAATTGTATATCAGTAAGATAGTTAGACTGCATGGAATCCCACTTTCCATCATATCTGATCGAGACCCAAGGTTTACATCGAGATTTTGGAAGAAGTTGCATGAGTCCTTGGGTACACAACTCCACTTCAGCACAGCTTTCCATCCTCAGACGAATGGGCAATCAGAAAGAGTAATCCAGGTAAACAATTGAAACCAATGGAATTGATACAAATATTGAATTGAAATGATAACAATAACATGAAATATATGTCAGGTTCTTGAGGATATGCTGAGGAGTTGTGTCATTGAGTTTGAGGGAAGTTGGGATAGATACCTCCCACTGGCAGAATTTGCAAACAATAATAGCTACCAAGCTAGCATCCAAATGGCCCCATATGAAGCACTGTATGGGAGGAAATGTAGAACTCTAGTGTGCTGGACTGAATTAGGCGAAGACAAACTGGTAGGGCCAGACCTGGTGAAATAGGCTGAGGAGAAGGTAAAACTAATCAAAGCTAATCTGAGGGTCGCCACAGATAGACAGAAATCCTATGCCGACTTGAAGAGAAAAGAAATAGAATATGTGGTTGGCAACAAAGTATTCCTCAAGGTGTCACCGTGGAAGAAAGTATTGAGGTTTGGAAGGAAAGGTAAGTTAAGCCCTAGGTTCATTGGCCCATATGAAGTCATTGAACGTGTGGGTCAAGTGGCCTATAGGCTAGCTTTACCACCAGAGCTGGACAAGATCCAGAATGTGTTCCACGTGTCCATGCTCAGAAGATACCGCTCAGATCCTTCACATGTCATCTCTAGGGAAGAAATTGAAATACAACCAGATTTGACATATGAAGAAGAACCTCTACGGATCTTGGCTCGGGAAGTGAAAGAGTTGAGGAACAAGCAAATTCCATTGGTGAAAGTGCTTTGGAGGCACCACAACACCGAAGAGGCAACTTGGGAAAATGAAGAGACGATGAGGCAACAGTTCCCTCAACTGTTTGCATCAGGTAAATTTCGAGGGCGAAATTTAAATTAAAGGGGAAGAGTTGTAACACCCTCCCGGTAGCAATTCCGTACATTCTACTGTTCCGGTGACCAGTGTCGGTCCGGACAGCTAGAATGTCTGGAAAAATATTTAAACTAAAGTGAGGAACTATAATTAACTCAAATATTAGTAAGAAAAATTTAGTAAAAATTTTAGAAATAAAATACAACCAAGTTAAATGAGCCGATGCCCAAGCGATGGGTAACCCAGTGGGAAGTTGCGGTTCTCGCAACTAGGAGCCCTAGACCCGAGAGAAAATTCATAAAATAATTTTTGGGACTCCAGAGAAGGGTCATTGAGGTTCCTATGGCATTAGAATGCCATGAAAATATTTAGAAAAATTTTTCAATCGGTACAGACAATTTTGGCCGTTGAGCCAAACGGAGGGCATTTTGGTCATTTCACCTTCGGAGGTGATTTTTGGCCGACTTGTCCAGTTGAGTAAATAATTATTATGATATAAAATATGAATAAATATTGCTAAAAATTAAATTGAAAATGAGTAGAGAAAAGAAGAAAAGAAAATGAAAGAAAAACCTAAATATGACATCATATGATGTCATTTGGAAGGCTTCCACCAATCACAACTCAACAAGCCAAATTAAAAAGAGATAAAATGACAAAAAATGAAAACAATTTCTGCAATTCCACATCTTCTTCAGTCGTTTCTCTCTTCCCTCTCCCTTCACCATTGTTATTCCAAACTTCTCACTAGAAATTCTCTTGAAAAATCACCATAAAACCTTTAGTCTTCTTCACAAAAACTTGATTTTACCTCTTGGGAAAGTGTTTAGCTGTCAAGAAAATTAAAGAAAGTGAAGGAAATTGAAGGGAAAATTCTGCCCTCCTAAGGTTAGTGCCCAATTTATTCTCTCTCACTCAATTCATGTTTAAGGACATGATTTAAGTTGAAATTGTAAGTTTAATGCATAACTTAAACTTTGTGAACTTGGAGACTTGACCAAAATTAGGGTTTTCTTATGAAATTGTTAAAGAACATTCTAATGGTCAATTAGTGACCATTTGAGGTAAATTGAGCATAATTTGAAGTGCATTAGAGTGTTACAAAGTGTTTTGGTAGGCTACCTAGTGACAGCAGCAGGGAGGCTGTGAGTCCAGCCTGTTTGGACTGCCATATCTTTGGCTGTGTTGGTCCAATTGGTGTTTGGCCAATTGGACATGAAACTAGGCTTATAATGGCACATTTTTTCTGAAGAAACCATGCCCAAAAGACCAAAGCAAGAGGACCAAAAGTTGGCCCCAATCCGGATACCCTGCAACAGCACCTGCAGAAATGACCAAATGAACAGTAACTGTTCAGTTGGCCATAACTCACTGTAGATATGGTCAATTGACCTGAACTTTTTACAGCAACAAGTTAAGGCATAGAAAAAAAACTTTCATGAAGAAACCTACCCCAAATTATGGCCAGAACCTATTCAAAAATGCAATCACAGTCACTGTTCATGATACTGTAGATTTGGTAATTCTGCAGTTTTGGCAATCCGGCCAGCTATGGTTTTTAGACCATATCTGGAGCTAAAAAACTCCAAATGGAGTGATTCAGAAAAGGAAATTCAACTAGACAAACTAAGGAACAAGTTTCATGTTTGCCATTTCTTCAAATTCCCACTGCAACAGTGCTTAATGGAACAGTAAACGTAGGCTTCAAAAACTGAAACTTCTGCCCTCTTGGTTTTAAGTTAGAAATGGTAATGGTGACCAATTCCAACAAGTTTTAAATGAAAAATGTGGTGTGTTGGGAGTGCCAAAACCAATGTACCTAATTTCTACCTAAAAGTCAACATTTTTGTTGACCAAAGAGGTGAATAGTGACACCGAAACTTGAAATTCAAAGATTGAAGAATTTTAAAGTATCAAATGCCCTAGTATACCTAACAAGATTGGTTTGGATAGTTTGGCATGCCAATAGGGTTCAGTTAGCAGTACTGCACATGGCAATATGCCATTCTGTGATTTTATGGCTTTTAGCCATTCTAACCTTGTATTGAGATTTGGCCTTGTGCTTGATGTATTTACAGCTTGTTAGCTGTTCTGTTGCACACCGGGAGATGCATATGTGACCGATGGTGTGACGGCCCGAGGTACTAGATACCTAGTGCCAGTTTACCCGTTATCCAGTCAAGTCGTTCAGTATAGGTTACTTGGGCAACCAAATGAATGAAAGTGAACAAAATTAATGAATATAATGGATATACCAATACCAAATAAATAAAACATATACATTCACTACATATTCATTTTCTGCTATTTTCTTTTATTTTATTATTGCACCACTAAGCATTATTGCTTAGCGCATTGCTTTTGCCACGCGTAGGTACTGGAGATACTGACCATGAGCCCAATAGACCGCAGACTGGGTGAGTCCATCCTGCAGTTCTGTACAGTGTCCGTGTCACCTCACCACCTGCAGTGCATTGGTAGGACACTAGGTGTCATTTTGTCATTTTGTAACTAAATTTTTATTTTCTCATATCTATTTAGAATTATGTAATATATTTTGAAGTTCATGTAAATTATAAAAATTGTATTTGTGAATGGAAAAGTAAATATCTATCTATGACTTGGATATGTATGGAAGTAAATTGAGTATTTATCTGTTGCTTATATATGAATACCCTAAGAAATGATGATTGAGAAATGAGATTGGAAAATGTTGAGATTTTGATATTGAGACTTTGTTGATGAATTGAAGTTGGGATTGTTTGGAAATTATTTGGAAGTGTTTTTAATAGGTTCCGAAGAACTGTTTTCTCCATTTTTAGCCGGTACCCTGCCGGATTTTCTATAAAATTTTCGGAACCTCAAATAAATTATAATTTCAATAAATGACTTAAATAAATTATATTTTACAAGTTATATTCAAAATTATGAGGAAAATTAATTAAGATAAAATAGAGTGTGCCGGTACACCGTGTGGCATAGCTTCCTCGGCTACACTATAGACGGGTAAGGGGTGTCACAGAACTTGTGTCGTTGAATCCGAGGGGAGATGGGACAGATACCTCCCACTAACAGAATTTGTATACAATAATAAGTGTCAAGCTAGCATACAAACGACACCCTATGAAACACTGTCAGGGAAAAAGTGCAGAACACCAGTACGTTGAACTGAATTGGGTAAAGTGATCTACACATTGATATAGAGTCTTATAATCATTTTGATATTTTTGTTGGAAAAGAATGATTTAGGCATTTGAAATATATTTAGAAGTTGTAGTGCTATTCCCTCTAGAAGCAAGAATAGATACCTTCCATTGATGGAGTTTTGTATATAGTGATATTTATTAAATAAGCATGAAGATATCAAGGTATAAGGTCTTGTATGAGATAAATGCAGAATACTTAGACAAAGGGTAATTTAACAGAGCTGGAATTGGTAAAAGAGACTGAAGGACCAGTAAGGATTCCAGTATAAGAAATCAGAGAACTAATGAATAATAGACTTTCATGAGTAGAAATAATAAAGGCAAAAGAAAATATTGATGGGAAAGTAAATAGAATTATGAGATAACGATATCAGTTATATGAATCAAATAAATTTCGAGGATAAAATTTTCAATTAGAGAGGAAGAATTGTAACGCTTTCACTTTACGTAGTCCATACATTCGACTACTATAGTGACCTAATATCGATATGGATAAGTCAGAATGTGTGGAACTATACTTTAGTGATAATAAAAAGGCATAAAATGATGAAATAAATAAAAAAAAAATACAAGAAAAATTAAAGAAAAATAAAAGAGAGAAAGTGAAACAAAGTTAAATGAGCCGGCACTGTAGCGATGGGTGACCACGCCGCGAAGTTACGGCGAAGGCAATTGCCGACCACAGGACCGCGGGGAACCCTTGGAATTAAGTTTCGAGACATAATTAAAGACTTATTAAAGTATAATTGACATTAAAAATGTCAAAGAGAATTAAAGAATTGGTACAAAGAAAAACGAAAAATTCAAGAAACTAATAAAAATCGGTGTTATCGAAAAATCGGGAATGCAACCCGAAGAGGGGCATTTTGGTCATTTGACACCTAGAGCTACTTTTGACCTCAATGTCCATTAAAAATGAGTGATAGCATACTTTGAAAATGTCATAAAAATTTAAAATTGAGGAATTTAAAATTGTGGTACATAATATAAATGATGAAAGAAATGGGATATAATTTGAATAATCAAACTTTAACAGTTAATATTAATAAACTTTAGTGGAGGGTTAGTGGGGGCTATTTACACTTAAGTGGACAGCCACTTCATTTCAGCACCTTCATCTTCTTCATTCACTCACCATTACCGAATTTAAAAGCTTCCAAACCCTCCCATGGCCACCTAAATGCATGGCACACTCCACCCATTTTCAAACTGAATTTTTTTACTTGTCTTAATTAAAGTTTATCGCCACATCACAAGGAAGAAATTTATGGTAATTTTTAGAGGAATAATTGAGGTTTGATCAAGCTCCATAACAAGGTAAGTGTTCAAATTCCTTTCCTTCTTAAGTAAAGTTTGTGGAAAGCTTGAGATAAGTAAATTGATAAAAAAAATTTTGAGGTTTTGATGAGTTATTATTATGTACTAATTTTCGAAGCCATGGTGAACTAAGAAGAGTGTTAAACTCCACGAACTAAATTAGTGAATATTGGTATTAATAGATTCATGGAAGTGTATAGTAAATTATTGGTTGGAATTCCATGTAATTGTTAGGTATAATCATGTATACTATGTTGATTTTGACATTGTGAATTAAGATTGGATTTGGTGTATTAAGGACTTGTATATACTGCTCCAATTGACCATAATGAGATGTGATAAATGATATTAGTACATTATAATTCCAGAATTCAAGTATGGGAGTTAAGGATTAGGGCTTTGATTGTGTAATGCTTGTGTAATTGAAAAATTGTATAAGGGTAGTATGCATTTAGGGCTATAACCTAAATTGTGTGACCCCAATTGGTATGAGACCAATTGGAGGTAAAACTAGGCACAAAATGTGCCAACTTTCATGTTGGAAGCCTACCCAAATTCTGCCTAGAAGTGACCTAAAACGATTGACCAAATCCGGATTGGTGACTTTGCAAACCTGAAAATTGACCATTTGAACAGCAGTCAGTATTATGGCCATAACTCACTCAAAACAGGTCCAAATGACCTGAAATTTTTACCATGGAAAGCTTAGACATAGAGCTACAACTCTTATGAAGACACTAAAGCCCAGAAATGACTATAACCAAGTCAAAATGCTTGCACAATTTGGGTTACAAAAACTGGCCGAATTGACTTTTACCTAAAAATGACCTAAACTTTGCAATGTAAGTGCAACTTGACCAGCATTAGTAAAATGACCATAACTTGGTCCATAGAACTCCAAATGACATGAAATCAGTCCCAAAATTTCAGTAAGACATAGATCTACAATATTGGTAATTTGACCAAAACCCAAAAATCAAGAGAACTTGGCCAATTAACTTGATTAAATTGGCATAATAAATCTGGAATTAGCACATTTGACCATAAAATCCAGAAAATTCAAATAAGCATATCTCGCACCAGAAGTGTCCAATTTAAATGAGCCTTACCAATCTGGAAAGCTAAGAAAGAGACCTAAAACCTTGTTTTAAACAGCTTTCTCAAATTATAAATGTATAAGGTCAGAATTTAAGGTCAAAGCCTAATTGAGGACCATGCCAATAAAGGACCTTTGAGTCCAAGTTAACAATTTGTCTATAAAGAATTCTATAGGACTTGAAAAATGGTAAGCAAAATTTCTAGTTGTCCCTAAGACATAGGGCAACAATACTTATGCAGAATGCTAGACCTCAATATGATTACAAACAGTCCAAATAAATTAGTAAAATAAAAACTGAAAATGTCTAAAAAGGAAACTAAACTTTAAATTTGACCTAGTTATGGTTAATTGACCATAACTTGAGCTATACAACTCCAAATGGAGTGATTCAAAAAGGAAATCAAAGAAGACACAATGAGAAACAATTTAATGAAGAGAAATCTATTAAATTTACACTGTAGCCTGGTCCAATAGATAGTAAACTTTGGCTATGAAATTTGAAAAATGGCAATAAAATACAATAAGCTTTAAAATGAAATTGGTAACATATACCAATACTTAGAGACTATAAAATGTGACAAATTGGGAAAATTAAAATTGACTCACTTAGAGTGCAACAAAGGTCAACATTATAGGTTGACTAATGAAATGAATTGAATGGAATAGTACTAAGAAAATTTATATATTGGATTTTATTGTTAGAAACAATTTAACTGAGTACTGAAACACTTTAAATTGTGTGTTTCAGTTGAAAAGGATATTGAAAAGCATAAAGAACATTGAGTCAAGGCCTAGAGGTGACTCAAACCAGGTCTGTGCACAATACTTTTTATATTCACTGCTGTTACTAAAAACTTTATTAGGGAATTTTATTTGAGAATTATTGTGTTGCCTACTTTGTAAATGGAAAATTTGAGACAAAATATGTTTAGTGGTATCAGAGCAAAGTAGGGACGGTGATACGTAACGCCTATGATTCCTGGGAACTCTCACGCATGAATTGTGGCTAAGCGTGACTCTCTGCCCAGGAGCTTGCAGGGATGGCGATACGTAACGCCTGCAAGTGCTCTGATAGGTACACTATATTCCACCTCCATTTATGGGGTGAGTATGACTATATTCTTCCCTCTTTAACTTGCCAGTCTGAGGTGAGTATGGATGAGTTCTCATTAGCTAGCTAGCCACCTCTCTCATTGATTTTGATTAGTGTGGTGAGTTTGCCTTGTCGTGGTGTACAACACGGCATATTCGAAAAAGTTTGTGTCATGACCTAAGTTGTGTTATTGATTGGCAACACTGTGTTTTTCAATTGTTTGATGAAATTTGTGTTATATGAGCTTTGAAAATTGTGACATGAAATTGTGAATCATTTGAATCGTGAATTGTCGATAAATGTTTTATACACCGCATATTAAATTGTTATTGTGCACCATTGTGTAAATTTTACTCACCGATAGCTTTTTCATTGCTGTCGCAGGTAGACAGATGGATAAAGCAACAGAGTAGGTTGCTTGTGCTATACTTTTGGAATTTTTGCAGAGTATATTGAGTATATCACTTCCTTGTAAATATTGTTGTAATGTATGTGCACTGTATGCATATATTGTTCTTGGTCTTGAGCAGTTGTAAACTAAAGTTATAAATTATTTTAGCCTGTAAAAATGTTGTACTATAACTTTCTTATCTCAGCTTTGAAATACTTAGTCATTTTGCATTCTATTTTTGAAACTACTGAAAGTGATGTTGAATTGAGTTTGACTTATGTTTGAGAAAATTGATTTGTGTTGAGCCATATTGGGTTTGGGACTGAAACAAATATATTGGAAGTGTTTTCTATAGGTTTTTGAAGAACTGTTTTGCTCCAAATACAGACGGCACTCTGCTAAATTTTTTATTAAATTTGTGGCTATTTTGGACCTAATATGTGATTTAACTTCGATTAAATTTTTTTTTAACATCTGTCAAAAGTGCTCACCACTGTAAAAAGAAATAAGAAATGATTTAAAATCCCTTGTGGTGTATTTAATGGGTTATTAGTAGATGAAGTTTGGTAATTCATTAGGTATACTACATGATCATGTTACATCTTACGGAGGTGTAGAGTGTGACAGGAGTAGCTATGGCAGCTCTGCGTGGACAGTTTTTTAACTGATGCTCTGTCGACCCACAACTCCGCCTAAGTAGTTTGTGCTTAGCCAGTCCCAAGCCCGGATAAAGGAGGAGGGTTGCGGTAGGTGACAACCAGCGTAAAAATTTCGTCACACCCTATGATATGGATTCAAATGATATAAACGTTGGGGCATCCTCTACTAACGACGCGCTACATCGGAGCCCGGGTGTAGTGATAAATATGCAAGGGTGTAGGGCGTTCACCGAAAGCGACGCGCCATGCCGGCGCCCGGGTGTGGTGTTAAGTGAGCAAGGGTTCCCACATCATGGACGGGTGTGGGTAAAGAAGTTAGTCCATAAGACAGATAATAGAACAAATAGTGGAACAGAACACAAGATAGACATAGAAAATAATAGAAGATATCATAGAAGGAGACCAATTAGGAAGGAGCAGGATAGGAGGAGGATCAGGGTTGGTACTTGGAATGTTGGATCACTTACAGGAAAATTAATGGAGCTTGTGGATACCTTGGAAAGGAGAAGGGTGAATATTGCTTGCATTCAGGAGACTAAATGGGTAGGAGAGAAAAGTAAGGAAGTGGGTAATTCAGGGTATAAATTGTGGTTTACCGGAAAGGAGAGAAACAAGAACGGAGTGGGTATAATCATAGACAGGACATTGAAAGATGCAGTAGTAGCTGTGAAAAGAGTAGGAGATAGAATTATACTAGTACAGCTAGTACTAGACGGAGAAACAATAAATATAGTTAGTGCTTATGCCCCACAAATAGGACTAGACAAAGGAGAGTAAACAAAGGTTTTGGGAAGATATGGATGATTTAATGCAAAGCATACCGAATGAAGAGAATGTTTTCATTGGTGGAGATTTGAATGGACATGTAGGAAGTGATAGGCAAGGTTATGAGAATGTTCATGGAGGTTTTGGTTTTGGCAGTCGAAATGAGGAGGGAAAAAGCATCCTGGATTTTGCTATGGCATACGACCTAATACTAGCAAATACCTACTTTATAAAAAGAGAGTCACATTTAGTGACTTTCAAAAGTGGGCAACATAGAAGCCAAATCGACTTCCTCTTAACCAAAAAGACAAATGAGCTCTATGCAAGGATTGCAAGGTCATTCCAGGAGAGGCTTTAACAAGTCAACATAGGTTGGTGGTCTTGGATGTCAAGTTTAGGAACAATTCAAGTAAGGTCAGAAGAAATAGTGTAGCTCGAACAAAGTGGTGGGAGTTCAAAGGAGTAAAGCAAGTGAAGTTCAAAAATGAGCTTCTTGAGTCTGAAGTATGGAAGCTAGATATGGAGGCCAATGATATGTGGATACAGATGGCATCAAAGATTAGAGAAGTAGCTAGAAAAGTACTTGGGGAGTCTAAAGGACATGGACCACCCTCAAAAGAGAGATGGTGGTGGAATGAGGAAGTACAAAAGGCAGTGAAGAGAAAAAGGGAATGGTATAAGAAATTACCTAAATGTGATAATAATGAGGCATATGAGCAGTACAAGATAGCAAAGAAAGAGGCAAAAAAGGCAGGTAGCCAAGCAAGAGCACAGGCCTTTGAAAAGTTATATGAGAAACTTGGAACTAAAGAAGGGGAGAAAGATATTTATAGATTAGCAAGGAGTAGAGAAAGGAAATGTCAAGATCTCAATCAAGTTAGGTGCATTAAGGATAAAGAAGGAAAAGTGTTGGTGAAAGATGAGGACATTAAAGAAAGATGGAGAAATTATTTTAATGATCTCTTTAATAATAGTCAAAATGGAAATAGCGTGAATATAGATTATAGAACAATAGAAAAGAATGTAAATTATACTAGAAGGATTAGATCCTTAGAAGTAAAGGAAGCACTTAAGAGAATGAAAGTAGGTAAAGCCTGTGGACCCGATGAAATACCAATTGAAGTGTGGAAGTATTTGGGAGATATGGGAGTGGCATGGTTAACTAAATTATTTAATAAGATTCTAAACTCAAAGAAAATGCCTGATGAATGGAGGAAGAGTATTTTAGTACCTATTTTTAAAAATAAGGGAGACATACAGAGTTGCTCAAACTATAGGGGAATTAAACTCATGAGCCATACTATGAAGTTGTGGGAGAGAGTTGTGGAGCATCGACTACGTCATGATACTTCTATCTCTCTCAATCAATTTGGTTTCATGCCTGGTCGTTCAACTATGGAAGCGATCTTTCTCATTAGAAGCTTGATAGAGAAATATAGAGATGGGAAGAAAGATCTACACATGGTTTTTATTGATTTGGAGAAGGCTTATGATAGTGTTCCAAGAGAGGTCTTATGGAATGCGTTAGAACAAAAGAGGGTATCTATTAGGTACATACAAGTATTGAAAGATATGTATGAAGGAGCAACTACTATTGTGCGCACAGTGGGAGGGGACACAAGAGATTTTCCGATCTCAATTGGATTACACCAAGGATCAGCCATAAGCCCTTACCTTTTTACATTAGTTTTAGATGAACTGAAACATATACAAGAGAGTATTCCTTGGTGCATGATGTTTGCGGATGATATTGTTCTGATAGATGAGACACGAGAAGGAGTCAATAGGAAGCTAGAACTTTGGAGAAGTACTCTAGAGTCAAAGGGTTTTAAGTTAAGTAGAACGAAGACAGAATACATGCATTGCAAGTTCAGTAAAGGCCAAACTGGTGATAGGGAAGGAGTTAGTTTGAATGGAGTGACACTGTCCCAAAGTAATCACTTTAAATATCTAGGCTCGATCCTTCTGTAGATGGGGATGTGAGGAGGATGTTAGTCATAGGATTAAAGCCGGATGGTTGAAGTGGAGACGTGCCACGGAGTTTTATGTGATCGTAAGATTCCCAATAAATTAAAAGGAAAATTTTACCGCATGACCATACGACCGGCTATGCTATATGGTAGTGAGTGTTGGGCACTGAAAGAGTCGTATGCATCTAAGATAAGAGTTGCAGAGATGAGAATGTTAAGGTGGATGAGTGGTCATACTAGACTAGATAAAGTTCGTAATGAAAGTATTAGAGAAAAGGTAGGAGTGGTGCCAATTGAAGATAAGTTGAGAGAAGGGAGATTGAGGTGGTTTGGTCATGTGAAGCGTAGACATACGGAGGCTCCAGTTAGACAAGTAGAACACATTAGGCTAGAGGATAGAAAGAAAAGAAGGGGTAGACCTAAATTGACTTGGAGGAGAGTAGTACAGCATGACTTAGAAGCATTACACATTTCTGAGGATTTAACCCAAAATCGTTCAGAGTGGAAAAAGCGAATCCATATAGCCGACCCCAAATTTTTGGGATAAAGGCTGAGTTGAGTTGAGTTGAGTTGCTCTGTCGACCCACACCTTAGGTAGACACCCGTCAGTCTCGAACACTCCCCCTTATGTCAGTTCAGGCAGTGCGGACAAGCAGAAGATGCTG
This sequence comes from Hevea brasiliensis, assembly GCF_030052815.1. NCBI lineage: Eukaryota > Viridiplantae > Streptophyta > Magnoliopsida > Malpighiales > Euphorbiaceae > Hevea > Hevea brasiliensis. Next base: position 46,682,620 of record NC_079498.1, read on the forward strand.
GGGTTAGTCCTCTGAACACTGTCCCTAGAGAGCTGCCCCCTGATATTGTGGACTGGCCTCTCCTAGGTGTAAACTATGGTTTGGGCCCCTGGGACTGACCCTGACCTTGAGGCTGACCTAAACTCTTAGCAGGTGGACCTTTTAACTTCTTCCCAGGTGTAGGAGATGAGTTAGACTGACCCGGGCCCCTCTTCTGCTATCTCTCTCTTCTAGTCTGCTCACTTATTCTGACTTTCTTAACTTTTAATACAGCTTTGACTAACTTGGTGACGTCTGTGATTCTCAAGGCAGTGATCATTATCTTTATGTTGTCATTCAGCCCCTTTTCAAATCTTTTACACCTCTCGGCCTCATTAGGGACTATCTCCTTTCCATAATGGCTTAGTCTAACAAATTCTTTTTCATACTTTATCACTGTCAGCTGTCTCTGCCTCAGGTTAATAAATTCTCTTCTTCTCTCTTCTAGATATACACTACCCACATACTTCTTTTTAAACTTTGAGAGGAAGAAGTCCCAGGTTATTTGTTCTGGCTGTACTTCACTGGACACTGTATCCCACCATTGATAGGCATCATCTTGCAGTAGTGATACAGTAGCTTCTAAGTTTTGCTCTGGAGTGCAGTGCAGTTGTTTTAAAACTCTCTTTGTTCTGTTCAACCAATTCTCAGCTGCAACAGAATCATCTTCTCTCTTGCCAAAGAAATCCACTGCTCTAAATTTTCTTAGTTTTTCCAAATGGGATTTCTGCTGTGGAGGTTGTGGTGGTGGCATTACCCCTGCCTTTTGTCTGAAAAACTTGGCCATTTACTGGAACATGGCCTGTGGAGGCTGAGCAGGCTCTACTAGAGCTGGTGGAGCAGGTTCTCCCCTACCCCCAGTCTCAGCTACTGCAGGTGAAGCATGACTCTCCACTTCCTCCTCAACTGCTCTCTGAGATGTGGGGTCCATATCCTAATCAAAATAACAAAGACAAACAGATCTGCATTAGTGTCACCTCGACTCTTACAAATGCAATGAATGATATGGACTCGATCTTGACCTAGAAACGCCCAAAGCGTGCTCTGATACCACTAAATGTGACACCCCTTACCCGTCTACAGTATAGCAGAGCAAGATATGCCACACTGTGTACCGGAACACCATATTTTATCTCAATTATTTTTATCCTTCCTTAATTTATTTCTTTAGGATGATGAAATGCAATTTGGGAGATTTGACTCATTTAAGTCATTTATAGAAATTATAAATTCATTTGAGGTTTCGAAAATTTTATAGAAAATCCGGCAAAGTACCTGCTAAAAATGAAGAAACTAGTTCTTCGGAACCTGTGAAAAACACTTCCAATAATCATTTTATTCCACAACTCCAAATATATCATCAATTCTTAACAATTTCTCATCAATTTCTCAAACTTTCCAATCATCCAATTCATATCATATTTATACTCAAATCATAAATAAATACTTAACTTTTATCTATAAACACCATTTTCAGATAATTTAATTAATACATAATCACATAAGTTTCAATATACATGACAAAATAAATGTTTAATTACAAAATTTAAAAAAATACAAAACACAAAATACAAAATGTAGCCTAGCATCCTACCAATGCACTGTAGCTGAGAGGTGACACAGGACACTAGCAAATCTGACTCTCACCCTGACTGGGGTCTACTGGGATTGCGCTCTGTATCTCTATTACCTACACGTGGCAAAAAGCAACAGGCTAAGCAATAATGCTTAGTGGTGCCAATAATAAAATAGAAAGAACTAAAAGAAAATAAATATACAGTGTGTATATTGATGTCTCATGTAGATAAATTTTTTGTAATTATTTATAGTCTTATTTATTTGGTACTTATTGTATCCATTATTTCATTAAATTTATCAACTTCCTTTTTTGGTTGCCTAAGTAACCTATACTGGATGACTGGACCGGATAAATGGGTAAACTGGCACTGGGTACTTAGTACCTCAGGCCGTCACACTATCGGTCACATATGTATCTCCAGGTGTGCAACAGAACAGCTAATAAGCTGTAATAATAATTAGGCACAAAACCAAGTATCACCATAATATCAGAATGGCTAAAAGCCATAAAATCACAGAATGGCATAATGCCATGTGCAGTACTGCTAACTGAACCCTATTGACATGCCAACCTATCCAAACCAATCTTACTAGGTGTACTAGGGCACATTATAAAGTTATTGATTGAATTTTCATGTTTTACATGTAAGGTTACTATTCATTTTACTATTTAGGTCAAATTATTAACTTTCCCATGCATAATAGCTACATAAGTCCTAATCACATAAATTTACCACATTTTGTTTCCCACATTAGTTACCAATCTATACTTCTAACCAATGGTGAATAAATAAAAAATTTCAGTTTTGGGTGCTAGAGTTCACTGTTCCATTAGGCCATTCTACAGTGAGACTTTGGCCAAATGTTCTTCATCAAATTTGTTCCTTATTGTATCTAGTTACATTTCTTTTTTTTAATCACTCCATTTGGAGTTTTGTTGTAACACCCTAGGCAAATCCCACATCGGCAAAACAAGGGAGAGATGCTGGGTTTATAAGTTGGTGGTTCGTAACTCCTAGTGACGCGTTTTAAAACCGTGAGGGCTTCGGCCCAGAGAATGTAACACCCCTCACCCGACTACAGTGTAGCCGAGCAAGGCATGCTACAATCGGTGCCGGAGCACCTTAACTTATCTTACTTTATTTTTTTCTAAATAATTTTGAATTCATTTAATTTAATATCAATTATTTTTCGACGAAGAAACCAGCGGAGTTTCCCCTATTTTATTATCGTTTGGCGTATTTCAATATTCACCTGTTTGAAATTCAATTCAATAATATTTCTAAAATAAAATCTTATCCATGCTAATCATAATTATCTCATCAATCATTCTCATAATTTTCTCATATTTCAAATCTCATTCATACATTTCAGTTTCATAATCATTTCCATATATTTCCATTCATACTCAATTCATATGTAAACATTCTCAAATTACATAAGCAAAATTTTCAAATTTCCTTAATTTACATAATTTACAAAATAATTACAAAATTTCATAATTTACATAATATATAAATTAATTACATATGAAAAAGCTAATTAATTAATTTACATCGCATTCCTATTAATTACCTGTTCATAATCTACATTATAATACAATATCTAGCATTTTATACAAAATACAAAATATGATCTATATGGGCCCTATCTACATGCATTGCTGAGGAGGTGACAAACTTTGAATACTTCAGACATTTCTACAGATCAGAACTCCCAAAATTCTCAGTCAAATGTCCATTGGGTTCTAGCTTCAGTAACTACGCGAAGGAAACAATTCCATCGCGCTAAGCATTGCTGCTTAGTGGTGCAATAATATAATAAGGAAATAATATGCAAATAAAGATAGAAATAAAACATAATTCAAATAATTAAGATTTATTTATACTTCACATGCGGTTTCTAAAATTTAATATGTTTTATCCTAATTTAGTCTTCTTTGAAAGTGTTTATTTCGCCAATATACAGTAGTAATGTACAACGAAAAATGATCTGAAAATAATAAATTTATGCTTATATTATTATATAAGTCACATTTGCAATATTTATTTATGTTATAATTTTCTTTGCTAATCTTTTAGCATTTTCTCTATACTTGCTAGGTTGTCTCAGATTATTTCATAATAAGTAAATTTTGATATCGGTCCAGTTCATTTCGATTCTTTCTAATAAATAACTATTCTAATTTATTTTAAGTCATCTTACTCATTTATTTCATTTCTAATATTTTTAATTACTAATATTCTTAACTTATTTCAATAAATTTCACTGCCCAAGTAACCTATGACAGGCTGACTAAACAGGATAACGGGTCGTTGGCACTGGACACCGCGGTGCCTCGGGCAGTCATACCATGGGACGCAGAACGTCAACCACGTATGCAGTCAGTATGGCTAAAAAGCCATGATAACACATAATCGGGCATAAAAGCCATGAATACAGGCATAAAGCCTTTCGCAGTACTGCTAAAACAATACCCTATTGGCATGCCAAACTATCCAATCTGACACACATGTCTAGGCAATACAAGGGCACATAATATCATTAAATATTAATATATTGTGTTTTATGAGTTTATTATTTCATGATAAATTTCATAATTTATACATTCATCATAATATTCATACATTCCTTACATCATTCATGTTGATCACAATTCATAACAATGGTGTTCATATACCATTGTACTCAAAACGTTCTTCCTTTCTCCTAAAAAGAAAACTAATGTTCCATTCATATTTTTAATGATATTATGTGCCCTTGTATTGCCTAGACATGTGTGTCAGATTGGATAGTTTGGCATGCCAATAGGGTATTGTTTTAGCAGTACTGCGAAAGGCTTTATGCCTGTATTCATGGCTTTTATGCCCGATTATGTGTTATCATGGCTTTTTAGCCATACTGACTGCATACGTGGTTGACGTTCTGCGTCCCACGGTATGACGGCCCGAGGCACCGTGGTGTCCAGTGCCAACGACCCGTTATCTAGTTTAGTCAGCCTGTCATAGGTTACTTGGGTAGTTAAATTTATTGAAATAAGTTAAGAATATTAGTAATTAAAAATATTAGAAATGAAATAAATGAGTAAGATAACCTAAAATAAATTAGAATAGTTATTTATTAGAAAGAATCGAAATGAACTGGACCGATATCAAAATTTACTTATTATGAAATAATATGAGACAACCTAGCAAGTATAGAGAAAATGCTAAAAGATTAGCAAAGAAAATTATAACATAAATAAATATTGCACATGTGACTTATATAATAATATAAGCATAAATTTATTATTTTCAGATCATTTTTCATTGTACATTATTACTGTATATTGGCGAAATAAACACTTTCAAAGAAGACTAAATTAGGATAAAACATATTAAATTTTAGAAACCGCATGTGAAGTATAAATAAATCTTAATTATTTGAATTATGTTTTATTTCTATCTTTATTTGTATATTATTTCCTTGTTATATTATTGCACCACTAAGCAGCAATGCTTAGCGCGATGGAATTGTTTCCTTTCGCGCAGGTACTGAAGCTAAAACCCAATGGACGTTTGACTGGGAATTTTGGGTGTTCTGATATGTAGAAATGTCTGAAGTATTCAAGGTTTGTCACCTCCTGAGCAATGCATGTAGATAGGGCCCATATAGATCATATTTTGTATTTTGTATAAAATACTAGATATTGTATTATAATGTAGATTATGAACAGGTAATTAATAGGAATGCGATGTAAATTAATTAATTAGCTTTTTCATATGTAATTAATTTATATATTATGTAAATTATGAAATTTTGTAATTATTTTATAAATTATGTAAATTAAGGAAATTTGAAAATTTTGCTTATGTAATTTGAGAATGTTTACATATGAATTGAGTATGAATGGAATTGTATGGAAATGATTATGAAATTGAAATGTATGGATGAGATTTGAAATATGAGAAAATTATGAGAATGATTGAAGAGATAATTATGATTAGCATGGATAAGATTTTATTTTAGAAATATTGTTGAATTGAATTTCAAACAGGTGAATATTAAAATACGCCAAACGATAATAAAATAGGGGAAACTCCGCTGGTTTCTCCGTCGAAAAATAATTGATATTAAATTAAATGAATTCAAAATTATTTAGAAAAAAATAGAGTAAGATAAGTTAGGGTGCTCCGGCACCGATTGTAGCATGCCTTGCTCGGCTACACTATAGTCAGGTGAGGGCTATTACATTTATTAGTATTAGAGCCGCTCCGCGTGCAACCTTGAGCGATGATGGGGCAAACCTCAGTGAGGACGCTGAGTCCCATAAGGGGGGTGGATTGTAACACCCTAGGCAAATCCTACATCGGCAAAACACGGGAGAGATGCTAGGTTTATAAGTTGGTGGTTCGTAACTCCTAGTGACGCGTTTTAAAACCGTGAGGGCTTCGGCCCAGAGTGGACAATATTACTAGTGGGCCGGGCCATTACATTTGTAGCTCAAGTTATGGCCTAAACACCACAACTGGCCAGATTGCAATTTTTCCAGAATTTCTAGGCAGAATCAATTCTGTAGTTTTTGTATACTGACTGCAGGTAAGTTTTTGGACATGTTATGGTCCAAATTTGGGTTTGTTTTCTTCATGAAAGTTGTAGGGCTATGTCTCAACTTTCTATTGATAAAAATTTAGATCAATTTGACCTTTCTACATTGAGTTATGACCAAATGAATAAATGCTGTTCATTTGGTCATTTTGCCCAGGCAGAATGTAAGTCACCCGAATTTGGTTAATTTTTAGGGCATCCTATATTTAGTTTTTGGACAGAGTTCCTTCACCTAAATTGTGCCATTATGTTTCTAATTTCATGTCCAATTGGCCTTGCACTAATTGAACCTATACAACCCAAGTTATAGCTGCCCAAACATGCTGGACTCACTTCCAGACCTGCAGGGCACTCAAGGCATCACACCCAACCTCAAATCCCAAGCTACCATTCACTTCAATTCCTCATTATACTTAGCCAAATGGTCACTAATTGACCATTAAAACTTCCATTTACCCACACATTAGCAGAGTCCCAAGTTTTCCCCTAAACCCTAGCTCCAACAACTTCAATGCTTTATATACATGCAATTAATGAGTTAAGGCATCAAGTTCATATTCAATGGTAGCCATGTACAACTATAATTCAATCAAATCAAAGGAATCCTAATGTACCCTAAGGCTACTGAAATTTGGTGAAATTCAGCCATGCAAAATTTATTTAAGTTAGCTTAGTTTCACACTCACTTTATGTTCTCCGTGATGTATACACAAAGTAATTAAGATTAATTAGCACTAACCTCACTTTAACTACTTCTTGCACATGTAAAAGCTTTGGAATTTCCTCAATTTTTGATAATCAAAATGTTCCTCTTGATGTGGGGATAAATTTTAGTAAAGGGGCTTAGGAATTTTGGTGGATAGATAAAGAGAAAATTCAAGCTTAAAGCTTGAAAATATGGTGAAGAAAAATGGCCATGGAGATTCAGGGAAGAAGTTGAAGGTGAGTATAATGATTTTTCCTATTTTGACTTCTTTTCTCTTATTTAATGTCTTATAAATGTATTTGTTAAATTTTGATTAGCTAAGGGGTTTTAATTACATCAGGCTTACATCATGCTTGTGTAATAACTAAGTTTAAATTCATTTTTCTTTTTCTTTCTCTTGTAATTATTTTTTATTAAATTATTATCAATATTTACTCACATTTTATGTATATAATTTATTTACTCAATTAGACAAGTTCGTCAAAAATCATCTCTGAAGACGAAATGACCAAAATGCCCTCCATTTGGCTTAAAGAGCCAAATTTGTCTGTACCGATCGAAAAAATTTTCTAAGCCTTTTTCTTGCCATTCTAATGCCATAGAAACCTCAATGAATCATCTCTAGAGTCCCAAAAATTATTTCATGAATTTGCTCCCGAGTTTAGGGCTTCTAGCTGTGAAGACCGCAACTTCCCACTGGGTTACCCATCGCTGGGGTACCAGCTCATTTAACTTAGTTGTATTTTATTTCTAAAATTTTTTCTAAATTTTTCTTATTAATATTTGAGTTAATTATGGCTCCTCACTTTAGTTTAAATAGTTTTCCAGACGTTCTAGCTGTTTGGATCGACACTGGTCACCTGAACAGTAGAATGTACAGAATTGCTACAGTGAGGGTGTTATAACCTCGAATGGTAGCTCCCAATCTGGTGGCTGCATTATTGGTACTGAGATCAGAGCTTCTTTGATTCTATTAAAAGAGACAAGGCAATTTTCATCAAAATCAAAGGGAACATCTTGACTTAACAAGTTGGTAAGTGGCTTAGCTATTTTGGAAAAATCTTTAATAAATCTTATGTAGAACCCTGCATGTCCCAAAAAGCTTCGCACCCCCTTGACTGATGTTGGTGATGGCATGTTTTCAGTGATCTCAAATTTTGCCTTATCAACCTCAATTCCTCTTTTTGATATCAAATGTCCCAGAACTATACGTTCCCTTACCATGAAATGGCATTTTTCCCAATTTAGGACTAGGTTTGATTCTTCATTTCTTTGCAACACCTTAGATAGATTAGCTAGGCAATCATCAAAAGTAGTTCCATAGATAGAAAAATCATCCATAAAAACATCCATGATATTTTCAATATAATCAGAGAAAATAGCCATCATGCATCTTTGGAAAATGGCAGGGGCATTACAAAGACCAAAGGGCATCCTTCTATATGTAAAAATTCCATAAGGGCAAGTGAATGTGGTCTTTTCTTGGTCTTCTGGGTGAATAGGAATTTAAAAGAATCCTGAGTACTCATCTAGATAACAGAAGTAAGAGTGTTTCGCTATCCTCTCTAACATTTGGTCAATGAAAGGTAGAGGAAAATGGTCTTTTTTTGTGGCACTGTTCAATTTCCTATAATCTATGCACATTCGCCAACCAGTGACTACCCTAGTAGGGATCAATTCATTATTTGCATTTTGAATAACAGTTGTCCCACCCTTCTTAGGAGCTATATGTACTGGACTAACCCATTTACTATCAGAAATTGGGTATATGATACCTGCATCTAATAGTTTCAAAATTTCTTTCTTGACTACTTCTTTCATGTTTGGGTTAAGTCTTCTTTGGTGCTCGATAGTGGGTTCACTATTTTCTTCCATAGGTATCTTATGCATGCAAATCGAAGGTTTAATCCCTTTCAGGGCTTCTATTTTATAGCCTATGGCCTTGTTATGGGTCCTAAGTTCTCTTAGCAAATTTTCCACTTTTATCTTAGATAGGCTAGCATTGATTATAATAGGATATTTAGAGTTTGAGACTAGAAATGCGTACTTTAGTGAGGAGGGGAGAGGTTTCAGTTCTACCTGTTCAGTGGTGCTCTCTAGTTTGCTTTTGGTTTGTTCCCCCTTCAACTTCTCCATCTCGAAAGCTTGAGCTAAGGGTAGGGGTGGATGAGCTGCTAACTGTTGTGTAATGGCTGCTATTTCTGTGTTTTCATTATTTGCTATGTGGTTGTGCACAATGCATGCTTCAAGAGGATATTTAGGATGTATCTTTTGAAATTTCTCTTCAACTTGTTTGTCAATTATGTCAACCTTGAAGCATTCGTTAGGTTCGAATTTGTGTTTCATTGCGTCGAACAAGTTGAATTCCACTTCTTCTTCTCCTACCTTGAGTGTTAGTCACCCATTTTTAACGCCTATGATTACTCTGGCAGTTGCTAAGAATGGTCTTCCCAAGATGATAGGGATCTGAACATCTTATTCCATCTCAAAGACAACAAAGTCTACTGGAATGAAAAATTTGCCTACTTTGATGGGGATGTTCTCAAGTATGCCCACAGGATATTTAATAGATCGATCAGCCAATTGCAGTGAAATTGTCGTGGGCTTCAGTTCTCCAATCTCTAGCTTTTGGCGCATTGATAAAGGCATTAAACTCACACTTGCCCCAAAATTGCAGAGGGCCTTGTCTATTTTCTTGTTGCCAATGAGGTAGGGTATGGAGAAGCTTCCTGGATCTTTCAACTTTGGAGGCAGTTTGTTTTGCAGTATGGCAATGCATTCCTCTGTTAGAGCAACTGTCTCATAGTCTTCTAGTTTTCTTTTCTTTGACAAAATTTCCTTAAGAAATTTGGCATAGGATGGCATCTGAGAGAGTGCTTCAGTGAAGGGAATGTTGATATAAAGTTTCTGTAAAACTTCTAAAAACTTCCCAAACTGCTTATCCAATTTGGCTTTCTGAAATCTCTGAGGAAAAGGTAGGGGAGGCTAGTATGGCTCTAGTAACTTCTTTTTCTTCCCTGCTTCCTCTTCCTAATCTTTCTTGGTTTCTTCCTCCTTTTTCTCTGCTTAGCTTTCAGATTTTTCTGAGGTTTTCTCTGTCGGTTCTTCCTTTAGTTATACTAGAGTTCTTCCACTCCTCAATGTAACTGCCTTATAATGCTTCCTTGGGTTCATCTCTGGTTGACTAAGTAGTTTACCAGCAGCCTTACTTAAAGAACTTGCTTACTGATCAATTTGATTCTCTAGCATCTTGTTATAGGTATCAAGTTGGTCCATTCTGGAAGTCAGTTGTTTAATCAATTCATTTTGTTGTTGTTGAGCTACTAGGAAACCTTCCACCATGGATTCCATGGTCATCTTCGGTTCTGGTTGCTGAGGTTGAGGAGGTGACGATGGCTGTATAAAGTTTTGGCCTTTGTTCTGAAATCCAGGGGGTGCTGGTGGTTTGTACCCCTGTTGTTTGTTTACTGGCTGATTCCGCTGATTAGACCATGAGAAATTAGGATGGTTTCTCCATCCAGGGTTGTAAGTGTTTGAATATGGATTGTTGGGCTGCCTCTGGTTAAAGTTTCCTCCATTGTTCACATAATTCATCTATTCTGCGGGAGGTTTATTGAAGCTGTTGAATTTTGAGGTTGTATATCCTCCTCTACAGTCGTCGCAATGCTAGTTGCTTGTACCAACTACATTGGCTTACATTCTGTCAAGTCTCTTTGTAAGCTGATCAAATTGAGCATTTATCATGCTTAAGGCATCCACTTCCAGGACCCCTGTTGTTCTCCTTGTGGTTCCTCTTTCATTTGACCACTTATAATTATGATATGCAACCCTCTCTAGAAGTTCAAGTGCTTGTGTCACTATTTTCTCCATTAGGTCACCTTCTGCAGCAGAATCTACTATGCTCCTTGTAGAGGGTAGTAACCCATTATAGAAATTTTGTATTTCTAGCCAATCCTCTATGCCATGGTGTGAACATTCCCTTTGCAAGTTGTGACACCCCTTATCTGTCTACAGTGTAGCTAAGCAAGATATGCCACGCAGTGTACCGGAACACCCAATTTTAATTCAATCATTTTTATTCTTCCTAATTTATTTTTTCATAGTTATGAAGTACAATTTGTGAAATATAATTCATTTAAGTTATTTATTGAAATTATAATTTAGAGGTTTCCCAAATTTTATAGAAAATCCGACATAGTGCCGACTAAAAATGGATAAAACAGTTCTTCGAAACCTATGAAAAACACTTTCAAAATTTTGAATCAATCCCAAACTCCATTTCATCAACAAAATCTCAATATTTCTCCCATTTCTCATTCATTCATTTCATATGATATTCATATAAGAGACATAAATAAATATTCACTTTTTCATTCATAAACATAATTTTCATTATTTACATTAATACCCAAAATACATTACATAAGTCTTAATTATAGATGAGAAAATAAAAGTTAATTACAAAATACTAAAGTAAAACCTAGTGTCCTACCAATGCACTGATGACGGTGAGGTGACACGGACACTATACAGAGCTGGAGAAGGTCTCACCCAGTCTGTGGTCTACTAAGCTCTCGGTCAGTCTCTCCAGAACATACGCGTGGCAAAAAGCAACGCGCTAAGCAATAATGCTTAGTGGTGCCAATAATAAAATAAAAAGAAATAACAGAAAATAAATATTCAGTGCATGTTCTAATGTCTTATGCAGACAATTTTTCGATCATTATTGATAATCTTTTTTATTTTGTACTTGTTATATTCATAATTTCATTAAATTTATCCACTTCCATTTTTAGCTGCCCAAGTAACCTATACTGGATGACTAGACTGGATAAACGGATAAACTGACACTGGGTATCAAGTACCTCGGGCTGTCACACCATCGATCACATATGTATCTCCCGGTGTGCAACAGAATAGCTAATGAGCAGTAATAAATATTAGGCACAAGGCCAAGTATCATCACAATGTCAGAATGGCTAAAAGCCATAAAATCACATAATGGCATAATTCCATGTGCAGTACTGCTAACTGAACCCTATTGGCATGCCAACCTATCTAAACCAATCTTCCTAGTTGTACTAGGGCATGTTACACTTTTAAATTGTATAATTCTTGAAATTTAAGTTTAGGTGTTACTATTCATTTCATTAGTCAACTAAAATGTTGACTTTTGCATAGACGATAGGTACATTAGTTCTAATACTCCTAACATAACACATTTCGCATTCTAAAATTATTGGTATTAGTTGTTAATACCATTTCTAAGCTTAGTGTTAGTTATTCAAAATTTTCAGATTTCAAGCCTCATATTTACTGTTCCATTGGTCATTTATACAATAGGAATTTGGCAAAATTGTCTTCATGAAAGTTGTTCCTTATTTTGTCTAGTTACATTTCCTTTTTTGAATCACTCCATTTGGAGTTTTGTAGCTCAAGTTATAGACTAAACACCATAACTGGCCGGATTGGACAGAATCCAAAATTATGGGCAAAACTGGTTCTGCCAGATTTGGTAACCTAAGTTTAGTTGGCAAGTTGACTAGGTTATGATCAGAATTTGGATTTGTATTCTTCATGAAAGTTGTAGGTCTATGTCTCAGATTTTAGGTCAATTGGACCTTTCTACACTGAGTTATGACCAAATGAATAAATACTGTTCATTTGGTCATTTTGCCCAGGTAGAATGCAGGTCACCCGGATTAGGGCAATTTTTAGGTCAATTTAGTTTGGGTTTCTGGGAAAAGTTTCGATATCAAAGTTGTGCCATTATGTGTCTAGTTTCATGTCCAATTAGCCTTGCACCAATTGAACCTATACAACTCCATTATTACTTCCCAAACCTGTTGGACTCACAACAAGTTCTGCAGGTCACCAAGGACAGCATGCCTAAACTCAACTCCAACATTCTTACTCACTTCATTTCTTAATCATACATAGCCAAATGGTCATTGATTGACCATTACAACTTTAGTTTATGTCCATTTTCATCCACCACCAAAATTAAATTTCAAAACCCTAACCCTAATTGACCAAGCCTCCAATTCATGCATCTTACTCATAATTTGCTATACTAATCATATAATTTATACTAGGGGCAGCTAATATGTCACTTTAAATCAAAGAATTCTCCTAACTCTAACTCATGTCAAGGCTGAGAAAATTTCATGGAACATAATGATGCCTCATTAATTCAATTTTTATCAAATTTTCAACTTAACTTAGCTCAAATTCATGATTAGAAAGATGTAAAAGCAAAGAAAATGGCACTAACCTCTTTGGGGATTTTCTAAGCTTGTTCACACCTCACTTTCTTCCACTTTCTCTTCTTCTAATTGCTGCCCAAGTCTTGCTCTAGTGGTAAGGGAAATTTTTAGTGAAGGGAAGATAAGGTTTTGAGGTGGTTTGGTAGAGATTTGGAAGCTTGGGTGAAGTTTTTAATGGTGGAAGGGTGTGGGAAGTGAGTTATGGCTGGAAGAAGGAAGAAGAAGCAGGTTGTTTCTTCAATTTTTCTATCCATTTTACTCATTTTAAGTGGTTTATGGACATGTGTCACAATGTGATTGGGTGAGAGTGCTTAGTGACATAAGCATGAGGTCAAAATTGCAATTTTAATTCATTTTCTTTTCTTTTCTTTGCTACTTATTTTCAATTTAATTTTTAGCAATATTTAATCACATTTTGTGTCATAATAATTATTTACTTATTTGGACAAGTCGGCCAAAAATCACCTATAAAGGCGAAATGACCAAAATGCCCTCCGTTTGGCTTAACAAACTAAAATTGTCTGTACCGATTGAAAAATTTTTCTAAGTATTTTCTTGGCATTCTAATGCCATAGAAACTTCAATGACCCTTCTCTGGAGTCCCAAAAATTATTTTATGAATTTTCCTCCGAGTCTAGGGCTCCTAGTTGCGAGAACCGTAACTTCCCACTGGGTTACCCATCGCTAGGGCACCGGCTCATTTAACTTGGTTGTATTTTATTTCTAAAATTTTTCCCAAATTTTTCTTATTAATATTTGAGTTAATTATGGTTCCTCACTTTATTTTAAATATTTTTCCGTACGTTCTAACTGTTCGGACCGACACTAGTCAACAGAACAGTAGAATGTACAGAGTTGCTATAGGGAGGGTGTTACAACTCTTCCCCTCTAATTTAAATTTTGTCCTCGAAATTTACCTGATACAAACAGTTGAGGGAACTATTGCCTCATTGTCTCTTCACTTTCCCAAGTTGCCTCTTCGGTGTTGTGGTGCCTCTAAAGCACTTTCACCAGTGGAATCTGCTTATTCCTCAACTCTTTCACTTCTCGAGCCAGGATCCGTATGGCTTCTTCTTCATATGTCAAATCTGGTTGTACTTCAATTTCTTCCATGGAGATGACATGTGAAGGATCTGAGTGGTATCTTCTTAGCATAGATACGTGGGACACATTGTGGATCTTGTCCAGCTCTGGTGGTAAAGCTAGCTTGTAGGCCACTGGACCCAAACGTTCAATGACTTCATATGGGCCAATGAACCTAGGGCTTAACTTACCTTTTCTTCCAAACCTAAGTACCTTCTTCCACGATGACACCTTGAGGAATACTTTGTCGCCAACCGCATACTCTATTTCTTTTCTCTTCAGGTTGGCATAGGATTTTTGTTTGTCTGAGGTAAACTTCAGATTGGCTTTGATTAGCTTTACCTTCTCCTCAATCTGTTTCACCAGGTCTGGCCCTACCAGTTTATCTTTACCCAATTCAGTCCAGCACACTGGAGTTCTACATTTCCTCCCATACAGTGCTTCATACGGGGCCATTTGGACACTAGCTTGGTAGCTATTGTTGTATGCAAATTCTGCCAGTGAGAGGTATCTATCCCAACTTCCCTCAAACTCAATGACACAACTCCTCAGCATATCCTCAAGGACCTGACATATATTTCATGTTATTATTATCATTTTAGTTCAATATTTGTATTAGTTTAATTGGTTTCAATTGTTTACCTGGATTACTCTTTCTGATTGCCCATCCATCTGAGGATGGAAAGCTGTGCTGAAGTAGAGTTATGTACCCAAGGATTCATGTAATTTCTTCCAAAATCTTGATGTAAACCTTGGGTCTCGATCAGATATAATGAAAAGTGGAATCCCATGCAGTCTAACTATCTCACTGATATACAATTCTGCTAACTTCTCCAATGAGTATTCAGTCCTTACTGGCAGAAACTGTGCTGACTTCGTCAATCTATCCACTATCACCCATACTGCATCATGCTTCTTGTGGGTGAGAGATAGACCACTTACAAAATCCATGGTGACCCAATCCTATTTCCATTCAGGTATGCGTATAGGCTATAGCAAACCCAATAGAACTTGATGTTTTGACTTGACTTACTGACATGTCAAGCATTTAGTCACATAGTCAGCTATGTCCTTCTTCATACCAGGCCACCAATAATGAAGCTTCAGATCATGATACATTTTTGTACTTCCTGGGTGCATAGCATAAACACTGGTGTGTGCCTATTTCAGGATATTGGCATTCAATTCCCCATCATCTGGTACACATACTCTTCCTTTGTAGTACAGACACCCATTTGTTTTCACCTCAGAGTCAGTTGCTTTCCCTTCTGACATTTTGCTCATAATAGTCATTAACTTTTCATTTGCCTTTTGCCCATCTAAAATCTGCTATAGCAGGTTTGGCCTCACTTGCAACTCAGCCAAAATAGCTCCATCTCGAGCCAAGGATAGATGGGCATTCAATGATCTCAAAGTTGTGATGGATTTTCTGTTTAAAGTATCAGCAACTACATTTGCCTTCCCAGGATGGTAGTCAATCACACAATCATAGTCCTTCAGGAACTCAATCCATCGCCTCTGTCTAAGGTTGAGCTCCTTTTGGGTTGGCAAGTATTTCAGGCTTTTGTGATCTTTGTAAATGTAGCACTTTTCACCATAAAAGTAGTGCCTCCATATCTTCAGTGCAAAGACAATTGCTGCAAGTTCTAGATCATGGGTAGGGTAATTCTGTTCATGTGGCCTTAGCTGCCTAGAAGCATAGGCGACCGCCTTCCCCTCTTGCATCAATACACACCCTAACCCATTATGAGAGGCATTACTGTAGACCACAAAGTCCTTTCCCGACATTGGCTGTGTTAACACTGGTGCCTCTGTCAACATAGCCTTCAACTTCTCAAAACTGGTCTGACACTTGGCATTCTAATCAAATCTGACATTCTTGTGTAACAACTTGGTCATTGGAGCAGCTATTAAGGAAATTCCCTTCACAAATCTTCTGTAATACCCAGCTAGCCCCAAGAAGCTTCTGACCTCAGTTGTATTTCTGGGAGGCTTCCATTCCATCACTGCTTCTATTTTCTTAGGATCCACTCTAATCCCATCAGCTGACACTACGTGTCCAAGGAATGCAATCTCACCCAACCAGAAGTCACACTTGGACAACTTAGCATACAGCTTCTTTTCTCTTAGGGTTTGTAGAACAATCCTTAAATGCTCATCATGTTCTTCCCTAGCTTTGGAATACACCAAAATATCATCAATA
Organism: Hevea brasiliensis; assembly: GCF_030052815.1. Classification (NCBI taxonomy): domain Eukaryota; kingdom Viridiplantae; phylum Streptophyta; class Magnoliopsida; order Malpighiales; family Euphorbiaceae; genus Hevea; species Hevea brasiliensis. Next base: position 46,699,061 of record NC_079498.1, read on the forward strand.
AAGACCACTACGAACCGATCTAGGTATGGGTGGAAGATATAGTTCATAAGGTCCATGAATGCTGCTGGTGCATTTGTTAGGCCAAAGGGCATCACTAGAAATTCATAATGCCCATACCGAGTCCTGAATGTAGTCTTTGGCACATCTGCATCCTGCACCCTCAATTGATGATACCCTGATCTGAGATCAATTTTGGAAAATACTCCTGCTCCCTTCAACTGATCAAACAGATCATCAATTCTAGGCAATGGATATTTGTTCTTCACAGTCACTTTATTCAACTGTCGGTAATCGATGCATAATCTTAAAGTCCCATCCTTCTTCTTTACAAACAGCACTGGAGCTCTCCATGGTGACACACTGGGGCATATGAACCCCTTATCTAGTAACTCTTGTAAGTGGATTTTCAGTTGTTAGTAGTATGCCCTAGAGCATATCATTTAGTATGTATCTTGTATATATTTTTATTAATAAAAGGCATTTCCACTTTTTCGTTTACATAATATATTTATGTGTAATAGAAAAGGTCCATTGATATTTTGTTAGAAATATTATTCTTAAGTTGTTAAGAATATGAGTGACAATATTTCTAGCACAAAGTATCATAAATAGGTTCACAATCGAGGATACTTCATAATAAGGACATGACTTATCCAGAAAGATTGTATTCATGTTTGTTCCCAAGTTATTTATATGAGATATAAATAAGATGGAATGGTGAGTCTCATGCCATATGACAAACATGATAGGCACTTATAAATGATAAGTAGGCCGAACCAGTGACACTTATGACAAGCACATGGAGTTTACTCTTGTCAATGTTTTGTCATAAATCATATCAGTGCATATAATTTTTAGACCTGAGATAGCACAGTTATCTTGTATATAGGTAGTTTGAGTTTGATACTGCTTTCATACTTGTACTGTGTATGGGTATATGGGCATATGTTGGCTCCTACTAGTTATATATGGAGGTAGGTGTTGATCAAGATGGAATCTATTCCTCTAAGTAAATAGAGATAAAATCCTATGTTCATTTAATTGTTCTTGATGTTTCAAGTTCCTGGCCAAGACAGATAGATTTATTCAGAAAAGAGTTTCTGATGAGAAAATCTTTTTAATCAAGAACTGGAATTAAAAGATAACATAATATTCATAGCAAATGGAGTTTGACATAAACCATGACTCCAGCTTGAGTTGGGATTTTGTAACAGAGAGATTCTAGTGCATGGTAACATATGATTATAGGTTCATTTAAGGTAAACCTTATTACTAATTGGGTGGCCATGGCATGCTATGCTAGGTGTTAACCATGGTCTATGAGGTTCATAAAATGATTTAGAGAAATCATTTATGGTAAGAAAGAGTTCTGATGATATTAAGAGTTGATATCATGTCTCATTGCCAATTAGTGATGAGCCTAGTAAGTCACACACATACACAAGTTATCACCTATTTAAATATGATTTAATTAATTAATTAAAGAGTTTAATTGATTAATTAAATAGGTTTGGTTTGCAATTAAATTGCGCATGACTTGAAACCAAATCTAGATTATTGGATGTGTAGTTTAAATTAAATTTATATTTAAAGTGTTTAAATATGAATTTAATTAATGAGAAATTAATTAATAGAGATTAATTAATTAATTAATATTTGATATAAATTAATTAGAAGAAGAAAAATAATTATTTTGGGTTGAGAACTCAAAATTAAGACACAGGGGCATTTTGGTCATTTTGCAGTGTGACACGTGCCACCATGAGATGGTGACACATGGCATAACACATAAGCTTGCTAAATGTTTTTTAATCATGTAAGATGATTAAAATCAAGATTAAATATAGGTTTGACACTTGGCACAATGTGACTGGGTCACTTAAACCTAGAGCTAATCAAAGGGTGACATGTGGCAAGGGTTTAATGTGTTAACCTAGCTATTTAAGTGTTGTTATGAGAAAATAAAACACAACCAGCAGCCACACTCCTTTGTCACGCCACTTTGAGGGTTTTCATCTCTTTTTCTTCATCTCTTATCAATTCAAAGAGATTAGCCATCAATCTCTTGAATTAAGAACACTAGAAATTGTTTCTAGTGTCCTGTTTACATCTTTAATCTCTTAAAAGGCATAACTTGATTTTCTAATTAATAGAAAAAGCTTTAGAAGCTATTCAAGGGCTGCATAGGTGTTCTTTGTGTGGACAAGCTAGAGGGACAACATCTGGTGTCCTGAAGACGAATCTCAAAGGCGCAGACATTTGCGAGGCATCAAGAGGTTAGTGTAATCGTTCTTGATTTAATCTAGGGTTTTAAAATTAATCTGATTAATTTTAAAATCTTAAATGGCAAATACAGATCCAAAAACATATTAAAAGAGTTTTAATATGTTGTTTATCATTGAAATCAAATAGATAAAAATAAATCTTGCATGATGCATGTGACCCTAGGTGAAAATTTTTGAATTCAATGGTATAAACTTGTGTTTTTCACGCTTCCGTTCCTTCAATTGGTATCAGAGCCACTATATTTGCAATTTAGATTGATGTTTATATGATTTAATTGTGTGTTTGATCATGAGATCAAGAGTTCATTGCTGGTTGCAAAGCCAAGGTGGCGGCACAAATGATGAACACCATGGTGTGCATGGTTGATGCACCATAATGGTGTGCAAAGGTAAATGGATGGTGAATGTGCAATTGTTGTATGATCTAAGATCCATTTTATGTCTAATTAAATTGTTTAATTAGAATTTTTATCACACAATTAAATTATGATTCAAATCAGAATTTTAAAAATTGTTTGAATGTGATTCAAATCTGAATTTTAAAAGTTGTTTGAATGTGATTCAAATCTGAATTTTTAAAGTTGTTTGAATCATATTTAAATCTGATTTTTTAAAATTGATTGAATAAAATTCAGATCTGATTTTTTAAAAAATTTTTGAATGTGATTCAAATCTGATTTTTTAAAAAATGTTTGAATGTGATTCAAATCTGATTTTTTAAAGTTGTTTGAATGTGATTCAAATCTGAATTTTTAAATTTGCTTGAATGAGATTCAAATCTGAATTTTTAAATTTATTTGAATCATATTCAAATCTGAATTTTTAAGTTGAATATGAGATATTCAATTTAATTTAAGTATGTATGTTTTATTTAATTGTTAAATAGTGATATGCATGATGGATGATCATGGACTATAAAAGACCAATGTGATTGGATTTATTTCTTTTATGTTTCTTTGGGATTGTAAATTAATTAATTTATTTTAATTTATTTTGGGCATGTATTATTAAGTTTGTAATAATTTTTGGGTTGTAATTTCATTTATTTAAGTTCTTGTAAATTCGCCTTGGTATGCCAAGGATTACTATGTAATATTGGATTGCAAGAAGTTCAAGGAGATCAAGAGCATTGGTGGGACCAGTGGGAGGAATTCAAGATCAAGTGTTGATTATGTACTCCTTCAGCAAATCTTGTAAAATGAATGAATGAAATGCACATAGGAATGCCCTGATTCAATTCTTGGTGGCTCAGAATTGAATCCCTTAGAAAGTCCATGATCATACCATATTTACTGCTTATCCATGAATGCATGAGATGTATGAGAATGTATGCAATTATATGATATATGCATGCTAAATGGATAATGTACAAAGTGAGACCTTAATAGTAAATAGAATGACCATAAAATCTTCCAAACAAATGATTAAGTTGGAAATGCTATAATTAAAGTAATTATAACATAGGCCCTCCATTGGGGCAATTATTTTAAGAAATTTTAAATAGTTGCATAAGATGCAATTTATTTAAGAGATTTTCTTAAGAATAATTGTTAAGCATGAGATGTTGTAAATATGTAAATGGTTTAGTGGCCAATATTGGATGTACCTGAGGACATTAAAATTATTTGCATAATTACTGGCTCAATGGGATCAACTTAACTAATGCAAGATAAGTCAATAATGGATGTACCTGAGATTTTGAGCATTAGGGGCTAGGTAAAGGATTGAACCTCACATGAGATGTGATGGGCAAAGAGTTGCTCACTTATAGTTTATTGTAATTCCAATAATGGATGTACCTGAGGATGATCAATAGAATTATAAGAATTCAATCACCCACTAGAAATCCATCCAACTAGGATTTCCGTTTTCTACTTTGGAAGTGTAGGATTCGCTAAGTTAGTGGGAGGACCAATTTGATTAAAAGACCATAATCATTTTGATTAATTACATGATACATTTACTAATTAATCTGGTTATTTTCTGCAGTTAATTTTCTGATAAAAATGAGCACAAAACAACCACCACCATCCAATATCCTTGCAAGCAAACTTGATCACAATAGGTTGACAGGACCTAATCTGTCTGATTGGCTAAGAAATTTGAAACTTCTCCTGAACCTTGAACATATAAGATATGTTCTAGATTCAAATGTTCCTGGTCCCTTACCTCCAGAGGCCACACAAGAGGAACATGAAACTTTGGACAAGTGGAAGGAGCATGATATGAGAGCTAAGTGTTACATGCTTGCTTCCATGAGTAATGAGTTACAGAAGCAACATGAGAACATGCAGAGTGCGAGTGAGATCCTCCTTCACCTACAAGAGTTGTATGGGAGCACAGCAGGAATGCTAGGTATGAGATATCTAGGCAGCTGTTCCGCATGAGGATGTCTGAGGGACAGAATGTTGGGGATCATGTCCACAAGATGATTCGGCTGATTGAGCAGTTGGAATATCTTGACTTCAACATGGATTTCCAACTACAGACGGATTTGATCCTTGATCCCTTCACAGGTCTTTTGGGAAATTTTGTGACAAATTTCCATATGACTCAACAGAATGCACCTTAGCTAGTTTACTCAACATCTGGTTATTGCCCAAAAGAATATGCCGGGCAATAAAGGAAAAGAGGTAGCTTTGGTTGCATCTTCTTACTGTGGAAAGTCCAACAAGAAGAAGGGCAATAAGAAAAAGAAACTTGATTCTGGTCCTTCTAAGAAAATAGTTAAACAGAAAAGGAAGACTAAAGCTGATGAAGGCAAAGGAAAGTGTTTCCACTGCCAACAGGAAAGTGTTTCCATTGCCAATAAGAAAGTGTTTCCATTACCAGTAAGAAAGTGTTTCCACTGGCCAGAGTATAGCAATCTAAATGAAAGCAATGCCGTGGTGAAAAACAACTCAAGTTCAAAATATATTTGGCACTTAAGGTTATGTCATGTTGCAGAAGATAGGATTACAAAATTGGAGAAAATGGGGATTCTATCCTTATTGGACTCTGAGCCTACTCCAACTTGTAAATCTTGCCTTCAGGGGAAAATGACTAGATCACCCATTTGTTGGACAAGGGCTAAGAGCTGAAAATAATTTGGAGCTAATACATAGTGATGTATGTGGTCCATTTAAAGAAATGGCTAGAGGGGGTTTTCATTATTTTATTACCTTTACTGATGATAAATCAAGGTTTGGGTATTTGTATTTGATGAAATACAAACATGAATCTTTTGAAAAGTTCAAAGAATTTAAATCTGAAGTAGAAAATCAAACAGGAAAGAATATTAAAGCTCTTCGATCAGATCGTGGAGGTGAATATTTGAGTACTGAATTTGATGAATACTTGAGAGAGCATGGCATTGTTTCTCGGTGACTCCTCCGAGAACGCATACGGTGAATGGTGTATCTGAAAGGAGAAATCATACCCTATTGGATATGGTACGTAGTATGATGAGCTATACTGATATGGCAATCTTCTTTTGGGGATTTGCATTAGAATCAGCTTTGTATATTCTGAATAGGATTCCATCAAAATCAGTTTCTTCCACACCTTATGAGATATGGCATGGAAAAAAACCAAGTCTTAAGCATGTTAAGATTTGGGGTTGTCCAACTTATATCAAAAAGCTGAACACTGATAAATTGGAGACCAGATCAGAAAAAGGTCGATTTGTTGGATATCCAAAAGATAGTTTTGGATATTATTTTATTTGCCTACTTCACAAAAGGTTGTTATAAGTAGAGATGCCACATTTCTTGAACAACAGTTTGTTCAAGAAGGAGGGAAAGGAAGGTATATAGAGTTAGAATTGGACAATTCTGACCAACCAACAGATCAGATGGATATAGATCCATCTAGTCAACCAATACCCGTTGATGAAACATCTACAGCTGTTCCTCGTAGAACAACCAGGGTATCTCACCCACCAGTGAGATATGGTTTTCTTCATGAAGAAGAACAAGAGTTGTCTACTCATGAAGAAGTAGATCCTGGAGATGATCAACTTACCTATGAAAAAGCTATATCAGATATAGACTCTTCAAAATGGATTGATGCTATGAAATCCGAGATTGATTCCATGTATAAGAATCAAGTTTGGGATCTTGTTGACCCACCTGAAGGTATTGTACCTATAGGGAACAAATGGGTTTTCAAGAAGAAAATTGGTTCTGATGGAAAGGTAGAGACCTATAAGGCAAGGCTAGTAGCGAAAGGGTTTCGCCAAAGGCAAGGAATCGACTATGAGGAGACTTTCTCGCCTGTTGCCATGCTTAAATCAATTAGGATTTTATTAGCAATAGCTGCGTACTATGATTATCAGATTTGGCAGATGGATGTCAAAACAGCTTTTCTCAATGGATACATTGAAGAAAACATTTTCATGGAACAACCTAGGGGATTTGAATCCCAAGATGGTTCCAAGGTATGCAAGCTAAAGCGATCCATTTATGGGTTGAAACAAGCTTCGAGGAGTTGGAACATCCGTTTTGATGAAGCCATTAAATCCTTTGGTTTTATCAAAAATGAGGATGAGCCATGTGTATATAAGAAGGTTAGTGACAGTGCTATCACTTTCCTTGTCTTATATGTGAATGACATACTATTGATGAGTAATGACACAGGTATGTTGACAACTATAAAGGTATGGTTGTCAAATACATTCTCCATGAAAGACTTAGGGGAGGCAACCTATATTCTTGGGATTCGCATCTATAGAGATAAAGCGAAAAGAATAATTGGTTTATCCCAAAGTCTATACTTGGAAAAGGTGTTAAAGAGGTTTAACATGCTTGATTCCAAGAGAGGATTGTTACCAGTGAGACATGGTATCCATCTTTCTAACGAGATGTCTCCAAAGACACTTGAAGAAAGAGATAAGATGGCCAGGATTCCATATGCTTCGGCTATTGGAAGTATAATGTATGCAATGTTGTGTACTAGGCCGGATATCGCATATGCTGTTAGTTTGACTAGCAGGTATCAATCCAATCCAGGTTTGGAACACTGGATAGCTGTCATGAATATCCTTAAGTACTTGAGAAGAACTAAGGATTTATTCTGGATTTATGGAGGTGGAGACTTGCAATTGGATGGTTATACTGATTCTGATTTCCAATCAGATATTGATGATAAAAAGTCTACCTCTAGATATGTGTTCATTTGTAATGGAGGTGCAGTCAGTTGGAAGAGTTCCAAATAGAGCACGACTGCAGATTCCACTATAGAGGCTGAGTATATTCTTTGCATCGAATCTTTGCAAAGGAAGCTATTTGGATAAAGAAGTTCATGAGAACTTACAGTAGTTCCTTCCATTGAGTCGGTTCCACTACATTGTGACAACAATGGAGGCGATCCTCTGAGCTAAGGAACTAAGGTCTCACCCAAAATCCAAACACATAGAAAAGCACTACCACATTATCAGACATATAGTTGGGCAAAGGTGATATAGCCATGCAGAAAAATAACATCAACAGAAAAAATTCAGCTGATCCATGCACTAAGCCTTTGTCACAAGCTCAGTTAGAATGACATCTTGAGAAGATGGGTCTAAGGTATTGTAATGAATGGCTCTAGTGCTAGTGGGAGATTGTTAGTAGTATGACCTAGAGCATATCATTTAGTATGTATCTTGTATATATTTTTGTTAATAAAAGGCATTTCCACTTTTCCGTTTACATAATATATTTATGTGTAATAGAAAAGGTCCATTGATATTTTGTTAGAAATATTATTCTTAAGTTGTTAAGAATATGAGTGACAATATTTCTAGCACAAAGTATCATAAATAGGTTCACAATCGAGGATACTTCATAATAAGGACATGACTTATCCAGAAAGATTGTATTCATGTTTGTTCCCAAGTTATTTATATGAGATATAAATAAGATGGAATGGTGAGTCTCATGCCATATGACAAACATGATAGGCACTTATAAAAGATAAGTAGGCCGAACCAGTGACACTTATGACAAGCACAAGGAGTTTACTCTTGTCAATGTTTTGTCATAAATCATATCAGTGCATATAATCTTTAGACCTGAGATATCACAGTTATCTTGTATATAGGTAGTTTGAGTTTGATACTGCTTTCATACTTATGCGTGTATGGGTATATGGGCATGTGTTGGCTCCTACTAGTTATATATGGAGGTAGGTGTTGATCAAGATGGAATCTGTTCCTCTAAGTAAATAGAGATAATATCCTATGTTCATTTAATTGTTCTTGATGTTTCAAGTTCTGGCAGACAGATAGATTTATTGAAAAGAGTTTACGATGAGAAAATCTTTTAATCAAGAACTGGAATTAAAAGAGAACATAATATTCATAGCAAATGGAGTTTGACATAAACCATGACTCGGCTTGAGTTGGGATTTTATAACGAGAGATTCTAGTGCATGGTAACATATGATTATAAGTTCATTTAAGGTAAACCTTATTACTAATTGGGTGGCCATGGCATGCTATGCTAGGTGTTAACCATGGTCTATGAGGTTCATAAAATGATTTAGAGAAATCATTTATGGTAAGAAAGAGTTCTGATGATATTAAGAGTTGATATCATGTCTCATTGCCAATTAGTGATGAGCCTAGTAAGTCACACACATACACAAGTTATCACCTATTTAAATATGATTTAATTAATTAATTAAAGAGTTTAATTGATTAATTAAATAGGTTTGGTTTGCAATTAAATTGCGCATGACTTGAAACCAAATCTAGATTATTGGATGTATAGTATAAATTAAATTTATATTTAAAGTGTTTAAATATGAATTTAATTAATGAGAAATTAATTAATAGAGATTAATTAATTAATTTATATTTGATATAAATTAATTAGAAGAAGAAAAATAATTATTTTGGGTTGAGAACTCAAAATTAAGACACAGGGGCATTTTGGTCATTTTGCAGTGTGACACGTGGCACAATGAGATGGTGACACATGGCATAACACATAAGCTTGCCAAATGTTTTTTAATCATGTAAGATGATTAAAATCAAGATTAAATATAGGTTTGACACTTGGCACAATGTGATTGGGTCACTTAAACCTAGAGCTAATCAAAGGGTGACATGTGGCAAGGGTTTAATGTGTTAACCTAGCTATTTAAGTGTTGTTATGAGAAAATAAAACACAACCAGCAGCCACACTCCTTTGTCACGCCACTTTGAGGGTTTTCATCTCTTCTTCTTCATCTCTTATCAATTCAAAGAGATTAGCCATCAATCTCTTGAATTAAGAACACTAGAAATTGTTTCTAGTGTCCTGTTTACATCTTTAATCTCTTAAAAGGCAGAACTTGATTTTCTAATTAATAGAAAAAGCTTTAGAAGCTATTCAAGGGCTGCCATAGGTGTTCTTGGTGTGGACAAGCTAGAGGGACAACATCTGGTGTCCTGAAGACGAATCTCAAAGCGCAGACATTTGCGGTGCATCAAGAGGTTAGTGTAATCGTTCTTGATTTAATCTAGGGTTCTAAAATTAATCTGATTAATTTTAAAATCTTAAATGGCAAATACAGATCCAGAAACATATTAAAAGAGTTTTAATATGTTGTTTATCATTGAAATCAAATAGATAAAAATAAATCTTGCATGATGCATGTGACCCTAGGTGAAAATTTTTGAATTCAATGATATAAACTTGTGTTTTTCACGCTTCCGTTCCTTCATCAGTTCCTTCAATTCTATGGGCGCCATCCTATAAGGAGCAATAGAGATTGGTGCTGTACCCGACAGTATCTCAATAGCAAATTCAACTTCCCTTTCTGGTGGCAAGCCAGGCAATTCTTCAGGGAACACAAATGAGAAGTCTCTTACTGTGGGTATGTCAAACAGATCTAGCTTAGCATGCCTAGTATATGAAGGAACGGAAGCGTGAAAAACACAAGTTTATACCATTGAATTGAAAAATTTTCACCTAGGGTCACATGCATCAAGCAAGATTCATTTTTATCTATTTGATTTCAATGATAAACAACATATTAAAACTCTTTTAATATGTTTTTGGATCTGTATTTTCCATTTAAGATTTTAAAATTAATCAGATTAATTTTAGAACCGTAGATTAAATCAAGAACAATTACACTAACCTCTTGATGCAATCGTGTGTCTGCTTTAAGAATCTTCGTGACACCGAATGTTGTCCTCTAGCTTGTCCACACCAAGAACACCTATGGCAGCCCTTGAACAGCTTCTAAAGCCTTTTCTATTAATTAGAAATTCATGTTACGCCTTTTAAGATTAGAGATAAAAGCGGACACTAGAAACAATTTCTAGTGTTCTTCATTCAAGAGATTGATGGCTAATCTCTTTGAATTGAAGAGAGATGAAGAAGAATAGATGAAAAGCCTCAAAGTGGCGTGACAAAGGATAGAAGTGGCTGCTGGTTATTTTTCTTTTTATAACCACACTTAAATAGCTAGGTTAACACATTAAACCCTTGCCACATGTCGCCCTTTGATTAGCTCTAGGTTTAAGTGACCCAATCACATTGTGCCAAGTGTCAAACCTATATTTAATCTTGATTTTAATCATCTTACATGATTAAAAAACATTTGGCAAGCTTATGTGTAATCCCAAGTGTCACCATCTCATGGTGCCACGTGTCAGAGTGTGAAATTGACCAAAATGCCCCTGTGTCTTAATTTTGAGTTCTTAACCCAAAATAATTATTTTTCTTCTTCTAATTAATTTATATCAAATATAAATTAATTAATTAATCTCTATTAATTAATTTCTCATTAATTAAATTCATATTTAAATACTTTAAATATAAATTTAATTTATACTACACATTCAATAATTTAGATTTGGTTTCAAGTCATGCTAGGGACTTTGTAATTAATTGCAAACCAAACCTATTTAATTAATCAATTAAACTCTTTAATTAATTAATTAAATCATATTTAAATAAGTGATAACTTGTGTATGTGTGTGACTTACTAGGCTCATCACTAATTAGCAATGAGCCATAATATCAACTCTTAATATCATCAGAACTCTTTCTTACCATAAATAATTTCTCTAAATCATTTTATGAACCTCAAAGACCATGGTTAACACCTAGCACAGCATGCCATGGCCACCCAATTAGTAATAAGGTTTACCTTAAATGAACCTATAATCATATGTTACCATGCACTAGAATCTCTCTGTTACAAAATCCCAACTCAAGCTGGAGTCATGGTTTATGTCAAACTCCATTTGCTATGAATATTATGTTATCTTTTAATTCCAGTTCTTGATTAAAAGATTTTCTCATCAGAAACTCTTTTCTGAATGAATCTATTTGTCCTAGCCAGGAACTTGAAACATCAAGAACAATTAAATGAATGTAGGATTTTATCTCTATTTACTTAGAGGAATAGATTCCATCTTGATCAACACCTACCTCCATATATAACTAGTAGGAGCCAACACATGCCTATATACCCATACATAGTACAAGCATGAAAGCAGTATCAAACTCAAACTACCTATATACAAGATAACTATGCTATCTCAGGTCTAAAGATTATATGCACTGATATGATTTATGACAAAACATTTACAAGAGTAAACTCCATGTGCTTGTCATAAGTGTCACTAGTTCAGCCTACTTATCATTTATAAGTGCCAATCATGTTTTTTATATGGCATGAGACTCACCATTCCATCTTATTTATATCTCATATAAATAACTTGGGAACAAACATGAATACAATCTTTCTGGATAAGTCATGTCCTTATTATGAAGTATCCTCGATTGTGAAACTATTTATGATACTTTGTGCTAGAAATATTGTCACTCATATTCTTAACAACTTAAGAATAATATTTCTAACAAAATATCAATGGAACTTTTCTATTACACATAAATATATTATGTAAACGGAAAATTGGAAATGCCTTTTATTAATAAAAATATGTACAAGATACATACTAAATGATATGCTCTAGGGCATGCTACTAACAATCTCCCACTAGCACTAGAGCCATTCATTATAATATCTTAGACAAATCTTCTCAAGATGTCGGTCTAACTGAGTCTGTGACATAGGCTTAGTGAATGGATCAGCAGGATTTTCAGCTAATGCTATTTTCAGCATGGCTACATCACCTCACCCAACTATTTCTCTGATAATGTGGTAATACCTTTCTATGTGTTTGGATTTTAGTGAGACCTTGGTTCCTTAGCCTGTATGACTGCTCCATTGTTGTCATAGTGTAGTGGAACTGCTGACTCAATGGAAGGAACTACTATAAGTTCTGTCACGAACTTCTTTATCCAAAGCGACTTCCTTTGCGATCTCGATGCGAATATACTCGACCTGTAGTGGAATCTGCAATCGTGCTCTGTTTGGAACTCTTCCAACTGACTGCACCTCCATTACAAATGAACACATATCCAGAGGTAGACTTTCTATCATCGATATCTGATTGGAAATCAGAATCAGTATAACTATCCAACTGCAAGTCTCCACCTCTGTAAATCAAGAATAAATCCTTAGTTCTTCTCAAGTACTTAAGGATATTCTTGACAGCTATCCAGTGTTCCAAACCTGGATTGGATTGATACCTGCTAGTTAAACTAATAGCATATGCTATATCCGACCTAGTACACAACATTGCATACATTAAACTTCCAATAGTTGAAGCATATGGAATCCTGGCCATCTTATCTCTTTCTTCAGGTGTCTTTGGAGACATCTCTTTAGAAAGATGGATACCATGTCTCACTGGTAACAATCCTCTCTTGGAATCAAGTATGTTAAACCTCTTTAACACCTTTTCCAAGTATAGACTTTGGGATAAACCAATTATTCTTTTCGCTCTATCTCTATAGATGTGAATCCCAAGAATATAGGTTGCCTCCCCTAAGTCTTTCATGGAGGATGTATTTGACAACCATACCTTTATAGTCATCAACATACCTATGTCATTACCCATCAACAGTATGTCATCCACATATAAGACAAGGAAAGTGATAGCACTGTCACTAACCTTCTTATATACACATGGCTCATCCTCATTTTTGATAAAACCAAAGGATTTGGCTTCATCAAAACGGATATTCCAACTCCTCGAAACTTGTTTCAACCCATAAATGGATCGCTTTAGCTTGCATACCTTGGAACCATCTTGGGATTCAAAACCCCTAGGTTATTCCATGAAAATATTTTCTTCAATGTATCCATTGAGAAAAGCTGTTTTGAAATCCATCTGCCAAATCTCATAATGATAGTATGCAGCTATTGCTAATAAAATACTAATTGATTTAAGTATGGCAACAAGCGAGAAAGTCTCCTCATAGTCAACTCCTTGCCTTTGGCGAAACCCTTTTGCTACTAGCCTTGCCTTATAGGTCTCTACCTTTCCATCAGAACCAATTTTCTTTTTGAAAACCCATTTGTTCCCTATAGGTACAATACCTTCGGGTGGGTCAACAAGATCCCAAACTTGATTCTTATACATGGAATCAATCTCGGATTTCATAGCATCAATCCATTTTGAAGAGTCTATATCTGATATAGCTTTTTCATAAGTAAGGGGATCATCCCCATGATCTACTTCTTCATGAGTAGATAACTCTTGTTCTTCTTCATGAAGAAAACCATATCTCACTGGTGGGTGAGATACCCTGGTTGTTTTACGAGGAACAACTGTAGATGTTTCATCAATGGGTATAGTTTGACTAGATGGATCTATATCCATCTGATCTGTTGGCTAGTAAATATTCTCCAATTCTAACTCTTTTTGCCTTCCTTTGCCTCCTTCTTGAACAAACTGTTGTTCAAGAAATGTGGCATCTCTACTTATCACAACCTTTTATGAAGTAGGCAAACAAAAATAATCCAAAACTATCTTTTGGATATCCAACAAATCGACCTTTTTCTGATCTGGTCTCCAATTTATCAGTGTTCAGCTTTTTGATATAAGCTAGACAACCCCAAATCTTAACATGCTTAAGACTTGGTTTTCTTCTATGCCATATCTCATAAGGTGTGGAAGAAAATGATTTTGATGGAATCCTATTCAGAATATACAGAGCTGATTCTAATGCAAATTCCCAAAAGAAGATTGGCATATCAGTATAGCTCATCATACTACGTACCATATCCAATAGGGTATGATTTCTCCTTTCAGATACACTATTCAGCTGTGGCGTTCCTGGAGGAGTTAGTTGAGAAACAATGCCATGCTCTCTCAAGTATTCATCAAATTCAGTACTCAAATATTCACCTCCACGATCTGATCGAAGAGCTTTAATACTCTTTCCTGTTAGATTTTCTACTTCAGATTTAAATTCCTTGAACTTTTCAAAAGATTTATGTTTGTATTTCATCAAATACAAATACCCAAACCTTGATTTATGATCAGTAAAGATAATAAAATAATGAAAACCCCCTCTAGCCATTTCTTTAAATGGACCACATACATCACTATGTATTAGCTCCAAAATATTTTCAGCTCTTAGCCCTTGTGCAACAAAGGGTGATCTAGTCATTTTTCCCTTAAGGCAAGAATCAAAAATTGGAGTAGGCTCAGAGCCCAATGAGGATAGAATCCCCATTTTCTCCAGTTTTGCAATCCTATCTTCTGCAACATGACATAACCTTAAGTGCCAAATATATCTTGAACTTGAGTTGGTTTTCACCATGGCATTGCATTCTTTTAGATCACTTGCATTCAATTTGTGTTTGTCATTATTATCCAAATAATAAAGACCATTATTAATATAACCCGAACCAACATATTTATTTCCAAAATAAATATTGCGAACATCATCTGTGAACTGAAATTCATAACCATTTCTAGTCAAACTAGATATAGAAATGATGTTCTTAAAAGCGTCAGGTACGTGTAAAATATTATCTAAACACAAAACATGTCCAAACATGTAAAAAGATTTAGATCCTATGGCTAAAGCTTCAGCAGTTGAGCCATTGCCAATCAGGACTCTAATATCTTGAGAACGCAAGCTGCTACTATTTGCTAGTTCCTGCATATCATTAGAAATGTGAGAACTGGCACCAGTATCTAAAACCCAAACTATAGATGAACTATGAGTATCATTAAAATCTATGGACATACCTTCCTAAGGTGTATCCTTCTTGTCCTTCAAAGAAACAAGATACTCTGGGCAGTTCCTTTTCTAGTGCCCATCCTTTTGGCAGTGGAAACACTTTCCTTTGCCTCCATCAGTTGTAGTCTTCCTTTTCTGTTTAGCTCTTTTCTTGGAAGGACCAGGAATCTGAGGTTTCTTTTTCTTATTGCCCTTCTTCTTGTTGGACTTTCCAGCAGAAGAAGATGCAATCAAAGCTACCTCTTTTCCTTTATTGCCTGGCATATTCTTTTGGGCTATAACCAGCATGTTGAGTAAACCAGCTAAGGTGCATTCCTGTTTAGTCATGTGAAAATTTGTCACAAAATTCCCAAAAGACTCAGGAAGGGACTGAAGGATCAACTCCGTTTGTAGTTGGAAATCCATGTTGAAATCAAGATGTTCCAACTGCTCAATCAGCCGAATCATCTTGTGGACATGATCCCCAACATTCTGTCCCTCAGACATCCTCATACGGAATAGCTGTCTAGATATCTCATACCTAGCATTCCTGTTGTGCTCACCATACAACTCTTGTAGGTGAAGGAGGATCTCACTCGCACTCTGCATGTTTTCATGTTGCTTCTGTAACTCATTACTCATGGAAGCAAGCATGTAACACTTAGCTCTCATATCATGTTCCTTCCACTTGTCCAAAGTTCCATGTTCCTCTTGTGTGGCCTCTGGAGGTAAGGGACCAGGAACATTTGAATCTAGAACATATCCTATATGTTCAAGGTAGGATATGTTCTAGATTCAGGACAAGTTTCGAATTTCTTAGCCAATTAGACAGATTAGGTCCTGTCAACCTATTGTGATCAAGTATGCTTGCAAGGATATTGGATGGTGGTGGTTGTTTTGTGCTCATTTTTATCAGCAAATTAACTGCAAAAAATAGCCAGATTAATTAGTAAATATATCATGTAATTAACCAAAATGATTATGGTCTTTTAATCAAATTGGTCCTCCCACTAACTTAGCGAATCCTACACTTCCAAAGTAGAAAATGGAAATCCTAGTTGGATGGATTTCTAGTGGGTGATTGAATTCTTATAATTCTATTGATCATCCTCAGGTACATCCATTATTGGAATTACAATAAACTATAAGTGAGCAACACCTTGCCCATCACATCTCATGTGAGGTTCAATCCTTTATCTAGCCCCTAATGCTCAAAATCTCAGGTACATCCATTATTGACTTATCTTGCATTAGTTAAGTTGATCCCATTGAGCTAGTAATTATGCAAATAATTTTAATGTCCTCAGGTACATCCAATATTGGCCACTAAACCATTTACATATTTACAACATCTCATGCTTAACAATTATTCTTAAGAAAATCTCTTAAATTAATTGCATCTTATGCAACTATTTAAAATTTCTTAAAATAATTGCCCCAATGGAGGGCCAATGTTATAATTACTTTAATTATAGCATTTCCAACTTAATCATTTGTTTGGAATATTTTATGGTCATTCTAATTACTATTACGGTGTCACTTTGCACATTATCCAATTAGCATGCATATATCATATAATAGCATACATTCCCATACATCTAATGCATTCATGGATAAGCAATAAATATGGTATGATCATGAACTTTCTAAGGGATTCAATTCTGAGCCACCAAGAATTGAATTAGGGCATTCCTAGGTGCATTTCATTCATTCATTCATTTTACAAGAGTTGCTGAAGGAGTACATAATCAACACTTGATCTTGAATTCCTCTCACTAGTCCCACCAATGCTCTTGACCTCCTTGAACTTCTTACAATCCAATATTACATGGTAATCCTTGGCATACCAAGGTGAATTTACAAGAACTTAAATAAATGAAATTACAATCCAAAAATTATTACAAACTTAATAATACATGCCCAAAATAAATTAAAATAAATTAATTAATTTACAATCCCAAAGAAACAGAAAAGAAATAAATCCAATCACATTGGTCTTTTATAGTCCATGATCATCCATCATGCATATCATTATTTAATAATTAAATAAAACATACATACTTAAATTAAATTGAATATCTCATATTCAACTTAAAAAACCAGATTTGAATATGATTCAAATAAATTTAAAAATTCAGATTTGAATCTCATTCAAACAAATTTAAAAATTCAGATTTGAATCACATTCAAACAACTTTAAAAATTCAGATTTGAATCACATTCAAACATTTTTTTAAAAAAATCAGATTTGAATCAAATTCAAACATTTTTTAAAAAATCAAATCTGAATTTTATTCAATCAATTTTAAAAAATCAGATTTAAATATGATTCAAACAACTTTAAAAATTCAGATTTGAATCATAATTTAATTGTGTGATTAAAATTCTAATTAAACAATTTAATTAGACATAGGATGAGTTTTTAGATCATATAACAATTGTAAATTAAAAAGCAAACCTTGCGCCACCTTGAAGAACCATTGTTGCCGCCACTAATGGTGGCTTCACCATGTGTGCCGCCACACATCCATTGCAACCAGAAATGGATCAATCATCTCATGATCAAATCACACAATTAAATCATGCAATCAACAATCTAAATGGTGAATATAGTGGCTCTGATACCAATTGAAGGAACGGAAGCATGAAAAACACAAGTTTATACCATTAAATTCAAAAATTTTCACCTAGGGTCACATGCATCATCCAAGATTTATTTTTATCTATTTGATTTCAATGATAAACAACATATTAAAACTCTTTTAATATGTTTTTGGATCTTTATTTGCCATTTAAGATTTTAAAATTAATCAGATTAATTTTAGAACCCTAGATTAAATCAAGAACGATTACACTAACCTTTTGATGCACTGCAGCGTGTCTGCGCCTTTGAGATTCGTCTTTAGGACACCGGATGTTGTCCCTCTAGCTTGTCCACACCAAGAACACCTATGGCAGCCCTTGAATAGCTTCTAAAGCCTTTTCCTATTAATTAGAAATTCAAGTTCTGCCTTTTAAGAGATTAGAGATGTAAACAGGACACTAGAAACAATTTCTAGTGTTCTTAATTCAAGATATTGATGGCTAATCTCTTTGAATTTATGAGAGATGAAGAATAATAGATGAAAAGCCTCAAAGTGGCGTGACAAAGGAGAGGAGTGGCTGCTGGTTATTTTTCTTTTCATAACCACACTTAAATAGCTAGGTTAACACATTAAACCCTTGCCACATGTCACCCTTTGATTAGCTCTAGGTTTACGTGACCCAATCACATTGTGCCAAGTGTCAAACATATATTTAATCTTGATTTTAATCATCTTACATGATTAAAAAACATTTGGCAAGCTTATGTGTAATCCCATGTGTCACCATTTCATGGTGCCACGTGTCACACTGTGAAAATGACCAAAATGTCCCTGTGTCTTAATTTTGAGTTCTTAACCCAAAATAATTATTTTTCTTCTTCTAATTAATTTATATCAAATATAAATTAATTAATTAATCTCTATTAATTAATTTCTCATTAATTAAATTCATATTTAAACACTTCAAATATAAATTTAATTTATACTACACATCCAATAATCTAGATTTGGTTTCAAGTCATGCTAGGGACTTTGCAATTTAATTGCAAACCAAACCAATTTAATTAATCAATTAAACTCTTTAATTAGTTAATTAAATCATATTTAAATAGGTGATAACTTGTGTATGTGTGTGACTTACTAGGCTCATCACTAATTGGCAATGAGACATGATATCAACTCTTAATATCATCAGAACTCTTTCTTACCATAAATGATTTCTCTAAATCATTTTATGAACCTCATAGACCATGGTTAACACCTAGCATAGCATGCCATGGCCACCCAATTAGTAATAAAGTTTACCTTAAATGAACCTATAATCATATGTTACCATGCACTAGAATCGCTCTGTTACAAAATCCCAACTCAAGCTGGAGTCATGGTTTATGTCAAACTCCATTTGCTATGAATATTATATTCTCTTTTAACTCCAGCTCTTGATTAAAAGATTTTCTCATCAGAAACTCTTTTCTTAATAAATCTATCTGTCCTGGCCAGGAACTTGAAACATCAAGAACAATTAAATGAACGTAGGATTTTATCTCTATTTACTTAGAGGAATAGATTCCATCTTGATCAACACCTACCTCCATATATAACTAGTAGGAGCCAACACATGCCCATATACCCATACATAGTACAAGTATGAAAGCAGTATCAAACTCAAACTACCTATATACAAGATAATTGTGCTATCTCAAGTCTAAAGATTATATGCACTGATATGATTTATGATAAAACATTGACAAGAGTAAACTCCATGTGCTTGTCATAAGTGTCACTGGTTCGGCCTACTTATCATTTATAAGTGCCTATCATGTTTGTTATATGGCATGAGACTCACCATTCCATCTTATTTATATCTCATATAAATAACTTGGGAACAAACATGAATACAATCTTTCTGGATAAGTCATGTCCTTATTATGAAGTATCCTCGATTGTGAACCTATTTATGATACTTTGTGCTAGAAATATTATCACTCATATTCTTAACAACTTAAGAATAATATTTCTAACAAAATATCAATGGACCTTTTCTATTACACATAAATATATTATGTAAACGGAAAAGTGGAAATGCCTTTTATTAAAAATATGTACAAGATACATACTAAATGATATGCTCTAGGGCATACTACTAACAATCTCCCACTAGCACTAGAGCCATTCATTACAATATCTTAGACCTATCTTCTCAAGATGTCGGTCTAACTGAGTCTGTGACATAGGTTTAGTGAATGGATCAGCTGGATTTTCAGCTGATGCTATTTTTTGCATGGCTATATCGCCTCGCCCAACTATTTCTCTGATAATGTGGTAGTACCTTTCTATGTGTTTGGATTTTGGTGAGACCTTGGTTCCTTAGCCTGTATGACTGCTCTATTGTTGTCACAGTGTAATGGAACTGCTGACTCAATGGAAGGAACTACTATAGGTTCTGTCATGAACTTCTTTATCCAAACAGCTTCCTTTGCAGCATCTGATGCAGCAATATACTCAGCCTCTGTAGTGGAATCTGCAATCGTGCTCTGTTTGGAACTCTTCCAACTGACTGCACCTCCATTACAAATGAACACATATCCAGAGGTAGACTTTCTATCATCGATATCTGATTGGAAATCAGAATCAGTATAACCATCCAATTGCAAGTCTCCACCTCCGTAAATCAAGAATAAATCCTTAATTCTTCTAAGTACTTAAGGATATTCTTGACAGCTATCCAGTGTTCCAAACCTGGATTGGATTGAAACTTGCTAGTCAACCTAACAGCATATGCGATTTCCGGCCTAGTACACAACATTGCATACATTAAACTTCCAATAGTCGAAGCATATGGAATCCTAGCCATCTTATCTCTTTCTTCAGGTGTCTTTGGAGACATCTCTTTAGAAAGATGGATAGCATGTCTCACTGGTAACAATCCTCTCTTAGAATCAAGTATGTTAAACATCTTTAACACCTTTTCCAAGTATAGACTTTGGGATAAACCAATTATTCTTTTCGCTCTATCTCTATAGATGCGAATCCCAAGAATATAGGTTGCTTCCCCTAAGTCTTTCATGGAGAATGTATTTGACAACCATACCTTTATAGTCGTCAACATACCTATGTCATTACCTATCAACAGTATGCCATCCACATATAAGACAAGGAAAGTGATAGCACTGTCACTAAACTTCTTATATACATATGGCTCATCCTCATTTTTGACAAAATCAAAGGATTTAATGGCTTCATCAAAACGGATGTTCCAACTCCTCGAAGCTTGTTTCAACCCATAAATGGATCTCTTTAGCTTGCATACCTTGGAACTATCTTGGGATTCAAAACCCCTAGGTTGTTCCATGAAAATGTTTTCTTCAATGTATCCATTGAGAAAAGCTGTTTTGACATCCATCTTCCAAATCTCATAATCATAGTATGCAGCTATTGCTAATAAAATCCTAATTGGTTTAAGTATGGCAACAGGCGAGAAAGTCTCCTCATAGTCAACTCCTTGCCTTTGGCGAAACCCTTTCGCTACTAGCCTTGCCTTATAGGTCTCTACCTTTCCATCAGAACCAATTTTCTTCTTGAAAATCCATTTGTTCCCTATTGGTACAATACCTTCGGGTGGGTCAACAAGATCCTAAACTTGATTCTTATACATGGAATCAATCTCGGATTTCATAACATCAATCCATTTTGAAGAGTCTATATCAGATATAACTTCTTCATAGGTAAGTGGATCATCCCCATGATCTACTTCTTCATGAGTAGATAACTCTTGTTCTTCTTCATGAAGAAAACCATATCTCACTGGTGGGTGAGATACCCTGGTTGTTCTACGAGGAACAGCTGTAGATGTTTCATCAACGGGTATAGGTTAACTAGATGGATCTATAACCATCTGATCTGTTGGTTGGTCAGAATTCTCCAATTCTAACTCTATTTGCCTTCCTTTGCCTCCTTCTTGAACAAACTGTTGTTCAAGAAATGTTGCATCTCTACTTATCACAACCTTTTATGAAGTAGGCAAACAAAAATAATATCCAAAACTATATTTTGGATATCCAACAAATCGACCTTTTTCTGATATGGTCTCCAATTTATCAGTGTTTAGCTTTTTGATATAAGCTAGACAACCCCAAATCTTAACATGCTTAAGACTTGGTTTTCTTCTATGCCATATCTCATAAGGTGTGGAAGAAACTGATTTTGATGGAATCCTATTCAGAATATACAAAGCTGATTCTAATGCAAATCCCCAAAAGAAGATTGGCATATCAGTATAGCTCATCATACTACGTACCATATCCAATAGGGTACGATTTCTCCTTTCTGATACACCATTCAACTGTGGCATTCCTAGAGGAGTCAGCTGAGAAACAATGCCATGCTCTCTCATGTATTCATCAAATTCAGTACTCAAATATTCACCTCCACAATCTGATCGAAGAGCTTTAATACTCTTTCCTGTTTGATTTTTTACTTCAGATTTAAATTCCTTGAACTTTTCAAAAGATTCATGTTTGTATTTCATCAAATACAAATACCCAAACCTTGATTTATCATTAGTAAAGATAATGAAATAATGAAAACCCCCTCTAGCCATTTCTTTAAATGGACCACATACATCACTATGTATTAGCTCCAAAATATTTTCAGCTCTTAGCCCTTGTCCAATAAAGGGTGATCTAGTCATTTTGCCCTTAAGGCAATATTCACAAATTGGAGTAGGCTCAGAGCCCAATGAGGATAGAATCCCCATTTTCTCCAGTTTTGCAATCCTTTCTTCTGCAACATGACATAACCTTAAGTGCCAAATATATTTTGAACTTGAGTTGGTTTTCACCATAGCATTGCATTTTTTTAGATCACTTGCATTCAATTTGTGTTTGTCATTATTATCCAAATAATAAAGACCATCATTAATATAACCAGAACCAACATATTTATTTCCAAAATAAATACTGCAAACATCATCTGTGAACTGAAATTCATAGCCATTTCTAGTCAAACTAGATATAGAAATGATGTTCTTAAAAGCATCAAGTACGTGTAAAATATTATCTAAACACAAAACATGTCCAAACATGTAAAAAGATTTAGATCCTATGGCTAAAGCTTCAATAGTTGAGCCATTGCCAATCAGGACTCTAATATCTTGAGAACGCAACCTGCTACTATTTGCTAGTTCCTGCATATCATTAGAAATGTGAGAACTGGCACCAGTATCTAAAACCCAAGCTGTAGATGAACTATGAGTATCATCAGAATCTAAATAACAACATATGGACATACCTTCCGAAGGTGTATCCTTCTTGTCCTTTAGAGAAGCAAGATACTCTGGGCAGTTCCTTTTCCAATGCCCATCCTTTTGGCAGTGGAAACACTTTCCTTTGTCTCCATCAGCTTTAGTCTTCCTTTTCTGTTTAGCTATTTTCTTGGAAGGACCAGGAATCTGAGGTTTCTTTTTCTTATTGCCCTTCTTCTTGTTGGACTTTCAAGCAGAAGAAGATGCAATCAAAGCTACCTCTTTTCCTTTATTGCCTGGCATATTCTTTTGGGCAATAACCAGCATGTTGAGTAAACCAGCTAAGGTGCATTCCTGTTTAGTCATATGGAAATTTGTCACAAAATTCCCAAAAGACTCAGGAAGGGACTGAAGGATCAAATCCGTTTGTAGTTGGAAATCCATGTTGAAATCAAGATGTTCCAACTGATCAATCGGCCGAATCATCTTGTGGACATGATCCCCAACATTCTGTCCCTCAGCCATCCTCATACGGAATAGCTGTCTAGATATCTCATACCTAGCATTCCTGCTGTGCTCACCATACAACTCTTGTAGGTGAAGGAGGATCTCACTCTCACTCTACATGTTCTCATGTTGCTTCTGTAACTCATTACTCATGGAAGCAAGCATGTAACACTTAGCTCTCATATCATGCTCCTTCCACTTGTCCAAAGTTTCATGTTCCTCTTGTGTGGCCTTTGGAGGTAAGGGACTAGGAACATTTGAATCTAGAACATATCCTATATATGTTAGTAGTATGCTCTAGAGCATATCATTTAGTATGTATCTTGTACATATTTTAATAATAAAAGGCATTTCCACTTTTCCGTTTACATAATATATTTATGTGTAATAGAAAAGGTCCATTGATATTTTGTTAGAAATATTATTCTTAAGTTGTTAAGAATATGAGTGACAATATTTCTAGCACAAAGTATCATAAATAGGTTCACAATCGAGGATACTTCATAATAAGGACATGACTTATCCAGAAAGATTGTATTCATGTTTGTTCTCAAGTTATTTATATGAGATATAAATAAGATGGAATGGTGAGTCTCATGCCATATAACAAACATGATAGGCACTTATAAATGATAAGTAGGCCGAACCAGTGACACTTATGACAAGCACATGGAGTTTACTCTTGTCAATGTTTTGTCATAAATCATATCAGTGCATATAATCTTTAGACTCAGATAGCACAGTTATCTTGTATATAGTTAGTTTGAGTTTGATACTGCTTTCATACTTGTACTATGTATGGGTATATGGGCATGTGTTGGCTCTTGCTAGTTATATATGGAGGTAGGTGTTGATCAAGATGGAATCTGTTCCTCTAAGTAAATAGAGTTAAAATCCTATGTTCATTTAATTGTTCTTGATGTTTCAAGTTCCTGGCCAGGACAGATAGATTTATTCAGACAAGAGTTTCTGATGAGAAAATCTTTTAATCAAGAACTGGAATTAAAAGAGAACATAATATTCATAGCAAATGGAGTTTGACATAAACCATGACTCCAGCTTGAGTTGGGATTTTGTAACAGAGAGATTCTAGTGCATGGTAACATATGATTATAGGTTCATTTAAGGTAAACCTTATTACTAATTGGGTGGCCATGGCATGCTATGCTAGGTGTTAACCATGGTCTATGAGGTTCATAAAATGATTTAGAGAAATCATTTATGGTAAGAAAGAGTTCTGATGATATTAAGAGTTGATATCATGTCTCATTGCCAATTAGTGATGAGCCTAGTAAGTCACACACATACACAAGTTATCACCTATTTAAATATGATTTAATTAATTAATTAAAGAGTTTAATTGATTAATTAAATAGGTTTGGTTTGCAATTAAATTGCAAAGTCCCTAGCATGACTTGAAACCAAATCTAGATTATTGGATGTATAGTATAAATTAAATTTATATTTAAAGTGTTTAAATATGAATTTAATTAATGAGAAATTAATTAATAGAGATTAATTAATTAATTTATATTTGATATAAATTAATTAGAAGAAGAAAATAATTATTTTGGGTTAAGAACTCAAAATTAAGACACGAGGGCATTTTGGTCATTTCACGATTGTGACTCGTGGCACCATGAGATGGTGACACATGGCATAACACATAAGCTTGCCAAATGTTTTTAATCATGTAAGATGATTAAAATCAAGATTAAATATAGGTTTGACACTTGGCACAATGTGATTGGGTCACTTAAACCTAGAGCTAATCAAAAGGTGACATGTGGCTAGGGTTTAATGTGTTAACCTAGCTATTTAAGTGTGGTTATGAAAAGAAAACATAACCAGCAGCCTCTCCTCTCAATTGTCACGCCACTTTGAGCCTCTCCAGCTATTTCTCTTCATCTCTCATCAATTCAAAGAGATTAGCCATCAATCTCTTGAATTAAGAACGCTAGAAATTGTTTCTAGTGTCCTGTTTACATCTCTAATCTCTTAAAAGGCAGAACTTGAATTTCTAATTAATAGAAAAGGCTTTAGAAGCTGTTCAAGGGCTGCCATAGGTGTTCTTGGTGTGGACAAGCTAGAGGGACAACATCCGTGTCCTGAAGACGAATCTCAAAGGCGCAGACACGCTGCAGTGCATCAAGAGGTTAGTGTAATCGTTCTTGATTTAATCTAGGGTTCTAAAATTAATCTGATTAATTTTAAAATCTTAAATGGCAAATACAGATCCAAAAACATATTAAAAGAGTTTTAATATGTTGTTTATCATTGAAATCAAATAGATAAAAATAAATCTTGCATGGTGCATGTGACCCTAGGTGAAAATTTTTGAATTCAATGGTATAATCTTGTGTTTTTCACGCCTGCCTTCAATTGGTATCAGAGCCACTATATTTGCCATTTAGATTGTTGATTATATAATTTAATTGTGTGTTTGATCATGAGATCGAGAGATTCATTGCTGGTTGGATCAAGAGGTGTGGCGGCACACATGGTGAAGCCACCATTGGTGGCGGCAACAATGGTTCCTTGGGTGGTTCAAGGTTTGGCTTTTAATTCTGCAATTGTTGTATGATCTAAGGCCTATTCTTTGACTAATTAAAGTGTTTAATTAGTTGTTTTAATCACACAATTAAATTATGATTCAAATCAGAATTTTAAAAATTGTTTGAATGTGATTCAAATCTGAATTTTAAAAGTTGTTTGAATGTGATTCAAATCTGAATTTTTAAAGTTGTTTGAATCATTTTTAAATCTGATTTTTTAAAACTGATTCAATAAAATTCAGATCTGATTTTTTAAAAAATATTTGAATGTGATTCAAATCTGATTTTTTAAAAAATGTTTGAATGTGATTCAAATCTGAATTTTTGAAGTTGTTTGAATGTAATTCAAATCTGAATTTTTAAATTTGTTTGAATGAGATTCAAATCTGAATTTTTAAATTTATTTGAATCATATTCAAATCTGGATTTTTAAGTTGAATATGAGATATTCAATTTAATTTAAGTATGTATGTTTTATTTAATTGTTAAATAGTGATATGCATGATGGATGATCATGGACTATAAAAGACCAATGTGATTGGATTTATTTCTTTTATGTTTCTTTGGGATTGTAAATTAATTTATTTTAATTTATTTTGGGCATGTATTATTAAGTTTGGAATATTTTTGGGTTGTAATTTCATTTATTTAAGTTCTTGTAAATTCGCTTGGTATGCCAAGGATTACTATGTAATATTGGATTGCAAGAAGTTCAAGGAGGTCAAGAGCATTGGTGGGACCAGTGGGAGGAATTCAATATCAAGTGTTGATTATGTACTCCTTCAGCAACTCTTGTAAAATGAATGAATGAAATGCACCTAGGAATGCCCAGATTCAATTCTTGGTGGCTCAGAATTGAATCCCTTAGAAAGTCCATGATCATACCATATTTACTGCTTATCCATGAATGCATGAGATGTATGGGAATGTATGCAATTATATGATATATGCATGCTAAATGGATAATGTGCAAAGTGAGACCTTAATAGTAATTAGGATGGCTATAAAATCTTCCAAACAAATGATTAAGTTGGAAATGGTATAATTAAAGTAATTATAATATAAGCCCTCCATTGGGGCAATTATTTTAAGAAATTTTAAATAGTTGCATAAGATGCAATTAATTTAAGAGATTTTCTTAAGAATAATTGTTAAGCATGAGATGTTGTAAATATGTAAATGGTTTAGTGGCCAATATTGGATATACCTGAGGACATTAAAATTATTTTCATAATTACTGGCTCAATGGGATCAACTTAACTAATGCAAGATAAGTCAATAATGGATGTACCTGAGATTTTGAGCATTAGGGGCTAGGTAAAGGATTGAACCTCACATGAGATGTGATGGGCAAGGAGTTGCTCACTTATAGTTTATTGTAATTCCAATAACGGATGTACCTGAGGATGATCAATAGAATTATAAGAATTCAATCACCCACTAGAAATCCATCCAACTAGGATTTCCGTTTTCTACTTTGGAAGTGTAGGATTCGCTAAGTTAGTGGGAGGACCAATTTGATTAAAAGACCATAATCATATTTGGTTAATTACATGATACATTTACTAATTAATCTGGTTATTTCTGCAATTAATTTTCTGATAATAATGAGCACAGAACAACTACCACCATCCAATATCCTTGCAAGCATACTTGATCGCAATAGGTTGACAGGACCTAATCTGTCTGATTGGCTAAGAAATTTGAAACTTGTCTTGAACCTTGAACATATAGGATATGTTCTAGATTCAAATGTTCCTGGTCCCTTACCTCCAGAGGCCACACAAGAGGAACATGAAACTTTGGACAAGTGGAAGGAGCATGTTATGAGACCTAAGTGTTACATGTTTGCTTCCATGAGTAATGAGTTACAGAAGCAACATGAGAACATGCAGAGTGCGAGTGAGATCCTCCTTCACCTACAAGAGTTGTATGGTGAGCACAGCAGGAATGCTAGGTATGAGATATCTAGACAGCTATTCCGTATGAGGATGTCTGAGGGACAGAATGTTGGGGATCATGTCCACAAGATGATTCGGCTAATTGAGCAGTTGGAACATCTTGACTTCAACATGGATTTCCAACTACAGACGGATTTGATCCTTCAGTCCCTTCCTGAGTCTTTTGGGAATTTTGTGACAAATTTTCATATGACTAAACAGGAATGCACCTTGGCTGGTTTACTCAACATGCTGGTTATTGCCCAAAAGAATATGCTAGGCAATAAAGGAAAAGAGGTAGCTTTGGTTGCATTTTCTTCTGCTGGAAAGTCCAACAAGAAGAAGGGCAATAAGAGAAAGAAACCTCAGATTCCTGGTCCTTCCAAGAAAATAGCTAAACAGAAAAGGAAGACTAAAGCTGATAAAGGCAAAGGAAAGTGTTTCCATTGCCAATAGGAAAGTGTTTCCATTGCCAGTAAGAAAGTGTTTCCACTGGCTAGAGTATAGCAATCTAAATGAATGTAATGCCATGGTGAAAACCAACTCAAGTTCAAAATATATTTGGCACTTAAGGTTATGTCATGTTGCAGAAGATAGGATTGCAAAACTGGAGAAAATGGGGATTCTATCCTCATTGGGCTCGGAGCCTACTCCAACTTGTGAATCTTGCCTTCAAGGCAAAATGACTAGAACACCCTTTGTTGGACAAGGGCTAAGAGTTGAAAATATTTTGGAACTAATACATAGTGATGTATGTGGTCCGTTTAAAGAAATGGCTAGAGGGGGCTTTCATTATTTTATTACCTTTACTGATGATAAATCAAGGTTTGGGTATTTGTATTTGATGAAATACAAACATAAATCCTTTGAAAAGTTTAAAGAATTTAAATCTGAAGTAGAAAATCAAACAGGAAAGAGTATTAAAGCTCTTCGATCAGATCGTGGAGGTGAATATTTGAGTACTGAATTTGATGAATACTTGAGAGAGCATGGCATTGTTTCTCACCGACTCCTCCAGAACGCCACAATGAATGGTGTATCTGAAAGGAGAAATCGTACCCTATTGGATATGATACGTAGTATGATGAGCTATACTGATATGCCAATCTCCTTTTGGGGATTTGCATTAGAATCAGCTTTATATATTCTGAATAGGATTCCATCAAAATCAGTTTCTTCCACACCTTATGAGATATGGCATGGAAGAAAACCAAGTCTTAAGCATGTTAAGATTTGGGATTGTCTAGCTTATATCAAAAAGCTGAACACTGATAAATTGGAGACCAAATCAGAAAAGGGTCGATTTGTTGGATATCCAAAAGATAGTTTTGGATATTATTTTTATTTGCCTACTTCACAAAAGGTTGTGATAAGTAGAGATGCCACATTTCTTGAACAACAGTTTGTTCAAAAAGGAGGCAAAGGAAGGCAAATAGAATTAGAATTGAAGAATTCTGACCAACCAACAGATCAGATGGATATAGATCCATCTAGTCAACCAATACCCGTTGATGAAACATCTACAGCTGTTCCTCGTAGAACAACCAGGGTATCTCACCCACCAGTGAGATATGGTTTTTTTCATGAAGAAGAACAAGAGTTGTCTACTCATGAAGAAGTAGATCATGGAAATGATCCACTTACCTATGAAGAAGCTATATCAGATATAGACTCTTCAAAATGGATTGATGCTATGAAATCCGAGATTGATTCCATGTATAAGAATCAAGTTTGGGATCTTGTTGACCCACCTGAAGGTATTATACCTATAGGGAACAAATGGGTTTTCAAGAAGAAAATTGGTTCTGATGGAAAGGTAGAGACCTATAAGGCAAGGCTAGTAGCGAAAGGGTTTCGCCAATGGCAAGGAATCGACTATGAGGAGATTTTCTCTTTGTTGCCATGCTTAAATCAATTAGGATTTTATTAGCAATAGCTGCACTATGATTATGAGATTTGGCGGATGGATGTCAAAATGACTTTTCTCAATGGATACATTGAAGAAAACATTTTCATGGAACAACCTAAGGGATTTGAATCCCAAGATGTTTCCAAGGTATGCAAGCTAAAGCGATCCATTTATGGGTTGAAACAAGCTTCGAGGAGTTGGAACATCCGTTTTGATGAAGCCATTAAATATTTTGGTTTTATAAAAAATGAGGATGAGCCATGTGTATATAAGAAGGTTAGTGACAAGCTATCACTTTCCTTGTCTTATATGTGGATGACATCTTGTTGATGGGTAATGATACAGTATGTTGATGACTATAAAGGTATGGTTGTCAAATACATTCTCCATGAAAGACTTAGGGAGGCAACCTATATTCTTGGGATTCGCATCTATAGAGATAGAGCGAAAGAATAATTGGTTTATCCCAAAGTCTATACTTGGAAAAGGTGTTAAAGAGGTTTAACATGCTTGATTCCAAGAGAGGATTGTTACCGTGAGACATGGTATCCACCTTTCTAAAGAGATGTCTCCAAAGACACCAAGAAAGAGATAAGATGGCCAGGATTCCATATGCTTGGCTATTGGAAGTTTAATGTAAGCAATGTTGTGTACTAGGCCTGATATCGCATATGTCGTTAGTTTGACTAGCGGTATCAATCCAATCCGTGTTTGGAACATCGATAGTCATCAAGAATATCCTTAAGTACTTGAGAAGAACTAAGGATTTATTCTTGATTTATGGAGGTGGAGACTTGCAATTGGATGGTTATACCGATTCTCGATTTCCAATCGATATCGATGATAGAAAGTCTACCTGGATATGTGTTCATTTGTAATGGAGGTGCGATCGGTTGGAAGAGTTCCAACAGAGCACGATCGTAGATTCCACTACGTAGGTGAGTATATTGCCGCATCGATGTCGCAAAGGAAGTCTTTGGATAAAGAAGTTCGTGATGTAACTTACAGAGTTCCTTCCATTGAGTCGCCAGCCCACTACATCGTGACAACAATGGAGCAACATACTGAGCTAAGGAACTAAGGTCTCACCCAAAATCCAAACACATAGAAAGGCACTACCACAATATCAGAGATATAGTTGGGCAAGGCGATATAGCCATGCAGAAAAATAACATCAGCTAAAAAATTCAGCTGATCCATTCACTAAGCTTTTGTCACAAGTTCAGTTAGACCGACATCTTGAGAAGATAGGCCTAAGGTATTGTAATGAATGGCTCTAGTGCTAGTGGGAGATTGTTAGTAGTATGCTCTAGAGTATATCATTTAGTATGTATCTTGTACATATTTTAATAATAAAAGGCATTTCCACTTTTCCGTTTACATAATATATTTATGTGTAATAGAAAAGGTCCATTGATATTTTGTTAGAAATATTATTCTTAAGTTGTTAAGAATATGAGTGACAATATTTCTAGCACAAAGTATCATAAATAGGTTCACAATCGAGGATACTTCATAATAAGGACATGACTTATCCAGAAAGATTGTATTCATGTTTGTTCCCAAGTTATTTATATGAGATATAAATAAGATGGAATGGTGAGTCTCATGCCATATAACAAACATGATAGGCACTTATAAATGATAAGTAGGCCGAACCAGTGACACTTATGACAAGCACATGGAGTTTACTCTTGTCAATGTTTTGTCATAAATCATATCAGTGCATATAATCTTTAGACCTGAGATAGCACAGTTATCTTGTATATAGGTAGTTTGAGTTTGATATCGCTTTCATACTTGTACTATGTATGGGTATATGGGCATGTGTTGGCTCTTGCTAGTTATATATGGAGGTAGGTGTTGATCAAGATGGAATCTGTTCCTCTAAGTAAATAGAGTTAAAATCCTATGTTCATTTAATTGTTCTTGATGTTTCAAGTTCTGGCCAGACAGATAGATTTATTCGTAAAAGAGTTTCGATGAGAAAATCTTTTAATCAAGAACTGGAATTAAAAGAGAACATAATATTCATAGCAAATGGAGTTTGACATAAACCATGACTCAAATTGAGTTGGGATTTTGTAACAGAGATTCTAGTGCATGGTAACATATGATTATAGGTTCATTTAAGGTAAACCTTATTACTAATTGGGTGGCCATGGCATGCTATGCTAGGTGTTAACCATGGTCTATGAGGTTCATAAAATGATTTAGAGAAATCATTTATGGTAAGAAAGAGTTCGATGATATTAAGAGTTGATATCATGTCTCATTGCCAATTAGTGATGAGCCTAGTAAGTCACACACATACACAAGTTATCACCTATTTAAATATGATTTAATTAATTAATTAAAGAGTTTAATTGATTAATTAAATAGGTTTGGTTTGCAATTAAATTGCAAAGTCCCTAGCATGACTTGAAACCAAATCTAGATTATTGGATGTGTAGTATAAATTAAATTTATATTTAAAGTGTTTAAATATGAATTTAATTAATGAGAAATTAATTAATAGAGATTAATTAATTAATTTATATTTGATATAAATTAATTAGAAGAAGAAAATAATTATTTTGGGTTAAGAACTCAAAATTAAGACACAGGGCATTTTGGTCATTTCACAGTGTGACACGTGGCACCATGAGATGGTGACACATGGCATAACACATAAGCTTGCCAAATGTTTTTAATCATGTAAGATGATTAAAATCAAGATTAAATATAGGTTTGACACTTGGCACAATGTGATTGGGTCACTTAAACCTAGAGCTAATCAAAAGGTGACATGTGGCTAGGGTTTAATGTGTTAACCTAGCTATTTAAGTGTGGTTATGAAAAGAAAACATAACCAGCAGCCTCTCCTCTCAATTGTCACGCCACTTTGAGCCTCTCCAGCTATTTCTCTTCATCTCTCATCAATTCAAAGAGATTAGCCATCAATCTCTTGAATTAAGAACGCTAGAAATTGTTTCTAGTGTCCTGTTTACATCTCTAATCTCTTAAAAGGCAGAACTTGAATTTCTAATTAATAGAAAAGGCTTTAGAAGCTGTTCAAGGGCTGCCATAGGTGTTCTTGGTGTGGACAAGCTAGAGGGACAACATCTGGTGTCCTGAAGACGAATCTCAAAGGCGCAGACACGCTGCAGCACATCAAGAGGTTAGTGTAATCGTTCTTGATTTAATCTAGGGTTCTAAAATTAATCTGATTAATTTTAAAATCTTAAATGGCAAATACAGATCCAAAAAACATATTAAAAGAGTTTTAATATGTTGTTTATCATTGAAATCAAATAGATAAAAATAAATCTTGCATGGTGCATGTGACCCTAGGTGAAAATTTATGAATTCAATGGTATAATCTTGTGTTTTTCACGCTTCCGTTCCTTCAATATATTCTAGGTTCAGGACAAGTTTCAAATTTCTTAGCCAATCAGACAGATTAGACCCTGTCAACCTATTGTGATCAAGTATGCTTGCAAGGATATTGGATGGTGGTGGTTGTTTTGTGCTCATTTTTATCAGAAAATTAACTGCAGAAAATAACCAGATGAATTAGTAAATGTATCATGTAATTAACCAAAATGATTATGGTCTTTTAATCAAATTAGTCCTCCCACTAACTTAGCGAATCCTACACTTCCAAAGCAGAAAACGGAAATCCTAGTTGGATGGATTTCTAATGGGTGATTGAATTCTTATAATTCTATTGATCATCCTCAGGTACATCCATTATTGGAATTACAATAAACTATAAGTGAGCAACTCCTTGCCCATCACATCTCATGTGAGGTTCAATCCTTTATCTAGCCCCTAATGCTCAAAATCTCAGGTACATCCATTATTGACTTATCCTACATTAGTTAAGTTGATCCCATTGAGCCAGTAATTATGCAAATAATTTTAATGTCCTCAGGTACATCCAATATTGGCCACTAAACCATTTACATATTTACAACATCTCATGCTTAACAATTATTCTTAAGAAAAATCTCTTAAATTAATTGCATCTTATGCAACTATTTAAAATTTCTTAAAATAATTGCCCCAATGGAGGGCCTATGTTATAATTACTTTAATTATAGCATTTCCAACTTAATCATTTGTTTGGAAGATTTTATGGTCATTCTAATTACTATTAAGGTCTCACTTTGCACATTTTCCAATTAGCATTCATATATTATATAATAGCATACATTCCGATACATCTCATGCATTCATGGATAAGCAATAAATATGGTATGATCATGGACTTTCTAAGGGATTCAATTCTGAGCCACCAAGAATTGAATCAGGGTATTCCTAGGTGCATTTCATTCATTCATTCATTTTACAAGAGTTGCTGAAGGAGTACATAATTAACACTTGATCTTGAATTCCTCTCACTAGTCCCACGAATGCTCTTGACCTCCTTGAACTTCTTGCAATCCAATATTACATGGTAATCCTTGGCATACCAAGGTGAATTTACAAGAACTTAAATAAATGAAATTACAACCCAAAAATTATTACAAACTTAATAATACATGCCCAAAATAAATTAAAATAAATTAATTAATTTACAATCCCAAAGAAACATAAAAGAAATAAATCCAATCACATTGGTCTTTTATAGTCCATGATCATCCATCATGCATATCATTATTTAACAATTAAATAAAATATACATACTTAAATTAAATTGAATATCTCATATTCAACTTAAAAAACCAGATTTGAATATGATTCAAATAAATTTAAAAATTCAGATTTGAATCTCATTCAAACAAATTTAAAAATTCAGATTTGAATCACATTCAAACAACTTTAAAAATTCAGATTTGAATCACATTCAAACATTTTTTTGAAAAATCAGATTTGACTCACATTCAAACATTTTTTAAAAAATCAGATCTGAATTTTATTCAATCAATTTTAAAAATCAGATTTAAATATGATTCAAACAACTTTAAAAATTCAGATTTGAATCATAATTTAATTATGTGATTAAAATTCTAATTAAACAATTTAATTAGACATAGGATGAGCTTTTAGATCATATAACAATTGTAAATTAAAAAGCAAACCTTGCGCCACCTTGAAGAACCATTGTTGCCGCCACCAATGGTGGCTTCACCATGTGTGCCGCCACACATCCATTGCAACCAGCAATGGATCAATCATCTCATGATCAAATCACACAATTAAATCATATAATCAACAATCTAAATGGAAAATATAGTGGCTCTAATACCAATTGAAGGAACGGAAGCATGAAAAACACAAGTTTATACCATTGAATTCAAAAATTTTCACCTAGGGTCACATGCATAATCTAAGATTTATTTTTATCTATTTGATTTTAATGATAAACAACATATTTAAACTCTTTTAATATGTTTTTGGATCTGTATTTGCCATTTAAGATTTTAAAATTAATCAGATTAATTTTAGAACCCTAGATTAAATCAAGAACGATTACACTAACCTCTTGATGCACTACAGCGTGTCTGTGCCTTTGAGATTCGTCTTTAGGACACCAGATGTTGTCTCTCTAGCTTGTCCACACCAAGAACACCTATGGCAGCCCTTGAACAGCTTCTAAAGCCTTTTTCTACTAATTAGAAATTCAAGTTCTGCCTTTTAAGAGATTAGAGATGTAAACAGGACACTAGAAACAATTTCTAGTGTTCTTAATTCAAGAGATTGATGGCTAATCTCTTTGAATTGACGAGAGATGAAGAAGAATAGATGAAAAGCCTCAAAGTGGCGTGACAAAGGAGAGGAGTGGCTGCTAGTTATTTTTCTTTTCATAACCACACTTAAATAGCTAGGTTTACACATTAAACCCTTGCCACATGTCACCCTTTGATTAGCTCTAGGTTTAAGTGACCCAATCATATTATGCCAAGTGTCAAACCTATATTTAATCTTGATTTTAATCATCTTACATGATTAAAAAACATTTGGCAAACTTATGTGTAATCCCATGTGTCACCATCTCATGGTGCCACGTGTCACACTGTGAAATGACCAAAATGCCCCTGTGTCTTAATTTTGAGTTCTTAACCCAAAATAATTATTTTTCTTCTTCTAATTAATTTATATCAAATATAAATTAATTAATTAATCTCTATTAATTAATTTCTCATCAATTAAATTCATATTTAAACACTTTAAATATAAATTTAATTTATACTACACATCCAATAATCTAGATTTGGTTTCAAGTCATGCTAGGGACTTTGTAATTTAATTGCAAACCAAACCTATTTAATTAATTAATTAAATCATATTTAAATAGGTGATAACTTGTGTATGTGTGTGACTTACTAGTCTCATCACTAATTGGCAATGAGAGACGATATCAACTCTTAATATCATCAGAACTCTTTCTTACCATAAATGATTTCTCTAAATAATTTTATGAACCTCATAGACCATGGTTAACACCTAGCAAAGCATGCCATGGCCACCCAATTAGTAATAAGGTTTACCTTAAATGAACCTATAATCATATGTTACCATGCACTAGAATCTCTTGTTACAAAATCTCAACTCAAGCTGGAGTCATGGTTTATGCCAAACTCCATTTGCTATGAATATTATGTTCTCTTTTAATTCCAGTTCTTGATTAAAAGATTTTCTCATCAGAAACTCTTTTCTGAATAAATCTATCTATCCTGTCCAGGAACTTGAAACATCAAGAACAATTAAATGAACATAGGATTTTATCTCTATTTACTTAGAGGAACAGATTGCATCTTGATCAACACCTACCTGCATATATAACTAGTAGGAGCCAACACATGCCCATATTCCCATACATAGTACAAGTATGAAAGCAGTATCAAACTCAAGCTACCTATATACAAGATAACTGTGCTATCTATATACAAAACATTGACAAGAGTAAACTCCATGTGCTTGTCATAAGTGTCACTGGTTCGGCCTACTTATCATTTATAAGTGCCTATCATGTTTGTTATATGGCATGAGACACACTATTCCATCTTATTTATATCTCATATAAATAACTTGGGAACAAACATGAATACAATCTTTCTGGATAAGTCATGTCCTTATTATGAAGTATCCTCGATTGTGAACCTATTTATGATACTTTGTGCTAGAAATGTTGTCACTCATATTCTTAACAACTTAAGAATAATATTTCTAACAAAATATCAATGGACCTTTTCTATTACACATAAATATATTATGTAAACGGAAAAGTGGAAATTCCTTTTATTAATAAAAATATGTACAAGATACATACTAAATGATATGCTCTAGGTCATACTACTAACAGTATCCACCACATGTGCTAGGTAGGCTTCACAGCCTTTTCTCATCAGTTTTCTTGCAACTGTGGCTGAGATGACATTGAACAAGAAATCTTTCCTTTCCCACACAACTGTAATCTCATTACCCTCAAGAGTTTTCAAGGAAATTCTCTTCAATTTACAATCAACTATTGCCTGATGACGTGACAACCAGTCCATTCCCAAAATCATGTCAAACTCATGGAAAGGCAACTCAATCAGGTCTGCCAAGAATTCATACCCCTGAATCCTTAACAGGCAACCTTTGTACACTTTGTTCACCACTACACTGTGGCCTAATGGATTAGTGACCAGAATGTCTTGGTCACTCTCCCCAACTAATATCCCTCATTCTATGGGTAGGTTGATGCAGATGTAAGAATGAGTGGATCCTGGATCCACCAATGCATGCACAGATGTATTGTACAGGGAGAACATACCCCTGATGACGTTTGGGGCATCTTGCTCCTCCTGAGCTCTCATGGCGTAGGCTCTGGCAAGTGGTTTGCCCTCAGGCCTCTCTGCTGGCTCAGATGTAAGCCTCTGTGATGGTCCCACTGCCTCAGATTTGCTAGATTTCCTACCCCTTTTTTGGTGCAGGAGCAGGTCTGTCTGCTTGTGTTGGAACAGCTATAGCAGCTCTACGTGGACAGTTCCTCAACTGATGCTCTATTGACCCATACGTTAGGCAGGCACCCGTCACTCTCTAACACTCCCCCTTATGCCACTTCATGCAATGCGGACATGCAGAAGATGCTGGGGCTGGTCCCCTGAACCCTGTCCCTGGAGAGCTACCCACTGATGGCGTGGACTGACCTCTCCTAGGGCTGAACTGTGGCCTGGGCCCCTGGGACTGACCTTGACCTTGTGGTTGACCTGTACTCTGTGCAGGTGGACCTTTAAACTTCTTCCTAGGTGCAGGAGATGAACTAGACTGACCCGAGCCCCTCTTCTATTGTCTCTCTCTTTTGGTCTGCTCACTTATTCTAACCTTTTCAACTGTTATTGTAGCTTCCACTAACTTGGTGAAGTCTATGATTCTCAAGGCAGTAATCATGATCTTTATGTTGTCATTTAATCCCTCTTCAAATCTTTTACACCTCTCGGCTTCATTAGGGACTATCACCCTTCCATAACGACTTAGTCGGACAAATTCCTTTTCATACTCTGCCACTGTCAGCTGTCTCTGCCTCAAATTAATGAACTCACTTCTTCTCTCTTCCAAGTATACACTACCCACATATTTCTTTTTGAATTCTGAGAGGAAGAAGTCCCAAGTTATTACTTCTTGCTGTACTTCACTGGACACCGTATCCCACCATTCATATGCATCATCTTGCAATAGAGATATAGCAGCTTCTAGGTTTTGTCTGGAGTGCAGTGGAGTTGTTTCAAAACCCTTCCTGTTCTGTTCAATTAATTTTCGTCTGCAACAAAATCATCTTCTCTCTTGCCAAAAAATCCACTGCTCTAAATTTTCTCAGCCTTTCCAGGTGTGATTTCTGTTGTGGAGGTGGTGGTGGTAGTGGCATTACCCCAGCCATTTGTCTGAAGAATTCGGCCATTTGCTGGAACATGGCCTGTGGAGGCTGAGCAGGCTCTGCTTGAGCTGGCAAAGTAGGTTCTCCCCTACCCCTAGTCTCAGCTACTGCAGGTGGGGCATGACTCTCCACTTCCTCCTTAACTGCCCTCTGAGATGTAAGGTCCATATCCTATTTAACAAAGACAAACAGATCTGCATTACTGTCACCTCGACTCTTGCAAATGGAATGCATGGTATGGACTCGATCTAGGCCCAGAAATGCCTAAACCGTGCTCTGATACCACTAAATGTGACACCCCTTGCCCGTCTACAGTGTAGTCGAGCAAGATATGCCACGCAGTGTACTGGAACACTATATTTTAATTCAATCATTTTTATTCTTCCTAATTTATTTTTTCATAGTTATGAAGTACAATTTGTGAAATATAATTTATTTAAGTCATTTATTGAAATTATAATTTATTTGAGGTTCCGCAAATTTTATAGAAAATCCAGTAGAGTGCCGGCTAAAAATGGATAAAACAGTTCTTCGAAACTTGTGAAAAACACTTTCAAAATTTTCAATTAATCCCAAACTCCATTTCATCAACAAAATCTCAATATTTCTCCCATTTATCATTCATTCATTTTATATGATATTCATATAAGAGTCATAAATAAATATTCACTTTTTCATTCATAAACACAATTTCCATTATTTACATCAATACCCAAAATACATTACATAAGTCTAAATTACAGATGAGAAAATAAAAGTTAATTACAAAATACTAAAGTAAAACCTATTATCCTACCAATGCACTGATGACGGTTAGGTGACGCGGACACTATGTAGAGCTGCAGAAGGTCTCACCCAGTCTGTGGTCTACTGAGCTCTCAATCGATCTCTCCAGAACCTACGCGTGGCAAAAAGCAACGCGCTAAGCAATAATGCTTAGCGATGCCAATAATAAAATAAAAAGAAATAACAGAAAATAAATATGTAGTGCATGTTCTGATATCTTGTGCAGATAATTTTTTGATCATTATTGGTAATCTTATTTATTTTATACTTGTTATATTCATAATTGCATTAAATTTATCCACTTCCATTTTTAGTTGCCTAAGTAACCTATACTGGATGACTGGATTGGATAAACGGGTAACCGCACCTTGTATCAGTACTCGGCCGTCACACCATCATCACATATGTATCTCTCGAGCAGCAAATGTAATAGCTAATGAGCAGTAATAAATATTAGGCACAAGGCTAAGTATCATCACAATATCAGAATGGCTAAAAGCCATAAAATCACAGAATGGCATAATGTCATGTGCAGTACTGCTATCTAAACCCTATTCACATGCCAACCTATCCAAACCAATCTTGCTAGGTGTACTAGGGCATGTTACACTTTTAAATTGTATAATTCTTGAAATTTATGTTTAGGTGCTACTATTCATTTCATTAGTCAACTAAAATGTTGACTTTTTCATAGACAATAGGTACATTGGTTCTAATACTCCCAACATACCACATTTTGCATTCTAAAATTGTTGGTATTGGTTGCCAATACCATTTCTAAGCTTAGTGTTAGTTATTCGAAATTTTCAGACTTCAAACCTCATATTTACTATTCCATTGGTCATTTATACAGTAGGAGTTTGGAAAAATTGTCTACATGAAAGTTGTTCCTTATTTTGTCTAGTTACATTTCCTTTTTCGAATCACTCCATTTTGAGTTTTGTAGCTCAATTTATGGCCTAAACACCATAACTGGCCAGATTGGACAGAATCCAAAATTCTGTGCAAAATTGGTTCTGCCAAATTTGGTAACCTAAGTTTGGTTGGCAATTTGACTAGGTTATGGTCAGAATTTGGATTTGTGTTCTTCATGAAAGTTATAGGTCTATGTCTCCGGTAAAATTTCAGGTCAATTGGACCTTTCTACACTGAGTTATGACCAAATGAATAAACACTGTTTATTTGGTCATTTTGCTCAAGTAGAATGCAGGTCACCCAGATTAGGGCAATTTTTAGGTCAACTTAGGTTGGCTTTCTGGGCAAAGTTTCTATACCAAAGTTATGCCATTATGTGTCTAGTTTCATGTCCAATTAGCCTTGCACCAATTAAACCTATGCAACTCCATTTATAGCTGCCCAAACTTGCTGGACTCACAACTAGTCCTGCAAGTCACCAAGGGCAGCATGCCTAAACTCAACTCCAACATTCTTAGTCACTTCATTTCCTAATCAAACATAGCCAAATGGTCACTAATTGACCATTACAACTTTAGTTTATGTCCATTTTCATCCACCACTAAAATTAAATTTCAGAACCCTAACCCTAATTGACCAAGCCTCTCATTCATGCATCTTACTCATAATTTGCTATACTAATCATATAATTTACATTAGGGGCAGCTAATATGTCAATTTAAATCAAAGAATTCTCCCAACTCTAACGAATGTCAAGGCTGCCAAAATTTCATGGAACATAATCATGCCTCATTAATTCAATTTTTATCAAATTTTCAACTTAACTAGCTCAAATTCATGATTAGAAAGATGTAAAAGCAAAGAAAATGGCACTAACCTCTTTGGTGATTTTCTAAGCTTGTTCACACCTCACTTTCTTCCATTTTCTCTTCTTCTAATTGCTACCCAAGTGTTGCTCTAGTGGTAAGGGAAATTTTTAGTGAAGGGAGGATAAGGTTTTGAGGTGGTTTGGTAGAAATTTGGAAGCTTGGGTGAAGGTTTTAATGGTGGAAGGGTGTGGGAAGTGAGTTACGGCTAAAAGAAGGAAGAAGAAGCAGATTGTTTCTTCAATTTTTCTGTCCATTTTACTCATTTTAAGTGGTTTATGGACATGTGTCACAATGTGATTGGGTGAGAGTGCTTAGTGACATAAGCATGAGGTCAAAATTACAATTTTAATTTATTTTCTTTTCTTTTCTTTGCTACTCATTTTCAATTTAATTTTTAGAAATATTTATTCACATTTTGTGTCATAATAATTATTTATTTAACTGGACAAGTCGGCCAAAAATCACCTCTGAAGGCGAAATGACCAAAATGCCCTCCGTTTGGCTTAACAGACTAAAATTGTTTGTACTGATTGAAAAATTTTTCTAAGCATTTTCTTGGCATTCTAATGCTATAGAAACTTCAATGACCTTCTTTGGAGTCCCAAAAATTATTTTATGAATTTTTCCCCAGGTCTAGGGCTCCTAGTTGCGAGAACCGTAACTTCCCACTGGATTACCCATCGCTAGGGCGCCGACTCATTTAACTTGGTTGTATTTTATTTCCAAAATTTTTCCTATGTTTTTCTTATTAATATTTGAGTTAATTATGGTTCCTCACTTTAGTTTAAATATTTTTCCAGACGTTCTAACTGTCTGAACTAACACTGGTCACCGGAACAGTAGAATGTACGGAGTTGCCATAGGGAGGGTGTTACACAAGTCCTTATATCTTTCCCATCCATCGTAAAGTGATTCACCTTCCTTTTCTCTGATGGTGTTGAGCTCAAGCCTTAGTCTTGCAGTCTTTGCAGGTGGGAAATACCTTGCTAAAAAAGCTTGTGAGATGTTTCCCCAAGTGGTGAACATTCCAGCTGGTTGAGAAAGTAACCACTTCCTTGCTCTGTCTCGAAAGGAGAATGGGAATGCTCTGAGTCTTATGGCTTAATCAGACACTCCATTCATCTTAAACGTGTCACATAGGGCAAGAAAGCACTGGAGGTGATAGTGTGGATCTTCTGTTGGTGAATTTCCAAACTGGGTTTGTTGAATCATTTGAAGCCATGCTGGTTTTAACTCAAAGTTGTTGGCTTCCACTATGGGTCTTGTGACAGTGGGCTAAAATCCTTGGAAAGATGGAGCTTTGTAGTCTCTTAAGAGCCTTGGCCTATCATTATTATCGGACATGGTTAGAATTTTGGGATTTTCTTGATCCTGCTCTTGATGTTTCCTTTCCCTCCTTATGGCTCTCAGAGTTCTATCTATTTTGGGATCGCAGTCTAAGATTTCTTCTTCTGGCCTTGTTCTAGTCATATACCTGGTCAGGCACCTGAGTGAAAAGAAAAGAAATAGAGCAAATCAAATAAAATTAGATAATAAATATAATTGCCTAAATCAGCTAAATTGCCTATCGCTCGATATTACTAAAGTTAAATTCCCCGGCAACGGCGGTAAAAACTTGTTTGCTGGTTTTACAACCACTGCAAGTGCACAGATCGCTAACAAGTAATAAAGTGATGAATAGAGTATCATTCCCACGAGGAATTTAATTAGTAACTACCAAATCACACAGTGAATTTAACTATTTAGGCTATCGAGTAATGAGGGAATGAAAGTTGTTTATTTTAAACACTAAAATGATAAGCTTAAAATGAAATAATCTATTTTGAAACAATTCCGGAATTAAGATTGTACACTTGAATCTTACTATGGATATTATCTTATTTATTTACTGGATTGAGAATCGTTTGCCTTGATGGAAATTAATTCTAAGGTATCCTAAGACCTCTCTCAAGGCACCTAAGGTGTATTTGAATTAACTTAAACTCGACTTTTGTGGCAATAAAATTAATTAAAACCCTTTAAGGTCTTTGACAAATTTTGAAATTCCACAAAGCTAATAAGCCTATGTCTAGGTCAGAATTTCTAGGTTCAAAATCTTGATTTTCTAATATTAATCTTCACCTTTCAGTCCTTCAATTAATATCTATAGTCAATACTAAGTGGGTACCAACACATAGTATGCATTAAGATCACAAGAAATTAAATCAAGAAACAAATCTCAAATCCAATAAACAAAACTTAATGTTTATCTATAATAATGATTACAAGGTTACTCTCCCAATTCCAGAATATGAAAACTACTCACTCATGGTGAGTTCAGCAAATATAATAAAAATGAAGTAAAGAACAATAAAAATTCGTTTAAGGAGATGAAATGAAAAAACCAAAGAGGGTTTGCAGCTTTGATTTTGTGGAACTTCAGCTAAAAAAAACTCCTCCTTGATATTGATATTCTTCTCTTTAAGACGGCTGAAGAGAGTGCAGAAGCAAGCACTTTTTGAAACTTCTAAAAAGCTTTGTAAAAAGATTGATCCCCCTCTCTTGATGTTTTCTACTTTTATTTATAATAGTTGCTATTGGGTTAGGTCATTTTGAGTCCAAAAAGCCTTAGGAGTCTAATTTGAATGTGTAAATAAGAGCAGGAATTCGGGTTAGAAAACTGGCTTTTGCATGGTACACGGCCTGTGTGTCATTACACGGCCCCTGGCCGTGTAACTTACTAGAGCAGAATGGCAGAGTTTT
This sequence comes from Hevea brasiliensis, assembly GCF_030052815.1. Classification (NCBI taxonomy): domain Eukaryota; kingdom Viridiplantae; phylum Streptophyta; class Magnoliopsida; order Malpighiales; family Euphorbiaceae; genus Hevea; species Hevea brasiliensis. Next base: position 46,743,284 of record NC_079498.1, read on the forward strand.
GCATTGGCACAAAGACTTACACGAGTCTGCGTTGGCTACACGGGCCTAGTTACTCGACCTAGGTACTTTTGTTCTCAGAAAATTCTTCAAGCTTGTGCTCGACAGAGACTTACATGAGTACCTACAAATTACACGGGTCCAATTACACGACCCGTGTACTTTTATTCCTCCATTGGCTCTCTGGCTTTCATCTGACAGAAGGTTACATGGGTCTGTGGCTTTGCTTACACGACCCATGTACTTTGTATTAGCAGCAATTCTCAGTCTTTTGACCTTTACAAGTTTCCTTCCGGACTCCTATGCCCTGGGGCTTCACCCAAACACCTGAAATGATGCAGAAAACATGAAATTAAGGGCTTGACAATAGAAATTACAAAAACTAATGAAATTAACTACCATGTATGAGATTACTTACCTAAATGCTATGAGATATTATACAAATGTGTTTAAAAATATCTATACATTTCAAGTGTATCAACAACACAACCTTGATTCTGAAATTTTGTGTCATGACTTAAACTGTGTGATGTTGGCAACACTAATGATTTTTTAATGTTTGTAATAAATGATTTATTGATACTTAGAGAATGTTATTAAGGTTTTATGATTCATGGAAAGTTTAATATTTCAAATATTTTCTTATGAATTGATAAATTATATTTTTATTGGGATTTTAAATTAATAGCTATGTACCACTGGGTTATATACTCAGCGATAGTTGTTTTCATACTGTCACAGGTAAAGGAAAAGAGAAGGCAACTGAGTGAGCTTACTAGAAGTTAGAATTAGTTTGATTAGAGGGTATATTCTAGGTATACCCTTGTGAATTGTAATTTTGAAGTAATTATGGCTATATATATGTAAGATTCATTTGAGCAGTTGTGCAAAAATGTTATATTATTATTTTGTGACATTGAATGAATGTAATTTTGAAACGAATTGTTCCTTTGATTGTGAATGAGAAGGGCAACTTGATAAATGTTAATTTGATGAGTATTTTGTATATATTGCTATATGTTATTGTTAACAAGTTTTAAATTTTTGGTTTATTGAATTTTCAGTTGTTACCACGCCAATTTTTTGCTAAAATTACTTAAAGTTTTAAAATTTTTTATTTTTCTTTAGTTAATTTTCATGGTATTTTTCTCAACCATTAAATCACTATTAAACCTTTTATTTTGAAATTTTAATTAAAAATTGAACTTGTATTCGTTCAAAATCCCTTGTAGTATGTTTAATGGATTATCGGTAGACGGAGTTCGGTAATTCATTAAGCATATTACGGGATCATGTCATATATTATAGAAAGGTAAGATGTAACATGTTTTGGTAGTATCAGAGCAAGTTTTAATGAATGTTTTAAATTCCAAATTTGAAATATTTCTTTATAAGTATAACTGCTTAAATGTTATAGATTGATACATATATTATATTTTCATCCTGAAATGGACTTATGGTAGAATTTCTTATGTGGGTTGTTTAGGAAGTAGAAATCCCTGTGAGTTATAATGGAAGAGGGGGATAATTCTGCAAAATAGTCTATGGCAGCTGAAGTTAGAGGAGAGGCCCCAACCCCTTAGGGTTAGAAGGGCTAGCTACCCAAGCCCCACCTTTGCAGTTTCCTACTCAACTGGCTTAGCAGTTGGTTGCATTTTTCTAGCAGATGGCTGGTAATGTGCAAGTATAACCCTAACCACCACAAATACAGTATGAAAAGCTGATGAAGTATGGGGCTATAGAGTTCAAGGGTACTGCTGACCCATTAGAGGCAGAATAATGGTTAGAAAAAATGGACTGAGTCTTCAAGAAGTTACAGTGTACAGAAGCTCTAAAATTTGAATATGCCATGTCAGTGCTTCAGAGGGACGCATATGAATGGTCAAAAACTATCCCAAATAGTCTGTTGGAGCCTCTATTCTAACATGGGGTGACTTCCTTAGGGTGTTTAGGTAGAAATATGTCCCTGACACATATGTGGATATGAAGCTTCAAGAATTTCTGAGCTTAAGATAAGGAGACAAAATACTAGCTAAATATGAGAGAGAATTTTTCTGCCTTAGCCATTATGCAAGAGGCCTACTCACTACTAGCAAAGACAAATGCAAGAGGTTTGAGGCTGGTTTAAGGCCGAGTATTAGAATGCAAGTGGTAGGCTTCCGGTATACAAACTTCTTAGACCTGATTTCACAAGCTCTAGAGCTTGAGAGAGTGGAGTTGGAAATGAAAGCTAAGAAAGGAATGGGAGAAAAAGAAAAGAGTGTGAAGACTACTGGTCAGAGTTTAGGCAATGGTTTGAGAAAGAGAAAGAATTTTGGAGGACCCAGTACTCACAGATTTAGCAAAGGTAGATCCTTAGTAGAAAGGCCACCTCGATCTAGTCAGCAAATGCCCAGGGGATCCTTATTTGTTTGCACCTATGAATTTGTGGTAAGGTGCATAGAGGAGTGTGTTTAAGGCCACTGGAGCCTACTATAATTGCGGTGGAACTGGACATTTTGCCAAGGATTGCACTAGTGCATGCCGACCTGTGCCATATACTCCAGCAGAGGGGTTAGTTCAAGGTTCTACCCCTAAAATGTCATAGACTACTAGTAACGGTAGAGGCAGAGGCTGAGGCAGTGGTATAGCTAGCCAAGGTACAGTAAACCAGCCAAAGCAAAGTGGTGCACTAGCCCGAGTATACACCATGCGACAGAGGGAAGAAGTAGAAACTTCAGATGTGGTAGCTAGTATATTCTCCTTCTTTCAACAAGATGTGTATGTATTGTTTGACCCTGGCTCTATTCATTCATATGTTAGTGTTGGGGTTATTTGTGATATTGCTATTCCTTATGTGAAAATGGACTACGATGTGTTAGTGACTAGTCCATTAGGGCAAGAGGTAAAGGTGAATAGATTATATCGAGATTGTTCATTGGTAATCTAAGGACATGCATTTTTGTCTGATTTGATTGAGATTCCCTTCAAAGACTATGATGTTATTTTAGGCATGGATTGGCTATCCAGGCACCATGCATGATTGATTGTAGATTGAAGACAGTCACTTTTGGTCTCCCTGAGTATGCAGATGTGGTGATATGAGGGGAGAGATAGTTATTGCCCTCTAATCTCATTTCAGTTACACTAGCTAAAAAGATAATTCGAAAGAGGTGTGTGTTAGTAGTATGCCCTAGAGCATATCATTTAGTATGTATCTTGTACATATTTTTAATAATAAAAGGCATTTCCACTTTTCCATTTACATAATATATTTATATGTAATAGAAAAGGTCCATTGATATTTTGTTAGAAATATTATTCTTAAGTTGTTAAGAATATGAGTGACAATATTTCTAGCACAAAGTATCACAAATAGGTTCACAATCGAGGATACTTCATAATAAGGACTTGACTTATCCAGAAAGATTGTATTCATGTTTGTTCCCAAGTTATTTATATGAGATATAAATAAGATGGAATGGTGAGTCTCATGCCATATAACAAACTTGATAGGCACTTATAAATGATAAGTAGGTCAACCGGTGACACTTATGACAAGCACATGGAGTTTACTCTTGTCAATGTTTTGTCATAAATCATATCAGTGCATATAATCTTTAGACCTGAGATAGCACAGTTATCTTGTATATAGGTAGTTTGAGTTTGATACTGCTTTCATACTTGTACTATGTATGGGTATATGGGCATGTGTTGGCTCCTGCTAGTTATATATGGAGGTAGGTGTTGATCAAAATGGAATCTGTTCCTCTAAGTAAATAGAGTTAAAATCCTATGTTCATTTAATTGTTCTTGATGTTTCAAGTTCCTGGCCAGGACAGATAGATTTATTCAGAAAAGAGTTTCTGATGAGAAAAATCTTTTAATCAAGAACTGGAATTAAAAGAGAACATAATATTCATAGCAAATGGAGTTTGACATAAACCATGACTCAAATTGAGTTGGGATTTTGTAACAGAGAGATTCTAGTGCATGGTAACATATGATTATAGGTTCATTTAAGGTAAACCTTATTACTAATTGGGTGGCCATGGCATGCTATGCTAGGTGTTAACCATGGTCTATGAGGTTCATAAAATGATTTAGAGAAATCATTTATGGTAAGAAAGAGTTCTGATGATATTAAGAGTTGATATCATGTCTCATTGCCAATTAGTGATGAGCCTAGTAAGTCACACACATACACAAGTTATCACCTATTTAAATAAGATTTAATTAATTAATTAAAGAGTTTAATTGATTAATTAAATAGATTTGGTTTGCAATTAAATTGCAAAGTCCCTAGCATGACTCGAAACCAAATCTAGGTTAGTGGATGTGTAGTATAAATTAAATTTATATTTAAAGTGTTTAAATATGAATTTAATTGATGAGAAATTAATTAATAGAGATTAATTAATTAATTTATATTTGATATAAATTAATTAGAAGAAGAAAATAATTATTTTGGGTTAAGAACTCAAAATTAAGACACAGGGGCATTTTGGTCATTTCACAGTGTGACACGTGGCACCATGAGATGGTGACACATGGCATAACACATAAGCTTGCCAAATGTTTTTTAATCATGTAAGATGATTAAAATCAAGATTAAATATAGGTTTGACACTTGGCACAATGTGATTGGGTCATTTAAACCTAGAGCTAATCAAAAGGTGACATGTGGCTAGGGTTTAATGTGTTAACCTAGCTATTTAAGCGTGGTTATGAAAAGAAAACATAACCAGCAGCCTCTCCTCTCAATTTTCATGCCACTTTGAGCCTCTCTAGCTATTTCTCTTCATCTCTCATCAATTCAAAGAGATTAGCCATCAATCTCTTGAATTAAGAACACTAGAAATTGTTTCTAGTGTCCTATTTACATCTCTAATCTCTTAAAAGGCAGAACTTGAATTTCTAATTAATAGAAAAGGCTTTAGAAGCTGTTCAAGGGCTGCCATAGGTGTTCTTGGTGTGGACAAGCTAGAGGGACAACATCTGGTGTCCTGAAGACGAATCTCAAAGCGCAGACACGCGCAAAGACATCAAGAGGTTAGTGTAATCGTTCTTGATTTAATCTAGGGTTCTAAAATTAATCTGATTAATTTTAAAAATCTTAAATGGCAAATAAAGATCCAAAAACATATTAAAAGAGTTTTAATATGTTGTTTATCATTGAAATCAAATAGATAAAAATAAATCTTGCATGGTGCATGTGACCCTAGGTGAAAATTTTTGAATTCAATGGTATAATCTTGTGTTTTTCACGCCTGCCTTCAATTGGTATCAGAGACACTATATTTGCCATTTAGATTGTTGATTATATAATTTAATTGTGTGTTTGATCATGAGATCAAGAGATTCATTGCTGGTTGGATCATGAGATGTGGCGTCACACATGGTGAAGCCACCATTGGTGGCGGCAACAATGGTTCCTTGGGTGGTTCAAGGTTTGGCTTTTAATTCTGCAATTGTTGTATGATCTAAGGCCTATTCTTTGACTAATTAAAGTGTTTAATTATTTGTTTTAATCACACAATTAAATTATGATTCAAATCAGAATTTTAAAAATTGTTTGAATGTGATTCAAATCTGAATTTTAAAAGTTGTTTGAATGTGATTCAAATCTGAATTTTTAAAGTTGTTTGAATCATATTTAAATCTAATTTTTTAAAATTGATTCAATAAAATTCAGATCTGATTTTTTAAAAAATATTTGAATGTGATTCAAATCTGATTTTTTAAAAAATGTTTGAATGTGATTCAAATCTGAATTTTTGAAGTTGTTTGAATGTGATTCAAATCTGAATTTTTAAATTTGTTTGAATGAGATTCAAATCTGAATTTTTAAATTTATTTAAATCACATTCAAATCTGGATTTTTAAGTTGAATATGAGATATTCAATTTAATTTAAGTATGTATGTTTTATTTAATTGTTAAATAGTGATATGCATGATGGATGATCATGGACTATAAAAGACCAATGTGATTGGATTTATTTCTTTTATGTTTCTTTGGGATTGTAAATTAATTAATTTATTTTAATTTATTTTGGGCATGTAATATTAAGTTTGTAATATTTTTTGGGTTGTAATTTCATTTATTTAAGTTCTTGTAAATTCGCCTTGGTATGCCAAGGATTACTATGTAATATTGGATTGCAAGAAGTTCAAGGAGGTCAAGAGCATTGGTGGGACCAGTGGGAGGAAATCAATATCAAGTGTTGATTATGTACTCCTTCAGCAACTCTTGTAAAATGAATGAATGAAATGCACCTAGGAATGCCCTGATTCAATTCTTGGTGGCTCAGAATTGAATCCCTTAGAAAGTCCATGATCATACCATATTTACTGCTTATCCATGAATGCATGAGATGTATGGGTATGTATGCAATTATATGATATATGCATGCTAAATGGATAATGTGCAAAGTGAGACCTTAATAGTAATTAGGATGGCTATAAAATCTTCCAAACAAATGATTAAGTTGGAAATGGTATAATTAAAGTAATTATAACATAAGCCCTCCATTGGGGCAATTATTTTAAGAAATTTTAAATAGTTGCATGAGATGCAATTAATTTAAGAGATTTTCTTAAGAATAATTGTTAAGCATGAGATGTTGTAAATATGTAAATGGTTTGGTGGCCAATATTGGATGTACCTGAGGACATTAAAATTATTTGCATAATTACTGGCTCAATGGGATCAACTTAACTAATGCAAGATAAGTCAATAATGGATGTACCTGAGATTTTGAGCATTAGGGGCTAGGTAAAGGATTGAACCTCACATGAGATGTGATGGGCAAGGAGTTGCTCACTTATAGTTTATTGTAATTCCGATAATGGATGTACCTGAGGATGATCAATAGAATTATAAGAATTCAATCACCCACCAGAAATCCATCCAACTAGGATTTACGTTTTCTACTTTGGAAGTGTAGGATTCGCTAAGTTAGTGGGAGGACCAATTTGATTAAAATACCATAATCATTTTGGTTAATTACATGATACATTTACTAATTAATCTGTTTATTTTCTGCAGTTAATTTTCTGATAAAAATGAGCACAAAACAACCACCACCATCCAATATCCTTGCAAGCATACTTGATCACAACAGGTTGACAGGACCTAATCATGCGATTGGCTAAGAAATTTGAAACTTGTCCTGAACCTTGAACATATAGGATATGTTCTAGATTCAAATGTTCCTGGTCCCTTACCTCCAGAGGCCACACAAGAGGAACATGAAACTTTGGACAAGTGGAAGGAGCATGATATGACAGCTAAGTGTTACATGCTTGCTTCCATGAGTAATGAGTTACAGAAGCAACATGAGAACATGCAGAGTGCGAGTGAGATCCTCCTTCACCTACAAGAGTTGTATGGTGAGCACAGCAGGAATGCTAGGTATGAGATATCTAGACAACTATTCCGTATGAGGATGTCCGAGGGATGTAATATTGGGGATCATGTTCACAAGATGATTCGTGATTGAGCGATTGGAACATCTTGACTTCAACATGGATTTCCAACTACAAACGGATTTGATCCTTCACCCTTCCCGAGTCTTTTGGGAATTTTGTGACAAATTTCCATATGACTAAACAGAATGCACCTTAGCCGAGTTACTCAACATGCTGGTTATTGCCCAAAAGAATATGCCGTGCAATAAAGGAAAAGAGGTAGCTTGTTGCATCTTCTTCTCACTGGAAAGTCCAACAAGAAGAAGGGCAATAAGAAAAAGAAACCTCGATTCCTGGTCCTTCCAAGAAAATAGCTAAGCAGAAAGGAAGACTAAAGTCGATGGAGGCAAAGGAAAGTGTTTCCACCGCCAAAAGGATGGGCACTGGAAAAGGAACCGCCTGAGTATCTTGCTTCTCTGAAGGACAAGAAGGATACACCTTCTAAGGTATGTCCATATCTTGTTATTTAGATTCCGATGATACTCATAGTTCATCTATAGCTTGGGTTTTAGATATCGTGCCGCTTCTCACATTTCTAATGATATGCAGAACTAGCAAATAGTAGCAGCTTGCGTTCTCAAGATGTTAGAGTCCGGATTGGCAATGGCTCAACTGTTGAAGCTTTAGCCATAGGATCTAAATCTTTTTACATGTTTGGACATGTTTTGTGTTTGGATAATATTTTATATGTACCTGATGCTTTTAAGAACATCATTTCTATATCTAGTTTGACTAGAAATGGCTATGAACTTCATCACAGATGATGTTTGCAATATTTATTTTGGAAATAAATATGTTGGTTCGGGTTATATGAATGATGGTCTTTATTATTTGGATAATAATGACAAACACAAATTGAATGCAAGTGATCTAAAAGAATACAATGCCATGGTGAAAACCAACTCAAGTTCAAAATATATTTGGCACTTAAGGTTATGTCATGTTTCTTAAGATAGGATTGCAAAATTGGAGAAAATGGGGATTCTATCTTCATTGGGCTCTGAGCCTACTCCAACTTGTGAATCTTGCCTTCAAGGCAAAATGACTAGATCACCCTTTGTTGGACAAGGGCTAAGAGCTGAAAATATTTTGGAACTAATACATAGTGATGTATGTGGTCCATTTAAAGAAATGGCTAGAGGGGGCTTTCATTATTTTATTACCTTTACTGATGATAAATCAAGGTTTGGGTATTTGTATTTGATGAAATACAAACATGAATCCTTTGAAAAGTTTAAGGAATTTAAATCAAGTAAAAATCAAACAGAAAAAGTATTAAAGCTCTTCGATCGATCGTGGAGGTGAATATTTGAGTATCGAATTTGATGAATACTTGAGAGAGCATGGCATTGTTTCTCACCGACTCCTCCAGAACGCCACACCGAATGGTGTATCCGAAGGAGAAATCGTACCTATTGGATATGGTACGTAGTATGATGAGCTATACCGATATGCCAATCTCCTTTGGGGATTTGCATTAGAATCGCTTTATATATTCTGAATAGGATTCCATCAAAATCGCTTTCTTCCACACCTTATGAGATATGGCATGGAAGAAAACCAAGTCTTAAGCATGTTAAGATTTGGGGTTGTCCAACTTATATCAAAAGTGAACACCGATAAATTGGAGACCAGATCGTAAAGAGGTCGATTTGTTGGATATCCAAAAGATAGTTTTGGATATTATTTTTATTTGCCTACTTCACAAAAGGTTGTGATAAGTAGAGATGCCACATTTCTTGAACAACAGTTTGTTCAAGAAGGAGGCAAAGGAAGGCAAATAGAGTTAGAATTGGAGAATTTTGACCAACCAATGCATCGATGGATATAGATCCATCTAGTCAACCTATACCCATTGATGAAACATCTACACTGTTCCTCGTAGAACAACTGGTATCTCACCCACCGGTGAGATATGGTTTTCTTCATGAAGAAGAACAAGAGTTGTCCACTCATGAAGAAGTAGATCATGGAGATGATCCACTTACCTATGAAGAAGCTATATCAGATATAGACTCTTCAAAATGGATTGATGCTATGAAATCTGAGATTGATTCCATGTATAAGGATCAAGCTTGGGATCTTGTTGACCCACCTGAAGGTATTGTACCTATAGGGAACAAATGGGTTTTCAAGAAGAAAATTGGTTCTGATGGAAAGGTAGAGACCTATAAGGCAAGGCTAGTAGCGAAAGGGTTTCGCCAAAGGCAAGGAATAGACTATGAGGAGACTTTCTACTTTGTTGCCATGCTTAAATCAATTAGGATTTTATTAGCAATAGCTGCATACTATGATTATGAGATTTGGCGGATGGATGTCAAAATGTTTTTCTCAATGGATACATTGAAAAAAACATTTTCATGGAACAACCTAAGGGATTTGAATCCCAAGATGGTTCCAAGGTATGCAAGCTAAAGCGATCCATTTATGGGTTGAAACAAGCTTCGAGGAGTTGGAACATCCGTTTTAATGAAGCCATTAAATCTTTTGGTTTTATCAAAAATGAGGATGAGCCATGTGTATATAAGAAGGTTAGTGACAGTGCTATCACTTTCCTTGTCTTATATGTGGATGACATACTGTTGATGGGTAATGATACAGGTATGTTGACGACTATAAAGGTATGGTTGTCAAATACATTCTCCATGAAAGACTTAGGGGAGGCAACTTATATTCTTGGGATTCGCATCTATAGAGATAGAGCAAAAAGAATAATTGGTTTATCCCAAAGTCTATACTTGGAAAAGGTGTTAAAGAGGTTTAACATGCTTGATTCCAAGAGAGGATTGTTACCAGTGAGACATGGTATCCACCTTTCTAAAAAGATGTCTCCAAAGACACCTGAAGAAAGAGATAAGATGGCCAGGATTCCATATGCTTCGGCTATTGGAAGTTTAATGTATGCAATGTTGTGTACTAGGCCGGATATCACATATGCTGTTAGTTTGACTAGCGGTATCAATCCAATCCAGTTTGGAACATCGATAGTCACAAGAATATCCTTAAGTACTTGAGAAGAACTAAGGATTTATTCTTGATATATGGAGGTGGAGACTTACAATTGGATGGTTATACTGATTCTGATTTCCAATCAGATATCGATGATAGAAAGTCTACCTCTGGATATGTGTTCATTTGTAATGGAGGTGCAATTGGAAGAGTTCCAAACAGAGCACGATCGCAGATTCCACTCATCGAGGTGAGTATATTGTTGCATCGATCTCGCAAAGGAAGCTGTTTGGATAAAGAATTTCGTGACAGAACTTACAGAAGTTCCTTCCATTGAGTCAGCAGTTCCATTACACCGTGACAACAATGGAGCAGTCATACAGGCTAAGGAACCAAGGTCTCACCAGAAATCCAAACACATAGAAAGGCGCTACCACATTATCAGAGAAATAGTTGGGCGAGGCGATGTAGCCATGCAGAAAATAGCATAAGCTGAAAATCCAGCTGATCCATTCACTAAGCCTATGTCACAGACTCAGTTAGACCGACATCTTGAGAAGATAGGTCCAAGATATTGTAATGAATGGCTCTAGTGCTAGTGGGAGATTGTTAGTAGTATGCCCTAGAGCATATCATTTAGTATGTATCTTGTACATATTTTTAATAATAAAAGGCATTTCCACTTTTCCGTTTACATAATATATTTATGTGTAATAGAAACGGTCCATTGATATTTTGTTAGAAATATTATTCTTAAGTTGTTAAGAATATGAGTGACAATATTTCTAGCACAAAGTATCATAAATAGGTTCACAATCGAGGATACTTCATAATAAGGACATGACTTATCCAGAAAGATTGTATTCATGTTTGTTCCCAAGTTATTTATATGAGATATAAATAAGATGGAATGGTGAGTCTCATGCCATATAACAAACTTGATAGGCACTTATAAATGATAAGTAGGCCGAACCAGTGACACTTATGACAAGCACATGGAGTTTACTCTTGTCAATGTTTTGTCATAAATCATATCGATGCATATAATCTTTAGAGACTGAGATAGCACAGTTATCTTGTATATAGGTAGTTTGAGTTTGATCTGCTTTCATACTTGTACTATGTATGGGTATATGGGCATGTGTTGGCTCTGCTAGTTATATATGGAGGTAGGTGTTGATCAAGATGGAATCTGTTCCTCTAAGTAAATAGAGTTAAAATCCTATGTTCATTTAATTGTTCTTGATGTTTCAAGTTCTGGCCAGACAGATAGATTTATTGAGAAAAGAGTTTCGATGAGAAAAATCTTTTAATCAAGAACTGGAATTAAAAGAGAACATAATATTCATAGCAAATGGAGTTTGACATAAACCATGACTCGGCTTGAGTTGGGATTTTGTAACAGAGAGATTCTAGTGCATGGTAACATATGATTATAGGTTCATTTAAGGTAAACCTTATTACTAATTGGGTGGCCATGGCATGCTATGCTAGGTGTTAACCATGGTCTATGCGGTTCATAAAATGATTTAGAGAAATCATTTATGGTAAGAAAGAGTTCTGATGATATTAAGAGTTGATATCATGTCTCATTGCCAATTAGTGATGAGCCTAGTAAGTCACACACATACACAAGTTATCACCTATTTAAATATGATTTAATTAATTAATTAAAGAGTTTAATTGATTAATTAAATAGATTTGGTTTGCAATTAAATTGCAAAGTCCCTAGCATGACTTGAAACCAAATCTAGATTATTGGATGTGTAGTATAAATTAAATTTATATTTAAAGTGTTTAAATATGAATTTAATTGATGAGAAATTAATTAATAGAGATTAATTAATTAATTTATATTTGATATAAATTAATTAGAAGAAGAAAATAATTATTTTGGGTTAAGAACTCAAAATTAAGACACAGGGGCATTTTGGTCATTTCACAGTGTGACACGTGGCACCATGAGATGGTGACACATGGCATAACACATAAGCTTGCCAAATGTTTTTTAATCATGTAAGATGATTAAAATCAAGATTAAATATAGCTTTGACACTTGGCATAATGTGATTGGGTCACTTAAACCTAGAGCTAATCAAAAGGTGACATGTGGCTAGGGTTTAATGTGTTAACCTAGCTATTTAAGTGTGGTTATGAAAAGAAAACTTAACCAGCAGCCTCTCCTCTCAATTTTCACGCCACTTTGAGCCTCTCCAGCTATTTCTCTTCATCTCTCATCAATTCAAAGAGATTAGCCATCAATCTCTTGAATTAAGAACACTAGAAATTGTTTCTAGTGTCCTGTTTACATCTCTAATCTCTTAAAAGGCAGAACTTGAATTTCTAATTAATAGAAAAGGCTTTAGAAGCTGTTCAAGGGCTGCCATAGGTGTTCTTGGTGTGGACAAGCTAGAGGGACAACATCTGGTGTCCTGAAGACGAATCTCAAAGGCGCAGACACGCTGCAGCACATCAAGAGGTTAGTGTAATCGTTCTTGATTTAATCTAGGGTTCTAAAATTAATCTGATTAATTTTAAAAATCTTAAATGGCAAATAAAGATCCAAAATAATATTAAAAGAGTTTTAATATGTTGTTTATCATTGAAATCAAATAGATAAAAGTAAATCTTGCATGGTGCATGTGACCCTAGGTGAAAATTTTTGAATTCAATGGTATAATCTTGTGTTTTTCACGCTTCCGTTCCTTCAGTGTGAGGCTTGTCTCGCTCATGTGGTAGACACACATGTTGTAACACCCCTTACTTGGTCTACAGTGTAGCCAAGCAAGGACTGTCACATTCTGTGCCGGAGCACCTTACTTTACCTCACTTAATTCCTTTATTAATTTTAAACTCATTATATTTTAAAATTAACTATTTTCTAAGGAGAAACTGATGGAGTTTCTCCTATTTTATTTAACATCTGACATATTCTTCTATTCACCTATTTAAAAATTTCAACAATATTTTCCAATAATAATTTCATCCATATTCATCATAACCAAATAATTTCAACTCATAATCCCAAATGCCATAATTTCAAATATCATCTCACAAATTTCAATTCATATTTTCCATCAAAATTTCAAAAATTCCTTCAATTTCAATTTATAATAGCTTACAACCCATATTACATATGAAATAGCCAATTTATTAATTTACATCATATACATATTAAATATAATTTCATAATTTACATTACATCATAATGAATATTTATAATGTACAAAGTACATTAATATAACCTATATGGGCCCTATTTACATGCATTGCTGAGGAGCTGACACCCTGGACACTTTTGCAGATTCAGACTCCACTGGGCTTTATCTTCAGTACCTACGCAAGGAAATAATCCATCGCGTTAAGCATTTCTGCTTAGTGGTGCAATAATATAAAAAGGAAATAATATATACAAATAAAGATAAAAATAGAGCATAATTTGTGTAATCAAGAATTATTTTGATTTCATATGAAATTTTTAATATTAAATATCTTTTGTCATTTTTGTTGTTCTTTTAAAGTGCTTATTTCATAAGTTTACAATAATAATATACGATATACAAAATTAATAAAAACATTGAATTTATGTTCATATTATTATAGAAGATGCATTTGTAATAATTATTTAAGTTATATTTATTTTGCTAATCTTTTTATTGCTTTATTCAAGATTTTCTATGTGTTATGAATCATTTCATAATAAATAAATTTTTAGAACCAATCTAGTTCATTTCATATCTTTCTCACTCTTTTGTTTAATTTCCAATATTCTTAACTTATTTCACTGTCCAAGTAACTTATGACAGGCTGACTGGACTAGATACACGGGTCCTTAGCACTAGACACTGTGGTGCCTCGGTGTAACACCTTACCCCTCCGTAAGGCATAACATGATCCCGTAGTTGTTTCGCTAGTTTTACAACCCTGCAAGTGCACAGATCGCTAACAAGTAATAAAGTGATGAGTAGAGTATCATTCCCACGAGGAATTTGATTAGTAAGTACCAATCTACATAGTAATTTTGACTGTTTAGGCTATCGAATACTTAGGGAATGAAGTTTGTTAACCTTAAACACTAGAATGGTAAACTTAAAATGAAATGGTTCATTTGAAACAATTATACTTGAATCTTACTGGGGATGTTATCTCGTTTATTTGCTGAATTGAGGATCATTTTCCTTAATGGAAATCAGTCCTAAGCTATCCTAAATCCTCTCTCAAGGCATCTAGGGTGTATTCTAATTAACTCAAACCTGACCTTCGTGGTGATCCAATTAATTAAAATCCTTTAAGATCTTTGACCAATTTTGAAGTTCCACAAAGGTATCAGCCTATGTCTAGGTCAAAATTCCTAGGTTCAAGATCTTGATTGTCTAATATTAGTCTTCACCTTTCAATCCTTCAATTAACATCTATAATCATGGCTAAGTGGGTACCAACACGTAGCATGCATTAAGATCACAAGAAATTAAATCAAGGAACGAATCTCAAATCCAATAAATAAAACTTAGTGTTCATCCATAATAATAATTATAAGCATTACTCTCCCAAATCCAGAATAAGAAAACTACTCACTCATGGTGAGTTCAGCAAACATCATGATAAAAGGTAAAAAAAGTAAAAAGAAAATCATTTAGAAGAAATAAAATAATAAAAATCAATCTAGGAAGATGAAATGAAGGAACCGAAGAGAGTTTGCAGCTTTGATCTTGTGGAGCTTCAGCTAGAAAACTCCTTTTGGTATTGATGTTTCTCTCCTCGAGTCGGCTAGAGAGAGTGCAGAGTGTGGATTTCTCTCCTTCAAAACTCCTCAAAAGTGCTATTAAATGATAAAAGAGAGCCCCCTCTTTTCTAATGTTTTCTCTTCTATTTATAATGGTTACTCTAAGGTTAGGTCATTTTGAGTCCAAAACGCTTTAGAAGTCTCATTTGAATCAGAAAACAAGAGCGGGAATTCGAGTTATAAAACTGGTTGCCGCATAGTACACATCCCGTGTGTCACTACATGGCCCAGGGCCGTGTAACTTTCTGGAGTAGAACTGTGGAGTCTTGCACTGGCACAGAGAGTTACACGAGTCTGTGCCAACTACATGGGCTTGGTTACACGAGCTGTGTACTTTTGTTCCCATAAGGTTCTTTAAGCTTATGCCCAGCAATGACTTACACCGGTCCTTGCAAATTACACGGGTCTAATTACATGACCCGTGTAATTTTGTTTCTCCACTGGCTATCTGGCTTTCTTCTAGTAGATGGTTACACAGGTCTGAGGCTTGGCTTACACGACCTATGTACTTTGTGTCAGCAGCAATACCCAGTCTCTTGACCTCTCTAAGCTTCCTTTTACACTCCTATATTGTGGGGCTTCACCTAAACACCTGAAATGATGCAGAAAACATGGAATTAAGGGCTTGACAATAGAAATTACAAAAACTAATGAAATCAACTACTATGCATGAAAATACTTGCCTAAATGCTATGAGATAGTATACAAATGTGCTTAAAAACATCTATACAATTCATGTGTATGAGTAGTATACCTAATAAATTATCGAACTTCGCCTACTGATAACCCATTAAATATACTACTAGGGATTTTAACCCAATTTCCAATCATTTTAAAGTGGTGGGTAATGCTAATTAATTATATAAAACCTTTAATCGGAGTTTAGGTTATAAATCAAATTTTTATTATTTTTTTTAATTTCTGAAAATTTTACAAAAAATTTGGCAGAGTGTCGTCTATATTTTAGGAAAATAATTCTTTAAAAACCTATTAAAAATACTCCCAATACATTTAATACTCATAACTCCAATATTCTCATCACAATTTAATCTCAATCAACATAATTTCTAAGCAATTCATTATATAAAAAAAAAAAAATCCAAAAGAAACTCGAGGATTTTGTTAATAAGAAATAACTGGCTTGCATTATAAATATTTACATTGGTCAAGATAAAATTTTAAAATGTTTATACAACTGCTCAAGTCTGGTATGTACATACACACAGATACATATATATTAAAAGAAATATTTATAAGGGTATTTTCTATATACCCAGTAATGTGTCCAAAATAATGATCACTACACGTCACTAGTAGCCTACTCTGCTACTTTATCTATTTCCTTACCTACGACAGTAATAAGAAGCTATCGTTGAGCCAAAGACTCAGTAGTGCACAACTTAAAGAAAAATAATAATAATTGACAAACAATTAAGTCAAAATTTTATTAAATTAAATCAATTGAAAGATTAATCACATACAAATCATGTTGTATTTCTAAAGCTAGATTTCATTCCATAAATCACAACACAAATTCTTTTGAAAGGTCACACAGTTTAATCATGACACCAATATCCAAGTCATCCCAATAGCCAAAGGTTAATGAGGAACACCAAGGCTAGCTAGCACAATCTATGAGTACTTATTCAATTCGTCCTTAATGGGTAAACACCTCAACACTTCAATTAGAGAGGGAATACAAATCCAATTCATTCCACTAGGCAAGCTATTGAGAAATTCAAACATATAGTCATGACACTGTGGTTTCAAATCATTTCAGCAATTTTCCAAGCATCAAAATATCATTTAATTCACTTTCATATTTTATTTAAAATAATTTTCCAAAAATTTGGGGCTAGCAATACAAAATTTTTCCAATCAAAGTATTCAATGTAAATAAGGCCATAAACTAATTTCACAATTCATTTCATTCAAAATTCCATTTGAAAAATCAAAAAGGGGTAGTTGTTGTGCACAAACCTCTAATGAGTTGCCTCTCTGCCTTGACTCACTTTTTCCTTATTTTTCCCAGTGTCTTTTTCTACTGAAACACACAATTTAAAGTGTTTCAATACTCATTTAACTCATTTCTAATAAATAATTCAACAATTAAATTTTGTAGACTTAATCTGCTCCAATAGATTTACAAAATTTGAGTCATTTGCATTTGGTGCATTTGTGGTTATTATTTACTTCACTATTCATTTCAAATTATTGACTTTTTCATACTTAAGGGGTATATTAATTCCAATTACACCCATATACTATATTTTGAATTACAATTGTGTTGGCATTGATTGCCAATTGAAATTCAAAACTCCCTAAGAGAAATTTCAAAATTTTAGTTTTGGTCACTTGGGTTTACTGTTCCATTAGACCTATCTACAGTAGAAATTTAGCCAACATTTCTTCATCAAAGTTTTTCCTTAATGTCTTAGCTTTAATTTCCTTTTTGAATCACTCCATTTGGAGTTTTTTAGCTCAAGTTATGGTCTTTTAATCATAACTAGCTAGATTGGTTAGATTTCAGAATTCTGAGCAATGTAGGGTTCTGGCAGTTTTGGTGAGCCAACTTTGGTTGGCAAATTGGCTAGGTTTGTTAGTAGTATGCCCTAGAGCATATCATTTAGTATGTATTTTGTACATCTTTTATTAATAAAAGCTATTTTCACTTTTCTATTTACATAATATATTTATGTGCAATAGAAAAGTTCCATTGATATTTTGTTAGAAATTCTATTCTTAAGTTGTTAAGAATATAAGTGACAGTATTTCTAATACAAAGTATCATAAAAAAGTTCACAATTGAGGATACTTCATAATAAGGACATGAATTATCCAAAAAGATTGTATTCATGTTTGTTCCCAAGTTATTTACATGAGATATAAATAAGATGGAATGGTGAGTCTCATGCCATATAACAAACTTGATAGGCACTTATAAATGATAAGTAGGCCGAACCAGTGACACTTATGACAAGCACATGGAGTTTACTCTTGTCAATGTTTTGTCATAAATCATATCAGTGCATATAATCTTTAGACCTGAGATAGCACAGTTATCTTGTATATAGGTAGTTTGAGTTTGATACTGCTTTCATACTTGTACTATGTATGGGTATATGGGCATGTGTTGGCTCCTGCTAGTTATATATGGAGGTAGGTGTTGATCAAGATGGAATCTGTTCCTCTAAGTAAATAGAGTTAAAATCCTATGTTCATTTAATTGTTCTTGATGTTTCAAGTTCCTGGCCAGGACAGATAGATTTATTCAGAAAAGAGTTTCTGATGAGAAAAATCTTTTAATCAAGAACTGGAATTAAAAGAGAACATAATATTCATAGCAAATGGAGTTTGACATAAACCATGAGTCCAGCTTGAATTGGGATTTTGTAACAGAGAGATTCTAGTGCATGGTAACATAAGATTATAGGTTCATTTAAGGTAAACCTTATTACTAATTGGGTGGCCATGGCATGCTATGCTAGGTGTTAATCATGGTCTATGCGATTCATAAAATGATTTAGAGAAATCATTTATGGTAAGAAAGAGTTCTGATGATATTAAGAGTTGATATCATGTCTCATTGCCAATTAGTGATGAGCCTAGTAAGTCACACACATACACAAGTTATCACCTATTTAAATATGATTTAATTAATTAATTAAAGAGTTTAATTGATTAATTAAATAGATTTGGTTTGCAATTAAATTGCAAAGTCCCTAGCATGACTTGAAACCAAATCTAGATTATTGGATGTGTAGTATAAATTAAATTTATATTTAAAGTGTTTAAATATGAATTTAATTGATGAGAAATTAATTAATAGAGATTAATTAATTAATTTATATAATATTTGATATAAATTAATTAGAAGAAGAAAAATAATTATTTTGGGTTGAAGAACTCAAAATTAAGACACAGGGGCATTTTGGTCATTTTGCAGTGTGACACGTGGCACCATGAGATGGTGACACATGGCATAACACATAAGCTTGCCAAATTTTTTTTAATCATGTAAGATGATTAAAATCAAGATTAAATATAGCTTTGACACTTGACATAATGTGATTGGGTCACTTAAACCTAGAGCTAATCAAAAGGTGACATGTGGCTAGGGTTTAATGTGTTAACCTAGCTATTTAAGTGTGGTTATGAAAAGAAAACATAACCAGCAGCCTCTCCTCTCAATTTTCACGCCACTTTGAGCCTCTCCAGCTATTTCTCTTCAAATCTCATCAATTCAAAGAGAATAGCCATCAATCTCTTGAATTAAGAACACTAGAAATTGTTTCTAGTGTCCTGTTTACATCTCTAATCTCTTAAAAGGCAGAACTTGAATTTCTAATTAATAGAAAAGGCTTTAGAAGCTGTTCAAGGGCTGCCATAGGTGTTCTTGGTGTGGACAAGCCAGAGGGACAACATCTGGTGTCCTGAAGACGAATCTCAAAGGCGCAGACACGCTGCAGCACATCAAGAGGTTAGTGTAATCGTTCTTGATTTAATCTAGGGTTCTAAAATTAATCTGATTAATTTTAAAAATCTTAAATGGCAAATGAAGATCCAAAAACATATTAAAAGAGTTTTAATATGTTGTTTATCATTGAAATCAAATAGATAAAAATAAATCTTGCATGGTGCATGTGACCCTAGGTGAAAATTTTTGAATTCAATGGTATAATCTTGTGTTTTTCACGCTTCCGTTCCTTCAGTGTGAGGCTTGTCTAGCTCATGTGGTAGACACACATGTTGTAACACCCCTTACTCGGTTTACAGTGTAGCCAAGCAAGGACTGTCACATTCTGTGCCGGAGCACCTTACTTTACCTCACTTAATTCCTTTATTAATTTTAAACTCATTATATTTTAAAATTAACTATTTTCTAAGGAGAAACTGATGGAGGTTCTCCTATTTTATTTAACATCTGACATATTCTTCTATTCACCTATTTAAAAATTTCAACAATATTTTCCAATAATAATTTCATCCATATTCATCATAACCAAATAATTTCAACTCGTAATCCCAAATGCCATAATTTCAAATATCATCTCACAAATTTCAATTCATATTTTCCATCAAAATTTCAAAAAATCCTTCCATTTCAATTTATAATAGCTTACAACCCATATTACATATGAAATAGCCAATTTATTAATTTACATCATATACATATTAAATATAATTTCATAATTTACATTACATCATAATGAATATTTATAATGTACAAAGTACATTAATATAACCTATATGGGCCCTATTTACATGCATTGCTGAGGAGCTGACACCCTGGACACTTTTGCAGATTCAGACTCCACTGGGCTTTATCTTGATACCTCAAGGAAACAATCCATCACGCTAAGCATTTTTGCTTAGTGGTGCAATAATAAACAGGGAAATAATATATACAAATAAAGATAAAAATAGAACATAATTTGTGTAATCAAGAATTATTTTGGTTTCATATGAAATTTTTAATATTAAACATCTTTTGTCATTTTTTTTTTGTTATTCTTTGGAAGTGCTTATTTCACAAGTTTACAATAATAATATACAATATACAAAATTAATTAAAATATTGAATTTAAGTTAATATTATTATGAAAGATGCATTTGTAATAATTATTTAAGTTATACTTATTTTGCTAATCTTTTTATTGCTTTATTCAAGATTTTCTATGTGTTATGAATCATTTCATAATAAATAAATTTTTAGAACCAATCTAGTTCATTTCAGATCTTTCTCACTCTTTTGTTTAATTTCCAATATTCTTAACTTATTTCACTGTCCAAGTAACTTATGACAGGCTGACTGGACTAGATACACGGGTCCTTAGCACTAGACACTGTGGTGCCTCGGTGTAACACCTTACCCCTCCGTAAGGCATAACATGATCCCGTAGTTGTTTCGCTAGTTTTACAACCCTGCAAGTGCACAGATCGCTAACAAGTAATAAAGTGATGAGTAGAGTATCGTTCCCACGAGGAATTTGATTAGTAAGTACCAATCTACATAGTAATTTTGACTGTTTAGGCTATCGAATACTTAGGGAATGAAGTTTGTTAACCTTAAACACTAGAATGGTAAACTTAAAATGAAATGGTTCATTTGAAACAATTATACTTGAATCTTACTAGGGACGTTATCTCGTTTATTTGCTGAATTGAGGATCATTTTCCTTAATGGAAATCAGTCCTAAGCTATCCTAAATCCTCTCTCAAGGCATCTAGGGTGTATTCTAATTAACTCAAACCTGACCTTCGTGGTGATCAAATTAATTAAAATCCTTTAAGATCTTTGACCAATTTTGAAGTTCCACAAAGGTATCAGCCTATGTCTAGGTCAAAATTCCTAGGTTCAAGATCTTGATTGTCTAATATTAGTCTTCACCTTTCAATCCTTCAATTAACATCTATAATCATGGCTAAGTGGGTACCAACACGTAGAATGCATTAAGATCACAAGAAATTAAATCAAGGAACGAATCTCAAATCCAATAAATAAAACTTAGTGTTCATCCATAATAATAATTATAAGCATTACTCTCCCAAATCCAGAATAAGAAAACTACTCACTCATGGTGAGTTCAGCAAACATCATGATAAAAGGTAAAAAAAGTAAAAAGAAAATCATTTAGAAGAAATAAAATAATAAAAATCAATCTAGGAAGATGAAATGAAGGAACCGAAGAGAGTTTGCAGCTTTGATCTTGTGGAGCTTCAGCTAGAAAACTCCTTTTGGTATTGATGTTTCTCTCCTCGAGTCGGCTAGAGAGAGTGCAGAGTGTGGATTTCTCTCCTTCAAAACTCCTCAAAAGTGCTATTAAATGATAAAAGAGAGCCCCCTCTTTTCTAATGTTTTCTCTTCTATTTATAATGGTTACTCTAAGGTTAGGTCATTTTGAGTCCAAAACGCTTTAGAAGTCTCATTTGAATCAGAAAACAAGAGCGGGAATTCGAGTTATAAAACTGGTTGCCGCATAGTACACATCCCGTGTGTCACTACATGGCCCAGGGCCGTGTAACTTTCTGGAGTAGAACTGTGGAGTCTTGCACTGGCACAGAGAGTTACACGAGTCTGTGCCAACTACATGGGCTTGGTTACACGAGCTGTGTACTTTTGTTCCCATAAGGTTCTTTAAGCTTATGCCCAGCAATGACTTACACGGGTCCTTGCAAATTACACGGGTCTAATTACATGACCCGTGTAATTTTGTTTCTCCACTGGCTATCTGGCTTTCTTCTAGTAGATGGTTACACAGGTCTGAGGCTTGGCTTACACGACCTGTGTACTTTGTGTCAGCAGCAATACCCAGTCTCTTGACCTCTCCAAGCTTCCTTTTACACTCCTATATTGTGGGGCTTCACCCAAACAACTGAAATGATGCAGAAAACATGGAATTAAGGGCTTGACAATAGAAATTACAAAAACTAATGAAATCAACTACTATGCATGAAAATACTTGCCTAAATGCTATGAGATAGTATACAAATGTGCTTAAAAACATCTATACAATTCAAGTGTATGAGTAGTATACCTAATAAATTATCGAACTTCGCCTACTGATAACCCATTAAATATACTACTAGGGATTTTAACCCAATTTCCAATCATTTTAAAGTGGTGGGTAATGCTAATTAATTATATAAAACCTTTAATCGGAGTTTAGGTTATAAATCAAATTTTTATTATTATTTTTTAATTTCTGAAAATTTTACAAAAAATTTGGCAGAGTGTCGTCTATATTTTAGGAAAATAATTCTTTAAAAACCTATTAAAAATACTCCCAATACATTTAATACTCACAACTCCAATATTCTCATCACAATTTAATCTCAATCAACATAATTTCTAAGCAATTCATTATATAAAAAAAAAATCCAAAAGAAACTCGAGGATTTTGTTAATAAGAAATAACTGGCTTGCATTATAAATATTTACATTGGTCAAGATAAAATTTTAAAATGTTTATACAACAGCTCAGGTCTGGTATGTACATACACACAGATACATATATATTAAAAGAAATATTTATAAGGGTATTTTCTATATACCCAGTAATGTCTCCAAAATAATGATCACTACACGTCACTAGTAGCCTACTCTGCTACTTTATCTATTTCCTTACCTACGACAGCAATAAGAAGCTATCGCTGAGCCAAAGACTCAGTAGTGAACAACTTAAAGAAAAATAATAATAATTGACAAACAATTAAGTCAAAATTTTACTAAATTAAATCAATTGAAAGATTAATCACATACAAATCATGTTGTATTTCTAAAGCTAGATTTCATTCCATAAATCACAACACAAATTCTTTTGAAAGGTCACACAGTTTAATCATGACACCAATATCCAAGTCATCCCAATAGCCAAAGGCTAATGAGGAACACCAAGGCTAGCTAGCACAATCTATGAGTACTTATTCAATTCGTCCTTAATGGGTAAACACCTCAACACTTCAATTAGAGAGGAAATACAAATCCAATTCATTCCACTAGGCAAGCTATTGAGAAATTCAAACATATAGTCATGACACTGTGGTTTCAAATCATTTCAGCAATTTTCCAAGCATCAAAATATCATTTAATTCACTTTCATATTTTATTTAAAATAATTTTCCAAAAATTTGGGGCTAGCAATACAAAATTTTTTCAATCAAAGTATTCAATGTAAATAAGGCCATAAACTAATTTCACAATTCATTTCATTCAAAATTCCATTTGAAAAATCAAAAAGGGGTAGTTGTTGTGCACAAACCTCTAATGAGTTGCCTCTCTGCCTTGACTCACTTTTTCCTTATTTTTCCCAGTGTCTTTTTCTACTGAAACACACAATTTAAAGTGTTTCAATACTCATTTAACTCATTTCTAATAAATAATTCAACAATTAAATTTTGTAGACTTAATCTGCTCCAATAGATTTACAAAATTTGAGTCATTTGCATTTGGTGCATTTGTGGTTATTATTTACTTCACTATTCATTTCAAATTATTGACTTTTTCATACTTAAGGGGTATATTAATTCCAATTACACCCATATACTATATTTTGAATTACAATTGTGTTGGCATTGATTGCCAATTGAAATTCAAAACTCCCTAAGAGAAATTTCAAAATTTTAGTTTTGGTCACTTGGGTTTACTGTTCCATTAGACCTATCTACAGTGGAAATTTAGCCAACATTTCTTCATCAAAGTTTTTCCTTAATGTCTTAGCTTTAATTTCCTTTTTGAATCACTCCATTTGGAGTTTTTTAGCTCAAGTTATGGTCTTTTAACCATAACTAGCTAGATTGGTTAGATTTCAGAATTCTGAGCAATGTAGGGTTCTGGCAGTTTTGGTGAGCCAACTTTGGTTGGCAAATTGGCTAGGTTTGTTAGTAGTATGCCCGAGAGCATATCATTTAGTATGTATTTTGTACATCTTTTATTAATAAAAGCTATTTTCACTTTTCTATTTACATAATATATTTATGTGCAATAGAAAAGTTCCATTGATATTTTGTTAGAAATTCTATTCTTAAGTTGTTAAGAATATAAGTGACAGTATTTCTAATACAAAGTATCATAAATAAGTTCACAATTGAGGATACTTTATAATAAGGACATGACTTATCCAAAAAGATTGTATTAATGTTTGTTCCTAAGTTATTTACATGAGATATAAATAAGATGGAATGGTGAGTCTCATGCCATATAACAAACATGATAGGCACTTATACATGATAAGTAGGCCGAACCAGTGACACTTATGACAAGCACATGGAGTTTACTCTTATCAATGCATTGTCATAAATCATATCAGTGCATGTAATCTTTAAACCTGAGATAGCACAGTTATCTTGTATATAGGTGGTTTGAGTTTGATACTGCTTTCATACTTGTACTATGTATGGGTTTATGGGCATGTGTTGGCTCCTACTAGTTATATATGGAGGTAGGTATTGATCAAGATGGAATTTGTTCCTTTATAACACCCCTATGTTTGGTAGTGCGTTCTACTATTCTGGTGATAGTGTCTGTCTAGACAGCTAAGATGCCTAGAACTACACTGAGATATTGGTGAGGAGACATAAAGTAATGAAATACAAGAAAAGAAAATACAAGAAAAATAAAGGAAAAATAATAGTAATGAAATTTAACCAACTTAAACAAGCCGAAAACCTTAGCGATGGGTGACCGCACCGAGAAGTTACGGCGTGGACCATTGACTAGCCCTGGACCGCGGGAAACCCTGGAAAATATTTTTACGACTTAAATAAATGTCTATTGAAGTATAAATATCATTAGAAATATCAAATAAAAATTAATTAATTAGTACAAAGAAAAGTGACAAATCGAGAAAATGACAAAATTCGGCATTACCGAAAAATCGGAAATGCAACCCGAACAGGGGCATTATGGTCATTTGACACCTCGAGTTGTCTTTTGACCTAAATTTCCATTAAAAATACATGATATTACACTTGGAAAATGTCATGAAAAATTAAATTAGTGGTACATAGTTTAAATGGCAAAAATTAGGAGTTAAATGTGGGAATATGAAACTTTAGAATAAATAAAAAATTAGCCTTTACATAGTACTCCACTTACTCACTTAAGTGGACCACTAAAGGTTCATTTGGGCAGAATATACTTCATCTTCCTTGTAACACCCCTATGTTCGGTAGTGCATTCTACTGTTATGGTGACCAGTGTTGTCCGGATAGCTAGGATGCCTAGAACTACACTTAGATATGGATGAGGAGATATAAAATAATGAAATACAAGAAAAGAAAATACAAGAAAAACAAAGGAAAAATAATAGCAATGAAATATAACCAAGTTAAACGAGTTGAGAAACCCTAGCGATTAGTGACTAGCCTTGGACCGCGGAAAACCCTGAAAAATATTTTTAGGACTTATATAAATGTCTATTGAAGTATAAATACCATTAGAAATATCAAAGAAAAACTAATTAATTGGTACAAAGAAAAGTGAGAAATCGAAAAACGGACAAAACTCGGTGTTACCGAAAAATCAAGAATGCAACCCGAACAGGGGCATTGTGGCCATTTGACACCCCATGTTGTCTTTTGACCTAAATGTCCATTAAAAATAAATGATATTACACTTAGAAAATGTCATGAAAAATTAAATTGGTGGTACCTAATGTAAATAGCAAAAGTTAGGAGCTTAATGTGGGAATAAGGAAAGTTATGAATAAACAAACAATTATTTCTCACTTAGTGCTCCACTCACACCTAAAGTGGACCACTTAATCTTCATTTAGGATAGTAGATTCTCATCTTCCTCAAACTCCCAAGAACCAGCCAAAAATGGAAGAATGAAGAACTCCATTGCCGTCCACGTTGAAGCTTCATGCAAGCTTGATCCAACCATGGAAACCTCAATCTCCCTTCACTAAAAGTTATCCATACACCTTGGGCAGTAGATAGGCAACAAGAAGATCAAGTTTTGGAGAGGTTTTGAAGAGTTTCCAAAGTGGTAAGTAGGTATTTTTTTTGCTTGCTTCATTAAAGTTTGTGTAGATGTTATGGGTAGTTGAATTGTGGAAAGATTTTTGAGGTTTGATGTTTAAGGGAGATGTATATTTTTGGAATTCATGGAAAATGTATAAGAACAGTTTTTCCTTGTATGAAAATGGTATATTAAAGTGTTGATGAAGTGTTTATATGTGTAGGAATTAATTTGGGTGATGTATACTAAGTATATGTGAATATACACTTGATTTTGGAAGCTTGGAAGTTAATTGAGTGAGATGTATGAATCGGCAGCTTGAATGGTGAACCAAAATATGTTAGTTCATGGTTTGGTTTATGGAATTATATGGTTGAATTATGGTACTTGTTATGGCAGCTTGTGTCTAGGTATAAGGGTTTGAGTTTGGACATGTAAATGCGCTAGGTTATGTGATTAAATTGTTGTAATTTAAACTTGGTAAATTCTGGACTATAATGTGCATATTGAGTGTGGTTATAAGCTGCCAAAATGACCAAAAATGTATTGCGAAATGTGTTTATGTTTTGGTACAAAACAGAAATGGCATGAATGTGTAACTTGGTAAGTGTTAAAAGTGTATTTGGTATGTGATGAAGAGTGTTGCAATAGGGTAGTGTGTATTTTGGCCAAGAACCTTAAGTGTGTGGCTCCAATTGGTATGAGACCAATTGGAGGTGAAACTAGGCACAAAAAGTGCCAACTTTCATGAAGGAAGCTTACCAAAATTCTGCTTGGAAGGTAACTTGAAAAATGACCAAATCCGGATTAGTGCATTGAAAGCCTGAAAATTGACCATTTGGGTAGCAGTTAGTGTTTTGGGCATAACTCACTCAAAACAGGTCCAATTGACCTGAAATTTTTACCATGAATAGTTTAGAATATATCTACAAGTCTTATGAAGACACCAAAGCCCATAAATGACCCTAAGCAAGTCAAATAGCTTACACAAGTTCGGGTCCAAAAACTGGCCGAACCTAAAATGACCTAAAGTGACCAATTTTGGTACATTCTGACTAGCAATACTAAAATGACCATAACTTGGTCTACATAACTCAGAATGACCTGAAATTTTGCCCCGCGTGCAATAAGACATAGCTCTACAAGTTTATAGTTTTGACCGAAACCCGAAAACTGAGGGAACTAGGTCATCCGGCTAGATCAAATTAGTATGCCGGAATATGACAAATTGCAATAAAACGCAATATACATGGAAATGAATTTGGTAACATGTACTAATAAAAAAAGGCTACAAATGTGACATATTGGTAACATTAAAACCTAATTCACCTAGAATACATCGAGCGTCAACATCTTAGGTTGACTAAGGAAATAATAGAATTCAATGAATTAATTATTAAGCATTATCATTAGAGACAGTTTAAATAAGTACTGAAACACTTCAAATTGTGTTTCTCAGTTAGCAAAGACTCAGGGAAGGGGAAGGAAACACTGAGTCAGAGCTAAGAGACAGTTATTAGAGGTTTGTGCACAACAGTTATTTCTTTTGAATTTTTCAATTGAAATAAATTATGATTATTTGTATGTTATTGTTTTAAATTGTGTTTGTGCACAATAGTTATTTCTTTTGAATTTTTCAATTGAAATAAATTATGATTATTTGTATGTTATTATTTTAAATTGCGTTAGAGCACAATAATTTTGATTTCTTATTTTCTACTTAAAATTTATGTGAACATTATAATTTTAAATTGTGTTTGTGCACAATACTTTTTATATTAACTGCTTTTAATAGAAAATTTATTTGGAGAAATGAGTTATGAATAATATTTGATTGTTTTGGCTTTGGGAATTCTATTTGAAAATTATTGTGTTGCCTACTTTGTAAGTTGAAATTTTGAGATAAAATGTGTTTAGTGTTATCAGAGCAAAGTAGGGACGGCGATACGTAACGCCTACGATTCATGGGAACTCTCATGAGTGAACTCAGGAGCTTTTAGGGATGGCGAAACATAACACCTATAAGTGCTCTGATAGGTACACTATATTTCCCCCTCTTTGACTTGTCAGTCTAAGGTGAGTATGGATGAGTACTCATTATTTAGCTAGCTTTGTAACACCCCCGTTTGCATAGCCTGGTAGATTTCACTATTCCGGTGACCGGTGTCGGTCCAGACAATTAAGGGGATTAGAACCATACTTAAGACAACTAGAGAAGCCATAAACACAAATAATTAATAATGTTCAATTAGTTAAGTATAAATAAGAAAAATAGAACATAAGAAGTTAAACGAGCCGATAGTCACAGCGATGGGTGACCTCCTCGGGAACGACTGCGAAGTCATTTTAAACTCAAATTTCGAACCGTAAAATATGACGCTGCGGTCCTTAGGACCCTTATGAACACAGTGAAAAAGAGAAAATCACGAAAAAGTACTGTTAAGCCAGTCAAATAATTAGGTCAGGGAGCCAGAAGAAATATGGAATTATTTGCAAACCGGGATGAACCGGCGAGGGGCAATTTGGTCAATTGACCCCGAGAGCTGACTCCTGACCTAACTGTCAAAAAAAATCGAAGAAAAGAAAATTTCGGAATCGAGAATTAAATTAAAGAACTAATAGAAAAATAGAAAAAAAAAAAGAGGAAAATGAAAAAGTAAAAAGGGTGATGACATCATGCATGATGTCATAAAAGAATTAATTAATAAATAAATTAATTAGGTTTTTGTGGTCTTCCATAACCTAAAATAAATAAAGAAAACAAAAGAAAAAAAAATAGAAAATCTCTTCTTCTTTCTTCTTCCTTGCCGCCCCAATTTCCTCCCAAATTCCTCCATGAATGGTCCTCCATTTAAGCTTACATTTAAGCTTAATTTTCTTCACTTAATCCAAATAACTCCCAAAAAAACTTCACTAAAGCTTGTTATTACAACTTGAGAAGAAGATTACAAGAAGAAGGAAGAGTTAAAGATAGGGTTTGAAGGATTTAAGAAAGGTTAGTGTGCTAACTTACTATTTTACTTCTTTAAATGCATAATTAGTTGTGAAAGTGAGCTTAGAACTTGATTAAATGAAACAAATATGGGGGAAGGACCATTGCTGAAATTTCGGCCTGGTTGAAGGGAGTATGAATTGCATGAATTTAATGAGCTTGAATGAGTTTATGGACCTCCATTAGTTGATTGATTATGTTGAGTGCTTTGAATTTAGTTAATTGAAATAATTAAATGAGTTAGGGTTTGAATGCTAGGGTTTGTGAACCAAAATTTGGAGAAATGAGTAAATGGCATGTTTGACCTGTTGTGAGGTGAAAAATGGTCAATAATGACCAAAGGAGATGTGTTTGAATTGTTGGAAGTGAAGCCAAATTCGGAGGTTGAATGTAGCATGACCAAACCAACTTTGAAGGACCAAAACAGAAATTTTCCAAGTCCAATTGATATGCCACCAATTGGGGATAAAAATAGACATAAAATGGCACAATTTTCATTAAGGAACCATGCCCAAAAACTGATCACAACCTAGTGAACCAATTGACCAAATTTGGTTGAGAGCAGTCTGCCACTGCATAAACTGACCAAATGAGCAGTATCTGTTCATTTGGTCATAACTCGAGTTAGGCAGGTCAAAATGACCTGAAATTTTACCAGTAATTAGATAAGATATAGATCTAAAACTTTCATGCAGAACACCAACCCAAATTATGCCATTAACCTAATTAAATTATTGGGCAAAGTTGAGTTACTGAACCTGCAAAATTGCAGATTTCCATTTGAACAGTAAAGTTCCAATGGTTATAAGTCTCTCTAGAAAACTCCGATTTAGGCGATTCTTGAACCGATGGAAACCTAAGACATAGTAGAACATTTCTTATGAAGGAAATTAGACCAAATTATGGACTTAACTTGATCAAATTACTAAACGAAGTTGGATCAAAAATCTGCCAGAACCAAAATAGCAGTATGAATAGTGCATGTGAACAGTAATTATATTTTGGCTATAACTTGAGCTACAAAACTCCAATTGGGGTGATCCAAAAATGAGAATACACTTAAGACAATAAGGAACATTTTCTATGAAGGAAGGTTTGCCAAATTCTAACAGTATATTGACCAATGGAATAGTGCAACTAAGAGCACGAAAACTAAAATTTGACAATTTTGCAAAAAGGACTTAAGCTTTGAGAAAATGACCAAAACCAACAAGTTTGGTGACCAAAATGTGGTATGTGGGTGAAGTTGGAATTTCCATATCTATTAAGCCTTAAAAAGTCAACAATTTGACTTGAATAGTGTAGTGAATAGTAAACCGAAACACAAAAATTTCGAGAACGTCAAAATTAGTACATTAAAGCTAGGTAAAAATGAAGTGAAATTTATTTTTGGATTTATGCTAAGTTATGGTACTGAAACACTGTTAAACTGTGTGTTTCAGCTAAAAAAGACTTGAAAATTCGAAGAGACTGAGTCAAGGCTTCAAGGCGACTCAAGTCAGTTTTGTGCACAATAAGAATTGTTTAAATATTTTAATCTAAAAAATTTGACTTCCTTGATTATTTATGTACTGTGTTGCCATTTTATAATCGTAAATGTGACTTTGAAAATTGATCAAATTTCTCATAAATTGTTTGTATAAATTGTTTTGAATTGATTTTATGTTCACACTTAGCATGACAGTATCACCTTATTCCTCCTCCATTTATGGGGTTGAGATCGTTTATTTTCCTCCCTCTCTGGCTTGTCAGTTGAGGTTGTAGATCGAATGAGTACTCATTAGCTAGCTAGCCACCTCCCTCATTGATTTCGATTAATGGGGTTGAGATTGCTTTGTCGTGGTGTACAACGCGGCATTGATCGGAAATTTTGTGTCATGGCTTAAGTTGTGTATGACTTTGGCAACACTGTGTTTATGAAATTGTTTGACTAAACTGTGTTTAATAGATTATTTGACAAGATGATGTTATTATGAACTTTAATATTTGTGAAATGTGATTGGGAAACATTTAAATTGTGTTTGGCAATGAATGATTTATTTATTGCATTTTAAATTTTTATTGTGCACCACTGAGTATTTTTATACTCAGCGATGGCTTATTTTGCTGTCGCAGATAAGAGTAAGGAAAAAGCAGCAGAGTGAGCTGCTACTGAGTTGAAGATCACACCAATCTTTTGTACGGGTATTATTTTATACCCTTGTAGATAATTTTGATGTAAATATAGAAATGTTGTATGTATCAATGAAAGTTGAGCAGTTGTAAATAAATTGTAATAATATTTTTTTGGATTTCCTTCTGCAAATTAATATTTGTACTTATGAATTTCTTACTTTATGCTTTGTGATTGGAGATATTAAATATTTTGAGATGATAAGTCTTGAATTGTATTGTGAAATTATTTTGAAGTGTGTTGAACTGAGTTGATTGAGTTATTGAAGGTTGGGAGTTGTGAAATATTTTTGGAAGTGCTTTTTTTAGGTAATTGAAGAACTGTTTTCTCCAGTTTTCAAACGGAACTTTGTCAAAATTTTTATAAAATTTGCGGCAAAATTTAAAATGGACAAAATTTTTACTAGTATTTAAGCTTGAACAAATGGTTTTTAAATCTCACCAAAATGCTCACCACTTCCAAAATGTAAGAAAATGGTTTTAAAATCCCTTGTAGGGTACTTAATGAGTTATCGATAGGTGAAGTTCGGTAGTTCATTAAGTATTCTACGGGATCATGTTATGCCTTACAGAGGGGTAAGGTGAGACATGTTTTAGTGGTATCAGAGCATGGTTTTTCAATAAATTTTGACTATGTGTATGAACATTTTATTGATAAGTACAACTGCTCATGTGTCTTTAATTGATTCATATGACGTATTTACATCATGAATATGCACTAACGGAGGTCAACCTCCTTGTGTTTGATCTCAGGAAGTAGAAAATTTGAGAAAAAGGAATGGAAGGAGGAGATCATTCCGAAGAACAATCTGTTGAGGCTGAGGTTCGAGGGGAAGCCCCAGCACTCAAGAACGTGAGTGGGTTCGCCACTCCAGCTCCTGCTCCAGCACCGCAGTTTCCTGCTCAATTTGTACAGCAGATGGCTGCGTTCTTCCAGCAAATGGCGGGTAATGTGCCACCCCAAGTTCAAACGCCAGTACCTGTAGCACAACCACAGCCCTCAGCTCGGCAATATGAAAAACTGATGAAATTTGGGGCCACCGAGTTTAAAGGCACTGTGGATCCACTGGAGGCAGAACAGTGGTTAGAAAGAATGAAACGAGTTTACAGAAAACTACAGTGTATGGAAGAGATGAAGTTCGAGTATTCCGTTTCCTTGTTACAAGGGGATGCATATGGATGGTGGAAGACCATCCCCCACAGCCTGGTTGAGCCACCTGTCCTGACATGGGCAGACTTCCTGAGGGAATTCAGGCAGAAATGGGTTCCTGATGCATATGTAGATAAGAAATTACAAGAATTCTTAAGTTTGAAACAAGGGGACCGAACCATAGCAGAGTATAAGAGAGACTTCTCAAGGCTAAGCCACTATGCTGGAAGCTTAGTCTCCACCCCCAGAGACAGATGCAAGAGGTTTGAGTCCGGGCTAAGGCCAAGTCTGAGGATGCAAGTTATGGGTTTCAGACATTAGAATTTCGCTGAATTGATCTCATAGGCCCTGGAACTAGAAAGGATAGAATCTGAAGGGGCAGTGAAGAAGGGTTCACAAGAGAAAGAGAAGGTTGAAAAGACTACGGGACAAGCATCTGAAAGTGGTTCTGGCAAGAGGAAACAGTTTGGGGGATCTAGCTCCCGTAAATCTGGCAGAGGCAGATTTTTTGGCCAAAGACCACCCCGGTCTGGTCAGCAGACCCAACAAGCTTCTCGAGGATCTCTATCAGTACGACAGTGTGAAACTTGTGGGAAAACTCATGGTGGGGTTTGTTTCAAAGCTACTGGCGCATGTTTTAACTATGGAGGGAGCGGACATTTCGCAAAGGATTGCACTAGTCCGTGCTGGCCTGGATCTTTGGCTACATCGGAAGGATCAGCCCAAGTCTCTGCACCTAGAGGGTCACCGTCAGTTGCTAGAGGTAGAGGCAGAGGTAGGGGTCCTGGTAGCACTCCTGGTAGTCAGAGCATCGTTAACCACCAAGATCGATGGCGCACCAGAGTGTATACTATGCATCAGAGGGAGGAAGCTAAAACATCAGATGTTGTAGCTGGTAATTTTTCCATCCTTGACCAAGATGTGTATGTGTTATTTGATCCTAGCTCCACACATTCGTATATTAGTGCTAGTGTGATGTGTTCTACTGCTATTCAATGTGTACCAATGGACTATGATGTGCTAGTAACTAGTCCATTAGGCCAGGAGGTCAGGGTAAATAGGCTATATAGGGATTGTCTTTTGATGATCCAAGGACACACTTTTTTGTCTGATTTAATTGAAATGCCCTTCAGAGATTATGATATTATCTTGGGCATGGATTGGTTAGCTAGGCATCATGCGATGATTGACTGTAGACTGAAGACAGTCACTTTTGGACTTCCTCAGTATGGCGATGTAGTAATACATGGGGAGAGGCAGTTATTGCCTTCAAACATCATTTCAGCTGCACTGGCCAGAAAAATGATTAGAAAAGGGTGTGAGGCATACTTGGCACATGTGATAGACACCAAAGTGGGGAGTCCAACACTGAAGGACATTCCTACTGTATGTGACTTTTCGAATGTATTTCCTGAAGAATTGCCAGGACTACCTCCAGAAAGAGAAGTGCAGTTTGAAATTGATGTTATGCCTGGTGTGGACCCAATCTCCATAACACCATACATAATGGCACCAGCAGAACTAAAAGAATTGAAAGTGCAGTTGCAAGAGCTGCTTGATAAGGGCTTTATCCGCCCTAGTGTGTCACCTTGGGGAGCGCCAGTATTGTTTGTAAAAAAAAAAAGATGGCACTCTCCGGTTATGCATTGACTATCGGCAGTTGAATAAGGTGACAATAAAGAACAAATACCCATTGCCCCGCATTGATGACTTGTTTGATCAGTTAAGGGGTGCAGCTGTGTTCTCCAAAATTGACCTGAGGTCAGGCTATTATCAGCTGAAAGTACAAGAGCAGAGTATTCCTAAAACTGCCTTCAGAACCCGCTATGGCCATTATGAGTTCTTGGTCATGCCATTCGGGTTAACTAATGCTCCAGCTGCTTTTATGGATCTGATGAACACTATCTTCAGACCATACCTTGACCAGTTTGTTGTGGTATTTATTGATGATATATTGGTCTATTCGAGGAATGTAGAAGAGCATGATAGACATCTGCGGATTGTACTACAGACTTTGAGGGAGAAACAGCTATACGCCAAATTGTCGAAATATGAATTTTGGCTGAAGGAGATATCCTTTTTGGGGCACATAGTATCAGCAGAGGGTATTAAGGTAGATCCTAGCAAGATTGAAGCTGTCCTTAATTGGAAGCCAGCCAGAAATGTCAAAGAGATTCGCAGTTTTCTGGGGTTAGCTGGATACTACCGTCGATTTGTGAAGGGATTCTCCATGTTGGCATCTCCATTGACCAAGTTACTTAGAAAGGATGTGAAATTTCAGTGGACGGATAAGTGCCAGCAAAGTTTTGATGAATTGAAGAGATGTTTGACTGAGGCTCCAGTCTTGACTTTACCTATACCGGGTAAAGAATATACAGTTTACAGTGATGCTTCTCATAATGGGTTAGGTTGTGTGTTGATGCAAGATCGAAATGTCATTGCCTATGCATCATGCCAGCTAAAACCGCATGAGAGGAATTATCCAACACATGATTTGGAGCTTGCAGCCATTGTGTTTGCTCTTAAGATCTGGAGGCACTATTTGTATGGGGAGAAATGTTACATCTACACAGATCATAAGAGTTTGAAGTATTTGGGCACCCAGAAAGAGTTGAATTTGAGACAGAGGAGATGGTTAGAATTGATAAAAGACTATGATTGCCTGATAGACTATCAGCAAGGAAAAGCTAATGTTGTGGCTGACGCCCTAAGTCGCAAGACTATGGTAAGTCTACAGGTTACTCCTTTGTCTTTAGTACATGAGTTGAGATCATTACATGCCAGTCTAGAGATTAATGATGAGGGGCAGACAGCAGTTGCATGGCATGTACAGCCAGTGTTAATTGATCAGATCAGAATGGCTGCTCAGAATGATGAAAGGTATCAGAAGCTGTTGGAAGAAGTCCGGCAGGGCAAGAAACCAGAGTTCTCAATCAGAGATGATGGTTTACTACTACACCAGGGCAGAATGTGTGTTCCTAATGATGTTGGTTTGAGGCAGATTATTTTGAAGGAAGCACATGAGTCTCCTTTTGCTATGCACCCTGGTGGTACAAAAATGTATAGAGGGCTAAAGGAGCATTACTGGTGGATGGGTTTAAAGAGAGATGTGGCATAGTTTGTATCTAAATGCCTAACTTGTCAGCAAGTAAAGGCAGAGCATCAAGTACCAACTGGGTTGTTACATCCACTATCAGTGCCAGAATGGAAATGGGAAAGAATAACTACGGATTTTGTAATGGGACTTCCGAGGACACAGAAGAGTGATGATGCAGTATGGGTCATTGTCGACAGACTAACTAAGTCTGCTCATTTTCTGCCAATCTGAATGGACTACAGTCTAGACAAATTGGCCAGGTTGTACATTGATGAGATTGTGAGGCTTCATGGAGTGCCAGTATCCATCGTATCAGACAGAGATCCTAGGTTCACTTCTAGATTCTGGGGTAGTCTTCAGAGAGCCCTAGGAACTAGATTGAACTTCAGTACTGCATTCCACCCACAGACAAATGGCCAGTCTGAAAGGGTAATTCAGATCTTGGAGGACATGCTACGGGCTTGTGTAATTGAGTTTGAGGGTAGTTGGGATACACACTTGCCTTTGATTGAGTTTGCTTACAATAACAGCTACCAATAAAGCATTGGGATGCCTCCATATCTCCATATGAAGCTTTGTATGGCAGAAAATGTAGAACCCCGTTGTGTTGGGATGACATGGGTGAAAGAAAAATGATTGGACCCGAATTAGTTCAACAGACTGAAGAGAAGATCAGGGTAATCAGAGATCGACTTAAAGCTGCATCAGACCGTCAGAAGTCCTATATTGATTTGAAAAAGAAGGGATATTCAGTATGCAGCGGGTGAGAAAGTTTTCCTCAAAGTTTCTCCTTGGAAGAGGATTATGAGATTCGGTAGGAAGGGGAAACTAAGTCCTCGTTTTATCGGGCCATATGAGACATTGGAAAGAGTGGGTCCTTTGGCATATCGTTTGGCAGTACCTCCAGAGTTGGAGAAGATACATAATGTCTTCCATGTGTCTTTGTTGAGGAGGTATCGATCAGACCCATCTCATGTACTACCAGTAGAAGAAATTGAAATGAATCCAGACCTCACATATGAAGAAGAACCCATAAAGATTCTAGCTTATGAGGTGAAGCAGCTACGGAACAAGCAGATACCATTAGTAAAAGTGCTGTGGAACCATCATTCGGGCTAAGAAGCCACTTGGGAACGAGAGGAGGACATGAGGAGACAACACCCACAGCTGTTCTGAGATTGATACCAGGTAAAATTTCGAGACGAAATTTATTTTAAGGGGGGGAGAATTGTAACACCCCCTTTTGCATAGCCTGGTAGATTTCACTGTTTCGGTGACCGGTGTCTGTCCGGACAATTAAGGGGATTAGAACCATACTTAAGACAACTAGAGAAGCCCTAAACATAAATAATTAATAATGTTCAATTAGTTAAGTATAAATAAAAAAAATAGAACATAAGAAGTTAAACGAGCCGATAGTCACAGCGATGGGTGACCTCCTTGGGAACGACTGCGAAGTCATTTTAAACTCAAATTTTGAATCGTAAAATATGACGCTGCGGTCCTTAGGACCCTTATGAACACAGTGGAAAAGAGAAAATCACGAAAAAGTACTGTTAAGCCAGTCAAATAATTAGGTTAGGGAGCCAGAAGAAATATGGAATTATTTGCAAACCGGGATGAACCGGCGAGGGGCAATTTGGTCAATTGATCCCGAAAGCTGACTCCTGACCTAACTGTCAAATAAAATAGAAGAAAAGAAAATTTTGGAATCGAGAATTAAATTAAAGAACTAATAGAAAAATAGAAAAAAAAAAGAGAAAAATGAAAAAGTAAAAAGGGTGATGACATCATGCATGATGTCATAAAAGAATTAATTAATAAATAAATTAATTAGGTTTTTGTGGTCTTCCATAACCTAAAATAAATAAAGAAAACAAAAGAAAAAAAAAAAAAGAAAATCTCTTCTTCTTTCTTCTTCCTTGCCGCCCTACTTTCCTCCCAAATTCCTCCATGAATGGTCCTCTATTTAAGCTTACATTTAAGCTTAATTTTCTTCACTTAATCCAAATAACTCCCAAAAAAACTTTACTAAAGCTTGTTATTACAACTTGAGAAGAAGATTACAAGAAGAAGGAAGAGTTAAAGATAGGGTTTGAAGGATTTAAGAAAGGTTAGTGTGCTAACTTACTATTTTACTTCTTTAAATGCATAATTAGTTGTGAAAGTGAGCTTAGAACTTGATTAAATGAAACAAATATGGGGGAAGGACCATTGCTGAAATTTCGGCCTGGTTGAAGGGATTATGAATTGCATGAATTTAATGAGTTTGAATGAGTTTATGGACCTCCATTAGTTGATTGATTATGTTGAGAGCTTTGAATTTAGTTAATTGAAATAATTAAATGAGTTAGGGTTTGAATGTTAGGGTTTGTGAACCAAAATTTGGCAAAATGAGTAAATGGCATGTTTGACCTGTTGTGAGGTGAAAAATGGTCAATAATGAGCAAAGGAGATGTGTTTGAATTGTTGGAAGTGAAGCCAAATTCGGAGGTTGAATGCAGCATGACCAAACCAACTTTGAAGGACCAAAACGGAAATTTTACAAGTCCAATTGATATGCCACCAATTGGGGATGAAAATAGACATAAAATGGCACAATTTTCATTAAGGAACCATGCCCAATAACTGACCACAACCTAGTGAACCAATTGACCAAAGTTGGTTGAGAGCAGTCTGCCACTGCATAAACTGACCAAATGAACAGATTCATTTGGTCATAACTCGAGTTAGGCAGGTCAAAATGACCTGAAATTTTACCAATAATTAGATAAGATATAGATCTAAAACTTTCATGAAGAACACCAATCCAAATTATGCCATTAACCTAATCAAATTATTGGGAAAATTTGAGTTACTGAACCTGCAAAACTGCAGATTTCCATTTAAACAGTAAAGTTCCAATGGTTATAACTCTCTTTAAAAAACTCCGATTTAGGCGATTCTTGAACCGATGGAAACCTAAGACATAGTAGAACATTTATTATGAATGAAATTAGACCAAATTATGGACTTAACTTGATCAAATTACTGAACGAAGTTGGATAAAAAATCTGCCAGAACCAAAATAGCTGTATGAACAGTGCACGTGAACAATAATTGTATTTTGGCTATAACTTGAGCTACAAAACTCCAATTGGGGTGATCCAAAAATGAGAATACACTTAAGACAATAAGGAACATTTTCTATGAAGGAAGGTTTGCCAAATTCTAACAGTAGATTGACCAATGGAATAGTGCAACTAAGAGCACGAAAACTAAAATTTGACAATTTTGCAAAAAGGACTTAAGCTTTGAGAAAATGACCAAAACCAACAAGTTTGGTGACCAAAATGTGGTATGTGGGTGAAGTTGGAATTTCCATATCTATTAAGCCTTAAAAAGTCAACAATTTGACTTGAATAGTATAGTGAATAGTAACACGAAATACAAAAATTTCGAGAACGTCGAAATTAGTACATTAAAGCTAGGTAAAAATGAAGTGAAATTTATTTTTGGATTTATGCTAAGTTATGGTACTGAAACACTGTGTGTTTCAGCTAAAAAAGACTTGAAAATTCGAAGAGACTGAGTCAAGGCTTCAAGGCGACTCAAGTCAGGTTTGTGCACAATAAGAATTGTTTAAATATTTTAATCTCAAAATTTGACTTCCTTGATTATTTATGTACTGTGTTGCCATTTTATAATCGTAAATGTGACTTTGAAAATTGATCAAATTTCTCATAAATTGTTTGTATAAATTGTCTTGAATTGATTTTATGTTCACACTTAGCATGACAGTATCACCTTATTCCTCCTCCATTTATGGGTTGAGATCGTTTATTTTCCTCCCTCTCTGGCTTGCCATTTGAGGTCGTAGATCGGATGAGTACTCATTAGCTAGCTAGCCACCTCCCTCATTGATTTCGATTAATGGGGTTGAGATTGCTTTGTCGTGGTGTACAACGCGGCATTGATCGGAAATTTTATGTCATGGCTTAAGTTGTGTATGACTTTGGCAACACTGTGTTTATGAAATTGTTTGACTAAACTGTGTTTAATAGATTATTTGACAAGATGATGTTATTATGAACTTTAATATGTGTGAAATGTGATTGGGAAACATTTAAATTGTGTTTGGCAATGAATGATTTATTTATTGCATTTTAAATTTTTATTGTGCACCACAGAGTATTTTTATACTCAGCGATGGCTTATTTTGTTGTCGTAGATAAGAGCAAGGAAAAAGCAGCAGAGTGAGTCACATCGAGTTGAAGATCACACCAATCTTTTGTACGGGTATTATTTTATACCCTTGTAGATAATTTTGATGTAAATATAGAAATGTTATATGTATCAATGAAAGTTGAGCAATTGTAAATAAATTGTAATAAATTAATATTTGTACTTATGAATTTCTTACTTTATGCTTTGTGATTGGAGATATTAAATATTTTGAGATGATAAGTCTTGAATTGTATTGTGAAATTATTTTGAAGTGTGTTGAACTGAGTTGATTGAGTTATTGAAGGTTGGGAGTTGTGAAATATTTTTGGAAGTGCTTTTTTTAGGTAATTGAAGAACTGTTTTCTCCAGTTTTCAAACGGAACTCTGTCAAAATTTTTATAAAATTTGCTGCAAAATTTAAAATGGACAAAATTTTTACTAGTATTTAAGCTTGAACAAATGGTTTTTAATTCTCACCAAAATACTCACCACTTCTAAATGTAAGAAAATGATTTTAAAATCCATTGTAGTGTACTTAATGAGTTATCGGTAGGTGAAGTTTGGTAGTTCATTAAGTATTCTATGGGATCATGTTATGCCTTACAGAGGGGTAAGCTGTGACAAGCTTCCTCCCTCATTGATTTCGATTATTGGGGTGAGTGTGTCTTGTCGTGATATACTTCACAGCATGTGTGGAAAAATTGTGTCATGGCCTAAATTGTGTTATTGATTGGCAATACTGTATTATTCAGTTATTTGATCAAATGGTGTTATTGATTGGCAAAACTTTATTATCCAGTTATTTGATCAAATAGTGTTATTGATTGGCAAAACTGTATTATTCAGTTATTTGATCAAATTGTGTTATTGATTGGCAAAACTGTGTTATTCAATTATTTGATCAAATTTGTGTTATATGAACTTTGTAAATTGTGAAATGGAATTGTGAATTATTGATTTGTGAATTGTCAATAAAAGATTTATATATCGCTTTTCAAATTGTTATTGTGCACCAATGAGTAAATTTTACTCAGCGATAGCTTTTCATTGCTGTCGCAGGTAGACTGACAGACAGGACAGTAGACTAGGCTGCTAGTGCTTCAGTGAGAGACCATCGGGTATATTGAGTATACCATATTTTGCTTTTTGTATTATAATGTATGTTCACTATATGTATACAGTGTTCTTGGTTTTGAGCAGTTGTAAATTTAAAATTGTACATTGAAGTTATAAAATAAGTTGTAAATTATTTTGGCTTGTAAAATTTGTGATATATTTCTTTTATCTGATCCTTTGAAAATACTGAAAAATTACTGTGGATTTGAGTTGAGAAACATATTGAGTTGATTAAATGTTGGAGTTTGAGATTGAGAAATATATTTGAAGTTCTTTTTACAGGTTTTTGAAGAACTGTTTTATTCCAAAATACAGATGGCACTCTGCTAAAATTTTTACAAAAATTATCAATAATCCAAATGTGTTAGCTATTTCACTTCAGTTAAAAAAAGAAAAAAATTTTAACACCTGTAAATAGCACTCACCACTGTAAAAAGAAGTAAGAAAAGTTTTAAAATCTCTTGTAGTGTATTTAATGGGTTATCAGTAGACGAAGTTGGTAATTCATTAGGTATATTACGGGATCATGTTTTGCCTTACAGAGGGGTAGAGTGTGACATGTTTTAGTGGTATCAGAGCAAAGTTTTTAAATTCTGTTTTCACCTATAATTTGAATATTCTTTCTTCATAGTACAACTGCTCAATGTCATTATTTGATACATACAGTACATTACATTATAAATATGCACTAACGGGAGAAAATCTCATTGTGTTAATTATTCAGGAGGTCTAAGATCCTCGAATTGACTATGGAAGAGGGTGAACGTTCAGTCCATCAATCGATAGAGGCTGAGGTACAAGTTGAGTCCCCAGCTCCACAAAGTGTCGAAGGCAGTGTACCGCTTTCTGGTACAAATTCGCACAAATGGCCCAGCAAATGGCCACTTTCTTTCAACAAATGGCTGATAATATGTTAGCCCAAGCCCAAGTACAAACCCAACCCCCACAAGGGCAACATGAAATAGAGAAGAAGGAGAAACCTATGGGTCAAAGCTCAAGCAGTAATTTAGGGAAGAGAAAAGAATTTGAGGAGCCCGAGCTCAGGGATATAACAAAGGTGGATCATCAAGGTAGAGGCCACCAAGGTCCAGTCGTCGAACAACTAGAAGTTCCTACCCTCCCCGCCAATGTGAAACTTGTGGTAAAAATCATGGTGGGGTATGCTACAAGGCCATAGGAGCCTGTTATAACTGTGGAGGCATAGGACACTTTGCCAAGGACTGCACAAGTGCTCGTAGAGTTGGACCACCTCCTACTACTGCTGAAGGGTCAATTCAGAGCCCTGTCACCAGAGGTTCATAACCACCTAGCAGAGGTAGAGGCAGGGGTAGAGGTAACCCAGCAGGCAGCCAAGGCACAGTGAATCAATCAGGGCAAGGTAGTGCTCCAGTCAGAGTCTATGCAATGAGACAGAGAGAAGAGGCCGAGACATCTGATGCTGTGGTTGGTATCTTTTCAACTTTTAATCAAGATGTATTTGTGTTATTTGATTTGCGTTCTACCCATTCTTATGTGAGTGCTAAGATCATTGATTGCATTGCTATTTCATGTACAAAAATGGACTTTGAGGTGCTAGTAACAAGTCCGTTAGGACAAGAGGTCAGGGTTAATAGAATGTATAGGGATTGTCCTTTGGTGATCCAAGGACATACTTTTCTGTCTGATCTCATTAAAATGCCCTTTAGAGATTATGATATCATCTTGGGCATGGATTGGCTAGCCAGGCATCATGCCATGATTGACTATAGACTGAAGACAGTCACTTTTGGTCTCCCTCAATACAGTGAAGTGGTAATATACGAGGAGAGGCAGCTATTGCCATCAAACATCATTTCGGCTGCACTAGCCAAAAAAAAAAAAAATATCAGAAAGGGGTGTGAAGCGTACTTGGCACATGTGGTAGACAACCAAGTGGGAGTCCAGCATTGAGGGACATCCCTACAGTATATGACTTTCCAGATGTGTTTCCTGATTAATTGCCAGGATTACCTCCAGAAAGAGTGGTGCAGTTTGAAATTAATGTTATGCTTGGTGTGGATCCAATCTCCATAACACCATACTGAATGGCACCAGAAGAGTTGAAAGAGTTGAAGGTACAGTTGCAAAAATTACTTGAAAAGGGCTTCATCCGCCCTAGTGTGTCACCATGGGGAGCACCAATATTGTTTGTTAAGAAGAAGGATGGCACTCTTCGTTTATGTATTGTTTGACCGGGGGTCTGCATACTTTTATGTTAGTGTTATAACTATATGTTCTGTTATTCCTTTACAGGGGAACAAATTTTGATGCATTAGTGATTAGTCCTTTAAGATAAAGATTGTGATAATAAGTGAAATTAGTTTTGAAAGATTTTATCGGTGAAAAGTATTTTCTAACACACCATAAACTATAAAGCTAAACGGCAAGCCTACTTAATGTAAGGCAAGAGGACGTAAAAGTAAGTTACAGTAATAGAATTGCTCTAGATGAGGGCAAGGATGTTACTGTTAGTAATTGTTAATGGATATTGTAATTAGAATAAGATTCGAATATCAATAAATTCGAAAAGGATAAAATATAGGAAAGTTTGATCTATTGGGATGTATCATAGTAACTATGGAATGTTCCTGATGTTTATACTGTAAGCTGCAGATTACAATACTGACTTGAGATTATTGGGTAGAGCTACGTACTACTCGATAGCACACCAAGATGAAAATAGTTGCCAATGGTATCTGTTTTGGTATAGTTATGCCAGGACAGAATTTAATTGTTAGAAATAAGTTTGAAAAGTTAGAATATCGAAAGGTTATAGTTTAATACAAAAGGAAGCAAGTTA
Organism: Hevea brasiliensis; assembly: GCF_030052815.1. Lineage (NCBI taxonomy): Eukaryota > Viridiplantae > Streptophyta > Magnoliopsida > Malpighiales > Euphorbiaceae > Hevea > Hevea brasiliensis. The sequence continues at coordinate 46,787,478 of NC_079498.1, forward strand.
TAGAATATTAATCGATAAGAAGAGTTGTGGAAGTAAAAATTTGAACAGTTGGTTCAGATATAACAAAGAAATATTACAAATGTGAGTAAGATTGTTGACTAGAATGGTTAGAGGACCAATTACTAGATAAATAATTCTAATACAACTATAATGGTTATTCAAGAAGGAACATGGATCGAAATATTAGACAGCACAATAATAAGAGGAGATTGGTGTTATACAAACAAATTAAATGTTGTATTAGATTTTTAAAAGTCTAATACAAATTCGAGGGAAAGAAGATTATACAATCATATAGAAAGGAGAAAATAAACGTATGACTATTATAAGATAGCTATTGGTTAAAATTTCATGGACGAAATATATTTTAAGGGGGTGAGAATTGTAACACCCCTATGTTCGGTAGTGCGTTCTACTGTTTCGGTGGCCAGTGTTGTCCGGATAGCTAGGATGCCTAGAACTACACTTAGATATGGATGAGGAGACATAAAATAATGAAATACAAGAAAAGAAAATACAAGAAAAACAAAGGAAAAATAATAGCAATGAAATGTAACTAAGTTAAACGAGTCGAGAACCCTAGCGATGGGTGACCGCACCGGGAAGTCGCGGCGTGGATCGTTGACTAGCCCTGGACCGTGGGGAACCCTAGAAAATATTTTTAGGACTTAAATAAATGTATATTGAACAATAAATACTATTAGAAATATCAAAGAAAAATTAATTAATTAGTACAAGGAAAAGTAAGAAATCAAAAAACGGACAAAACTCGGTGTTATCGAAAAATCGGGAATACAACCCAAACAGGGGCATTATGGTCATTTGACACCCCGAGTTATCTTTTGACCTAAATGTCCATTAAAAATAAATGATATTATACTTGGAAAATGTCATGAAAAATTAAAATGGTGGTACCTAATGTAAATAGCAAAAGTTAGGAGCTTAATGTGGGAATAAGGAAAGTTATGAATAAACAAACAATTATTTCTCACTTAGTGCTCCACTCACACCTAAATTGGACCAATTAATTTTCATTTAGGACAGCAGATTCTCATCTTCCTCAAACTCCCAAGAACCAGCCGAAAATGGAAGAATGAAGAACTCCATTGCCGTCCACCTTAAAGCTTCATGCAAGCTTGATCCAACCATGGAAACCTCAAGCTCCCTTCACTAAAAGTTGTCCATACACCTTGGGCAGTAGATAGGCAACAAAAAGATCAAGTTTTGGAGAGGTTTTGAAGAGTTTCCAAAGTGGTAAGTAGGTATTTTTTATCCTTGCTTCATTAAAGTTTGTGTGGATGTTATGGGTAGTTGAATTGTGGAAAGATTTTTGAGGTTTGATGTTTAAGGGAGATGTATATTTTTGGCAGCCATGGAAACTGTATAAGAACAGTTTATCCTTGTATGTAAATGGTAGATTAAAGTGTTGATGAAGTGTTTATATGTGTAGGAATTAATTTGGGTGATGTATACTAAGTATGTGTGAATGTACACTTGATTTTGGAAGCTTGGAAGTTAATTGAGTAAGATGTATGAATCGGCAGTTTGAATGGTGAACCAAAATATGTTAGTTCATGGTTTGGCTTATGGAATTATATGGTTGAATTATGGTACTTGTTATGGCAGCTTGTGTATGTGTATAAGGGTTTGAGTTTGGACATGCAAATGAGCTAGGTTATGTGATTAAATTGTTGTAATTTGAACTTGGTAAATTCTGAACTATAAAATGCAAATTGAGTGTAGTTATAAGCTGCCAAAATAACCAAAAATGTGTTGTGAAATGTGTTTATATTATGGTACAAAACAAAAATGGCATGAATGTGTAACTAGGTAAGTGTTAAAAGTGTATTTGGTATGTGATGAAGAGTGTTGCAATAGAGTAGTGTATATTTTGTCCTAGAACCTTAAGTGTGTGGCTCCAATTGGTATGAGATCATTTGGAGGTGAAACTAGGCACAAAAAGTGCCAACTTTCATGAAGGAAGCTTACCAAAATTCTGCTTGAAAGGTAACTTGAAAATTGACCAAATCCGGATTAGTGCAATGAAAGCATGAAAATTGACCATTTGGACAGCAGTTAGTGTTTTGGGCAGAACTCACTCAAAATAGGTCCAATTGACCTGAAATTTTTACCATGAATAGTTTAGACATATATCTACAAGTCTTATGAAGACACCAAAGCCCAGAATGAAGGAACAGAAGCGTGAAAAACACAAGTTTATACCATTGAATTCAAAAATTTTCACCTAGGTCACATGCATCATGCAAGATTTATTTTTATCTATTTGATTTCAATGATAAACAACATATTAAAACTCTTTTAATATGTTTTTGGATCTGTATTTGCCATTTAAGATTTTCAAATTAATTAGATCAATTTTAGAACCCTAGATTAAATCAAGAACGATTACAATAACCTCTTGATGCACTGCAGCGTGTCTGTGCCTTTGAGATTCCTTTTCAGGATACCAGATGTTGTCCCTCTAGCTTGTCCACACCAAGAACACCTATGGCAGCCCTTGAACAGCTTCTAAAGCTTTTTCTATCAATTAGAAATTTAAGTTCTGCCTTTTAAGAGATTAGAGATGTAAACAGCACACTAGAAACTATTTCTAGTGTTCTTAATTTAAGAAATTGATGGCTAATCTCTTTGAATTGATAAGAGATGAAGAAGAATAGATGGAGAACCTCAAAATGGCATGAAAAAGGAGGAGTGGCTGCTGGTTGTATTTTTCGTTTTCATAACAACACTTATATAGCTTGGTTAACACATTAAACCCTTGCCACATGTCACCCTTTGATTAGCTCTAGGTTTAAGTGACTCAATCACATTGTGCCAACTCTCAAACCTATATTTAATCTTGATTTTAATCATCTTACATGATTAAAAAACATTTGGCAAGCTTATGTATAATCCCATGTGTCACCATCTCATGGTGCCACGTGTCATACTATGAAATGACCAAAATGCCCCTGTGTCTTAATTTTGAGTTCTCAACCCAAAATAATTATTTTTCTTCTTCTAATTAATTTATATCAAATATCAATTAATTAATTAATCTCTATTAATTAGTTTATCATTAATTAAATTCATATTTAAACACTTTAAATATAAATTTAACTTATACTATACATCCAATAATCTAGATTTGGTTTCAAGTCATGCTAGAGACTTTGCAATCTAACTGCAAACCAAACCTATTTAATTAATCAATTAAACTCTTTAATTAATTAATTAAATCATATTTAGATAGGTGATAACTTGTGTATGTGTGTGACTTACTAGGCTCATCACTAATTGGCAATGAGACATGATATCAACTCTTAATATCATTCGAACTCTTTCTTACCATAAATGATTTCTCTAAATCATTTTATGCAACTCATAGACCATGGTTAACACCTAGCATAGCATGCCATGGACACCCAATTAGTAATAAGGTTTACCTTGAATGAACCTATAATCATATGTTACCATGCACTAGAATCTCTCTGTTACAAAATCCCAACTCAAGCTGGATGAGTTAAAAACGCTGTCACTCATATTCTTAACAACATAAGAATAATATTTCTAACAAAATATCAATGGACCTTTTCTATTGCACATAAATATATTATGTAAATAGAAAAGTGGAATTTCCTTTTATTAATAAAAATATGTACAAGATACATACTAAATGATATGCTATAGGGCATACTACTAACACAGAAATGACCATAAGCAAGTCAAATAGCTTGCACAAGTTCGGGTCCAAAAACTGGCCGAACCTAAAATGACTTAAAACGACCTAAAGTGATCAATTTTGGTACATTCTGACCAACAATAGTAAAATGACCATAACTTGGTTTACATAACTTACAATGATCTGAAATTTTGCCCCGCGTACAATAAGACATAGATCTACAAGTCTATAATTTTGACTGAAACGCGAAAACCGAGGGAACTAGGTCATCCGGCTAGGTCAAATTAGTATACCAGAATTCGACAAATTGCAATAAAATGCAATATACATGGAAATGAATTTGGTAATATGTACCAATACAAAAAGCTACAAATGTGACATATTAGTAACATTAAAAGCTAATTCACCTAGAATGCATCGAGGGTCAACATCTTAGGTTGACTAAGGAAATAATAGAATTCAATGAATTAATTATTAAGCATTATTGTTAGAGATAGTTTAAATAAGTACTGAAACACTTTAAATTGTGTTTCTCAGTTAGCAAAGACTCAGGGAAGGGGAAGGAAACACTGAGTCAGAGTTAAGAGATAGTTATCAGAGGTTTGTGCACAATAGTTATTTCTTTTGAATTTTTTAATTGAAATAAATTATAATTATTTGTATGTTATTGTTTTAAATTGTGTTTGTGAACAATAGTAATTTCTTTTGAATTTTTCAATTGAAATAAATTATGATTATTTGTATGTTATTGTTTTAAATTGTGTTTGTGCACAATAGTTATTTCTTTTGAATTTTTCAATTGAAATAAATTATGATTATTTGTATGTTATTGTTTTAAATTGTGTTTGTGCACAATAGTTATTTCTTTTGAATTTTCAATTGAAATAAATTATGATTATTTGTATGTTATTGTTTTAAATTGTGTTTGTGCACAATAGTTATTTCTTTTGAATTTTTCAATTGAAATAAATTATGATTATTTGTATGTTGTTGTTTTAAATTGTGTTAGTGCACAATAATTTTAATTTCTTATTTTCTACTTAAAAATTTATGTGAACATTATAGTTTTAAATTGTGTCTGTGCACAATACTTTTTCTATTCACTACTTTTACTATAAAATTTATTTGGAGAAATGAGTTATGAATAATATTTGATTGTTTTGGCTTTGGGAATTCTATTTGAAAATTATTGTGTTGCCTACTTTGTAAGTTGAAATTTTGAGATAAAATGTGTTTAGTGTTATCAGAGCAAAGTAGGGACGGCAATACGTAACGCCTCCGATTCTTGGAAACTCTCACGAGTGAACTCAGGAGCTTGTAGGGATGGCGATACGTAATGCCTTCAAGTGCTCTGATAGGTACACTATATTTCTCCCTCTTTGACTTGTTAGTCTGAGGTGAGTATGGATGAGTACTCATTATTTAGCTAGCTTCCTCCCTCATTGATTTCGATTGTTGGGGTGAGTGTGTCTTGTCGTGGTGTACAACAAGGCATGTGCGAAAAAATTGTGTCATGGCCTAAATTGTGTTATTGATTGGCAACACTGCGTTATTCAGTTATTTGATCAAATGGTATTATTGATTGGCAAAACTGTATTATCCAATTATTTGATCAAATGGTGTTATTGATTGGCAAAACTGTATTATTCAGTTATTTAATCAAATGGTGTTATTGATTGGCAAAACTGTGTTATTCAATTGTTTGATTAAATTTGTGTTATATGAACTTTGTAAATTGTGAAATGGAATTGTGAATTATCGATTTTTGAATTGTCAATAAAAGATTTATATATCGCATTTCAAATTGTTATTGTGCACTGCTGAGTAAATATTACTTAGCGATAGCTTTTCATTATTGTCACAGGTTGACAGACTGATAGGGCAGTAGACTAGGCTGCTAGTGCTTCAGTGAGAAATCATCGGGTATATTGAGTATACCATATTTTGCATTTTGTATTGTAATGTATGTTCACTATATGTATATAGTGCTCTTGGTTTTGAGCAGTTATAAATTTAAAATTGTACATTGAAGTTATAAAATAAGTTGTAAATTATTTTGGCTTGTAAAATTTGTGATATATTTCTTTTATCTCAGCCTTTGAAAATATTGAAAAATTACTGTGGATTTGAGTTGAGAAACATATTGAGTTGATTAAATGTTGGAGTTTGAGATTGAGAAATATATTTGAAGTGCTTTTACCAGGTTTTTGAAGAACTGTTTTATTCCAAAATACAGATGGCACTCTGCCAAAATTTTTACAGAAATTACCAATAATCCAAATGTGTTAGCTGTTTCACTTCAGTTCAAAAAAGAAAAGAGTTTTAACACCTGTAAATAGTGCTCACCACTGTAAAAAGAAGTAAGAAAAGTTTTAAAATCCCTTGTCGTGTATTTAATGGATTATCAGTAGACGAAGTTGGTAATTCATTAGGTATACTACGGGATCATGTTATGCCTTACAGAGGGGTAGGGTGTGACATTCCTCAACTCTCAAAGACCAATCGAAAATGGTGAAGAGGAAAACCTCCATTGTCGTCCACTTTGAAGCTTCATGCAAGCATGATCCAAGCCTCTTTCCTTGCACTTTCCTTCATTAAAAGTTGTCCATTCACCTTGGGTAGTAGATAGGCAGCAAGAAGATCAAATTTAGTCAAGGTTTTGAAGAGTTCCAAAGTGGTAAGTAGGTATTTTTTATGCTTGCTTTATTAAAGTTTGTGTGGATGTTATGGGTAGTTGAATTGTGGAAAGATTTTTGGAGTTTGATGTTTTAAGGGAGATGTATATTCTTGGCAGCCATAGAAACTCCTTAAGGGCAGTTTATCCTTGCATGTAAATGGTAGATTAAAGTATTGATGAAGGGTTTGTGCATGTAGGAATAAATTGGGTGATGTATACTAAATGTATATGTGAGTGTACACTTGCTTTTGGAAGCTTGGAAATTAATTCAAAGAGAGGTACAATTTGGCATTGTGAAGTGTGGACCTAAATGTATTATTTCATAGTTTGATTTATGGAATATTATTGTTGAATTATGGTACTTGTTATGGCAGTATGTGTATATGTATAAGAGTTTGAGTTTGGACATGTGAATGAGTTATATTATGTAGTTAAATTATGTGAAATTTGGACTTGGTAAATTCTGTACTATAAGTGTAACACCCCTAAGTTCGGTAGTGCGTTCTACTGTTTCGGTGACCAGTGTTATCCAGACAGCTAGGATGCCTAGAACTACACTTCAATATGAGTGAGGAGACATAAAATAATGTAATACAAGAAAAGAAAATACAAGAAAAACAAAGGAAAAATAATAGTAAAGAAATGCAATCAAGTTAAGCGAGCCGAGAACCCTAGCGATGGGTGACCGCACCGGGAAGTCATGGCGTGGATCGTTGACTAGCCTTGGACTGCGGGGAACCCTGAAAAATATTTTTAGGACTCAAATAAATATTTATTGAATTATAAATATCATTAGAAATATCAAAGAAAAATTAAATAATTAGTACAAAGAAAAGTGAGCAATCAAAAAACGGACAAAACTCGTTGTTACCGAAAAATCAGGAATGCAACCCGAACAAGGGCAATGTGGTCATTTGACACCCCGAGTTATCTTTTGACCTAAATTTCCATTAAAAATAAATGATATTAAACTTTGAAAATGCAATGAAAACTAAAAATATGGTACATAATATAAAAGTAGAAATAATGAGGCAAAATTGTAAATTTGGTAACTTTAATTAAATAAGTCATTTCTTAAAGTTAGTGGTCCACTAACTCACATTGTGGGACACCTTTATAATGCATTTGGACAGATTTAAACTTCATCTTCAACCTTTCCAAAGGGCAGACGAAACCAAGAATGGAATTCCTCCATGGACGCATGGGTGGAAGCTTCATGCAAGCTTGATCTAAGCCACTTTCCATGCACTTTCCTTCATTAAAGTTAATCCTCACACCATGGGCAGTAGATAGGCAGCAAGAAATGAAAGTTTTTGTGGAGTTTTGAAGAATTTCCAAAGTGGTAAGTTTGTGTTTTTTATTATTATTTAATTAAAGTTTGTAAGGATGTTATGGGTGTTTGATTTATGGAGAGATTTTTGAGGTTTGATGTTGAATGGAAATGTGTACTTTTGCTTGTAAATGGTGAATTAAATGATTGATTAAATGTATATTGTGTAGGAAATTGTTTGGGTGATGTATACTTAGTATATGTAAATGTGAAATGAAATTTAAAGCTTGGAAATTAATGGAATGTAAATGTACCATTGTGGCAGTTTGTTAGCTCTTGAAGAATGCTGAAATTCATGCTTGGTTTATGGAATAATGATGTTAATTTGTGATAGGGGTTATGGCAGTTTGAGTGCATGTATGATGGTGTGAAGTTGGACATGTAAATGAGCATGAATTAGTGATTGAATTGTTATAAATTGAGTTGGACAAATTCTGTACTTGTTGGTGCACATTGAATGTAATTGTAAGCTGCCAAAATGACCTATAATATGTTGTAAATTATGTTTAGGTTATGGTACAACCAGAATAGACTTGAATGTTGAGTTTGGTAAGTGTTAGGAGTGATCCTTGATGTGTATGAAAGAAATGCAATAAGGCAGTTTGAGTTTTAGGCCTAGAACTTTAAGTGTGTGGCTCCAATTAGTATGAGACCAATTGGAGGCAAAACTAGGCACAAAATGTGCCAACTTTCATGAAGAAAGCTTGCCAAAATTCTGCTTGCAAGGTAGCTTGAAAAAAGACCAAATCTGGATTAAGTGCAATTGAGGCCTGAAAATTGACCATTTGGGCAATAGTTAGTGTTTAGGCCATAACTCACTCAAAACAGCTCCAATTGACCTAAAATTTTGACCATGAATAGTTAAGACCCATATCTACAAGTCTTATGAAGACACTAAAGTCCAGAAGTGACCATAAGCAAGTCAAACAGCTTGCACAAGTTCGGGTCCAAAAACTGGCCGAACCTAAAATGACCTAAAGTGACCAATTTTGGTGCAATTTGACCAGCAATAGTAAAATGACCATAACTTGGTCTACATAACTCAGAATGACCTAAAATTTTGTAGTTTTGACCGAAACCTGAAAACCGAGGGAACTAGGTCGTCCTGCTAGGTCAAACTAGTATCCCGGAATCCAGCAAATTGCAAGAAAATGCAAGATACATGGAAATGAATTTGGTAACATGTACCAACCCTAAAAGACTATCGAATGTGACATATTGGTAACTTTAAAACCTAATTCACCTAGAATGCATCGAGGGTCGATATATTAGGTGGACTAAGCAAATACTAGCATTCAGTGAATTACTTATCAAACATTATCGTTAGAGACAGTTTAAATGAGTACTGAAACACTTCAAATTGTGTTTCTCAGTTAGTAAAGACTCAGGGAAAGGGAAGTAAACACTGAGTCAAGACCAGGAGACAGATATCAGAGGTTTGTGCACAACAGTTATTTCTTTTGAATTTTTCAATTGAAATAAATTATGACTATTTTTATATTATTGTTTTCAATTATGAAAATGTGTTTGAATGGATACTTATTGCTTGAAAAGCATTGTAAATGGTTTGAAACTGTGGAAAAATTGATTTAGTGTGATTTGTGAAAATTTAAAGTTAATTATGAATTGTGTTGCCATTTTGTGAATGAATTTATGACTTTAGAAATTTATTGGATTCTCACGAATCATTTGAATAAAATGTTTGGAATTGATTTTGTTTTCACACTTAGCATGACAGTATCATATCATTCCTTCTCCATTTATGGGGTTGTGATCATTTATTTTCCTTCTCCATTTATGGAGTCGTGATCGTTTATTTTCCTCCCTCTCTGGTTTACCAGTTGAGGTGATCGGATGAGTACTCATTATATAGCTAGCTCCCTTCCTCATTGATTTCGATTATTGGGGTTGTGATTGCTTTGTCGTGGTGTACAACGCGGCATTGATCGGAAATTTTATGTCATGGCTTAAGTTGTGAATGAATTAGCAATACTGTATTCTTAAATTATTCGACTAAATTGTGTTATTATGCGATTTGATAATTTGTGAATTGGAGTTTAAATTCTTATTGACATTGACTGTCTTTTGAATTTAACCATGTTTTGACTATTAAAATTTATTGTGATATTGTGAATTAGAGTTTAAATTCTTATTTACATTCACTGTCTTTTGAATTTAACCATGTTTTGACTATTGAGATTTATTGTGATATTGTGAATTGGAGTTTAAATTCTTATTGACATTCACTGTCTTTTGAATTTAACTATGTTTTGATTACTGAGATTTAATGTGGTATTGTGTTAAATTCCTTATGTCACTCATTGTCTTAAATTTAACTATGGTTTTATGTATCCATCATTTATATGATTTATGATATTTGATTTAAAGTTGTATTTGTTAATGTTGTGCACCACTGAGACATTGTCTCAGCGATAGCTTTCCATTGCTATCGTAGTTAGATAGATGGACAGGGCAGCAGATTAGGCTGCTAGTGCATTCAGCGAGAGATCATTGGGTATATTGAGTATACCACATTTTGCATTTTGTACTGTAATGTATGTTCATTATATGTATACATTGTTCTTGGTTTTGAGCAGTTGTAAATTAAAATTGTACATTGAAGTTGTAAAGTAAATTATGAGTATTTTGACTTGTAAAAATTGTATTATCTTTCTTTTATCTCTGTCTTTGAAAAATTATTGTGGATTTGAGTTGAAAAAGAAATTGTGTTGTTTAACTGTTGAAGTGGAGATTGAGAATTATATTGAAGTGCTTTTACAGGTTTTCTGAAGAATTATTTTATCCAAAATACAGATGGCACTCTGCCAAAATTTTTACAGAAATTACTAATAGTCTAAATGTGTTAACTGTTTCAAGTCAGTTCGCAAAAAGTTTTTAACACCTGTAAATAGTGCTCGCCACCGTAAAATGAAGTAAGAAAAGTTTTAAAATCCCTTGTAGTGTATTTAATGGGTTATTAGTAGACAAAGTTGGTAATTCATTAGGTATACTACGGGATCATGTTATGCCTTACAGAGGGGTAGGGTGTGACAATAAGGTGCATATTGAGTGTGATTACAAGCTGCCAAAATGACCAACAATGTGAAGTAAAATGTGTTTAGGTTATGGTACAAACCAGAATTGACATGAATGTGTAATTTGGTAAGTGTTAAATGTATCCTTTGAAGAGTGATGGACAATGTGCAATAGGGCAGTGTGTGTTTTGGCTTTGAACCTTAAGTGTGTGGCTCCAATTGGCATGAGACCAACTTGAGGTGAAACTAGCCACAAAATGTGCCAACTTTCATGAAGGAAGCTTACCAAGATTCTGCTTGGAAGATAACTTCAAAAATGACCAAATCCGAATTAGTGTATTTAAGGCTTGAAAATTGACCATTTGGGCAGCAGTTAGTGTTTTTGCCATAACTTGCTCAAAACAGGTCCAATTGACCTGAAATTTTTACCATGAATAGTTGAGATATATTTCTACAAGTCTTATGAAGGAACCAAAGCCCAGAAATGACCATAAGCAAGTCAAATAGCTTGCACAATTTCGGGTCCAAAAACTAGCCGAACCAAAATTGACCTAAAAATGACCTAAAGTGACTATTTTGGTGTATTCTGACCAGCAATAGTAAAATGACCATAACTTGGTCTAATAAACTCAGAATGACCTAAAATTTTGCCCCGCTTGCAATAAGACATAGATATACAAGTTTGTAGTTTTGACCGAAACCCGAAAACCGAGGGAACTAGGTCATCCGGCTAGGTAAAATTAGTATACCAAAATCCGACAAATTACAATAAAATGCAATATGCATGGAAATGAATTTGGTAACATAATACTAAAAGGCTATTAAATATGACACATTGATAACATTAAAGCCTAATTCACCTAGAGTGCATCAAGGGTCGACATCTTAGGTTGACTAAGGAAATAATAGTACTCAATAAATTAATTATTAAGCATTATCGTTAGAGACAGTTTAAATGAGTACTGAAACACTTCAAATTGTGCGTTTCAGTTAGCAAAGACTCAGGGAAGGAGAAGGAAACACTGAGTCGAGTCAAGAGACAATTATCAGAGGTTTGTGCACAACTAGTTTTTTCTGATTTTGTTCTGAATATTTCATATGATTAAATGACACATTTTTCTTATGTATTATGTTTAACAAGTATTGGATTTAATTCAATGATTATTAAAATTGTTATATTATGTATGAATTTAGCTTTGTGAAATGGTATTTCCACAAGTATTAAGCATTGTTGTGAATTGAATAAATTATGTTTTGGAAAATTATAATAGAACATGTTGTGAATTGGGATGGGCAATTTGCATGGAAAAATGCAAATTTATGATTTGAATTGTGATGAGCAAAAAAATTATTGAATATTGGAATTGACTTTGAATCGAATTGTATTGTGATTTATGCTCACTAAAATGATTGTGATATTATTTTATATCTCACTATAGATGCTTGACTAGGTTATTACCCGTTTCTCTCATTTGTTGAGAAGACAAGAGAGTTAGTTGTGTTTTGATTACCATGGTATGTGCACAGGCTTAGATTCTCCTCTTATTAGAGGTTAGATCTAAGTTTTTATGTTATGGCCCTTGCGGAAGATTCATTATTGTGATGTGTACTGTGCACGATGATTCGACCTCCCCGACCATAGGGAGTTAGAATTTGATTCGACCTCCCCGACATAGAGAGTTAGAATCACCCCAAAGATGGCCCTTTCGGATTAGTCTTGCATAGTTAGTGAGATAAAGAATTCTTTTTTTTGAGATAAAGAATTGTTTTTTTTTTTTTGAGATACAGAATGGTTTTTGAGATACAAAATGGTTTTTGAGATACATAATGGTTTTTGAGATATAGAATGTTTTTGAATAGTAAAGGATTTTGATTTCAATTATGATTTATGTATAATTGATTTTGTTGGAATTACCTTAAATGGTTAGTTATGATTTGATAAATTGAAATTCATGATCAAAGTCATTTTATACAAATGATTCATATTATTGGCAATGAATATTTTGAGTTTTGGAATTTGACGAATATCTAGATTTCTAAATTATTTGCTATAATTTTTGTTAAGGTATATTGTACTATGTTTTAAATTATAGTTGTGCACCACTGAGTTCACCACTCAGCAATAGTTTTGTATGCTGTCGCAGGTGAAAAGAGCGTAGAGCAATTTAGTAAACTTCTTTAAAGAGACATTCAAATCAGCTCCAGGTATAACCATGTACACAGGTTTTGATGTATGCATGTAATAATATGTATGTAAATTATTTGAGCAGTTGTATAAAAACTCTTGTAAAATATTTTGGTATGTAATTAAATGTAAATCATTGTAAATGTAAATTTGAGATTTCATTTACTTGTATAGTTTTGTAATATAAATTTTGAGTCTTTTAATCAATGAAATGTTTCTTTATGATGAGATTAGTTTGAAAATGAATTGATTGTTTATTGAGAATTGAATTGTGAATTGAAATGAAGTTATTGGAATTGTATTTGAGAAAACATATTGGGAGCATTTTCTTTTGCAGGATTGAAGAACTGTTTTCTCAAAATACAGCTGGCACTTGTCGTTTTAAATTTTATAACATCAGATTTTAATCGATGATTTAAATTTCGTGAATCGTTTTAAAATCCCTTGTAGTATATCTAATAGGTTATCGGTAGACGAAGTACGGTAATTCATTAGGTGTACTACGGGATCATGTTACATCTTACAGGGGAGTAGGGTGTGACATGTTTTGTGGTATCAGAGCAATGGTTTTAAAGTAAATTTCGAATTGTGAATTTGAAATCTTTTTGTCGGTAACTGAAACTGCTCAAATGTTTGATACATATAGTACATTTACATCATAAATATGAACTAATGGAGAGGAATCTCCTTGTGTTGGTTGTACAGGAATAGAAAATATTGTGAAAAGATATGGAAGAGAAGAATAGGATAATAGAACAGTTCGTGATGGCAGAAGTACAAGTTGAAGCCCCAGCCCCACAAACTGTCTAAGGCCCGACTGTACCAGTTTTACCAGTACAAATTACTGCACAAATAGCCTACCAAATGGCCACTTTCTTTCAACAAATGGCTGATACTCTGTCAGCTCAAGCTCAAGTACAAACCCAACCCCCACAAAGGCAATGTGAAATGGAGAAGAGGGAGAAACGTATGGGTCAGAGCTCGAACAGTAATTTGGGGAAGAGAAAAGAATTTGAGGAACCCCGAGCTCAGAGATATGAGAGAGGCGGATCATTAGGGCAGAGAACACCAAGATCTAGTCGTCGAACAAACAAAAGTTCCTATTCTGCCCGTTTCTGCCATGTTTGTGGTAAGCTACATGGAGGTATTTGTCGTAAGGCCTCTGGAGCCTGCTACAATTGTGGAAAGCTTGGACACTTTGTTAGAGATTGTACTAGAGCACCTCGATCTACTCCCCAAAGTTCACAGACAGTCAGTAGAGGTCTAGATAGAAATAGAGTTAGTACTCCTCACAACCATAACATAGTGAATCAACCCGAACATAGTAGAGCATCAGTTAGAGCGTCCACTATGCACCAAGGGGAAAGAGCAAAAACTTCGGATGTAGCTGCTAGTAAGTTCTTAATTTTTGAAAGAAACAATTAGTTATTATTTGATCCCAGCACTACTTAGTTGTGTGCTAGTGTTAGAACTATATGTTCTGTTGCTATTCCTTTACATGGGAATGAATTTTGATGTATTAGTGACTAGTCCTTTAGGATAAAAACTATAATAACAAGTATGATTGACATTAATTTTGGAAGAATTGTTAGCTAAAAGTATTTTCTAATACACCATAAATTATAAAGCTAATTGGCGAGCCTACTTAATGTAAGGCAAGAGGACCTACAAGTAAGTTACAGTAATAGAATTGCTCTAGATGAGGGCAAAGATGTTACTGTTAGTAATTGTCAAGGGATATTGTAATCAGAATCGGTTTAGGATATTAGTGGATTCGAGAAAGATAAGATGTTAGAAAACCTAGTCCATAAGATTATAACATAGTGACTATGTAATGCTCTCGATGTTTATATTGTAAGCTGTAGATTACTGTACTGACACGGGATTATTGTATAGAGCTATGTGCTTTCTCGTGGTACAATAAATTAAGAATATTTGTAAGTAATCTATAAATTGATTCAGTTGCGCCCGAATAGAGTACTATTATGGGAAATAAATGTGAAAATTCTAGTAAGAAATTTAAAACTTCAGAACTAGCCTATCAAACGACTACACTTGTAAGGTAGCTACAGTCAGTGACTCGGTTACATTAATGTGAATTATCTGTACCACAGTAGTTGCTATAAGCTTAGAGATATCAGTACGACTTATCATCCTCAGACGGATGGACAGTTGAAATAAGTGATTCAAGTAAATTTTGAAAGTTATTGAGTTTCTATAAATAATGAAATGAAATGATAATAATAACCTGTAAAATGTAATAAGCCCTTGAGAATATACTGAGAACTTGTGTCCTTGAATCCGAGGGAAGATGGGACAAATACCTTCCACTAACAGGATTTGTATACAATAATAAGAGTCAAGCTAGCATACAAACGGCATCCTATGAAACATTGTAAGGGAACGAATAACTATGGATTTTGTGATGAGACTTCTGAGGACACAGAATAGTCATGATGCAGTATGGGTCATAGTTGATAGACTAACCAAGTCTGCTCACTTTTTTCCAGTCTGGATGGACCATAGTTAGAAAGATTGGCTAGATTATACATATATGAAATTGTAAAATTGCATGGAGTGCTAGTATCAATTGTATCTGACAGAGATTCTAGGTTCACTTCTAGATTCTGGGGTAGTCTTCAGAGAGCCCTAGGAACTAGATTGAACTTCAGCACAACATTCCACCCACAGATAGATGGCCAGTCTGAGAGGATAATTCAGATATTAGAGGATATGCTATGGGCTTGTGTGATTGAGTTTGAAGGTAGTTGGGATATACAATTGCCTTTGATTGAGTTTGCTTATAACAACAGCTACCAATCAAGCATTGGGATGCCTCCATATGAAGCTTTGTATGGCAGGAAGTGCAAAAATCCCCTATGTTGGGATGAAGTAGGTGAAAGAAAGATGATTGGGCCAGAAATTGTTGAGCAGACAGAGGAAAAGATCAGATTGATCAGAGATCGACTCAATGCTACATCAGACTGTTAAAAGTCCTCTGTCGATATGAAGAGAAGAGATGTTGAATATGCAATGGGTGATAAGGTATTCCTCAAAGTTTCTCTTTGGAAGAGGATTATGAGATTTGGCAGAAAGGGGAAACTGAGTCCTCGTTTCATCGAACCATATGAGGTTCTGGAAAGAATGGGTCCTTTGGCATATCGGCTAGCATTACCTCCAGAGCTAGAAAGGATACACAGTGTCTTCCATGTGTCCGTGTTAAGGAGGTATAGATCTGACCCATCTCATGTACTATCAGTTGAAGAGATTGAGGTCAATCCAGACCTCTCATATGAGGAAAAATCCATAGAAATTCTGGCATATGAGGTGAAGTAGCTGAGGAACAAATAGATACACCTAGTTAAAGTGCTGTGGAAGCATCATTCAGGCCAGGAAGCTACTTAGGGAACGTGAAGAGGACATAAGGAGACAGCACCTACAGCTGTTCATAAATTGATGCCAGGTAAAATTTCGAGACGAAATTTATTTTAAGGGGGGAAGAATTGTAACACCCCTATGTTTGGTAGTGCGTTCTACTGTTCGAGTGACAGTGTCTATCCAGACAGCTAGGATGCCTAGAACTACATTGAGATATGGGTGAGGATACATAAAGTAATGAAATACAAGAAAAGAAAATACAAGAAAAATAAAGGAAAAATAATAGTAATGAAATTTAACCAAGTTAAACGAGCCGAGAACCCTAGCGATGGGTAACGCATAGGAAGTTGCGACGTGGGTGTTGACTAGCTACTGGACGCGGAAACCCTGAAAAATATTTTTAGGACTTAAATAAATGTATATTGAAGTATAAATATAATTAGAAATATCAAAGAAAAATTAATTAATTAGTACAAAGAAAAGTGAGAAATCGAGAAAACAATAAAACTCGGTATTACCGAAAAATCAGGAATGCAATCCGAACAGGGGCATTGTGGTCATTTGACACCTCGAGTTGTCTTTTGACCTAAATGTCCATTAAAAATACATGATATTACACTTGGAAAATGTCATGAAAAATTGAATTGGTGGTAGATAATTTAAATGGCAAAAATTGGGAGTTAAATGTGGGAATATAAAACTTTAGAATAAATAAACAATTAACCTTCACATAGTGCTCTAATAACTCACTTAAGTGGACCACTAAAGCTTCATTTGGGCAGAATATACTTCATCTTCCTCACCTCTCAAAGACCAGCCGAAAATGGTGAAAAGGAATACCTCCACTGCCGTCCACTTTGAAGCTTCATGTAAGCAGGATCCAAGCCTCTTTCCTTTCACCTTCCTTCATTAAAAGTTGTCCATACACATTGGGTAGTAGATAGGCAGCAAGAAGATAGAGTTTAGTCAAGGTTTTAAAGAGTTTCCAAAGTGGTAAGTAGGTATTTTTGTTGCTTGCTTCATTAAAGTTTGTGTGGATGTTATGGGTAGTTGAATTGTGGAAAGATTTTTGGAGTTTGATGCTTTAAGGGAAACGTATATTCTTGGCAGCCATGGAAACTCCTTAAGGGCAGTTTATCCTTGCATGTAAATGGTAGATTAAAGTGTTGATGAAGGGTTTGTGTGTGTAGGAATAAATTGAGTGATGTATACTAAATGTATATGTGAGTGTACACTTGATTTTGGAAGCTTGGAAATTAATTCAAAGAGAGGTACAATTCGGTAATGTGAAGTGTGGACCTAAATGTGTTATATCATGGTTTGATTTATGGAATATTATTGTTGAATTATGGTACTTGTTATGGCAGCATGTGTATGTATATAAGAGTTTGAGTTTGGACATGTGAATGAGTTATATTATGTAGTTAAATTGTTTAATTTGGACTTGATAAATTCTATACTATAAGGTGCATATTGAGTGTGATTACAAGCTGCCAAAATGACCAAAATGTGAAGTAAAATGTGTTTAGGTTGTGGTACAAACCAGAATTGGCATGAATGTGTAATTTGGTAATTGTTAAATGTATCCTTTGATGAGTGATGGACAATGTGCAATAGGGCAGTGTGTGTTTTGGCTTAGAATCTTAAATGTGTGGCTCCAATTGGTATGAGACCAATTGGAGGTGAAACTAGGCACAAAATGTGCCAACTTTCATGAAGGAAGCTTACCAAAATTCTACTTGGAAGATAACTTGAAAAATGACCAAATCCGGATTAGTGCATTTAAGGCCTGAAAATTGACCATTTGGGCAGTAGTTATTGTTTTGGCCATAACTTGCTCAAAACAGGTCTAATTGACCTGAAATTTTTACCATGAATAGTTGAGACATATATCTACAGGTCTTATGAAGACACCAAAGCCCAGAAATGACCATTAGCAAGTCAAATAGCTTGCACAATTTTAGGTCCAAAAACTGGCCGAACCAAAATTGACTTA
Source organism: Hevea brasiliensis (assembly GCF_030052815.1). Lineage (NCBI taxonomy): Eukaryota > Viridiplantae > Streptophyta > Magnoliopsida > Malpighiales > Euphorbiaceae > Hevea > Hevea brasiliensis. The sequence continues at coordinate 46,805,761 of NC_079498.1, forward strand.
AAAATGACCTAAAGTGATCATTTTGGTGTATTCTGACCAGAAATAGTAAAATGACCATAACTTGGTCTAATAAACTCAGAATGACCTAATATTTTGCCCCGCGTGCAATAAGACATAGATCTACAAGTTTGTAGTTTTGATCAAAACCCGAAAACTGAGGGAACTAGGTCATCCAGCTAGGTCAAATTAGTATACCAAAATTCGATCAATTGCAATAAAAGGCAATATGCATGGAAATGAATTTGGTAACATGTACCAATATTAAAAGGCTATTAAATATGACACATTGATAACATTAAAACCTAATTCACCTAGAGTGCATTGAGGGTCAACATCTTAGGTTGACTAAGGAAATAATAGTACTCAATAAATTAATTATTAAGCATTATCGTTAGAGACAGTTTAAATGAGTACTGAAACACATCAAATTGTGTGTTTCAGTTAGCAAAGACTCAGGGAAGGGGAAGGAAACACCGAGCCAGAGCCAAGAGAGAGTTATCAGAGGTTTGTGCACAACTAGTTTTTAACTTATTTTGTTCTGAATATTTCATATGATTAAATAACACATTTTTCTTATGTATTATGTTTAACAAGCATTGGATTTAATTCAATGATTATTGAAATTGTTATAGTATGTATGAATTTAGCTTTGTGAAATGGTATTTTCACAAGTATTAATATAACGATCAGACTCCAACCACTAGAGGAATTGTTCGCTTTGGCCACAAGCCTCATGATTTTGTCCCATAGGTGGAATGGAGAACTTCTCAGGAGGTCACCCATCCTGAGATTTCCCTCAAGCGAGCACGCTTAACCCTAGAGTTCTTCCAACTTTCCAGGCCATTCCACCAAAAAGCGCCTCTAGTGATTAGTTCGCCCATCATATATATCATTACTTTTTGAACCCAAGACCATCTCTGTGCTTTACCGATGTGGGATTTGCCTAAGGGACTAGATTCTGGGGTAGTCTCCAAAAAGCCCTAGGGACTAGATTGAACTTCAATACAGCATTCCATCTACAGACATATGGCCAATTTGAAAAGATCATTCAGATTTTGGACGATATGCTACTAGAACATGTCATGCCTTACAAGGGATAAGGTGTGACATGTTTTAGTGGTATTAGAGCTTTGGTTTTTATACAAGTTTTGAAATCGCTTGTTTGAAAATTTTTTATAAGTACAACTACTCAACTGTCATTATTGATACATATAGTGCATTACATCATAAATATGGACTAATGGAGGGAAATCTCCTTGTGTTGGTTGCTCAGGGAGTAGAATTCCTTGTGATTCAATATGAAAGAGGGGGATCACACAGTAGAGCAATCAGTAGCAGCTGAGGTATAGGGGGAAGCCCCAGCTCCTCAGAATGCCAGTGGATTGGCTGCACCCATCCCACCCAAGCAGTTTTCTGCTCAGTTCGCTCAGCTGATGGCTGCACTGTTTCAGCAAATGGCCGGCAATGTACCAGTCCAAGCTCTAGTGAAACCACCATCCCCAGCTAGACAATATGATAAGTTAATGAAGTATAGGGCAACAGAGTTCAAGGATAGAGTGGACCCATTGGAAGCTGAGTAATGGTTAGAACGGATGGAGAGGGTCTTCAAGAAATTGCACTGCACAGATGAGTTGAAGTTTGAATATTTAATTTCCTTGCTACATGGAGATGCATATGAGTGGTGGGAGACCATTCCCCGCAGTTTGGCTAAGCCACTCGCGTGTCCTCTTGAGCGATTGTGGGGCAAACCTCAGTGAGGACGCTGAGTCCTGAAAGGGGGGGAGAAAGGTCCCTTAGGCAAATCCCACATCGGCAAAGCACGGAGATGGTCTTGGGTTCAAAAGGTAATGATATATATGATGGGGGAACTAATCACTAGAGGAGCCTTTTGAAGGAACGGAAGCGTGAAAAACACAAGTTTATACTATTGAATTCAAAAATTTTCACCTAGGGCCACATGCATCATGCAAGATCTATTTTTATCTATTTGATTTCAATGATAAACAACACATTAAAAATCTTTTAATATATTTTTGGATCTGTATTTGCCATTTAAGATTTTAAAATTAATCAGATTAATTTTAGAACCCTAGATTAAATCAAGAACGATTACACTAACCTCTTGATGCACTGCAGCGTGTCTGCGCCTTTGAGATTCGTCTTCAGGACACCAGATGTTGTCCCTCTAGCTTGTCCACACCAAGAACACCTATGGCAGCCCTTGAATAACTTCTAAAGCTTTTTCTATTAATTAGAAATTCAAGTTCTTCCTTTTAAGAGATTAGAGATGTAAACAGGACACTAGAAACAATTTCTAGCGTTCTTAATTCAAGAGATTGATGGCTAATCTCTTTGAATTGATGAGAGATGAAGAAGAATAGATGAAAACCCTCAAAGTGGCGTGACAAAGGAGAGGAGTGGCTGCTGGCTATATTTTATTTTCTCATAACAACACTCAAATAGCTAGGTTAACACATTAAACCCTTGCCACATGTCACCCTTTGATTAGCTCTAGGTTTAAGTGACCCAATCACATTGTGCCAAGTGTCAAACCTATATTTAATCTTGATTTTAATCATCTTACATGATTAAAAAACATTTGGCAAGCTTATGTGTTATGCCATGTGTCACCATCTCATGGTGCCACGTGTCACACTGCAAAATGACCAAAATGCCCCTGTGTCTTAATTTTGAGTTCTCAACCCAAAATAATTATTTTTCTTCTTCTAATTAATTTATATCAAATATAAATTAATTAATTAATCTCTATTAATTAATTTCTCATTAATTAAATTCATATTTAAACACTTTAAATATAAATTTAATTTATACTACACATCCAATAATCTAGATTTGGTTTCAAGTCATGCTAGGGACTTTGCAATCTAATTGCAAACCAAACCTATTTAATTAATCAATTAAACTCTTTAATTAATTAATTAAATCATATTTAATTAGGTGATAACTTGTGTATGTGTGTGACTTACTAGGCTCATCACTAATTGGCAATGAGACATGATATCAACTCTTAATATCATCAGAACTCTTTCTTACCATAAATGATTTCTCTAAATCATTTTATGAACCTCATAGACCATGGTTAACACCTAGCATAGCATGCCATAGCCACCCAATTAGTAATAAGGTTTACCTTAAATGAACCTATAATCATATGTTACCATGCACTAGAATCTCTCATTACAAAATCCCAACTCATCTTTGGAGTAATGGTTTATGTCAAACTCCATTTGCTATGAATATTATGTTCTCTTTTAATTCCAGTTCTTGATTAAAAGATTTTCTCATCGAAACTCTTTTCTGAATAAATCTATCTGTCTGGCCAGAACTTGAAACATCAAGAATAATTAAATGAACATAGGATTTTATCTCTATTTACTTAGAGAACAGATTCCATCTTGATCAACACCTACCTCCATATATAACTAGTAGGATCCAACACATGCCCATATACCCATTCACACTACAACTATGAAAGCGATATCAAACTCAAACCACCTATATACAAGATAACTGTGCTATCTCAGGTCTAAAGATTATATGCACTGATATGATTTATGACAATGCATTGACAAGAGTAAGCTCCATGTGCTTGTCATAAGTGTCACTAGTTCGACCTACTCATCATGTATAAGTGCCTATCATGTTTGCTATATGGCATGAGACTCACCATTCCATTTTATTTATATCTCATATAAATAACTTGGGAACAAACATGAATACAATCTTTCTGGATAAGTCATGTCCTTATTATGAAGTATCCTTGATTGTGAACCTATTTATGATACTTTGTGCTAGAAATATTGTCACTCATATTCTTAACAACTTAAGAATAATATTTCTAACAAAATATCAATGGACCTTTTCTATTACACATAAATATATTATGTAAACGGAAAAGTGGTAATGCCTTTTATTAATAAAATATGTACAAGATATATACTAAATGATATGCTCTAGGGCATATTACTAACAATCTCCTACTAGCACTAGAGCCATTCATTACAATACCTTAGATCCATCTTCTCAAGATGTCAGTCTAACTGAGCTTGTGACAAAGGCTTAGTGCATGGATCAGCTGAATTTTTTCAGCTGATGTTATTTTTCTGCATGGCTATATCGCCTTTGCCCAACTATATGTCTGATAATGTGGTAGTGCCTTTCTATGTGTTTGGATTTTGGGTGAGACCTTAGTTCCTTAGCTTGTATGACTGCTCCATTATTGTCACAGTGTAGTGGAACTGCTGACTCAATGGAAGGAACTACTGTAAGTTCTGTCACGAACTTCTTTATCCAAACAGCTTCCTTTGCAGCATCTGATGCATCAATATACTCAGCCTCTGTAGTGGAATATGCAGTCGTGCTCTGTTTGGAACTCTTCCAACTGACTGCACCTCCATTACAAATGAACACATATCCAGAGGTAGACTTTCTATCATCGATATCTGATTGGAAATCAGAATCAATATAACCATCCAATTGCAAGTCTCCACCTCCATAAATCAAGAATAAATCCTTAGTTCTTCTCAAGTACTTAAGAATATTCTTGACAGCTATCCAGTGTTCCAAACCTGGATTGGATTGATACCTGCTAGTCAAACTAACAGCATATGCGATATCCGGCCTAGTACACAACATTGCATACATTAAACTTCCAATAGCCGAAGCATATGGAATCCTGGCCATCTTATCTCTTTCTTCATGAGTCTTTGGAGACATCTCTTTAGAAAGATGGATACCATGTCTCACTGGTAACAATCCTCTTTTGGAATCAAGCATGTTAAACCTCTTTAACACCTTTTTCCAAGTATAGACTTTGGGATAAACCAATTATTCTTTTCGCTCTATCTCTATAGATGCAAATTCCAAGAATATAGGTTGCCTCCCCTAAGTCTTTCATGGAGAATGTATTTGACAACCATACTTTTATAGTCGTCAACATGCCTGTGCCATTACCCATCAACAGTATGTCATCCACATATAAGACAAGGAAAGTGTTAGCACTGTCACTAACCTTCTTATATACACATGGCTCATCCTCATTTTTGATAAAGCCAAAGGATTTAATGGCTTCATCAAAACGGATGTTCCAACTCCTCGAAGCTTGTTTCAACCCATAAATGGATCACTTTAGCTTGCATACCTTGGAACCATCTTGGGATTCAAATCCCCTAGGTTGTCCCATGAAAATGTTTTCTTCAATGTATACATTGAGAAAAGCTGTTTTGACATCCATTTGCCAAATCTCATAATCATAGTATGCAGCTATTGCTAATAAAATCCTAATTGATTTAAGCATGGCAACAGGCGAGAAAGTCTCCTCATAGTCGATTCCTTGCCTTTGGCGAAACCCTTTCGCTACTAGCCTTGCCTTATAGGTCTCTACCTTTCCATCAGAATCAATTTTCTTCTTGAAAACCCATTTGTTCCCTATAGGTATAATACCTTCAAGTGGGTCAAAAAGATCCCAAACTTGATTCTTATACATGGAATCAATCTCAGATTTCATAGCATCAATCCATTTTGAAGAGTCTATATCTGATATAGCTTCTTCATATGTAAGTGGATCATCTCCATGATCTACTTCTTCATGAATAGACAACTCTTGTTCTTCTTTATGAAGAAAACCATATCTCACTGGTGGGTGAGATACCCTGGTTGTTCTATGAGGAACATCTGTAGATGTTTCATCAACGGGTATTGGTTGACTAGATGGATCTATATCCATCTGATCTGTTGGTTGGTCAGAATTCTCCAATTCTAACTCTATTTGCCTTCCTTTGCCTCTTTCTTGAACAAACTGTTGTTCAAGAAATGTGGCATCTCTACTTATCACAACCTTTTGTGAAGTGGCCAAATAAAAATAATATCCAAAATTATCTTTTGGATATCCAACAAATCGACATTTTTCTGATCTGGTCTCCAATTTATCAGTGTTCAGCTTTTTGATATAAGCTGGACAACCCCAAATCTTAACATGCTTAAGACTTGGTTTTCTTCCATGCCATATCTCATAAGGTGTGGAAGAAACTGATTTTGATGGAATCCTATTCAGAATATACAAAGCTGATTCTAATGCAAATCCCCAAAAGAAGATTGGCATATCAGTATAGCTCATCATATTACGTACCATATCCAATAGGGTACGATTTCTCCTTTCAGATACACCATTTAGCTGTGGCGTTCCTGGAATAGTCAGCTGAGAAACAATGTCATGCTCTCTCAAGTATTCATCAAATTCAGTACTCAAATATTCACCTCCACGATCTGATCGAAGAGCTTTAATACTCTTTCCTATTTGATTTTCTACTTCAGATTTAAATTCTTTGAACTTTTCAAAAGATTCATATTTGTATTTCATCAAATACAAATACCCAAACCTTGATTTATCATCAGTAAAGGTAATAAAATAATGAAAGCCCCCTCTAGCCATTTCTTTAAACGGACCACATACATCACTATGTATTAGCTCCAAAATATTTTCAGCTCTTAGCCCTTGTCCAACAAAGGGTGATTTTGTCATTTTGCCCTGAAGGCAAGATTCACAAGTTGGAGTAGGCTCAGAGCCTAATGAGGATAGAATCCCCATTTTCTCCAATTTTGCAATCCTATCTTCTGCAACATGACATAACCTAAAGTGCCAAATATATTTTGAACTTGAGTTGGTTTTCACCATGGCATTGCATTCATTTAGATTGCTATACTCTGGCCAGTGGAAACACTTTCTTACTGGCAATGGAAACACTTTCCTGTTGGCAATGGAAACACTTTCCTGTTGGCAGTGGAAACACTTTTCTTTGCCTTTGTCAGCTTTGGTCTTCCTTTTCTGTTTAGCTATTTTCTTGGAAGGACCAGGAATCTGAGGTTTCTTTTTCTTATTGCCCTTCTTCTTGTTGGACTTTCCAGCAGAAGAAGATGCAACCAAAGCTACCTCTTTTCCTTTATTGCCTGGCATATTCTTTTGGACAATAACCAGCATGTTGAGTAAACCAGCTAAGGTGCATTCCTGTTTAGTCATATGGAAATTTGTCACAAAATTCCCAAAAGACTCAGGAAGGGACTAAAGGATCAAATCCGTCTGTAGTTGGAAATCCATGTTGAAGTCAAGATGTTCCAACTGCTCAATCAGTTGAATCATCTTGTGGATATGATCCCCAACATTCTGTCCCTCAGACATCCTCATACGGAATAGCTGTCTAGATATCTCATACCTAGCATTCCTGCTATGCTCACCATACAACTCTTATAGGTGAAGGAGGATTTCACTCGCACTCTGCATGTTCTCATGTTGCTTCTGTAACTCATTACTCATGGAAGCAAGCATGTAACACTTAGCTCTCATATCATGCTCCTTCCACTTGTCCAAAGTTTCATGTTCCTCTTGTGTGGCCTCTGGAGGTAAGGGACCAGGAACATTTGAATCTAGAACATATCCTATATGTTCAAGGTTCAGGACAAGTTTCAAATTTCTTAGCCAATCAGACAGATTAGGTCCTGTCAACCTATTGTGATCAAGTATGCTTGCAAGGATATTGGATGGTGGTGGTTGTTTTGTGCTCATTTTTATCAGAAAATTAACTGCAGAAAATAACTAGATTAATTAGTAAATGATTCATGTAATTAACCAAAATGATTATGGTCTTTTAATCAAATTGGTCCTCCCACTAACTTAGCGAATCCTACACTTCCAAAGTAGGAAACGGAAATCCTAGTAGGATAGATTTCTAGTGGGTGATTGAATTCTTATAATTCTATTGATCATCCTCAGGTACATCCATTATTGGAATTACAATAAACTATAAGTGAGCAACTCTTTGCCCATCACATCTCATGTGAGGTTCAATCCTTTACCTAGCCCCTAATGCTCAAAATCTCAGGTACATCCATTATTGACTTATCTTGCATTAGTTAAGTTGATCCCATTGAGCCAGTAATTATGCAAATAATTTTAATGTCCTCAGGTACATCCAATATTGGCCACTAAACCATTTACATATTTACAATATCTCATGCTTAATAATTATTCTTAAGAAAATCTCTTAAATAAATTGCATCTTATGCAACTATTTAAAATTTCTTAAAATAATTGCCCCAATGGAGGGCCTATGTTATAATTACTTTAATTATAGCATTTCCAACTTAATCATTTGTTTGGAAGATTTTATGGTCATTCTAATTACTATTAAGGTCTCACTTTGCACATTATCCATTTAGCATGCATATATCATATAATTGCATACATTCCCATGCATCTCATGCATTCATGGATAAGCAGTAAATATGGTATGATCATGGACTTTCTAAGGGATTCAATTCTGAGCCACCAAGAATTGAATCAGGGCATTCCTAGGTGCATTTCATTCATTCATTTTACAAGAGTTGCTGAAGGAGTACATAATCAACACTTGATCTTGAATTCCTCCCACTGATCCCACCAATGCTCTTGACCTCCTTGAACTTCTTGCAATCCAATGTTACATAGTAATCCTTGGCATAGTAAGGCGAATTTACAAGAACTTAAATAAATGAAATTACAACCCAAAAATTATTACAAACTTAATAATACATGCCCAAAATAAATTAAAATAAATTAATTAATTTACAATCCCAAAGAAACATTAAAGAAATAAATCCAATCACATTAGTCTTTTATAGTCCATGATCATTCATCATGCATATCACTATTTAACAATTAAATAAAACATACATACTTAAATTAAATTGAATATCTCATATTCAACTTAAAAATCCAGATTTGAATATGATTCAAATAAATTTAAAAATTCATATTTGAATCTCATTCAAACAAATTTAAAAATTCAGATTTGAATCACATTCAAATAACTTCAAAAATTCAGATTTGAATCACATTCAAACATTTTTTAAAAAATCAGATTTGAATCACATTCAAACATTTTTAAAAAAATCAGATCTGAATTTTATTCAATCAATTTTAAAAAATCAGATTTAAATATGATTCAAACAACTTTAAAAATTCAGATTTGAATCACATTCAAATAACTTTTAAAATTCAGATTTGAATCACATTCAAACAATTTTATAAAATTCTGATTTGAATCATAATTTAATTGTGTGATAAAAACTACTAATTAAACACTTTAATTAGTCAAATAATAGGCCTTAGATCATACAACAATTGCAAAATTAAAAGCCAAACCTTAAACCACCCATGGAAGCCAAACCATGCGCACCATTGATGGTGTTTTTTCAAGCATGCCGCCAACTTGCTTTGCAACCAGCAATGAACTTTTGATCTCACGATCAAACACACAATTAAATCATATAATCATCAATCTAAATGGCAAATATAGTGGCTCTGATACCAATTGAAGGAACGGAAGCGTGAAAAACACAAGTTTATACCATTGAATTCAAAAATTTTCACCTAGGGCCACATGCATCATGCAAGATTTATTTTTATCTATTTGATTTCAATGATAAACAACATATTAAAACTCTTTTAATATGTTTTTGGATCTGTATTTGCCATTTAAGATTTTAAAATTAATCAGATTAATTTTAGAACCCTAGATTAAATCAAGAACGATTACACTAACCTCTTGATGCAATCGCAAATGTCTGCGCCTTTGAGATTCGTCTTCAGGACATCAGATGTTGTCCCTCTAGCTTGTCCACACCAAGAACACCTATGGCAGCCCTTGAATAGCTTTTAAAGCTTTTTCTATTAATTAGAAATTCAAGTTCTTCCTTTTAAGAGATTAGAGATGTAAACAGGACACTAGAAATAATTTCTAGCGTTCTTAATTCAAGAGATTGATGGCTAATCTCTTTGAATTGATGAGAGATGAAGAAGAATAGATGAAAACCCTCAAAGTGGCGTGACAAAGGAGAGGAGTGGCTGCTGGCTATATTTTATTTTCTCATAACAACACTCAAATAGCTAGGTTAACACATTAAACCCTTGCCACATGTCACCCTTTGATTAGCTCTAGGTTTAAGTGACCCAATCACATTGTGCCAAGTGTCAAACCTATGTTTAATCTTGATTTTAATCATCTTACATGATTAAAAAACATTTGGCAAGCTTATGTGCTATGCCATGTGTCACCATCTCATGGTGCCACGTGTCACACTACAAAATGACCAAAATGCCCCTATGTCTTAATTTTGAGTTCTCAACCCAAAATAATTATTTTTCTTCTTCTAATTAATTTATATCAAATATAAATTAATTAATTAATCTCTATTAATTAATTTCTCCTTAATTAAATTCATATTTAAACACTTTAAATATAAATTTAATTTATACTACACATCCAATAATCTAGATTTGGTTTCAAGTCATGCTAGGGACTTTGCAATCTAATTGCAAACCAAACCTATTTAATTAATCAATTAAACTCTTTAATTAATTAATTAATTAAATCATATTTAATTAGGTGATAACTTGTGTATGTGTGTGACTTACTAGGCTCATCACTAATTGGCAATGAGACATTATATCAACTCTTAATATCATCAGAACTCTTTCTTACCATAAATGATTTCTCTAAATCATTTTATGAACCTCATAGACCATGGTTAACACCTAGCATAGCATGCCATAGCCACCCAATTAGTAATAAGGTTTACCTTAAATGAACCTATAATCATATGTTACCATGCACTAGAATCTCTCTGTTACAAAATCCCAACTCATGCTGGAGTCATGGTTTATGTCAAACTCCATTTGCTATGAATATTATGTTCTCTTTTAATTCCAGTTCTTGATTAAAAAGATTTTTCTCATCAGAAACTCTTTTCTGAATAAATCTATCTGTCCTGGCCAGGAACTTGAAAAATCAAGAATAATTAAATGAACATAGGATTTTATCTCTATTTACTTAGAGGAACATATTCCATCTTGATCAACACCTACCTCCATATATAACTAGTAGGAGCCAACACATGCCCATATACCCATACACAGTACAAGTATGAAAGCAGTATCAAACTCAAACTACCTATATACAAGATAACTGTGCTATCTCGGGTCTCATATAAATAACTTGGGAACAAACATGAATACAATCTTTCTGGATAAGTCATGTCCTTATTATGAAGTATCCTTGATTGTGAACCTATTTATGATACTTTGTGCTAGAAATATTGTCACTCATATTCTTAACAACTTAAGAATAATATTTCTAACAAAATATCAATGGACCTTTTCTATTACACATAAATATATTATGTAAACGGAAAAGTGGTAATGCCTTTTATTAATAAAATATGTACAAGATACATACTAAATGATATGCTCTAGGGCATACTACTAATACCTTTTGGCAGAATGGCCTGGAGAGTTGGAAGAACTCCAGGATTAAGCGTGCTCGCTTGAGAGAAATCCTAGGATGGGTGACCTCCTGGGAAGTTCTCCATTCCACCTATGGGACAAAACAGTGAGGCTGGTGGCCAAAGCAGACAATTCCTCTAGTGGTTGGAGCCCGATTGTTACAATTAAGCATTGTTGTGAATTGAATAAATTATGTTTTCGAAAATTATGATAGAACATGCTTTGAATTGGGATGGGCAATTTGCATGTAAAAATGCAAATTTATGATTTGAATTGTGATAAGCATAAAAATTATTGAATATTGGAATTGACTTTGAATCGAATTGTATTATGATTTATGCTCACTAAAAGGATTATGATATTGTTTTATATCTCACTATAGATGCTTGACTATGTTATTACCCATTTCTCTCATTTGTTGTGAAGACAATGGAGTTAGTTGCGTTTTGATTACCATTGTACGTGCACAGACTTAGATTCTCCTCTTTTTAGAGGTTAGATCTAAGTTTTTATGTTATGGCCCTTGCTGAAGATTCACTTTTGTGATGTGTACTGTGCACGATGATTCGACCTCCCCGACCATAGGGAGTTAGAATCTAATTCGACCTCCCCAACCATAGGGAGTTAGAATCACCCTGAAGATGGCCCTTTCGGATTAGACTTGCGTAGTTAGTGAGATAAAGAATTGTTTTTTTTGAGATAAAGAATTTTTTTTTTTTTTTTGAGATACAGAATGGTTTTTGAGATACAGAATGATTTTTGAGATATAGAATGTTTTTGAATAGTAAAGAATTATGATTTCAATTATGATTTATGTATAATTGATTTTGTTGGAATTACCTTAAATGGTTAGTTATGATTTGATAAATTGAACTTCGTGATCAAAGTCATTTTATACAAATGATTCATTTTATTGGCAATGAATATTTTGAGTTTTGGAATTTGATGAATATCTAGATTTCCAAATTATTTGCTGTAATTTTTGTTAAGGTATATTGTACTATGTTTTAAATTATAGTTGTGCACCACTGAGTTCACCACTCAGTGATAGCTTTGTATGTTGTCACAGGTGAAAAGAGCATAGAGCAATTGAGTAAACTTCTTTGAAGAGACATTCAAATCAGCTCCAGGTATAACCATGTACACAGGTTTTGATGTATGCATGTAATAATATGTATGTAAATTATTTGAGCAGTTGTATAAAAACTCTTGTAAAATATTATTGTATGTAATTAAATGTAAATCATTGTAAATGTAAATTTGAGGTTTTATTTACTTGAATAGTTTTGTAATATAAATTTTGAGTCTTGTAATCAATGAAATGTTTATTTATGATGAGATTAGTTTGAAAATGAATTGATTGTTTATTCAGAATTGAATTGTGAATTGAAATGAAGTTATTGGAATTGTACTTGAGAAAACATATTGGAAGCATTTTCTTTTGCAGGGTTAAAGAACTGTTTTCTCAAAATACAGTCGGCACTTTGCCGAAATTTTGAAAAAATTTTATAACATCAGATTTTAATCGATGATTTAAATTTCACAAAAATTGTTTTAAAATTCCTTGTAGTATATCTAATGGGTTATCGGTAGGAGAAGTACAGTAATTGATTAGGTGTACTACGAGATCATGTTACATCTTACAGGGGAGTAGGGTGTGACATCCTCTAAGTAAATAGAGATAAAATCCTATGTTCATTTAATTGTTCTTGATGTTTCAAGTTCCTGGCCAGGACAGATAGATTTAATCAGAAAAGAGTTTCTGATGAGAAAAATCTTTTAATCAAGAACTGGAATTAAAAGAGGACATAATATTCATAGCAAATGGGATTTGAAATAAACCATGACTCTAGCTTGAGTTGAGATTTTGTAATAGAGACATTCTAGTGCATGGTAAAATATGATTATAGGTTCATTTAAGGTAATTCTTATTACTAATTGGGTGGCCATGGCATGCTATGCTAGGTGTTAACCATGGTCTATGAGGTGCATAAAATGATTTAGAGAAATTATTTATGGTAAGAAAGAGTTCTGATGATATTAAGAGTTGATATCATATCTCATTGCCAATTAGTGATGAGCCTAGTAAGTCACACACATACACAAGTTATCACCTAATTAAATATGATTTAATTAATTAATTAATTACTTTAATTGATTAATTAAATAGATTTGGTTTGCAATTAGATTGCAAAGTCCCTATCATGACTTGAAACCAAATCTAGGTTATTGGTTGTACAGTATAAGTTAAATTTATATTTAAAGTGTTTAAATATGAATTTAATTAATGAGAAATTAATTAATAGATATTAATTAATTAATTTATATTTGATATAAATTTATTAGAAGAAGATAAATAATTATTTTGGGTTAAGAACTCAAAATTAAGGCACTAGGGCATTTTGGTCATTTCACAGGGTGACATGTGGCACCATGAGATGGTGACACATGGCACTACACATAAGCTTTCCAAATGTTTTTTAATCATATAAGATGATTAAAATTAAGATTAAATATAGGTTTGACACTTGGCGCAATGTGATTGGGTTAATTAAACCTAGAACCAATAAGAGGGTGACATGTGGCAAGGGTTTAATGTGTTGACCTAGCTATATAAGTGTTGTTATGAAAAGAAAACAACACAACCAGTAGCTATCCTCCTTTGTGCCGCCACCTTGAAGCTCCCATTCTCTCTTTTTCTACATCTCTCATCTATTCCAAGAGATTAGCAAACAATCTCTTGAATTAAAAATACTATAAATTATTTCTAGTGTCCTGTTTACATCTTTAATATCTTAAAAGGAAAAACTTGATTTTCTAATTAATAGAAAAAGCTTTAGAAGCTGTTCAAGGGCTGCCATAGGTGTTCTTGGTGTGGACAAGCTAGAGGGACAACATCTGGTGTCCTGAAGATGTATCTGAAAGGTGCAAATACACTGCAGTGCATCAAGAGGTTAGTGTATTTGTTCTTAATTTAATCTAAGGTTCTAAAATTAATATGATTAATTTTAAAATCTTAAATGACAAATACAGATCCAAAAAACATATTAAAAGAGTTTTAATATGTTTTTTATCATTGAAATCAAATAGATAAAAATAAATCTTGCATGATGCATGTGACCCTAGGTGAAAATTTTTGAATTCAATGGTATAAACTTGTGTTTTTCATGCTTCCTCTCCTTCAATTGGTATTAGAGCCAGGTTATTTGCCATTTAGATTATTCAATATATGATTTAATTGTGTGTTTTGATCATGAGATGATTTATCCATTGCTGGTTGTAATGGATGTGTGGCAGCTTGTTTGAAGAACACCAACATGGCACGCAAGGTTTGTGGCTTCATGGGTGGTGCAAGGTTTAGCTTTTTAATTCTGTAATTTTTGTATGATCTATGGCTAATTAAAGTGTTTGATTAGTAGTTTTAATCATACAATTAATATTTGATTCAAATTAGAATTTTAAAAATTGTTTGAATGTGATTCAAATCTGAATTTTTAAAGTTGTTTGAATGTGATTCAAATCTGAATTTTTAAAGTTGTTTGAATGATATTCAAATCTGGATTTTTAAAGTTGTTTGAATAATATTCAGATCTGAATTTTAAAAAAATTGTTTGAATGTGATTCAAATATGATTTTTTAAGAATTGTTTGAATGTGATTCAAATCTGAATTTTTAAGGTTGTTTGAATGTGATTCAAATTTGAATTTTTAAATTTGTTTGAATGAGATTCAAATCTAAATTTTTAAATTTATTTGAATTATATTCAAATCTGGATTTTTAAGTTAAATATGAGATATTCAATTTAATTTAATTATGTAAGTTTTATTTAATTGTTAAATAGTGATATGCATGATAGATGATCATGAACTATAAAAGACCAATGTGATTGGATTTATTTCTTTTATGTTTCTTTGAGATTGTAAATTAATTAATTTATTTTAATTTATTTTAGGCATGTATTATTAAGTTTGTAATAATTTTTGAGTTGTAATTTCATTTATTTAATTTCTTGTAAATTCGCCTTGTTATGCCAAGGATTACTATGTAATTGGATTGCAAGAAGTTCAAGGAGGTCAAGAGCATTAGTGGGACCAGTGGGAGAAATTCAATATCAAGTGTTGATTATGTACTCCTTCAGCAACTCTTGTAAAATGAATGAATGAAATGCACCTAGGAATGCCATGATTCAATTCTTGGTGGCTCAGAATTGAATCCTTTAGAAAGTCCATGATCATATCATATTTACTGCTTATCCATGAATGCATAAGATGTATGGGAATGTATGCAATTATATGATATATGCATGGTAAATAGATAATGTGCAAAGTGAGACCTTAATAGTAATTAGGATGGCCATAAAATCTTCTAAACAAATGACTAAGTTGGAAATGTTATAATTAAAGTAATTATAACATGGGCCCTCCATTGGAGCAATTATTTTAAGAAATTTTAAATAGTTTCATAAGATGCAATTAATTTAAGAGATTTTCTTAAGAATAATTGTTAAGCATGAGATGTTGTAAATATGTAAATGGTTTAGTGGCCAATATTGGATGTACCTGAGGACATTAAAATTATTTGCATAATTACTGGCTCAATGGGATCAACTTAACTAATGCAAGATAAGTCAATAATGGATGTACTTGAGATTTTGAGCATAAGGGACTAGGTAAAGGATTGAACCTCACATGAGATGTGATGGGCAAGGAGTTGCTTACTAATAGTTTATTGTAATTCCAATAATGGATGTACATGAGGATGATCAATAGAATTATAAGAATTCAATCACCCACTAGAAATCCATCAAATTAGGATTTTTGTTTTCTACTTTGGAAGTGTAGGATTAGCTAAGTTAGTGGAAGGACCAATTTGATTAAAAGACCATAATCATTTTGGTTAATTACATGATACATTTATTAATTAATCTTGTTAATTTTCTGTAGTTAATTTTCTGATAATAATGAGCACAGAACAACCACCACCATCCAATATACTTGCAAGCATACTTGATCGCAATAGGTTGATAAGACCTAATATGTCTGATTGGCTAAGAAATTTGAAACTTGTCCTGAACCTTGAACGTAGAGGATATGTTCTAGACTCAAATGTTCCTGGTCTCTTACCTCTAGAGGCCACTCAAGAGGAACATGAAACTTTGGACAAGTGGAAGGAGCATGATATGAGAGCTAAGTGTTACATGCTTGCTTCCATGAGTAATGAGTTACAGAAGCAGCATGAGAACATGCAGAGTGCGAGTGAGATCCTCCTTCACCTATAAGAGTTGTATGGTGAGCACAGCAGGAATGCTAGGTATGAGATATCTAGACAGTTGTTCCGCATGAGGATGTTTGAGGGACAGAATGTTGGGGATCATGTCCACAAGATGATTCAGCTGATTGAGCAGCTAGAACATCTTGACTTCAACATGGATTTCCAATTACAGATGGATTTGATCCTTCAGTCCCTTCCTGAGTCTTTTGGGAATTTTGTGACAAATTTCCAAATGACTAAACACGAATGCACCTTAGCTGTTTTGTAACACCCCTATGTTCGGTAGTGCGTACTACTATTTCGGTGACCAGTGTTGTCCGGACAGCTAGAATGCCTAGAACTACACTTTGATATGAGTGAGGAGACATAAAATAATGAAATACAAGAAAAGAAAATACAAGAAAAACAAAAGAAAAATAATAGCAAAGAAATATAATCAAGTTAAGCGAGCCGAGAACCCTAGCGATGGGTGATCGCACCGGGAAGTCACGGCGTAGACCGTTGACTAGCCCTGGACCGCGAGGAACCCTGGAAAATATTTTTAGGACTTAAATAGACCCCTATTGAAATATAAATATCATTAGAAATATTAAATAAAAAAAAAATTAAATAATTAGTACAAAGAAAAGTGGGAAATCGAAAAACGGACAAAACCCGGTGTTACCGAAAAATCGAGAATGCAACCCGAACAGGGGCATTGTAGTCAATCGACATCCCGAATTGTCTTTTGACCTAAATGTCCATTAAAAATAAATAATATTACACTTGGAAAATATAATGAAAAATTAAATTGGTGGTACCTAAAATAAATAGTAAAAATTATGGATTTAATGTGGAATAAATGGTAGTTAAACATATAATATGATTTAATTTGTGTAAGTGGACCACTATGGAATAAATTAAAAACAAAAAGGGCAGGTGTAAACCCATTATACAATCTGTAAACTTCCTCTTCCTCATTTGTTTCATCCATGCCGAAAAGAGAAGCTTGAAATCCTCCATGGCCGTTTTGCTTAAAACTTCATCAACCTCTTCATTTCACCTCCAAACACCTAGGTTGCTTCATTAAAGTTTGTCCCCACATCACAAGGAAGAGTTTGGTAGCAAAATCAAGGAAGTTTAGTGAAGGTTTAACAAGTCCTAACAATAGGTAAGTTTGTATTTTTGAATATTGCTTTGTTAAAGCTTGTAAGCATGTATGGGTGTTTGATTTGTGAAGAAATTTTAAAGTTTTGAGGAGTTATTGATATATCCAATTTTGGACAGCCATGGAGTTCTATATTTAATGAATTATTCTTACTTATATTTGATGGGAATTCATGTTGAGTAGGGTGATTTAATGTCCTAATAAGTTAATTTCATGTATATGTGGTGATTGTGCATTTGGGATTGAAGTTGAAGAAATTATGGGAAACTTTGCCAATTTGGAGCATTTCGGCAGCTTTGAGACTTCTTGATGAATGTTTGAATTCCTGAAGATATTGGATGAATTGTGATATTGAGGATTGATGAATATGTATGTAAATTGGTTGTGAAAATTATATGTAATAATTAGGGGTGTTTATGTGTATATATTGTTGTAATTGGACTTTGTGAATTAGAGTTTCATTTGGTGTATTGAGGATATTTGTATTCTGCCCAAAGTGACTTTAATGTGAAGTGATAAATGGTTTTGGTAATGTACCAAATCAGAATAGGGAAGAGAAGTGGACTTATAGCAAGGTAAATGTGCAATTGATAGATGTTAAGCAATGTATTTAAGGATAGTATGCATTTCAGCCTATAACTCTAAGTGTGTAACTCCAATTGATATGAGACCAATTGGAGGTAAAATTAGGCACAAAATGTGCCAACTTTCATGAAGGAAGCATACCAAAATTCTTTTTGCAAGGTAGCTTGAAAAATGACCAAATCCGGATTAAGTACAAGTGAGGACTGAAAACCGACCATTTGGGCAGCAGTTAGTGTTTAGGCCATAACTCACTCAAAACAGGTCCAATTAACCTGAAATTTTAACGATCAATAGTTAAGACCCATATCTACAAGTCTTATGAAGACACCAAAGCCCAGAAATGACTATAAGCAAGTCAAATAGCTTGCACAAATTCGGGTCCAAAAACTGGCCGAACCTAAAATGACCTAAAATGACCTAAAGTGACCAATTTTAGTGCAATTTGACCAGCAATAGTAAAATGACCATAACTTGGTCTACATAACTCAGAATGACCTAAAATTTTGCCCTGCGTTCCATAAGACATAGATCTACAAGTTTGTAGTTTTGACCGAAACCTGAAAACAACTAGGTCGTCTGGCTAGGTCAAACTAGTATCCCGAAATCCAACAAGTTGAAAAAAAATGCACTAAACAAGGAAATGAAATTGGTAACATGCACCAACTCTAAAAGACTATCGAATGTGACATATTAGTAACACTAAAACCTAATTTACCTAGAACGCATGGACGGTCGATATATTAGGTTGATTAAGCAAATAATAGCTTTTAGTGAATTACTTATCAAGCATTATCGATAGAGACAGTTTAATTTAGTACTGAAACACTTCAAATTGTGTTTATCAGTTAGTAAAGACTCAGGGAAAGGGAAGGAAACACTGAGTCCAGACCAGGAGACAATTATCAGAGGTTTGTGCACAACAACTATTTCTTTTGAATTTTTCAATTGAAATGAATTATGACTATTTGTACATTATTGTTTTAAATTGTGGAAATGTGTTTGAATGGATATTTATCACTTGAAAAGCACTGTAAATGGTTTGAAATTGTGAGAAATTGTTTGAACGATATTGATGGACACTTATTGATTGAAAAGCATTGGAAATGGTTTGAAACCACAACTATCATGTATATTGATTGTATTCCTTGCTAGCTTATCTAGTGGGACGAATTGAATTCCCTCTTTGGCTGAAGTGTTGAGGTGTGTGTGCCTGTTGAGGACGAATAGAATGAGTACTCATATTTTTGCTAGCTAACTATGTTATTCCTCATTAGTCATCGACTTTTGGGACGAATTGAACTTTGGAACATGATTAAGCTGTGTGTGTGATTTATTGATATGTATTATGAGATTGTGAAATGGAGTTAAATTCTTATTGACATTCACTGTCTTTTTAATTTAATCATGATTTGATTTATTGAAATTATTATTGCGATATTGATAAATGGAGTTTAAATTCTTGTTGACATTTACTATCTTGAAATTATCTATGGTTTTAAGTATCCATCATTTATTTAACTTATGAATTGTGATTTAAAGTTGTATTTAGTTAATATTGTGCACCACTGAGACATTGTCTCAGCGATAGCTTTTTATTGCTGTCGCAGGTAGATAGACAGACAGGGCAGCAGACTAGGCTGCTAGTACACCCAGCGAGAGATTTTTCGGGTATAACGAGTATACCACATTTTGCATTTTGTACTGTCATGTATGACCACTGTATGTATATATTGTTTTTGATTTTGAGCAGTTGTAAATTAAAATTATACATTGAAGTTGTAAAGTAAATTATGAGTTATTTTGACTTGTAAAAATTGTATTATATTTCTTTTATCTCAGTCTTTGAAAAATTAGTGTGGATTTGAGTTGAGAAATATGTTGTGTAGAGAAATATGTTGGAGTGGAGATTTGGAAATTTATTGAAGTGCTTTTTACAGGTTTTTCTGAAGAACTGTTTTATCCAAAATATAGATGGAACTCTGCCAAAATTTTTACAGAAAATTTCTAATGGTCCAAATGTGTTAGTTCTATCACTTCAGTTCAAAAAGGTTTTTAACACCTGTAAATAGTGCTCACCACTGTAAAAGAAGTAAGAAAAGTTTTTTTTTTTTTTTAAATCCCTTGTAGTGTATTTAATGGGTTATCAGTAGACGGAGTTGGTAATTCATTAGGTATACTACGAGATCATGTTATGCCTTACAGAGGTGTAGGGTGGGACATGTTTCAGTGGTATCAAAGCATGGTTTTTTAAATTCTGTTTTCATATGTTACTTGAATATTCTTTCTTCATAGTACAACTGCTCAATATCATTGTTTGATACATACAGTACATTACATTATAAATATGCACTAACGGGAGGAAATCTCCTTGTGTTAATTGTTCAGGAGATCTAAAATCCTCGCATTGACTATGGAAGAGGGTGATCGTTCAGTCGATCAATCTATAGAGGCTGAGGTGCAAGGGGATGCCCTAGGCCTACATAATGTCAGTGGTTCAGCTGCACCAGCCCCAGCAGTACCGCAATTTCATGCTCAATTCGCTCAGCAGATGGCTGCAATGTTCCAACAAATGGTTGGTAATGTGCCTACTCAAGTCCCAATACAGACACCAGTAGTACAACCACAGTCTCCTACTAGGCAGTATGACAAATTGATGAAGTATGGGGCTACAGAGTTCAAGGGGACAGTAGATCCTCTAGAGGCTGAACAGTGGTTAGAGAGGATGGATAGAGTATTCAAGAAACTGCACTACACGGAGGAGCTCAGATTTGAATACTCTGTATCTCTACTACAGGGGGATGCTTATCACTGGTGGAAAACCATTCCCCACGGTCTGGTAGAACCTGCAGTGCTAACATGGAATGACTTTCTCAAGGAATTCAGACAAAAATATGTCCCTGATGCTTATGTAGACCAGAAGCTACAAGAATTCCTAAGTCTGAAACAGGGGAGTAGATCAGTGGCTGAGTATGAAAGAGAATTTTCCCGCCTGAGCCATTATGCAGTAAGTTTACTTGCTACCAACAGGGAAAGATGCAAGAGGTTTGAAACTGGCTTGAAGCCTAGTATCAAATTACAAGTAGTCGGGTTCAAACACACTAACTTCTCTGAACTTGTTTCTCAAGCCCTAGAGTTGGAAAGAATTGAGTTTGAAGCTGCTCCTGAGAAAAAGAAATCAGAGAAGACAGAGAAAGAGGGAAAATCTGCAGACCAGAGTTCTAGTGGTCCTACTGGAAAGAGGAAGAACTATGGGGGACATGGCAGAGGTGGCAAGAAGTCTGGTAGGGGAAGATATTCAGGACAGAAGCCCCCTCTATCTGGTCAGCAGAGTACCAGAGGTTCTTACCCTCCCCGCCAATGTGAAACCAGTGGAAGAAATCATGGTGGGATATGCTACAAGGCTATTGGAGCCTGTTATAACTGTGGAGGCACAAGACACTTTGCCAAGGATTGCACCAGTAGTCGCAGAGTTGGACCACCTCCTACTACTGCAGAAGGGTCAGTTCAGAGCCCTGTCACCAGAAGTTCACAACCACCCAGCATAGGTGGAGGCAGGGGTAGAGGTAGCCTAGCAGGCAGCCAAGGCACAGTGAAACATTCAGAGCAAGATAGTGCTCCAGTCAGAATCTATGCAATGAGACAGAGGGAAGAGGCAGAGACATCTGATGTTGTGGCTAGTACCTTCTCAACTTTTAATCAAGATGTATTTGTGTTATTTGATCCGGGTTCTACCCATTCTTATGTGAGTGCTAGCATCATTGATTGCATTACTGTTCCATGTACAAAAATGGACTTTGAGGTACTAGTAACAAGTCCACTAGGACAGGAAGTCAGGGTTAATAGAATGTATAGAGATTGTCCTTTGGTGATCCAAGGACACACTTTTCTGTCTGATTTCATTGAAATGCCCTTCAGAGATTATGATATCATCTTGGGCATGGATTGGTTAGCTAGGCATCATGCCATGATTGACTGTAGGCTGAAGACAGTCACTTTTGGTCTCCTTCAGTACAATGATATGGTAATACATGGGGAGAGGCAGTTATTGCCATCAAACATCATTTCGGCTGCACTAGGAAGAAAAATGATCAGAAAGGGGTGTGAAGCATACTTGGCACATGTGGTAGACACCCAAGTGGGGAGTCCAGCATTGAAGGACATCCCTACAGTATATGACTTTCCAGATGTGTTTCTTGATGAATTGCCAGGACTACCTCCGAAAAGAGAAGTGCAGTTTGAAATTAATGTTATGCCTGGTGTGGATCCAATCTCCATAACGCCATACAGAATGGCACCAGCAGAGTTGAAGGAGTTGAAGATATAATTGCAAGAATTACTTGAAAAGGGCTTCATCTGCCCTAGTGTGTCACCTTGGGGAGCGCCAGTATTGTTTGTTAAGAAGAAAGATGGCACTCTTCGCTTATGCATTGACTACCGACAGTTAAATAAGGTGACAATAAAGAACAGATATCCATTGCCTCACATTGATGATCTGTTTGATCAGTTGAAGGGTGCAGCTGTATTCTCCAAAATTGATTTGCGATCTGGTTATTATTAGTTGAAGGTGCAAGAGCAGAGTATTCCAAAAACTACTTTCAGAACTCGATATGGCCACTATGAGTTTCTAGTAATTCCATTCGGGTTAACAAATGCTCCAACTGCTTTTATGGATCTGATGAACACTATCTTCAGACCATATCTCGATCAATTTGTGGTGGTGTTTATTGATGACATTTTGATATACTCGAGGAATGCAGAAGAGCATGACAGACATCTGCGGATTGTACTGCAGGCTTTAAGGGAGAAACAGCTATACGCCAAATTGTCGAAATGTGAATTTTGGCTGAAAGAAATCTCCTTTTTGGGACATATTGTGTCAGCTGAAGGGATCAAGGTAGATTCTAGCAAGGTAGAAGCTATCCTTAATTGGAAGCCGCCCAGGAACATCACAAAAATTCACAGTTTTCTGGGTTTAGCCGGATATTACCGTCGGTTTGTGAAGGGGTTTTCTATGTTATCTTCTCCACTGACCAAACTACTTCGGAAAGATGTAAAATTTCAGTGGACAGATAAATGCTAGCAAAGTTTTGATGAGTTGAAAAGGTGTTTGACTGAAGCTCCAGTCCTCACTTTACCTACTCCGAGTAAAGAATATAAAGTTTATAGTGATGCTTCTCACAATGGGTTAGGCTGTGTACTGATGCAAGATCGGAATGTCATTGCTTATGCATCACGCCAGCTGAAACCGCATGAGAAGAACTACCCAACACATGATCTGGAGCTAGCAGCTATTGTTTTTGCTCTGAAGATCTGGAGACACTATTTGTATGGAGAGAAATGCTACATTTTCACAGATCACAAGAGCTTGAAGTACTTAGGCACCCAGAAGGAATTGAATTTGAGGCAGAGGAAATGGCTAGAACTGATTAAAGATTATGATTGCTTAATAGACTATCAGCCAGAGAAAGCAAATGTGGTGGCTGACGCCTTAAGTCGCAAGACTATGGCAAGTCTCAGAGTTTCTCCTTTGTCCATGGTATATGAATTGAAAGCACAACATGCCAGTTTAGAGATTGATGATGAGGGACAGACAGTAGTTGCATGGCATGTACAGCCAGTGTTGATTGATCAGATCAGAATGGCTGCTCAGAGTGATGAAAAATATCAGAAGCTACTGAAAGAAGTCCATTAGGGCAAGAAACCTGAATTTTCCATGAGAGAGGATGGTTTATTGCTACATCAGGGCAGAATGTGCGTTCCTAGTGATGTGGAATTGAGACATATCATTATGAAGGAAGCACATGAGTCTCCATTTGCTATGCACCCTGGTGGAACTAAAATGTACAGAGGGCTGAAAGAGCATTACTGGTGGATGGGTATGAAGAGAGATATAGCTGAATTTGTTTCCAAATGCCTAACTTGTCAGCAAGTAAAGGCAGAACATCAAGTTCCAGCTGATTTGTTACATCCTTTGTCAGTACCAGAGTGGAAATGGGAACGAATAACTATGAATTTTGTTACAGGACTTCCAAGGACACATAGCAGTCATGATGCAGTATGGGTTATAGTTGACAGATTGACCAAGTCTGCTCACTTTTTGCCAGTTTGGATGGATTATAGCCTGGAAAGATTGGCCAAATTGTACATATATGAGATTGTAAAATTGCATGGAGTGCCAGTATCAATTGTGTCTGACAGAGATCCTAGGTTCACTTCTAGATTCTGGGGTAGTCTTCAGAGAGCCCTAGGAAGTAGATTGAACTTCAGCATAGCATTCCACCCACGCATGCATGGCCACCGAGAGGGTTATTCAGATATTGGAGGATATGCTACGGGCTTGTGTGATTGAATTTGAAGGTAGTTGGGATACACACTTGCCTTTGATTGAGTTTGCTTATAACAACAACTACCAATCAAGCATTGGGATTCCTCCATATGAAGCTTTGTATGGCAGAAAGTGTAGAACTCCCTTATGTTGGGATGAAGTAGGTGAAAGGAAGATGATTGGGCCAGAAATTGTTCAGCAGACAGAGGAAAAGATCAGATTGATCAGAGATAGACTCAAGGCTGCATCAGACCGTCAGAAATCCTATGTTAATCTGAAAAGAAGAGATATTGAATATGCAGTGGGTGATAAGGTATTCCTCAAAGTTTCTCCGTGGAAGAGGATTATGAGATTTGGCAGAAAGGGGAAACTGAGTCCTCATTTCATCGGACCATATGAGGTTCTGGAAAGAGTGGGTCCTTTGGCATATCGGTTGGCATTACCTCCAGAGCTAGCAAGGATACACAGTGTCTTCCATGTGTCCATGTTAAGGAGGTACAGATCTGACCCATCTCATGTACTATCAATTGAAGAGATTGAAGTAAATCCAGACCTCTCATATGAGGAAGAACCCATAAAAATTCTGGCATATGAGGTGAAGTAGCTGAGGAATAAATAGATACACCTGGTTAAAGTGCTGTGGAACCATCATTCAGGCCAGGAAGCTACTTGGGAACATGAAGAGGATATGAGGAGACAGCACCCACAGCTGTTCAGAGACTAATGCCAGGTAAAATTTCGAGACGAAATTTATTTAAGGGGGGGAGAATTGTAACACCCCTATGTTCGGTAGTGCGTACTACTGTTCCGGTGACCAGTGTGGTCCGGACAGCTAGAATGCCTAGAACTACACTTCGATATGAGTGAGGAGACATAAAATAATGAAATACAAGGAAAGAAAATACAAGAAAAATAAAGGAAAAATAATAGCAAAGAAATATAATCAAGTTAAGCGAGCTGAGAACCCTAGCGATGGGTGACCGCACCGAGAATACACGGCGTGGACCGTTGACTAGCCCTGGACCGCGGGGAACCCTGGAAAATATTTTTAGGACTTAAATAGACCCCTATTGAAATATAAATATCATTAGAAATATTAAATAAAAAAAATTAAATAATTAGTACAAAGAAAAGTGGGAAATCAAAAAACGGACAAAACCCGGTGTTACCGAAAAATCGAGAATGCAACCCGAACAGGGGCATTGTAGTCAATCGACATCCCGAATTGTCTTTTGACCTAAATGTCCATTAAAAATAAATAATATTACACTTGCAAAATATAATGAAAAATTAAATTGGTGGTACCTAAAGTAAATAGCAAAAATTATGGGTTTAATGTGGAATAAATGGAAGTTAAACATATAATATGATTTAATTTGTGTAAGTGGACCACTTTGGAATAAATTAAAAACAAAAAGGGCAGGTGTAAACCCATTATACAATCTGCAAACTTCATCTTCCTCATTTGTTTCATCCATGTCGAAAAGAGAAGCTTGAAATCCTCCATGGCCGTTTTGCTTAAAGCTTCATCAACCTCTTCATTTCACCTCTAAACACCTTGGTTGCTTCATTAAAGTTTGTCCCCACATCACAAGGAAGAGTTTGGTAGCAAAATCAAGGAAGTTTAGTGAAGGTTTAACAAGTCCTAACAATAGGTAAGTCTGTATTTTTGAATATTGCTTTGTTAAAGTTTGTAAGCATGTATGGGTGTTTGATTTGTGAAGAAATTTTAAAGTTTTGAGGAGTTATTGATATATCCAATTTTGGACAGCCATGGAGTTCTATATTTAATTAATTATTCTTACTTATATTTGATGGGAATTCATGTTGAGTAGGGTGATTTAATGTCCTAATAAGTTAATTTCATATATATGTGGTGATTGTGCATTTGGGATTGAAGTTGAAGAAATTATGGGAAACTTTGGCAATTTGGAGCATTTCGGCAGCTTTGAGACTTCTTGATGAATGTTTGAATTCCTGAAGATATTGGATGAATTGTGATGTTGAGGATTGATGAATATGTACGTAAATTGATTGTGGAAATTGTATGTAATAATTAGGGGTGTTTATGTGCATATATTGTTATAATTGGACTTCGTGAATTAGAGTTTCATTTGGTGTATTAAGAATATTTGTATTCTGCCCAAATTGACTTTAATGTGAAGTGATAAATGGTTTTGGTAATGTACCAAATCAGAATGGGGAAGAGAAGTGGACTTATAGCAAGGTAAATGTGCAATTGATAGATGTTAAGTAATGTATTTAAGGACAGTATGCATTTCAGCCTATAACTCTAAATGTGTAACTCCAATTGGTATGAGACCAATTGGAGGTAAAATTAGGCACAAAATATGCCAACTTTCATGAAGGAAGCATACCAAAATTCTGTTTGCAAGGTAGCTTGAAAAATGACTAAATCTGGATTAAGTGCAAGTGAGGACTGAAAACTGACCATTTGGGCAGTAGTTAGTGTTTAGGCCATAACTCACTCCAAACAGGTCCAATTGACCTGAAATTTTAACTATGAATAGTTAAGACCCATATCTACAAGTCTTATGAAGACACCAAAGCCCAGAAATGACCATACGCGAGTCAAACAGCTTGCACAAGTTCGGGTCCAAAAACTGGCCGAACCAAAAATGACCTAAAATGTCCTAAAGTGACCAATTTTAGTGCAATTTGACCAGCAATAGTAAAATGACCATAACTTGGTTTAAATAACTCAGAATGACCTAAAATTTTGCCCCACGTTCCATAAGACATAGATCTACAAGTTTGTAGTTTTGACCGAAACCCGAAAACTGAGGGAACTAGGTCGTTCGGCTAGGTCAAACTAGTATCCCAGAATCTAGCAAGTTGCAATAAAATGCACTAAACAAGGAAATGAAATTGGTAACATGTACCAACCCTAAAAGACTATCAAATGTGACATATTAGTAACACTAAAACCTAATTTACCTAGAACGCATCGAGGGTCGATATATTAGGTTGATTAAGCAAATAATAGCTTTCAGTGAATTACTTATCAAGCATTATCAATAGAGACAGTTTAATTTAGTACTGAAACACTTCAAATTGTGTTTCTCAGTTAGTAAAGACTGAGGGAAAGGGAAGGAAACACTGAGTCCAGACCAGGAGACAATTATCAGAGGTTTGTGCACAACAACTATTTCTTTTGAATTTTTCAATTGAAATGAATTATGACTATTTGTACAATATTGTTTTAAATTGTGGAAATGTGTTTGAATGGATATTTATCGCTTGAAAAGCACTGTAAATGGTTTGAAATTGTGAGAAATTGTTTGAATGATATTGATGGATACTTATTGATTGAAAAGCATTGGAAATGGTTTGAAATCACAGCTATCATGTATATTGATTGTATTCCTCACTAGCTTGTCTAGAGGGACAAATTGAATTCCCTCTCTGGCTGAAGTGTTGAGGTGTGTGCCTGTTGAGGACGAATAGAATGAGTACTCATATTTTTGATAGCTAGCTATGTTATTCCTCATTAGTCATCGACTTTTGGGACGAATTGAACTTTGGAACATGATTAAGCTGTGTGTGTGATTTATTGATATGTATTATGAGATTGTGAAATGGAGCTAAATTCTTATTGACATTCACTGTCTTTTGAATTTAATCATGATTTGATTTATTGAAATTATTATTGCGATATTGAGAAATGGAGTTTCAATTCTTGTTGACATTTACTATCTTGAAATTATCTATGGTTTTAAGTATCCATCATTTATTTAACTTATAAATTGTGATTTAAAGTTGTATTTAGTTAATGTTGTGCACCACTGAGACATTGTCTCAGCGATAGCTTTTTATTGCTGTCGCAGGTAGACAGACATACAGGGCAGCAGACTAGGCTGCTAGTACACCCAGCGAGAGATTTTTCGGGTATAACGAGTATACCACATTTTGCATTTTATACTGTAATGTATGACCACTGTATGTATATATTGTTTTTGGTTTTGAGCAGTTGTAAATTAAAATTATACATTGAAGTTGTAAAGTAAATTATGTGTTATTTTGACTTGTAAAAATTGTATTATATTTCTTTTATCTCAGTCTTTGAAAAATTAGTGTGGATTTGAGTTGAGAAATATGTTGTGTAGAGAAATATGTTGGAGTGGAGATTTGAAAATATATTGAAGTTCTTTTTACAGGTTTTCTGAAGAACTGTTTTATCAAAAATACAGATGGCACTCTGCCAAAATTTTTACAGAAAATTTCTAATGGTCCAAATATGTTAGTTCTATCACCTTAGTTCAAAAAGGTTTTTAACACCTGTAAATAGTGCTCACCACTGTAAAAGAAGTAAGAAAAGTTTTTTTTAAAATCCCTTATAGTGTATTTAATGGGTTATCAGTAGACGGAGTTGGTAATTCATTAGATATACTACGGGATCATGTTATGCCTTACAGAGGTGTAGGGTGTGACATGTTTACTCAACATGCTGGTTATTGCCCAAAAGAATATGCTGGGCAATAAAGGAAAAGAGGTAGCTTTGATTGTATCTTCTTCTACTGGAAAGTTCAACAAGAAGAAGGGCAATAAGAAAAAGAAATCTCAGATTCTTGGTCCTTCTAAGAAAATAGCTAAACAGAAAGGGAAGACTAAAGTTGATGGAGGCAAAAGAAAGTGTTTTCACTGCCAGAAGGATGGGCACTGGAAAAGGAATAGCCTAGAGTATCTTGCTTCTTTGAAGTACAAGAAGGATACACCTTCGGAAGGTATGTCCATATCTTGTTATTTAGATTCTGATGATACTCAGAGTTCATCTACAGCTTGGGTTTTAGATACTGGTGCCAGTTCTCACATTTCTCATGATATGTAGGAACTAGCAAATAGTAGCAGCTTGCATTCTCGAGATGTTAGACTCCGGATTGGCAATGGCTCAACTGTTGAAGCTTAAGCCATAGGATCTAAATCTTTTTACATGTTAGACATGTTTTGTCTTTAGATAATATTTTATATGTACCTGATGCTTTTAAGAACATCATTTCTATATTCAGTTTGACTATAAATGGATATGAATTTCAGTTCACAGATGATGTTTACAATATTTATTTTAGAAATAAATATATTGGTTCAAGTTATATGAATGATGATCTTTATTATTTGGATAATAATGACAAACACAAAATGAATGCAAGTGATCTAAATTAATGCAATGCCATGGTGAAAAACAACTCAAGTTCAAAATATATTTGGCACTTAAGGTTATGTCAAGTTGCAGAAGATAGGATTACAAAACTGGAGAAAATGGGGATTCTATCCTCATTGGGCTCTGAGCCTACTCCAACTTGTGAATCTTGCCTTTAGGGCAAAATAACTAGATCACCCTTTGTTGGACAAGGCCTAAGGGCTGAAAATATTTTGGAGCCAATACATAGTGATGTATGTGGTCCATTTAAGAAAATGGCTAGAGGCAGTTTTCATTACTTTATTACCTTTACTGATGATAAATCAAGGTTTGGGTATTTGTATTTGATGAAATACAAACATGAATCCTTTGAAAAGTTCAAAGAATTTAAATATGAAGTAGAAAATCAAACAGGAAAGAGTATTAAAGCTCTTCGATCAGATCGTGGAGGTGAATATTTGAGTACTGAATTTGATGAATACTTGAGAGAGCACGGCATTGTTTCCTAGCTAACTCCTCCAGGAACACGACAGATGAATGGTGTATTTGAAAGGAGAAATTGTACCCTATTAGATATGGTACATAGTATGATGAGCTATACTGATATGCCAATCTCCTTTTGGGGATTTGCATTAGAATCAGCTTCGTATATTCTGAATAGGATTCCATCAAAATCAGTCTCTTCCACACCTTATGAGATATGGCATGGAAGAAAATCAAGTCTTAAGCATGTTAAGATTTGGGGTTGTTCAGCTTATATCAAAAAGCTGAACATTGATAAATTGGAAACTAGATTAGAAAAAGTTCGATTTGTTGGATGTCCAAAAGATAGTTTTGGATATTATTTTTATTTGCTTACATCACAAAATGTTGTGGTGAGTAGAGATGCTACATTTCTTGAAACAATAATTTATTCAAGAAGGAGGCAAAGAAAGGCAAATAGAGTTAGAATTGGAGAATTCTGACCAACTAACAGATCAGATGGATATAGATCCATCTAGTCAATCTACACCCATTGATGAAACATCTATAACTATTCCTCATAGAACAACCAGGGTATCTCACCCACTAGTGAGATATGGTTTCCTTCATGATGAAGAACAAGAGTTGTCTACTCATGAAAAAATAGATCATAGAGATGATCCACTTACCTATGAAGAAGCTATATCAGATATAGATTCTTCAAAATGGATTGATGCTATGAAATCTGAAATTGATTCCATGTATAAGAATCAAGTTTGGGATCTTGTTGACCCACCTGAAGGTATTGTACCTATAGGGAACAAATGGGTTTTCAAGAAGAAAATTGGCTCTGATGGAAAGGTAGAGACCTATAAGGCAAGGCTAGTAGTGAAAGAGTTTCGCCAAAGGCAAGGAATCGACTATGAGGAGACTTTTTCGCCTATTGCCATGCTTAAATCAATTAGGATTCTATTAGCAATAGCTGCATACTATGATTATGAGATTTGGTAGATGGATATCAAAACAGCTTTTCTCAATGGATACATTGAAGAAAACATTTTCATGGAATAACCTAGGGGTTTTGAATCCCAAGATGGTTCCAATGTATGCAAGGTAAAGCGATCCATTTATGGGTTGAAATAAGTTTTGAAGAATTGGAACATCCATTTTGATGAAGCCATTAAATCATTTGGTTTTATCAAAAATGAGGATGAGCCATGTGTATGTAAGAAGGTTAGTGACAGTGCTATCACTTTCCTTATCTTATATGTGGATGATATACTGTTGATGGGTAATGACACAGGTATGTTGACAACTGTAAAGGTATGGTTGTCAAATACATTCTCCATGAAATACTTAGGGGAGGCAACCTATATTCTTGGGATTCACATCTATAAAGATAGAGCGAAAAGAATAATTGGTTTATCCCAAAGTCTATACTTGGAAAAGGTGTTAAAGAGGTTTAACATGCTTGATTCTAAGAGAGGATTGTTACCAGTGAGACATGATATCCACCTTTCTAAAGAGATGTCTCTAAAGACACCTGTAGAAAGAGATAAAATGGCCAAGATTCCATATGTTTCGGCTATTGGAAGTTTAATGTATGTAATTTTGTGTACTAGGCCAGATATCGCATATGCTATTAGTTTGACTAGCAGGTATCAATCCAGTCCAGGTTTGGAATACTGGATAGCTGTCAAGAATATCCTTAAATACTTGAGAAGAACTAAGGATTTATTCTTGATCTATGGTGGTGGAGACTTGCAATTGAATGGTTATACTGATTCTGATTTCTAATCAGATATTGATGATAAAAAATCTACCTCTGGATATGTGTTCGTTTGTAATGGAGGTGCAGTCAGTTGGAAGAGTTCCAAATAGAGCACGACTGCAGATTCCACTATAGAGGCTGAGTATATTGCTGCATCAGATGCTGCAAAGGAAGCTATTTGGATAAAGAAGTTCATGACAGAACTTACAGTAGTTCCTTCCATTGAGTCAGCAGTTCCACTACACAATGACAACAATGGAGCAGTCGTACAGGCTAAGGAACCAAGGTCTCACCAGAAATCCAAACACATAGAAAGGCGCTATCATATTATCAAGGAAATAGTTGGATGAAGCGATGTAGTCATGCAGAAAATAGCATCAGCTGAAAATCCAGCTGATCCATTCACTAAGCCTATGTCACAGACTCAGCTAGACTGACATCTTGAGAAGATGAGTCTAAGATATTGTAATGAATGGCTCTAGTGCTAGTGGGAGATTGTTAGTAGTATTCCCTAGAGCATATCATTTAGTATGTATCTTGTACATTTTTTATTAATAAAAGGCATTTTCACTTTTCCGTTTACATAATATATTTATGTGTAATAGAAAAGGTCCATTGATATTTATTAGAAATTCTATTCTTAAGTTGTTAAGAATATAAGTGACAATATTTCCAGTATAAAGTATCATAAATAGGTTCACAATCGAGGATACTTCATAATAAGGACATGACTTATCCAGAAAGATTGTATTCATGTTTGTTCCCAAGTTATTTACATGAGATATAAATAAGATGGAATGGTGAGTCTCATGCCATATAACAAACATGATAGGTACTTATACATGATAAGTAGGCCAAACCAGTGACACTTATGACAAGCACATGGAGTTTACTCTTATCAATGCATTGTCATAAATCATATCAGTGCATGTAATCTTTAGACCTGAGATAGCACAGTTATCTTGTATATAGGTGGTTTGAGTTTGATACTCCTTTCATACTTGTACTATGTATGGGTATATGGGCATGTGTTGGCTCCTACTAGTTATATATGGAGGTAGGTGTTGATGAAGATGATATCTATTCCTCTAAGTAAATAGAGATAAAATCCTATGTTCATTTAATTGTTCTTGATGTTTCAAGTTCCCAGCGAGGACAGATAGATTTAATCAGAAAAGAGTTTTTGATGAGAAAAATCTTTTAATCAAGAACTGGAATTAAAAGAGAACATAATATTCATAGCAAATGGGGTTTGACATAAACCATGACTCCAACTTGAGTTGGAATTTTGTAACAGAGAGATTCTAGCGCATGGTAACATATGATTATAGGTTCATTTAAGGTAAATTTTATTACTCATTGGGTGGCCATGGCATGCTATGCTAGGTGTTAACCATGGTCTATGAGGTGCATAAAATGATTTAGAGAAATCAATTATGGTAAGAAAGAGTTCTGATGATATTAAGATTTAATGTCATATCTCATTGCCAATTAGTGATGAGCCTAGTAAGTCACACACATACACAAGTTATCACCTAATTAAATATGATTTAATTAATTAATTAAAGAGTTTAATTGATTAATTAAATAGGTTTGATTTGTAATTAGATTGCAAAGTCCCTAGCATGACTTGACACCAAATCTATGTTATTGGATGTATAGTATGAGTTAAATTTATATTTAAAGTATTTAAATATGAATTTAATTAATGAGAAATTAATTAATAGAGATTAATTAATTAATTTATATTTGATATAAATTGATTAGAAGAAGAGAAATAATTATTTTGGGTTGAGAACTCAAAATTAAGACATAGGGTCATTTTGGTCATTTCACAGGGTGACATGTGGCACCATGAGATGGTGACACATGGCACTACACATAAGCTTGTAAAATATTTTTTAATCACGTAAGATGATTAAAATTAAGATTAAATATAGGTTTGACACTTGGCACAATGTGATTGGGTTAATTAAACCTAGAACCAATAAGAGGGTAACATGTGGCAAGGGTTTAATGTGTTGACCTAGCTATATAAGCATTGTTAGGAAAAGAAAACAACACAACCAGTAGCTATCCTCCTTTGTGCCGCCACCTTGAAGCTCCCATTCTCTCTTTTTCTTCATCTCTCATCCATTCCAAGAGATTAGCAAACAATCTCTTGAATTAAAAATACTAGAAATTGTTTCTAGTGCCCTGTTTATATCTTTAATCTCTTAAAAGGAAAAACTTGATTTTCTAATTTATAGAAAAAGCTTTAGAAGCTGTTCAAGGGCTACCATAGGTGTTCTTAGTGTGGACGAGCTAGAGGGACAACATCTGGTGTCCTGAAGATGCATCCGAAAGGTGCAAATACACTGTAGTGCATCAAGAGGTTAGTGTATTTGTTCTTAATTTGATCTAGGGTTCTAAAATTAATCTGATTAATTTTAAAATCTTAAATGGCAAATACAGATCCAAAAAACATATTAAAAGAGTTTTAATATGTTGTTTATCATTGAAATCAAATAGATAAAAATAAATCTTGCATGATCCATGTGACCCTAGGTGAAAATTTTTGAATTTAATGGTATAAACTTGTGTTTTTCATGCTTCCGCTTCTTCAAGGTTATGGCCAGAATTTGGGTTTGTGTTCTACATGAAAGTTGCTACTATGTCCTAGCTTTCTAGTGGTTCAAAAATCAGGTCATTTGGACCTTTCTACGCAAAGTTATGTCCATTTGAACATGTACTGTTCATTTGATCAATTATGCCCAGTAACAGGGTACCAAATCCATATTTAAGAAAATTTTAAGTCCACTTGGTGTCAATTTTAGGGTAAGGTTTCTGCATGAAAAATGTTGCCTTATGACCTTATTTTCATCTCCAATTGGTCTCACACCAATTGGAGTAACAAAATTCAACTTATACATCCTAAGTGGACAGGGGTTAATTTGTCCAGAATGCATCAAGTTCCTAACCATAACTTCACTCACTTTCATTTATTAATTTATATCCGTAAGTACACTAATTGACCAAATTAAGTATTAACAATATTAATTGGTCATGAATTCTTAAAAATCCCTAATTTTACACCAAACTCTAACCACCATAACCCTAACTCACCAATTAGCACAATTCATATAAATTTTCTTCACAATCCAATGTAACACTTTATCGAACATCACTCAACATGCATAATTTAACCAAATTCATCAATTTCCTTGCCCTAACTATAACACTGTCTCTTCAATTTTTTTTTATGCTTAATATGTTGTTTACTTATGCATTTTGCTTCCTCAAAAGGGTATGGTAGGTGTTTAGGTTAGGGGCTAGGTAAATAATATGGGTAAGCAATAAATTCTAAGGGATAAATATAGGCTTCAAGTTGGCTACAAGGGATACACATTTTAATTAGGAGTGGCTAAGGCTTAGTAAGGCTATAACAAAGAATGCCTTAATCATTTCTTCATCAAGCATATGCTAGGATTTCACCTTGATAGGTCCAAGAGATATGTTTTAGAGCTAGTGAGGCATTTTTTAGGTTTGCTTGTATTTAAAACATTGTTCTCTTAATTTTATAGTTCAATGTTATAAATTAATAGTTATGAAGAGGTTTAACTAGTCTAGTTCCATTAAAGAGATTAGTTTCTTCATAAATAACATGTTAGAATCCCTTTTTGCCTATCTAGATACGTTCATTCCTCTATCCCGTGGAGCCCAGTTATTAGCTTACTAGAAATTGGTTATAGTGCTAAGTTTCACAATTGAAAGTCCAAAATTTTTCAAAAATTTTCTAAAATTTTGATACACAAGAATAATGCAGCTGAATTTAAACAATGTAATGATGTGCATGTAATGATATGCAATGCACTTGTATCCCACCCCCCCCCCCCCCCCACACTTAAACCAGACATTGTCCTCAATGTTAAAATAATATGCAAAATCAGAGAAAATGTACGAAGATTATAAGGAAGCATATTATTTGTTAGGTATTGAAAAGTTTGGACAGTAAGCATATAAAAGAGACCTATGATTGCAAACTAGGACTAAGGCATGTAAGATATTACAATAAAGATCGTATCCTATAGTCCTTGTAAGACCCCTCACCCGTCTACAGTGTAGCCAAGCAAAGTTTGTCACATGGAGTGCTGGAGCACTTGATCTTATATGATTTCATTACAGTTCTTGATTTATTTATTCAAAAACTTTATTTAAGGTTTAGGCTATTTTTACTTTTATCAAAATCTAACTAATTTGGAAATTTCAAAAATTTTAACGACAATTCGGCAGAGTGCCAGCTGCAATTTGGACTAACAGTTTTTTCTGAACCTACCAAAAACAATTTCAATATATGCTCAAATTCATAAGTCAGATTATCTCAAAGCATTCTCATCAGTTTCTCAAACTCAGATTCAGTCTCAAAATTTCTCAAACTAAATCTCATTCATAATCATTATGATTAGATAATCAATTCAAATATCAGAATTCTAATATTTCATTAACTTATATAATTTTCCAATTAAGTACATAAATTTATCAAGTACAGGATATACAAATAAAATTACAGTTACTAATTCACATTACAATATAAGCACTAATTATAATGTACATATTAGAAAACATGCTTAAAATGAGCCCTGTCTACGTGCATTGCTGAGGAGGTGACAACCTTGAACTCTTTTGACACTTCTGCAGATCTAGACTCCAAAAATCTCAGTCAATTATCTACTAGTTTTACCTTCAGTACCTGCATGAGGAAACAATTTCATCGCGCTAAGCATTTCTGCTTAGTGGTGCAATAGTATAACAAGAATAATATATACAAATAAAGAAAGAAATAAATCATAATTGGGATATCCTGGAATTAATTATTTTAACTATATTGTATTTTAAGTCTCTACAATTCTGCAAATTGTATATTTGTTATGTTTCTATTGCTAATATCTTTTATTCATTTCATTCAATGCTTAATTTAATTGTACTGAAATTTCTGTATACTTAACTTAACTTAACTGCTTGAATTGAATAATGTTTTAATTGACTGCCTGTGTAGCCTATACACTGACCAGATTGGATAAATGAAAATACTAGCACTGGGTACCTAGTACCTCGAACCGTCACACCATCAGTCACAAAGTGTCTCCCGGTGTGCAAACAGTGTGGCTAAAAAGCCATATAATCAATCAGGCATTAAGCTAAGTATAATAACACAATCTGTATAGCCATAGACTATTAAAATCATAGTATGGCATAATAAGCCATAAAACACAATATGACGTAAAGCCATTTATAGAATAGCTGTCAGAATCCTATTGGCATGCCAACCTATCCAAACTAGTTAACTAGGCAAACTAGGGCATATTACAAGATTAAATATTTATTTTTAGGGTTTACTGGTCATTATACAATTCACTAGTCAATGAAAATGTTGACCATTTCATACATCATGTAAAAGTTCATTCTAGTATCAACATGTCACAATTTGCATTTCAATATGCTACCAATATAGTGCAATTTACAGTTCTCACAAGTTGGCATTTATTGTCAATTTACTTCAAGGCTGGATTGTATGTTAATGTCAAATTTTCAATTTTAGTGTGCTATATTGGTCTAGCTTAATATCCTATTTCTCTTGGTTTTTAGCTTTTGGTCAAAGAAGAAAAGTTGTAGCTCTATGTCTTATTGCACTTTGAGCAAAATTTCAGGTCATTCTAAGTTGTATAGACCAAGATATGGTTAAGTTACTAAAGCTGGACAGAATGCACCTTTAGTGCAAAATTTGGTCAATTTTAGGTCACATTTAGTTCTGGCAGTTTTGGTACCCGAAATTGTGCAAGCTATTTGACTTGGTTCTGGCCATTTCTGGGCTTTGGCGTCTTCATAAGAATTGTAGCTCTATATCTAAGCTATCCATGGTAAAAATTTAAGGTCATTTGGACCTGTTTTGAGTGAGTTATGGTCATCCTAATTACTACTGTTCATATGGTCAAAAATCTGGGTTTGCAAGGTTGCCATTCCGGATTTGGTCATTTTTAAGATTAGTTTCTAGGCAGAATTTTGGCAATATTTCTACATGAAAGTTGGCCTATTTGATATCTAGGTTCACCCCCCAATTGGCCTCATACCAATTGGGTTCACAGTTTTGCAATTATGACCTAATTTAGGTGTTGCCAACATACACAACTTGCATTTGAACATCACACTTCCAATTTTGACAATCCTCATCCTCCCAATACTTCAACATTTAATCATGGCACTTCTATATATATTGTACACAATTCCAAAAATCATTTTGGGCAGAATACACAAGTGTTCAATACACATATTACTACCCTCCTTCTCAAAATTAAATTCAACACAATATATACATGTATTCACTTAATTCTCACTACATACAATTCCACCACTACTTCATATATACTGCCCTTAAACCATAATTACCATAATTTATCAATTTAATTCATGATATCAAGCATCAATTCATGTAGTTCAAGGCTGCCAAAAATGGCAGTTTGCTAAGGTCCCCAAATTTCTTTCCAAAACCCCTAAATTCAATACTTACTTACACATACATGGGAGTTAATTGGCTAGCACTTCAATTTAACTCCATCAACACTAATTCCATCAATTTAATGTAAGAAAAATTTAAAGAACATGAGCTCCCATGGCTGCCAAAAATTGTACACATCAATAACTTATCACAACCTTCAAATTTCTTCACCATTCAACTCATCTCAACCTTAAAACAAACTTTAATGAAGTAAGGAATGAAAAACTAGCACTAACCTTATTTTGAGCTTTATAAAACCTCACTAAAACTTCTTCTTTTTGCTTCTTACATGCTACCCATGATGTGTAGATCAACTTTAGTGAAGGAAGTTTGAAGAATCATGGCTTGAAGATGGGTGGATGAAGCTTGCTTGTTGGACGCCCACGGAAGAACTTGAAAGCTCCAATTCGGCCATGGGAGAAGAATTGAAGAAAGTGAATTGAAAGTGGATGAAATCTGCCCATAAGTGTCCCTTTTATAGTCCCACTAATCTCCACTAACTTAGGTTAATATTATTATATTTAAAGTTTTGATATTTGCAAATTAATCTCCCATTTCTCTTTTAATTGCACTTTATTTTTCATTTCATTTTTCGTGAAATTTTCAAAATCTAGTACCACTTATTTGTAATGGACATTGAGGTCAAAAGTCAACTCTAGGTGTCAAATGACCAAAATGCTCCTCTTCGGATTGCATTTCGAATTTTTTTGTGCTATCGATTTACTCCTTGCACCGCCGATTCCTTAAATTTTCACTTTTCATTTATACTAACTCACTAATTTTTCTTTGACATTTTTAATGTCAATTACACCTCAGTAGACCTTTAATTATGTCCCAAAAATATTTTCCCGAGTTCCCCACAGTTCAGGGCTAGTCAACGGTCCTCGCCGTAACTTCCCAGTGCGATTACCCATCGCTACGGGTTCAGCTCGTTTAACTTAGTCACTTTTTATCTCTTTTATTTTTCCTTAATTTTTCTCATCACATATTTCATTATTTTATGCATGTTTACTATCACTAGAGTGTAGTTCCAGACATTCCGACTTTCCGGGGCAGACATTAGCCGTCAGAATAGTAGGATGTACGGACTACAAAAATGAAGGTGTTATAGTCCTAGCTCTAAAAGGTCTCTGATGGTGATGATGGCGATGCTGGCTCCTCCTCCTCATCATCTAGCTTCTCCATTAGCATGTCCAATTTGTTATGGGCTTCCTGGAGGCTGTCCTCGATTGCTTGCATTCTGCTATATATGGTGGTCTCCATGCACTGTAGGTATGCGAGGACCGGATCTGTTAGTGGTGGTGTGTATGGAGGCACTCGAACGGGGGACTCTTGGTGAAGGAACCGAAGCGTGAAAAACACAAGTTTATACCATTGAATTCAAAAATTTTCATCTAGGGTCACATGCATAATGCAAGATTTATTTTTATCTATTTGATTTCAATGATAAACAACATATTAAAACTCTTTTAATATGTTTTTGGATCTGTATTTGCCATTTAAGATTTTAAAATTAATCAGATTAATTTTAGAACCCTAGATTAAATCAAGAACGATTACACTAACCTCTTGATGCACTGCAGCGTGTCTGCGCCTTTGAGATTCGTCTTCAGGACACCAGCTGTTGTCCCTCTAGCTTGTCCACACCAAGAACACCTATGGAAGACCTTGAACAGTTTCTAAAGCTTTTTCTATTAATTAGAAATTCAAGTTATGCCTTTTAAGAGATTAGAGATGTAAATAGGACACTAGAAACAATTTATAGTGTTCTTAATTCAAGAGATTGATGGCTAATCTCTTTGAATTGATGAGAGATGAAGAAGAATACATGAAAAGCCTCAAAGTGGTGTGACAAAGGAGAGGAGTGGCTGCTGGTTATTTTTTCTTTTCATAACCACACTTAAATAGCTAGGTTAACATATTAAACCCTTGCCACATGTCACCCTTTGATTAGCTCTAAGTTTAAGTGACCCAATCACATTGTGCCAAGTGTTAAACTTATATTTAATCTTGATTTTAATCATCTTTCATGATTAAAAAACATTTGGCAAGCTTACGTGTAATCCCATGTGTCATCATCTCATGGTACCACGTGTCACACTGTGAAATGACCAAAATGCCCCTGTGTCTTAATTTTGAGTTCTTAACCTAAAATAATTATTTTTCTTCTTCTAATTAATTTATATCAAATATAAATTAATTAATTAATCTCTATTAATTAATTTTTCATTAATTAAATTCATATTTAAACACTTTAAATATAAATTTAATTTATACTACACATCCAATAATCTAGACTTGGTTTCAAGTCATGCTAGGGACTTTGCAATTTAATTGCAAACTAAACCTATTTAATTAATCAATTAAACTCTTTAATTAATTAATTAAATCATATTTAAATAGGTTATAACTTGTGTATGTGTGTGACTTACTAGGCTCATCACTAATTGGCAATGAGACGTGATATCAACTCTTAATATCATCAGAACTCTTTCTTACCATAAATGATTTCTCTAAATCATTTTATGAACCTCATAGACCATGGTTAACGCCTAGCATAGCATGCCATGGCCACCCAATTAGTAATAAGGTTTACCTTAAATGAACCTATAATAATATGTTACCATGCACTAGAATCTCTCTGTTACAAAATCCCAACTCAAGCTAGAGTCATGGTTTATGTCAAACTCCATTTACTATGAATATTATGTTCTCTTTTAATTCCAGTTCTTGATTAAAAGATTTTCTCATCAGAAACTCTTTTCTGAATAAATCTATCTGCCCTGGCCAGGAACTTGAAACATCAAGAATAATTAAATGAACATAGGATTTTATCTCTATTTACTTAGAGGAACAGATTCCATCTTGATTAACACCTACCTCCATATATAACTAGTAGGAGCCAACACATGCCCATATACCCATACATAGTACAAGTATGAAAGCAGTATCAAACTCAAACTACCTATATACAAGATAACTGTGCTATCTCAGGTTTAAAGATTATATGCACTGATATGATTTATGACGAAACATTGACAAGAGTAAACTCCATGTGCTTGTCATAAGTGTCACTGGTTCGGCTTACTTATCATTTATAAGTGCCTATCATGTTTTTTATATGGCATGAGACTCACCATTCCATCTTATTTATATCTCATATAAATAACTTGGGAACAAACATGAATACAATCTTTCTGGATAAGTCATGTCCTTATTATGAAGTATCCTTGATTGTGAACCTATTTATGATACTTTGTGCCAGAAATATTGTCACTCATATTCTTAACAACTTAAGAATAATATTTCTAACAAAATATCAATGGACCTTTTCTATTACACATAAATATATTATGTAAACGGAAAAGTGGAAATGCCTTTTATTAATAAAAATATGTACAAGATACATACTAAATGATATGCTCTAGGGCATACTACTAACAATCTCCCACTAGCACTAGAGCCATTCATTACAATATCTTAGACCTATCTTCTCAAGATGTCGGTCTAACTGAGTTTGTGACA
Source organism: Hevea brasiliensis (assembly GCF_030052815.1). NCBI lineage: Eukaryota > Viridiplantae > Streptophyta > Magnoliopsida > Malpighiales > Euphorbiaceae > Hevea > Hevea brasiliensis. The sequence goes on from NC_079498.1 coordinate 46,847,872, forward strand.
TAGGCTTAGTGAATGGATCAGCTGGATTTTCAGCTGATGCTATTTTCTGCATGGCTACATTGGCTTGCCGAACTATTTCTCTGATAATGTGGTAGCGCCTTTCTATGTGTTTGGATTTCTGGTGAGACCTTGGTTCCTTACCCTGTATGACTGCTCCATTGTTGTCACAGTCTAATAGAACTGCTGGCTCAATGGAAGGAACTATTGTAAGTCCTATTATGAACTTCTTTATCCAAACAGCTTCCTTTGCAGCATCTGATGCAGCAATATACTCAGCCTCTGTAATGGAATCTGCAGTCGTGCTCTGTTTGGAACTCTTCCAACTGACTGCACCTCCATTACAAATGAACACATATCCAGAGGTAGACTTTCTATCATCGATATCTGATTGGAAATCAGAATCAGTATAACCATCCAATTGCAAGTCTCCACCTCCATAAATCAAGAATAAATCCTTAGTTCTTCTCAAGTACTTAAGGATATTCTTGATGACTATCGATGTTCCAAACTGGATTGGATTGATACCGCTAGTCAAACTAACGATATGCGATATCCGGCCTAGTACACAACATTGCATACATTAAACTTCCAATAGCCGAAGCATATGGAATCCTGGCCATCTTATCTCTTTCTTCAGGTGTCTTTGGAGACATCTCTTTAGAAAGGTGGATACCATGTCTCACTAGTAACAATCCTCTCTTGGAATCAAGCATGTTAAACCTCTTTAACACCTTTTCCAAGTATAGACTTTAAGATAAACCAATTATTCTTTTCGCTCTATCTCTATAGATGCGAATCCCAAGAATATAGGTTGCCTCCCCTAAGTCTTTCATGGAGAATGTATTTGACAACCATACCTTTATAGTCGTCAACATACCTGTGTCATTACCCATCAATAGTATGTCATCCACATATAAGATAAGGAAAGTGATAGCACTGTCACTAACCTTCTTATATACACATGGCTCATCCTCATTTTTGATAAAACCAAAGGATTTAAAGGCTTCATCAAAATGGATGTTCCAACTCCTCGAAGCTTGTTTCAACCCATAAATGGATCGCTTTAGCTTGCATACCTTGGAACCATCTTGGGATTCAAAACCCCTAGGTTGTTCCAAGAAAATGTTTTCTTCAATGTATCCATTGAGAAAAGCTATTTTGACATCCATCTGCCAAATCTCATAATCATAGTATGCAGCTATTGCTAATAAAATCCTTATTGATTTAAGCATGGCAACAGGCGAGAAAGTCTCCTCATAGTCGATTCCTTGCCTTTGGCGAAACCCTTTCGCTACTAGCCTTGCCTTATAGGTCTCTACCTTTCCATCAGAACCAATTTTCTTCTTGAAAACCCCTTTGTTCCCTATAGGTACAATACCTTCAGGTGGGTCAACAAGATCCCAAACTTGATTCTTATACATGGAATCAATCTCGGATTTCATAGCATCTATCCATTTTGAAGAGTCTATTTCTGATATAGCTTCTTCATAAGTAAGTGGATCGTCTCCATGATCTACTTCTTCATGAGTAGACAACTCTTGTTTTTCTTCATGAAGAAAACCATATATCACTGGTGGGTGAGATACCCTAGTTGTTCTACGAGGAATAGCTGTAGATGTTTCATCAATGGGTATAGGTTGACTAGATGGATCTATATCCATCGATGCATTGGTTGGCGAAATTCTCCAATTCTAACTCTATTTGCCTTCCTTTGCCTCCTTCTTGATTAAACTGTTGTTCAAGAAATGTGGCATCTCTACTTATCATAACCTTTTATGAAGTAGGCAAATAAAAATAATATCCAAAACTATCTTTTAGATATCCAACAAATCGACCTTTTTCTGATCTGGTCTCCAATTTATCAGTGTTTAGCTTTTTGATATAAGCTGGACAACCCCAAATCTTAACATGCTTAAGACTTGGTTTTCTTCCATGCCATATCTCATAAGGTGTGGAAGAAACTGATTTTGATGGAATCCTATTCAGAATACACAAAGCTGATTCTAATGCAAATCCCCAAAAGAAGATTGGCATATCAGTATAGCTTGTCACAAGGGATTTTACGGTCGCCTGGACGATCACTCACCGAAGTGGGAAAAGTGAGGAGTCGCCACCTTAGTTTTGAGGGAAACTAAAGAAAACCATTTGGGAAGATAAATTAAAATGAAACCACTTCAAAACAAAGATTCTAGGTTCGGGGTCCGTAAACGGGTGGGGAAGGTGTTAGGCACCCCACCTCGTCCCTTAATAAGGGTAAGTAGATTTAATTTTGCGTTCTTTATAAATTAGTTAAGAGGGCTCGGATGGAAATGTTAATCCCTTTTCAAAAGGAAATTTTGATCTTTCACTAAATTCGGATCACTCAGATACACAAGTAAATGAGACCACCTTAGTGAATTGACGTTACGAATTTTTTAGTTCTGAGATTATTTTGCGTATGGGTTAAGATTTGGTGTGAGAATCGGATAAGAACTCTCCTCCGATCTCTTTTAAGTTATTTATTAAAATTTTGGAGGGAGATCGGATAAGAACCCTCCTCCGATCTCCTCTAGATGTTTATTAAAACTTTTAAGTTGAGACCGGATAAGAACTCTCCTCCGATCTCTTTTAACGTTTATTAAAATTTTGAGGGGAGATCGGATAAGAACTCTCCTCCTATCAAAATTTTTGAGTTGAGACCGGATAAGAACTCTCCTCCGATCTTTTTTTTAACGTTTATTAAAATTTTGAGGGGAGATCGGATAAGAACTCTCCTCCGATCTCTTTTAGATTAACAGGAGCCTGAAAGGGACTTTTCCGATCTCCCAAATTTTAATTTCAGCTACATGACATAAGAGCCTAAAGCTAAGGATTCTGGCATTCAAAGATGTTGGGGATAAGGCTTCTCGATACCTTTTGGCTAGATGGGGAAAACTAGACTTGATTTACCAACCTTCCATGTATTCATTTTACCAATATCTATTAATGACCGATCTATTCTGTTTTGTTTATTTTGGTTTTATTCCACTTTATGACATCTTTGTCGAATTGCTGTTTACGTCAGCCTAATAGTTTGGCTATCTTCCTGACGCATTATTCAGGTTCTCTCTTTTAAAGGAGATCCTTAAGTTGCAGTTACCTACGTCTTACCGGACCATTTGCACGCTACTAGGAGCTAGAGAACTTGCATTCAGAAATGACGAAGATTAATAAAATGACGGACTAATCACTAAAGAGATAACTCGAGAGTAACATTCTTTTGGGTCTTTTGCACAAAATGAACTTGGAGAAAATCATATACGTAAGAAGAACAAAGAAAGTACAAAAAATAAATGTAAACACTTTGTAAAACAGCAATATGAGCTCTTACCTGTGAGGAGCCAAATCTACTGAAATAGCTACGGGGTGGCAAATAGAGATGAGGCAATAGACTGATTAGCCTGAGAGCTGATGTTCGTCGGGAAGGGGAGGGAGCTTAGCTAAAATATAATCAGATTAAGATAAAGGCCGAGTGGAATGAAGTTTAGCTTAGACAGTGGGAATGAAAGCAGAGATGATAAAGGGCTGAAAGTGAGGGTGTGACCAGATAATGAACAAACTGGAAATGTAGAGTTCCAATATTCAGAATCCTTTTCAAGAAACACTTCAGAAAACTAGTTTCAAAAGTTTTTCCAATCAACACTTCAAAGTAGCGGAATAACAAACTGAATGAATTTTTCAGAGTTCTTCCGCTATATTAACAGCCTCTCCTTTTTGTCCGTCCGTCCTCTCCTTTACAGTTTTTTTCATGCAGGTATTTATAGGAATCGGACGCTCCCCGTGAAGGGTCAGGATTTATTTTGAGGGAGATGGAGGGTCAAGATTTCGAAGGACATGACCGGATGTCCAGGAATTAAAGAGAATCAAAATGAATGGCTGAGATCCCTCTTCAGAACGTTTGTCTTTTTCTTCTTTCAATCTAACGGTCCCAGATCTTCTTGTCCGGAACGATCCAAGGGCTAAGAGCGAAAGACGCTGGTATTGTCGTCTTCTCTCTTGATCCAAGGGTTTCGGGTTTGTCCTTACAAGGGGGATCAACGGTGGAGATTGGGATGTACAGGACTGTCATGACATACCCTGGTACCTGTCAGCATTGCGGGCGATTCTTAGGCGTGCGGTGGAGATCTCGTCTGCAACGCTTTAACTACCTCGGCTCTGATTCTGACGACGGTTATTGGGATTTGTCTTATTCTTTTTGTCTTCCGATCCCTCTTCTTTCTGATCTCTTTCACATGCTCTTTTCCGATCTTTCATGCTGGTCTCCTATTATTCCGATTTTTCCTTTCCTTAGGTCCGGTCTGGTCAAAGCATTAATTGCCCCTTGATTCCCGAAGTGTTCGCTTTGTTTTCTGCTCAGCAATAAATGCTCATTTTCCCCTATATATACCCACATTGTGAGGCATTTCCTTCATCTGATTTTCCTCTCTTCCTTTCTTACTTTCCTGTTCATTTGCTCGGTGAAAGTTAGGCCATGATTGTGGTTTTTGATCCCTTTCCGATGAGCTTCTTTAACCACCGGCTGAAAATTTACGATCCCGGTGATCGCATAACCCTAACTGACGATGGTGAGAGAACTGGATTTGACCGATCTGTGTTGCGGACCTTGGTTGTACCGATCTCGAGTCGCTCAACTGAGTTCATTCGGCTTCTCATCACATTGAGTGTTCCGACAGCGGTTTCCTCCCACATTAGGTGCTCCGACGGCGGATTAAGTTTCGATCGGCGGCAATATCCTTGGGATCAGTTATAAACTGATCCTTAGATCAGATCTCTAATGTATTCCGATCCTTAGAGATCGCCCAAATGATGTAGTTAGAACTTTATTGTAATCCGATCCCTAGAGATCGCCCAAATGATGTAATCCGAACTTTTGGAAATAAAGACTTCATTTTGTCGATTATCATCTTATTATTTTTGCATTGATCATTTTTTATCTCTAATGTGATTATCCGATCTGGTTCTTTACCTGAATGACACTTAACTGATCAAAATATTCAACTTATTATGCCGATCTCCAATTAACCGATCTCGGAACATTCGAATATTTGAGAGAAGTGTCTGAACAGCTGTCGAGTCCCACCAATCGATGCGTTGCCTAGAACCTCGCGAGCATTAAATGCTCGGACTAGTATAAATAGGGGTGGGAGGGTTAGCCAGTTGTTCTCTCATTCCATTTTCAATCCCCTGCTCACAACTTCGAAGTTCTATCGTTTTCTCAAGTTCTTCTGACGCCGATCAGACTCCTGTAAGGGCTTTGATCTTCTTTTTTGTTTAAGTTCTTTATTTCTTTTGAAAATGAGCGGTGCCGAAGGTCAAAGAGCGGCGAGTCCTCCTTCTATTCAGTTCTCATGGTCGTCCGATGAAGAAGAAGTGCTCGGGCCAAGCACGCAACCTGAACCTCCTAGGGTCTCCCTTCCAGGGCGGGGGCGGGTCATACCATCAAGGTGCGCACCTGTTTCAGGGAGGGAGACTCTCCCTATAGATGAGCTACCGTCGGTTCTTTGAGTATCCGATCTGCAATCGTTTAGCCAAGAATACAACATTCGGCCTGATTTGTACGAGCTATTCAGGTGCCACAGCGATCTTCGTGTCGATCACTCCTTTGAAGAGAATGACATGGTTATGGTGTACGAGGAACAGTTAAAGGCCGGTCTTCGGTTCCCTCTAGATGACTTCTATAAGGAGGTCCTAAAACTTCACCGAGCGTGCATTGCTCAAATTCACCCTAACTCGTGGCGGATCTTGGTAGCCTTCCGAGGTCTATGCCGATCTAAGGGAATCAGACCTACGGCTAAAGTGTTCGCCGAGCTGCACAGACTAACTCGCCGAAAGGATGACGAACACTGGTTCTTTCAGGCGAAGCCTCATTGCGGGCTCTTTTCCGATCTGCCCTCATCCCTTAAGAATTGGAAGAACCGTTTCTTCATTCTGAGGAGCAAAGATCCGAGCTGCTTTGAGGACTTCCCCCGTAGCTGGTGGTACCAGGGGCCCTTGCTTCCGAGGCACATTACCCTGAACCAGGAGGAAGGCTTAATAGTGATGGATCTGAAGAGTCTGGCCGCCACTCAAAAGTATTCTTGTTTGGATGCGGTGACTGCCGAGTTGCACCATTGGACCATTCAACTGCTCACCGGCCAAGACCGCGAACTTCCGCTCTCTGACCTCGGCATTGGTATTTTCTATATCTCAGCTCTCAGGACCTTAGCGATCTCACTGACCTTTTCTTTGTGCAGGTATGGCGGGTGGTGAGGGTTCTAGGAAGCGGAAGAAGGACAAAGAGATCTCCCGGAAAATAAAGGAGATGAAGCGTTGAAATGCTTGAACACACAGTCATGAATGCTGGGAAGTACAAGGGGACCCGCCTCAACCTTGGATCTGCCGACCGCTGAAGCTGTCCGATCTCCTCCTAGATTGGAAGAGCAGCCTCCGGCTCTTCCAGTTGTTCCAAGCTCAAAAAGGGGTCCTTCTCAATCTTCTGGGAGGGCCTCTTCTCGTGGCGCTCAAAAGCTAATCGAGTCCCTGAAGAATAACCGGACTGTTCGGGAGAACCCCGGTTTTGCCCAAGTCTTGGGGTCTTCCATCTTCCTTCGGGAGGATCGGACAGCTATCCTCGAACAGCCTTGGCGATATCTTGACTCAATCCATGAGCACGAGCGTGGAGTGCACAGTGAATCGGACCATGGTTTGGGAAAAGGTTCGTCGTGCAGGTAAGGAGATCGGGAAGAAAAATCAGGAAGTGGCTTCCCTCCAATCCCAACTCTCATCCGCTCAAGATTATATATCTCAAGTTGAGGGGCGGGCGAAGTTTTATGAGGACAGGGTGGCCAAACTGAATCTTGTTCTGGCTGAAAGGAATCGGGTTCTCGGAGAAGTCCAGGCGCTCTGAGCCAACGAAAGGCTCAGTCGCCCAACTCATCGAAGAGCTTAAAGAGAAAGACGGGGAGCTTAAGGAGAAAGATGAAGAGATGGTGACGGGAATAGCCGAGGCCTATGTGAATGCTCACAAGGACCTCTTGGCCGAACTCCAGAAGCGTTACCCAGAAGAAGACTTCTCTTGGATGGCCGACCTGGCTCCTGAGGGTGACGATGAGGACAGTGAGGAGGAAGCCGAGGGTGAGAGAGAGAGTGAGCAAAATGTAAATCAGGCTGGGGGTGACCCTCCAGCTGAATAGCTTGTATACAAAAAAAAAAAATGAAATGAAATGGAATGTCTCTTTTGTTCAATGAATGGATGTGATTGGAAGATCTCTGAATTGCCTAAGTATTTGATTGTATTTGATTGTATGGGCATAGCGAAACAAGAACTAAATGCAATTATTGATCTAAGTATAAGAGATCGGAAAGCGCAATAAACATGAGATCGGTGGGCGATAGACTGGTAAAGCTTTGACTGATGCGAGAACTTAACAATTTGATTCGATTCTTTGCGGGGAGAGATCGGAATAGTGACAGCCTATCAAAGAGGGATCGGAAATGTGATTAGCTGCCCGAAGGAGACTTAGTACCGGGGATCGGCTTCAAAGTTTTATTGATTTTGGGGATCGGCCAAAATATGGTGTCGACAGCTGCCCCTCTTTACATAATTTCTATCAAAGGAAAATTTCCGTGTAGGAATTATGTAAAGATTTAGACTCATATTTTGGACGATTAGGTGTATCTAAGTTAATGACCTAGAATTTGGCAACGGAAGTTAGAATACTAGAAAATTAAAACCAACTTGGATCAAGGAACCAGAGGTTGATAACAGGAAAATTTAAAATCAACTTAGATCAAGGAACCAGAGGTTGATAGCAGAAATGTAAATTGCTGGAATTTTAAATCAACTTAGATCAAGGAACCAGAGGTTGATGGCAGGAATGTAAATTTCATGAAATTAAAATCAACTTAGATCAAGGAACCAGAGGTTGATAGCAGGAATGTAAATTGCATGAAATTAAAATCAACTTAGATCAAGGAACCAGAGGTTGATGACAGGAATGTAAATTGCATGAAATTAAAATCAACTTAGATCAAAGAACCAGAGGTTGATAACAGAAATGTAAATTGCATGAAATTAAAATCAACTTAGATCAAGGAACCAGAGGTTGATGACAGAAATGTAAATTGCATGAAATTAAAATCAACTTAGATCAAGGAACCAGAGGTTGATGACAGAAATGTAAATTGCATGAAATTAAAATCAACTTAGATCAAGGAACCAGAGGTTGATGACAGGAATGTAAATTGCATGAAATTAAAATCAACTTAGATCAAGGAACCAGAGGTTGATGACAGGAAATGTAAATTGCATGAAATTAAAATCAACTTAGATCAAGGAACCAGAGGTTGATGACAGGAAATGTAAATTGCATGAAATTAAAATCAACTTAGGTCAAGGAACCAGAGGTTGATGACAGAAAATGTAAATTGCAAGAAATTAAAATCAACTTAGATCAAGGAACCAGAGGTTGATGACAGGAAATTAAAATCAACTTAGATCAAGGAACCAGGGGTTGATGACAGGAATGTAAATTGCATGAAATTAAAATCAACTTAGATCAAAGAACCAGAGGTTGATGACAGGAAATGTAAATTGCATGAAATTAAAATCAACTTAGATCAAGGAACCAGAGGTTGATGACAGGAAATGTAAATTGCATGAAATTAAAATCAACTTAGATCAAGGAACCAGAGGTTGATGACAGGAAATGTAAATTGCATGAAATTAAAATCAACTTACATAGCAAGTCTAACCCTACACATGAAGTTCTTTCCCTGACGAAGTGTACTTAACAAGATACCGAAGGCCGATGATTAATGGAGGAGGAGTTTCAAGACTTGACCCATGATCCCATTCCTTCGAATGCCCCTTTTCTGTTCCCGACTTTCTCCTTATTTTACGGAAAGCGCCCTTGCGGGTTTTTACTTTCTTTTCGTGCATTCGACCAGAAGCGCCCTTTCGGGTTTTCACTCCTAGTTTTTTTTTGTTTTTTTTTTTGTTTTTCTTTTTTTTTGAGACGATTCCCTGCAAATCTCATAATAAAGTACGTGAGGTTATCAATTTTCGAATTCAAATCTTATGGCAAAAATTTTAACTAATCAATAGCACATTAAACAAAGAGAAAGGATAGTATTTAAAAAGTGAGTAAACAGGAAAACAAAAGCAGAAGGAATAAAGTATAATTTTATTATGGCTTTAGGAAAAATAGAGATAGACTTTCAAAGGAAAAGGAAGGGTACAATGATAGATCTCACATATTCCTTATAGTTGGTTTTGAAATCTTTTAACTGCCATTATCTCAAGTTCTCTGAAGCCTCATGCCGCGACAGTTTCCTCTCCATCCTCGGTTTCATATCCCCTTCCTTATTTCTTCATTTTGGTTCTTGGGGCGCCCTTTCGGGTTTTCACCCCAAGTTTTTTTTTTTTTTTTTTTTTTTTTGGGACGATTCCCTTTCGGGCTTTCATCCTTCACTTATTTTATGCATAGTACCTCTTGACAGTGTCGGCATTCACAGGTCTCGGGAATTCGTCACCGTCCATGTGGGTCAAGATCAAGGCTCCTCCAGAAAATGCCTTTTTAACCACATAGGGTCCCTCATAGGTTGGTAACCATTTGCCCCGGGGATCGTTTTGGTTTAGCAGCACTTTCTTCAGTACTAAGTCCCCGGGTTGGAATTCGCGTGGGCGGACACCTTTATCAAATGCCCTAGCCATTCTCCTCTGGTATAATTGCCCATGACATGCTGCTGTTAATCTTTTCTCATCCAGCAAGTTTAACTGACCCAACCTTGACTGGATCCATTCTGATTCATCAATTCCTGATTCCTTCAGAATCCTTAAGGAAGGAATTTCGACCTCAATAGGTAATACTGCTTCCATCCCGTAGACCAGTGAGTATGGAGTTGCCCCGGTTGAGGTCCTTACGGAAGTCCGGTATGCGTGAAGAGCGTAGGGGAGCATATCATGCCAATCCCTATACGTGACCGTCATTTTCCGAATTATCCTCTTGAGGTTTTTGTTTGCGGCTTCCACCGCTCCATTCATCTGGGGACGGTATGGGGAGGAGTTGAGATGTCGGATTCTGTATTGATCACACAGTTTCTGAATCTTCGGACCATTCAAGTTCTTGGCATTATCAGTCACAATTTCATTCGGGAGGCCATACCGGCAGATGATGTTACTTTTGAAGAATTTAAGAAACGTGTTCTGTGTAATGTGAGCATAGGATGTTGCCTCGACCCACTTGGAGAAATAATCGATGGCCACTAGGATAAATCTGTGTCCATTGGATGCTTTGGGATTGATGGGACCAATCACATCGATGCCCCACATTGCAAAAGGCCATGGTGAGACGAGGTTGAATAACTTGTGAGGTGGCACATTTATTGGATCCGCATAAATCTGACACTTATGGCACTTTCGGAAATACTCGATGCAGTCCTTTTCCATTGTGGTCCAAAAATATACACGTCGCATGATTTGCTTGGCCATCATGTGTCCATTGGCGTGGGTTGCACAGCTTCCCTCATGAGTCTCAAAAAGGATTTTCTTTGCCTCTTTTGCATCTACACATCTTAATAATTCGCCGTTGGAGCTCCTCTTGTATAGGGTTTCTCCACTGGGGAAGTATCCCAACGCTAATCTCCAAATCATCTTCTTTTCATTTTTGCTTGCCCCTGAGGGGAATTCTGCAGTTCTCTGATGACCAGGATGTCATGATACCAAGGCTTTCCATCGGGCTCTTCTTCAATCATGAAGCAGTAGGCTGGTTCATCCCTTGCTTTAACCCTCAATGCTTGAGTTGTCTGCCCTTCTTTGATTTGAGCCATAACAGCTAGAGTGGCTAAGGCATCAGCAAATTGATTCTTGTCTCTGCTAAGATGGGTGAAAGAGATTTCTTCGAATTCCTTGATTAGCTCCAGTAGGTACTTCTGATATGGGATCAGCTTGAGGTCTTTGGTTTGCCATTCTCCCTTGACTTGATAAATTATCAGAGCTGAGTCTCCGTACACCTCCAACTTTCTGATCTTCATCTCGATAGCAGCTTGTAGACCCATTACACAAGCTTCATATTCTGCGACATTGTTAGTACAGTCAAATCTCAACTTGACAGCTATCGGGAAGTGTTTTCCGTCAGGATACTAGTGCAGACTCGATTCCATTCGGATAAATTGTTGCTCCATCAAAATACATTTCCCATACATCGGTTGGCCCCTTTTCCTCGCAGTCTACTTCATTAATATGTTCATCAGGGAACTCAAAATCCATAGCTTCATAATCCTGGATAGGGTTTTCCGCTAGGAGGTCAGCAATCACGCTACCTTTGACCGCTTTTCGGGTCATGTAGACTATATCATATTGGGAGAGTATAACCTGCCACTTGGCTATCCTTCCTGGCACGAATGGGCTCTCGAATACATATCTGATAGGATCCATCCTGGAGATGAGCCATGTCTTGTGATTCAACATGTAGTGCTTGAGGCGATTTGCCGTCCAGGCTAACGCGCAGCAAGTCTTTTCTAAGAAAGAGTACCTTGACTCACAATCATTGAACTTCTTGCTCAGGTAATAAATGGCCCTCTCTTTTCGGCCAGTATCATCATGTTGTCCCAAAACACATCCCATCGAGTTCTGTTTGGTGCCATGTATGCAGGATCAAAGGCACATCGCACAGTGGAACCAATCTTGGTGGATTTGAATCTGACTTGATTTTCTCAAAAGCCTCTTGGCAAACTGAATCCCATTGAGTAGAGTTGTTCTTAGGATGTCTGAAAATAGGCTCAGCTTTGGCAGTGAGATTAGAAATAAACCTCGAAATGTAGTTCAGCTTTCCCAGAAAACTGCGCACCTCCCTTTCTGTTTTTGGGGATGGCATTTCTTGAGTAGCTCGGACTTTGTCTGGATCTACTTCTATCCCTTTCTCGCTTACTATGAATCCCAACAACTTCCCTGATCTAGCTCCGAATATGCATTTAGCAGGGTTCAGCTTCAAGTGGTATTTCCTGAGCCTTTCGAATACCCTCCTCATCACCTGAATGTGGCTCTCTTCTCCCCTGGATTTGATGATCATATCATCCACGTATACCTCCACTTCTTTATGCATCATATCGTGGAATAATGTGACCATTGCGCGCTGGTAAGTAGCCTCGGCATTCTTCAACCCGAAGGGCATGACCCGATAGCAAAATACTCCCCATTGAGTGATGAAAGCAGTTTTATCCTTGTCTTCTTAGTCCATTGGGATCTGATTGTACCCTGATGCCCCATCAATACACGAACACCTGCCCAATCCCGCAGCATTGTCAACTAACACATCAATGTGGGGAGAGGAAATCATCTTTCAAGCTAGCTTTATTAAGATCCACGTAGTCAACGCACACCACGACTCTCCCATCCTTCTTCATTCTGAGGGCGACGTTAGCCACCCATTGGGGATACTTGACCACTTCGGGAACCAGCGTCATCTTGTTTCTTGACTTCATCCGAACTTTGAAGCGGTGTGTGGGATTCATTCTCCTTAGTTTACGCTTCAGGAATCGTTCACGGAATTAAAGGAATTTTGTGCGTTACTATCGAGGTCCAAACCCACCATATCATCATAGCTCAGGAAAATACATCGAGGAATTCTTTAAGCGGTGATCATATCTCCCAATTCTTCACTCTCCACTACCTTAAGGTCCCTTTTACTTCTTACGTGCCCAAGTTTATTGTGTGCATCTCGTCTCCACAAGGCACGAGGAGGGCTCATCCTTTTCACTGTCTTCTTGTGTAAGGTCTTCCTCGAATCACTTGAAGTAATGGCGATTATGGGGATTTCAAAATTAACTGGAGGATTTACGAGTCTATTGGATTATTAGGTGTTAATTGATGAATGGTCCTGAATAAATAAAGAATAGAACGTGTTATAAGGATGGAATTAAAAAAGGAGAGAAAGAGAGTATTGGATTTAAAATGCGCTATCAATCCATTAATATTAATGCCATAAGAAAAGGTCCATTTACAGTATTACACTTGTCATCATGGACAAAATGATCAAGTGTTGATAACCAAAGGTACTTTACTCGAGATTGAGTACAGGGATATCCTCTGTTGTCCAGTTGTCTAGCTCCTGCCCCTCAGCCATAGGCGATACTAGGGCCTCATACAAGGAGTCCAGTTGGATGACATCTATGGATGGCTCATCGGGTGATTCTTCTGTATTTGCCGGATGTTGAATGACCGGTTTAGTGAAGATCTCCGTAATTCTTGGGACTACTTTTATCTTTCCCATTTTCCGATCGAACCTCTAATCCCGAAGCATTTTCCTCATCCAGAATTGCCCATCCATGAGGGCATCCTCCTCATATCCCAAACCGCACCGGCCTACCTTTTGGATAGTTGGTATGGGTTCAACGATTCCCTGTAATGTGGCGCCTAGGCCTTTGCCTTCTTCGTACCCACTCCTTGTCATTATTTTGGCTACCATAGCCATAGCCCCTCCATTGTCTGAGATGGTTTCTTGTAACTCGAGGGCTTGGAAGGAGCTTTCTAATGACTCCTCTGCTGCCTCCACATAGGGCAGTGATTGCGGCTTGGTGACCAGCAAGGCCTCCTCTCCTTTCTTGTGGCGATTTTGCCGTCCACGGCGTATTTTATTTTAAGTGCGAGTTGAGGCGGCGTTCGCGAGAATGGATCCAAGGCCTCCCCAACAGCATAGTGTAGGCCGGCTCTATATTCATCACCTGGAATGTGACGCTGAAAGTGCATGCGCCAATCTGAAGCGGCAAGTCAATATCTCCCAACACTTCTCTTCTGGTACCGTCAAAGGCTCTTACCACCATAGCACTTTGACGTATGTCGGTTTGGTCAACTAGCAATCTAGCCAAGGTAGCACTGGGGAGCACATTGAGAGCTGACCCATTATCGATAAGTACCTTGGCTACTATACAACCCTTACACTTCACTGTCACATGCAGAACCTTAGTGTGCCTTAAATCTGCAGGATCTATCTCGTCCTCCGAGAAAGTAACAAAGCTGGATGCCTGGATTTGTCCCACTATCTTCTCGAACTGCCCCGGAGTAATGTCGGGGTTTACAAAGGCCTGATCCAGGATTCTCTGCAAGGTTTGTCGGTGCACTTCCGAACTCAAGATCAGCGATAACAGCGAAATTCGGGCAGGAGTTTTCCTCAACTGCTCCACCACATCATACTCGCTCTGTTTCATTATTTGGAGTAGCAGTTCCTCCTCTTCTTTATGCTCAGCCGGCTCTGCTTCCTTTGCCTTTTCTACATCCTCTTCTGCATTCTTCCATGACTCTCCCACCTTTACTTTCCCTTTTCTCTTTTCTTTTTCTTCGTTACTGTAACACCTCCCGCTTCGAGTTATGAACTCGACCTCTTGCTCAAGGGAGGAGGGCTTTGTGGCAGTGACGGGTTGGGGATCGATCTGGGGAGTAGCGCTGGTGGTAGGTCCAGCATAAGTCATCTGAAAGTGTGCATGAGGAGTGAAACACGGCTTAGGAGGTACCGGAGGTGAAGCAAGGCTAGGAGCCGGTATACTGCTCGACGCTCCTTGAGTGAAGACTTGGAAATTGTAGTTCCAAGGTATGGCATGGGTGTTGGTAACAGGGAGCTGAGATGGGGCTCGGATGACCGTTACCGGTGGCGAGGCTACCGGGGGTGAGAAAGTGATTCTGGGTTTAGGGTTGGGAGCATTTTGGCCATATCTAGTGGTATTTACTCCCTCTTCCATCTTCGACCTCGTCTGGCATCTCAGAACCTTGAGAGACAAAAAGTTCTGAACCTCTTGCCTGAATCCCTCACAGCCCTGCAGCTCGTGATCAGCTGCCCCTCCATGATAAGGACACCCCGTACTTTCTTCCAATCCCGCTACTTGAGGGCAAAGGTAGCCTTCCTTTATTGCCAGAGCAAAAATTTCCTTAAAGTAAGGAACCAGCTTGTCTACTTCCAGCGTTGATCCCCCTTCATCATGCTCTATCATATTTACACCACTGCCTGCGTTATGGTTAGGCAGTGGGTTTGAGGTAACATTGGGGAGGGAACCATTTCCCTCAATCTTCAACCACCCGTTTCTGATTAAAGCGTGCACCCTCCCCCTGAGTGCCCCGCAGTTATCGGTTGAGTGCCCTTATGCTCCTCCATGGTACTCACAATGGGCAGTAGCATCATACCACCTGGGGTATGGTGGCTGGATGGGGTCTAGGGGAACTGGTACAATTTGGTTTATACCGACAAGGTATCGGTATATTTCACTGAGTGGGAGGGGAAGAGGTGGATCAGGGTTTCTTGGAGGTCTTGGGTTGTTTGATGGTGGTCTTGGTTGGGTAGGAGGAGGAGGTGGTCTTGGTTGGTAATTTGTGGGTGAAGGGTATTGTGGGCGTGGGTGTGGATAACTAGGAAAAGGAGGTGGAATGTTTGCGATGGTTTGGCCGTGAGGGGAAGAGTACGACCGATAGTTATTACAGGAAATGGGGAATAATTGTTCTGACGGGTGACGGAATGCACATCACCCTCCTTCTTCTTGCCAAAGCTGGCAGTTTTCTTTGCAGGGTTCTCTGCTGACTCCTGCAGTCGTCCCATTCTCAAGTTGGCCTCTATCCTCTCGCCAGCCTGTATGATGTCAGAGAAGCTGTTGGAGGTGTTCCCAATCATCAAGTTGAAGTAAGGGGCCTTCAAAGTTTCGATGAACAAAGAGCATAGCTCATTGTATCGATCCAGAGGATATACTTCCGCCGCCTTTTCTCTCCATCTCTGGGCATACTGCTTGAAACCTTCCCGGTCTTTCTGTGCCAAGTTCTGGAGGTCCCTCCTTGTGGGTGCCGCATCACAATTGAATTTGTATTGCTTCAAGAAGGTATCAGCTAAATCCTTCCAGAGTGCGACTTATACATCCCAATTGTATGCACCATCTTAGAGCTGCTCCGGAGAGGCTTTTGTGAAAGAAGTGAATGAGAAGTCTGTCATCTTCTATTAGGGCAGACATTTTGGCAATGTAGGTTGCCAGGTGGATGCGGGGATCTGAGTTCTCGGTGTACTTGTCAAAATCCGGAACCTTGAATTTGGGTGGCACCACCACATCTGGCACCAGTCTTAGTGATGCCACGTCGACCGAACCATACATATTCAGCCCTTCAATTGCTCTCAATCTCTCCTCTAGAGCAGATAGTTTCTCACTTTCTTTTGACTTATTTTCTCCCCCTATTGCGTGGAATACTCCCCCAGTTGGGAGATGAGGGGTGAAGTGAATGGGAGGGATCACATTTGAAGGGTATGGGTCGGTGTTTTGAACGGTTGGGTAATGAGAGTGAGGTAGGTCATTATTTGTAATGCTTAGGATTGGCGGTGATTGTCGGGTCGGGATGGGGCGAAAAGTAAAAGAAGTTGAAGCTTGGTGAGGATCATTTATTGGAGGTGGTGGAGGAGGTAATGGCGAGGCTAGGCTCTGCTGTGGGTTTGATGCAGGACATTTCCCTCATTAGTCTCATAAGTTCTGAGACCTGATCTTTCAATTCGGAGACTTCCCCCTGTAGGTTCTGTACTTGTTCCTGATCTTCCATTATCTTCTTCGTCCGAGATCTTGTTAAGTACACTCGCTTGGGCTGAACCGTATGCTTGGTCAGACTTGCCTTGTTTGAAGCAATATTGATTTCCTGTGAGGGGTAAAAAAGAAAATTTTAAATGAACTTTGAATTTTGTAAAGAAACTAAAAGTCTGATGCGGGCGAAGGATCTGATGGCATTTGAGAGCCAGGTTGAAATCTGTAAAAGGATAATCGCATCAACTTTATCATGGCATCGTCCGATAGTCTGACTGTGAATGACGGGATTGAATGCGCATTTATGATACCTGTCCATATAGCGCATTCAATCTTTCACATAACCCTAGCGAGGGAGTTCCTACGGGAGTCATATTATTCATTCACAAATTTACTCATCAATGGTCCAAAAATCATCTCATTAACTGAATAATTTGTACACCATATTCTTTACATTGGCCTAGGCTCTGGAAGGTTCTTTATAATGAGATGACATTTTCTGAGATACTCATATAATCTTTCTTCTTGCTTGGCAGGGTCGAATGCTTTCAGAGCGTACTCGGATTCAGGTAATAATTCTTGTTTTCCCCGTGCTATCGTTCTTTCCAGCTGGTCAGCATTCTCTTTCAGTTCTTGATAGAGGGCAGCTTGTTTTTCTTTCTCTTTCCTTTCTTTAGCGCATTCTTTCAAGATATCGTTGATGAGTAGTGCTTGTTCTTTTAATTCAAGCTTCTTCTTTTTGTTTTCTTGCTTATACTCTTCAATGAGTATTTCTTGGTATTTCATCTTTTCCTGAAGCTTACTATTCTGCACTTTTGTTTCTTTGGCCTCAGCTTGAAGAGAGTCTTTTTCCTTTTCCCACTGCACCTCTTGCTTTTCGAGCTCCATCCTTTCGGCTCTTGCCTCTTCCTTGAATCTTCTCACCCTTCTCTTAAGTTTCTGCTGTTGGTCCTCCAATTGTTTCATTCGTTCTTGCAACTGTGAGTTCTCGGTGTTTGCCTTTTTGTGAGTCAACGAGCGATTGTCAGCTTCCTCTAATAGGGCGTTTTGGCGAGGGTTGCTGTCCTTGAATTCTATAGTAGAGTGTTCTCGGTCTCTGTCAGCTCTCCATTTAAGATAATCGCCTGAGGCACTTGGGCCTTTGGGTGACCTCTCCATCAGAGTGATGTTTTCCCAAGACTTGCGAGCCATTTTCAACCCTTCTTCCTCCTTGAGCTTATGGTAGACTTTGGTGGTATTCTTTGATGTTGATCACGGATTGTGTTGATCCAATCTGCCTCATTAGCAATGCCGGAGTGTAAGTTGTATATCCGGTTATTCCAATTAGGGACCTTTGCTGATTAGCCCGATCTGCGTCGAGCGGGTTGGTGCGGCGTCCACGACTTCCTCCAACGATAATTATGGCCATTGAAACTCAAAATCCGTTCCCACCATTCTTTGTTCATTCTTGGTGATTACTAACGGGTCATTCTCTCGATGGGAGGCTGGTCAAGGTACCAAGTCAACCCCTTTGTCTCCACGTGACACCGTGGTGATAATCCGAGGTATAACGATTGAGAACAACACTTAAGGGACCCTTTGCCTGTTGTCTGATGGTAAGGGTTAATAAAGTCTCTGCAAGGATCGCTGGTATTGGATTGATCCATTGCCTTTCTCTTGTCGAGAACACGTCCACCGCGTTGCAAGTTATGATTCCCAATGGTCCTGGGAACAAAATCAGACCATAGATTCCCAAGGCGAGTGCTACCGAAGCTTTATCCCACTGTTTCTCTCGGAGGCATTGATCTAAACATTTCTGGAGATATGTCCAATGCCAACCATGCGTGTTTCCTTTGGCGGTTTCTTTTGACTTCAATTCTTCTGGGGGAGTACCTAACATATGTGCGATCTTTTCAGTGCGCCTATGTTCGAGGTGTAGGTAGATCAGGTTACGCAATGAGTAAGGAATCCTTAGCAATGCACGATATTCTTCCATAGTGGGAGCTGTATCAATATCATTGAAAGAGAATACCCGTGCCAGGGTTCCAAACCGACAACATGGCTTTTAATGCCGGGATTTGGACCTTGACTCGCATTAAGGTTGCAATCCTCCCGTACTTTTCTTCAAATCGTGCCTTAACCTGATCGGGAAGCGACCTCCATCCATTAGATAGACCCTCGAGGTTGTTCATTCTGACCTCTATTTTATTCAGATCTAGTGAAGGTAGTAAGCTAGCATGTGCCTTGGAAACATCATTTTGCGAGGGTACCGGACTATGAGCTGATTTGGACCAAAGTTTAGCATTCTGAACCTTTTCTGTCGACTGACTCGAGGATGCCATAATAAAAATGATGCCTATCCTTTTACAGACTCTCGATTTGGTAACGCCTGCGGGAAAATTCGTTAGTAAGACAAATTAGGGTAATTTTGAATCATACTGTTGATAGGGTGACACGTACACATTTATCAAAGTAGGAAAATATGTAGGTGTTCTAGTAGGATTCAAGATTACCTTCAAAAAAAATGAACAAAAGGAAATTAAAGCAGAATAGGGTAAGAGTAAGTATGCCCCTTTTGTCCTATAGTAGGGAGACTCCTAATACCGGGTGAGCGCTACCTACCTGGATAGTTCTATCTTATAAGGTAGTTTACTACGGCTTTCAACTATTGTGATAGTTTAGCTCAGGATCTAATTTTCTAAAAGCCACAAGTTCCCAAATTGCCCCTACTGTAAACAGTAGAGCCCCATTCTACCCCCATGATATTGTCGGGAAAATTCCACGGGTATCACGGTAAATAGAATGAGTTTCAATTTGAGCAGAAGCCTTCACGGATACTAACGGGGTAAAACCCACGGGTACCGCTACATGACCCCCTCCTACTTTCCTAAAAGGGTAAGAAAGCCCGGGTTAGGACCATAGTGTGTGAGGACATTGTGTGAGTGTTCAGTGTGTGAAGGGACACCTTTACCTCTTACCAATTCAGGGGGATTTTATTTTTCCATTTTTCCCTTTTCCCATTTTTTTGAAATGAAGAGCACTGTGAGGAAATAGAACAGGCAAAACGAACAAAATAGTTAGTAGCAATAATAATTAATGTATAAAACATCGCCGAATGAGCCCATCTAACTATAATTTGATCTAACAAAATTAAATCTACTTTTGGACCACTAGACCGGGGTTAAAATATGTGTCCCGATTAGAGTCGCCAGGTATGTAAGGGATTTTGCGGTGCACAGGCGATCACTAACCGAAGTGGGAAAAGTGAGAGTCGCCACCTTAGTTTTGAGGAAACTAAAGAAAACCATTTGTGAAGATAAATTAAAATGAAACCACTTGAATTCTGATATTCTAGGTTCGGGGTCCGTAAACGGGTGGGGAAGGTGTTAGGCACCCCACCTCGTCCCTTAATAAGGGTAAGTAGATTTAATTTTGCGTTCTTTATAAATTAGTTAAGAGGGCTCGGATGGAAATGTTAATCCCTTTTCAAAAGGAAATTTTGATCTTTCACTAAATTTGGATCACTCAGATACACAAGTAAATGAGACCACCTTAGTGAATTGACGTTACGAATTTTTTAGTTCTGAGATTATTTTGCGTATGGGTTAAGATTTGGTGTGAGAATCGGATAAGAACTCTCCTCCGATCTCTTTTAAGTTATTTATTAAAATTTTGGAGGGAGATCGGATAAGAACCCTCCTCCGATCTCCTCTAGATGTTTATTAAAACTTTTAAGTTGAGACCGGATAAGAACTCTCCTCCGATCTCTTTTAACGTTTATTAAAATTTTGAGGGGAGATCGGATAAGAACTCTCCTCCGATCAAAATTTTTGAGTTGAGACCGGATAAGAACTCTCCTCCGATCTTTTTTTTAACGTTTATTAAAATTTTGAGGGGAGATCGGATAATAACTCTCCTCCGTTCTCTTTTAGATTAATAGGAGCCTGAAAGGGACTTTTCCGATCTCCCAGATTTTAATTTCAGCTACATGACATAAGAGCCTAAAGCTAAGGATTCTGGCATTCAAAGATGTTGGGGATAAGGCTTCTTGATACCTTTTGGCTAGATGGGGAAAACTAGACTTGATTTACCTACCTTCCATGTATTCATTTTACCAATATCTATTAATGACCGATCTATTACATTTTGTTTATTTTGGTTTTATTCCACTTTATGACATCTTTGTCGAATTCTTATTTCGTCGGCCTAATAGTTTGGCTATCTTCACGGCGTTATTCGAGTTCTCTCTTTTAAAGGAGATCCTTAAGTTGCGATTACCTCGTCTTAGGACCATTTGCGCTACTAGGAGCTAGAGAACTTGCATTCAGAAATGACGAAGATTAATAAAATGACGGACTAATCACTAAAGAGATAACTCGAGAGTAACATTCTTTTGGGTCTTTTGCACAAAATGAACTTGGAGAAAATCACATACGTAAGAAGAACAAAGAAAGTACAAAAAATAAATGTAAACACTTTGTAAAATAGCAATATGAGCTCTTACCTGTGAGGAGCCAAATCTACTGAAATAGCTACGGGGTGGCAAATAGAGATGAGGCAATGGGTAGTGCTTTGAGAGGCGATGTTAATCGGGAAGGGGAGGAGCTTAGCTAAAATATAATCAGATTAAGATAAAGGCAGTGGAATGAAGTTTAGCTTAGGCAGTGGGAATGAAAGCGAGAGATGATAAAGAGTGAAAGTGAGGTGTGACCGGATAATGAACAAAGCTGGAAATGTAGAGTTCCAATATTGAATCCTTTTCAAGAAACACTTGAAAACTAGTTTCAAAAGTTTTCCAATCAACACTTCAAAGTAGCGGAATAACAAACTGAATGAATTTTTGAGTTCTTAGCTATATTAAACCTCTCCTTTTTGTCGTCCAGTCCTCTCCTTTCTGATTTTTCATGCGGTATTTATAGGAATCGGATGCTCCGTGAAGAGTCGGGATTTATTTTGAGGAGATGGAGGGTCAAGATTTGAAGGACATGATTGGATGTCCGGGAATTAAAGAGAATCAAAATGAATGGTGAGATCCCTCTTGAGCGTTTGTCCTTTTCTTCTTTCAATCGATGGTCCCGGATCTTCTTGTCACTTAGCGATCCAAGGGCTAAGGCGAAAGATCTTTGGTATTGTCGTCTTCTCTCTTGATCCAAGGGTTCGAGTTTGTCCTTACAAGGGGATCAACGGTGGAGATTGGGATGTCTGGTGTCATGACATACCACAGTACTGTCGGCATTGCGGGCGATTCTTAGGCGTGCGGTGGAGATCTAAATGCGCAGCGCTTTAACTACCTCGGCTCGATTACGGCGGCGGTTATTGGGATTTGTCTTATTCTTTTTCTTAGATCCCTCTTCTTTCGATCTCTTTCACATGCTCTTTTCCGATCTTTCATGCTGGTCTCCTATTATTAGATTTTCCTTTCCTTAGGTCGGTGCAGTCAAAGCATTAATTGCCCCTCGATTCGAAGTGTTAAGCCGTTTTACGCTCGACAATAAATGCTCATTTTCCCTATATATACCCCTGTTGTGAGGCATTTCCTTCATCTGATTTTCCTCTCTTCCTTTCTTACTTTCCCTATTCTATTTGCTCGGTGAAAGTTAGGCCATGATTGTGGTTTTGATCCCTTTCAGATGAGCTTCTTTAACCATGGCTGAAAATTTACGATCCGGTGATCGCATAACCCTAGCGGCGATGGTGAGAAGCTGGATTTGACCGATCGTGTTGCGGACCTTGGTTGTACCGATCTCGAGTCGCTCAAGCGAGTTCATTCGGCTTCTCATCACATTGAGTGTTTTGTGGTTTCCTCCCACATTGGGTGCTCGACGGATTAAGTTCGATCGGCAATATCCTTGGGATCGATTATAAAGCGATCCTTAGATCGAATCTCAATGTATTAGATCCTTAGAGATTGCCCAAATGATGTAGTTAGAACTTTATTGTAATTCGATCCTAGAGATTGCCCAAATGATGTAATCAGAACTTTTGGAAATAAAGACTTCATTTTGTCAATTATCATCTTATTATTTTTGCATTGATCATTTCGATCTCTAATGTGATTATCCGATCTGGTTCTTTACGAATGACATGGCGATCAAAATATTCAACTTATTATGCGATCTCCAATTAACCGATCTCGGAACATTCGAATATTTGAGAGAAGTGTGCGAGCAGTGTCGAGTCCCACCAATCGATCGTTGCCTAGAACCTCGCGAGCATTAAATGCTCGGACTAGTATAAATAGGGGTGGGAGGGTTAGCGGTTGTTCTCTCATTCCATTTTCAATCCCTGCTCACAACTTGAAGTTCTATCGTTTTCTCAAGTTCTTGGCGCCGATCGGACTCGGTAAGGGCTTTGATCTTCTTTTTGTTTAAGTTCTTTATTTCTTTTGAAAATGGCGGTGCAGAAGGTCAATGGCGTGAGCCCTCCTTCCATTCAGTTCTCATGGTGCGTCAGATGAAGAAGAAGTACTCGAGCCAAGCACGCCTTTGAACCTCCTAGGGTCTCCCTTCGGGCGGGCGGGTCATACCATCAAGCGCGCTTTGTTTGAGGAGGAGACTCTCCTATAGATGAGCTACCATCGGTTCTTTGAGTATCCGATCTGCAATCGTTTAGCCAAGAATACAACATTCGGCTGATTTATGCGAGCTGTCGGTGCCACAGCGATCTTCGTGTCGATCACTCCTTTGAAGAGAATGACATGGTTATGGTGTCGAGAAACGATTAAAGGCGGTCTTGGTTCCCTCTAGATGACTTCTATAAGGAGGTCCTAAAACTTCACCAGCGTGCATTGCTCAAATTCACCCTAACTCGTGGCGGATCTTGGTAGCCTTAGAGGTCTATGCCGATCTAAGGGAATCGGACCTACGGCTAAAGTGTTCGCCAGAAAGCCTGGACTAACTCGCCGAAAGGATGACGAACACTGGTTCTTTCAGGCGAAGCCTCATTGAGGGCTCTTTTCCGATCTGCCCTCATCCCTTAAGAATTGGAAGAACCGTTTCTTCATTCTGAGGAGCAAAGATCCGAGCTGCTTTGAGGACTTCCCCCATAGTTGGTGGTACCAGGGGCCCTTGCTTCCGAGGCACATTACCCTGAACTAGGAGGAAGGCTTAATAGTGATGGATCTGAAGAGTCTGGCCGCCACTCAAAAGTATTCTTGTTTGGATGTGGTGACTGCTGAGTTGCACCATTGGACCATTCAACTGCTCACCGGCCAAGACCGCGAACTTCCGCTCTCTGACCTCGGCATTGGTATTTTCTATATCTCAGCTCTCAGTACCTTAGCGATCTCACTGACCTTTTCTTTGTGCAGGTATGGCGGGTGGTGAGGGTTCTAGGAAGCGGAAGAAGGACAAAGAGATCTCCCGGAAAATAAAGGAGATGAAGCGTTCGGAAATGCTTCGAACACACAGTCATGAATGCAGGGAAGTACAAGGGGACCGCCTCAACCTTGGATCTGCCGACCGAAGCTGTCGATCTCCTCCTAGATTGGAAGAAGCGACCTTCGGCTCTTCTAGTTGTTCCAAGCTCGAAAGGGGTCCTTCTCAATCTTACAGGAGGGCCTCTTCTGCGTGGCGCTCAAAAGCTAATCGAGTCACTGAAGAATAGCAGGTGTTCGGGAGAACCCGGTTTTGCCCAAGTCTTGGGGTCTTCCATCTTCCTTGGGAGGATCGGGACGGCTATCCTCGAGCGACCTTGGCGATATCTTGACTCAATCCATGAGCACGAGCGTGGAGTGCACAGTGAATCAGACCATGGTTTGGGAAAAGGTTCAGCGTCTGGGTAAGGAGATCGGGAAGAAAAATCAGGAAGTGGCTTCCCTCCAATCCCAACTCTCATCCGCTCAAGATTATATATCTCAAGTTGAGGGGCGGGCGAAGTTTTATGAGGACAGGGTGGCCGAACTAAATCTTGTTCTGGCTGAAAGGAATCGGGTTCTCGGAGAAGTCCAGGCGCTATAGGCCAACGAAGCTGCTCAGGTCGCCCAACTCATCGAAGAGCTTAAAGAGAAAGACGGGGAGCTTAAGGAGAAAGATGAAGAGATGGTGACGGGAATAGCCGGGGCCTATGTGAATGCTCACAAGGACCTCTTGGCCGAACTCCAGAAGCGTTACCCAGAAGAAGACTTCTCTTGGATGGCCGACCTGGCTCCTGAGGGCGACAATGAGGACAGTGAGGAGGAAGCCGAGGGTGAGAGAGAGAGTGAGCAAAATGTAAATCATGCTGGGGGTGACCCTCCAGCTGAATAGCTTGTACAAAAAAAAAAAAATTTGAAATGAAATGGAATGTCTCTTTTGTTCAATGAATGGATGTGATTGGAAGATCTCTGAATTGCCTAAGTATTTGATTGTATTTGATTTTATGGGCATAGCGAAACAAGAACTAAATGCAATTATTGATCTAAGTATAAGAGATCGGAAAGCGCAATAAACATGAGATCGGTGGGCGATAGACTGGTAAAGCTTTGACTGATGCGAGAACTTAACAATTTGATTCGATTCTTTGCGGGGAGAGATCGGAATAGTGACAGCCTATCAAAGAGGGATCGAAAATGTGATTAGCTGCCCGAAGGAGACTTAGTACAGGGGATCGGCTTCAAAGTTTTATTGATTTTGGGGATCGGCCAAAATATGGTGTCGACATAGCTCATCATACTACGTACCATATCCAATAGGGTACGATTTCTCCTTTCAGATACACCATTCAGCTGTGGCGTTCCTGGAGGAGTCAGCTGAGAAACAATGCTATGCTCTCTCAAGTATTCATCAAATTCAGTACTCAAATATTTACCTCCATGATCTGATCAAAGAGCTTTAATACTCTTTCCTGTTTGATTTTCTACTTCAGATTTAAATTCTTTGAACTTTTCAAAAGATTCATGTTTGTATTTCATCAAATACAAATACCCAAACCTTGATTTATCATCAGTAAAGGTAATAAAATAATGAAAACCCCCTCTAGCCATTTTTTTAAATGGACCGCATACATCACTATGTATTAGCTCCAAAATATTTTCAGCTCTTAGCCCTTGTCCAACAAAGGTTGATCTAGTCATTTTACCCTGAAGGCAAGATTCACAAGTTGGAGTAGGCTTAGAGCCCAATGAGGATAGAATCCCCATTTTCTCCAGTTTTACAATCCTATCTTCTGCAACATGACATAACCTTAAGTGCCAAATATATTTTGAACTTAAGTTGGTTTTCACCATGGCATTGCATTCTTTTAGATCACTTGCATTCAATTTGTGTTTGTCATTATTATCCAAATAATAAAGACCATCATTCATATAACCCGAACCAACATATTTATTTCCAAAATAAATATTGCAAACATCATCTGTGAACTGAAATTCATAGCCATTTCTAGTCAAACTAGATATAGAAATGATGTTCTTAAAAGCATCAGATACATATAAAATATTATCCAAACACAAAACATGTCCAAACATGTAAAAAGATTTAGATCCTATGGCTAAAGCTTCAACAGTTGAGCCATTGCCAATCCGGACTCTAATATCTTGAGAACGCAAGCTGCTACTGTTTGCTAGTTCCTGCATATCATTAGAAATGTGAAGCGGCACGATATCTAAAACCTAAGGCTGTAGATAAACTATGAGTATCATCAGAATCTAAATAACAAGATATGGACATAACTTCCGAAAGTGTATCATTCATGTCCTTCAGAGAAGCAAGATACTCTCTGCAGTTCCTTTTCCAGTGCCCATCCTTTTGTCAGTGTAAACACTTTCCTTTGCCTCCATCGGCTTTAGTCTTCCTTTTACATTTAGCTATTTTCTTGGAAGGACCAGAATCGAGGTTTCTTTTTCTTATTGCCCTTCTTCTTGTTGGACTTTCCAGCAGAAGAAGATGCAACCAAAGCTACCTCTTTTCCTTTATTGCCTGGCATATTTTTTTGGGCAATAACCAGCATGTTGAGTAAACCAGCTAAGGTGCATTCCTGTTTAGTCATATAGAAATTTATCACAAAATTCCCAAAAGACTCAAGAAGGGACTGAAGGATCAAATCCGTTTGTAGTTGGAAATCCATGTTGAAGTCAAGATGTTCCAACTGCTCAATCAGCCGAATCATCTTGTGGACATGATCCCCAACATTCTGTTCCTCAGACATCCTCATACGGAATAGCTGTCTAGATATCTCATACCTAGCATTCCTGCTGTGCTCACCATACAACTCTTGTAGGTGAAGGAGGATCTCACTAGCACTCTGCATGTTCTCATGTTGCTTCTGTAACTCATTACTCATGGAAGCAAGCATGTAACATTTAACTCTCATATCATGCTCCTTCCACTTGTCCAAAGTTTCATGTTCCTCTTGTGTGGCCTCTGGAGGTAAGGGACCAAGAACATTTGAATTTAGAACATATCCTATATGTTCAAGGCTCAGGACAAGTTTCAAATTTCTTAGCCAATCAGACAGATTAGGTCCTGTCAACCTTTTGTGATCAAGTATGCTTGCAAGGATATTGGATGGTGGTGGTTGTTTTGTACTCATTTTTATCAGAAAATTAAGCTGAGAAAATAACGATTAATTAGTAAATGTATCATGTAATTAACCAAAATGATTATGTTCTTTTAATCAAATTGGTCCTCTCACTAACTTAGCGAATCCTACACTTCAAAAGTAAGCGGAAATTCTAGTTGGATGGATTTCTAGTGGGTGATTGAATTCTTATAATTCTATTGATCATCCTCAAGTGCATCCATTATTGGAATTACAATAAACTATAAGTGAGCAACTCCTTGCCCATCACATCTCATGTGAGGTTCAATCCTTTACACAGCCCCTAATGCTCAAAATCTAGGGTACATCCATTGACTTATCTTGCATTAGTTAAGTTGATCCCATTGAGCGATAATTATGCAAATAATTTTAATGTCCTCATGTACATCCAATATTGGCCACCAAACCATTTACATATTTATAACATCTCATGCTTAACAATTATTCTTAAGAAAATCTCTTAAATTAATTGCATCTTATGCAACTATTTAAAATTTCTTAAAATAATTGCCCCAATGGAGGGCCTATGTTATAATTACTTTAATTATAGCATTTCCAACTTAATCATTTGTTTGGAAGATTTTATGGTCATTCTAATTACTATTAAGGTCTCACTTTGCACATTATCTAATTAGCATGCATATATCATATAATAGCATGCATTCCCATACATCTCATGCATTCATGGATAAGCAATAAATATGGTATGATCATGGACTTTCTAAGGGATTCAATTAGCCACCAAGAATTGAATCGGGGCATTCTAGGTGCATTTCATTCATTCATTCATTTTACAAGAGTTCTTTGAAGGAGTACATAATCAACACTTGATCTTGAATTCCTCTCCTTTGGTCCCACCAATGCTCTTGACCTCCTTGAACTTCTTGCAATCCAATATTACATGGTAATCCTTGGCATACCAAGGTGAATTTACAAGAACTTAAATAAATGAAATTACAAGCCAAAAATTATTGCAAACTTAATAATACATGCCCAAAATAAATTAAAATAAATCAATTAATTTACAATCACAAATAAACATAAAAGAAATAAATCCCATCACATTGGTTTTTATAGTCCATGATCATCCATCATGCATATCACTATTTAACAATTAAATAAAACATACTTAAATTAAATTGAATATCTCATATTCAACTTAAAAATCCAGATTTGAATATGATTCAAATAAATTTAAAAATTCAGATTGGAATCTCATTCAAACAAATTTAAAAATTCATATTTGAATCACATTCAAACAACTTTAAAAATTCAGATTTGAATCACATTTAAACATTTTTAAAAAATCAGATTTGAATCACATTCAAACATTTTTTTAAAAATCAGATCTGAATTTTATTCAAACAATTTTAAAAAATCAGATTTAAATATGATTCAAATAACTTTAAAAATTCAGATTTGAATCACATTCAAAAAACTTTTAAAATTCAGATTTGAATCACATTCAAACAATTTTTAAAATTCTGATTTTAATAATAATTTAATTGTGTGATTAAAATTCTAATTAAACAATTTAATTAGACATAGGATGAGCTTTTAGATCATACAACAATTGTAAATTAAAAAGCAAACCTTGCACCACTTTGCAGAACCATTGTTGCCGCCACCAATGGTGGCTTCACCGTGTGTGCCTCAACACATCCATTGCATCCAGCTATGTATCTATATTCTTATGATCAAATCCCAGTTTTTAATCATTTAATCAAGTATCTGAATGGCTAATATATTTGCTCTGATACCAATTGAAGGCAGGCGTGAAAAACACAAGTTTATACCATTAAATTCAAAAATTTTCATCTAAGGTCACATGCATCATGCAAAATTTATTTTTATCTATTTGATTTCAATTATAAACAACATATTAAAACTCTTTTAATATGTTTTTGGATCTGTATTTGCCATTTAAGATTTTAAAATTAATCAAATTAATTTTAGAACCTAGATTAAATCAAGAAACGATTACACTAACCTCTTGATGCCTTTGCGGCGTGTCTGCGCCTTTGAGATTCGTCTTCAGGACACCAGATGTTGTCCCTTTAGCTTGTCCACACCAAGAACACCTATGGCAGCACTTAAACAGCTTCTAAAGATTTTCTATTAATTAGAAATTCAAGTTCTTCCTTTTAAGAGATAAGAGATGTAAACAGGACACTAGAAACAATTTCTAGTGTTCTTAATTCAAGAGATTGATGGCTAATCTCTTTGAATTGATGAGAGATGAAAAAGAATAAATGAAAAGCCTCAAAGTGGCGTGACAAAGGAGAGGAGTGGCTGCTGGTTATTTTTTCTTTTCATAACCATACTTAAATAGCTAGGTTAACACATTAAACCCTTGCCACATGTCACCCTTTGATTAGCTCTAGGTTTAAGTGACCCAATCACATTGTGCCAAGTGTCAAACCTATATTTAATCTTGATTTTAATCATCTTTCATGATTAAAAAAATTTGTAAGTTTCTGTGTAATCCCATGTGTCACCATCTCATGGTGCCACGTGTCCTGTAATGAAATGACCAAAATGCCCACTGTGTCTTAATTTTGAGTTCTTAACCCAAAATAATTATTGTTCTTCTTCTAATTAATTTATATCAAATATAAATTAATTAATTAATCTCTAGTAATTAATTTCTCATTAATTAAATTCATATTTAAACACTTTCAATATAAATTTAATTTATACTACACATCAATAATCTAGATTTGGTTTCAAGTCATGCTAGGGACTTTGCAATTTAATTACAAACCAAACCTATTTAATTAATCAATTAAACTCTTTAATTAATTAATTAAATCATATTTAAATAGGTGATAACTTGTATGCGTGTGTGACTTACTAGGCTCATCACTAATTGGCAAGGAGACATGATATCACCTCTTTATATCATCAACCCTCTTGCGTCCCATAACTGATTTCTCTAAATCATTTTATGAACCTCAGAGACCATGGTTAACACCTAGCATAGCATGCCATGGCCACCCAATTAGTAATAAGGTTTACCTTAAATGAACCTATAATCATATGTTACCCTGCACTAGAATCTCTCTGTTACAAAATCCCAACTCAAGTGAGTCATGGTTTATGTCAAACTCCATTTGCTATGAATATTATGTTCTCTTTTAATTCAGTTCTTGATTGAAAGATTTTCTCATCGAAACTCTTTTCTAAATAAATCTATCTGTCTGGCAGGAACTTGAAACATCAAGAACAATTAAATGAACATAGGATTTTATCTCTATTTACTTAGAGGCAGTTCCATCTTGATCAACACCTACCTCCATATATAACTAGTAGGAGCCAACACATGCCCATATACCCATACATAGTATAAGTATGAAAGCGATATCAAACTCAAACTACCTATATACAAGATAAGCTGTGCTATCTCGGTCTAAAGATTATATGCCTTGATATGATTTTTGTGAAACATTGACAAGAGTAAACTCCATGTGCTTGTCATAAGTGTCACTGGTTTGGCTTACTTATCATTTCTAAGTGCCTATCATGTTTGTTATATGGCATGAGACTCACCATTCCATCTTATTTATATCTCATATAAGTAACTTGGGAACAAACATTAATACAATCTTTCTGGATAAGTCATGTCCTTATTATGAAGTATCCTTGATTGTGAACCTATTTATGATACTTTGTGCTAGAAATGTTGTCACTCATACTCTTAACAACTTAAGAATAATATTTCTAACAAAATATCAATAGACCTTTTCTATTACACATAAATATATTATGTAAACGGAAAAGTGGAAATGCCTTTTATTAATAAAAATATGTACAAGATACATACTAAATGATATGCTCTAGGGCATACTACTAACACTTGGAACATCCGCTCTTGGCCTTTTTCTTGAGGCTGCAAAGTCTCGCTAGGTCCTTCTCGTGCTTCGTCTCTTCAAGGGATGGCGATCCCTTCGGCATCTAGCAAGTAGCAGGTGTTGCCAACCTTCTTACATATCCCCATCGATATGCAAATGGTTTGATCTATTCTTGACGTTCCAGTGACAAAGGGCAGCCTGTGATGTCCTGGAATGAAGCTGAAGTGGAGGGCAATGGTTGTGACAAGGCCACCAAGCACAATGTGCCGTGGGCGATGTGAGGCGGCGGAGATGGTTGCACAAAAAGAAGTCAGTACTGCAGCACTGTCCGGTGACCATACACCACAAGAAGAATAGCTCGTTAGCATTTACAATGCCAAGGCTATCGCCACGGCCCATGATGGTGAGGGTGGCGAACCGATGCATGTAACGCAGGGCTGGACTTGTGATGCCCATGGATTTGGACTTGCTGGAGTTATACGGCTCCGTGTTCGGGGCGATGGAACTCCAGAAGTTGATGCTGTTGTAAAGCATGCTGTTCTTAGGGATCTCCTAGTGGTCAGTGCTGTAAAAACCAAAGTTGGCATTGAACTCATTAATGTTTATCACCCAGTCGACACTAAGGAGGCAAAATTTAATCCTGCCCCTATCCTCCCTGTCAGTAGGCCATAAGGGGGCCTTGAAACTGCTCAAAAACTCCAGTGTGGTGTCCCGGTATGCTGAAAATTGGAGTTGGGCGAACCTTGTCCACCCGATGCTATCGAGCAGCCCATTGATTTCATTCTGCAGCCCGATTTGCTCCAGCAGTGGAAAATCCATGTATTTGGTGGAGCTTCTTTTTCGGGTGTGAAGCTGGGTGCACATTACCTTGTGGGCATCATCGCAGAATCCCCAAGGAATGTATATTTAATGTTGTGGAGTGGCTTATGTTATGGGTTACTGTAGAGGATGGTCTGGTTAAGATTGTTGGTGTGAGGCTACCCTGTTTCTTGGGCATTGGGGTAGCGGCTAAGGTAGAGAAGTTGAGGATTCTCCACTTTACGGAGGAAGAGCCGATTCTTCTCACGAGAATGCTTTGCGAGAGCCATTAATGAGTTTTTGGGAAGGCGAATAGTAGGGTTTAATCAAAGGAGATGAGATTTAAAGGGTTTTTATAGGCTATGAGGATGGAGATGAAGGGTTTTACCTTTATGAATGGTTTTAATGTGAGGGTGCATTTAAAGAACCGTTAGGACTCTTCATTTCGCTTTGTTTAGTGCCTTAGGAATCGCGTCTGCGACATGATACAGGTCATGTATCACTATATGGGTCCGACATGTAGGTCAGTGTAAATTTTTGCTGAAAATTTTAAATTCTATCATAGTACCACGGCTTTGTGTAAATGAGCTCTTGGGCAGTGTAACTTTACGTCTCTGAGTTGCTTTACTGGATATGTTACACGGCCCATGTCAAATACAAGGAGGCCCGTGTAATTTTCTGTCTCCCTTAGAATTATAAATGCAAGAAATTTATGGACTTCAAGAAAGTTACACGGGGCATGTAAAACCAGTATACAACCCGTATAATTTTCTTATTTTCCAAATTTTGGTCAAATGAAAAATTGTTATTATCACAACACATGAAATGGATGTAAAGTTTAGCAATAGAGCTACTTCCCTGGTTTTGTCCAATTTTCCCTTTTGTGGTTTTGACTTGGTGATTCCTTTCTTCTCTTGTTCTCTACTCCCTTTTTTTAAAAAAATCCTACAAAATGAAATGCTAATGAATACGAAATAAAAATCAATATGAAAAAGGAGAAAAAAGAAAAGTTCAGAAAAATTTTTGGGTTGCCTCCCAAAAAGCACTTATTTATAGTCTTTAGCTGGACTTTGCTTTTTATAGTGCAATAGGTAGAATGGTCGAGGGTGCAATTGACTCCCATTTTTATGGGTTCTCCCTAAAAGCAAGGCTTCAGCCTCTGCCCATTGACCTTAAATGCACCTGAGGTTTTGCTCCACACTTCTACTACTCCATGTGGGAAGACTTGGGTGACTTTGAAAGGTCCGGACCATCTTAATTTTAGCTTCCCTGGAAAGAGTTTCAATCTAGAGTTGAATAAGAGGACAAGATCTCCTTTTATTTCTTTCCTGCCTATGCGCCTGTCATGCCATCTTTTGGTTTTATCCTTGAAAATTTTGGTCTTTTCATTTGCATCCTATCGGATTTCTTCCAACTCATTCAGTTATAGGAGTCTTTTCTCACCAGTAGCTTTGAGGTCAAAGTTTAGGATCTGAATTGCGTAGTAAGCTTTATGCTCAAGTTCAACAGGGAGATGACATGATTTTCCATAAACCAGTCAAAAGGGTGTTATGCCAATTGGGGTTTTATATGCAGTGCGGTATGCCCATACTGCATCATCTAACTTCATGCACCAGTCCTTCATGGGCTTGTTTACAGTTTTCTCCAGAATTTGCTTTTTTCTGTTTGAGATTTCTACTTAACTAAGGGTGTTGTGCCAATTAGGGTTTTATATGCAGTGCGGTATGCCCATACTGCATCATCTAACTTCATGCACCAGTCCTTCATGGATTTGTTCTGATTTTCTCAATTTGCTTCAATTTTACATTGAGATTTCTACTTATTCTGGTTTGAGGATGATAAGGTGTGGCCACCTTGTGAGTTACTCCATACGTTTTCGGTAGTGTTTCGAATTGTTAGTTGCAGAATTGACTTCCTCCATCGCTGATTATTGCTTGTGGTGTGCCAAATCTTGTGAAAATGTTCTTCTTAAGAAACTTTGTGACCACTCTATCATCGTTGGGTGGTGTTGCAATTGCTTCTACCCATTTTGACACATAATCAGCTCTAACCAAAATATACTTGTTTCCACGGGAAGAGGGAAATGGGCCCATGAAGTCTATTCCCCATACATCAAACAATTCTATCTCAAGTATACCATGCAGTGGCATTTCATTCCTTCTTCAATTGTTACCTGTTCTTTGGCATTGATCATAAGCTTGCACAAAGGATCTTACATCCTTAAACAAATGTGGCGATAAAACCTTTCTTGCAAAATCTTGTTTGTGATTTTTAGGTGTCGAAGTGTCCTCCATATAGTGATGAATGGCACTAATGAGCGATACTTTCCATATCTTCCTCGATATGCATCTTCTTATCGACCCATCATTATATCTCTTATACAGTAGAGGTTCCTCCCATATGTAATATCTCATATCATGTAGGAATTTCTTCCTTTCCTGATAAGTCATGTTTGGAGGTAGTACCCTGCATACAAGAAAATTAACAAAGTCAGCGTACCATGGAGCCTTGGAGAATGCAAGTAATTGCTCATCCGAAAATGAATCATCAATTGGCAAATCTTCGAAGTCCCTGTGTATTCCAATTTTAGTCTGAAAAGATGGTCAGCTACTACATTTTTGGATCCTTTTTTGTCCTTGATTTCAAGGTCAAATTCATGCAGTAGAATCCATCGAATCAGCCTTGGTTTTGCTTCCTTCTTGTTCAAAAGATGGGATTCTGACATGATCTGTGAATACAATGACTTTTGACCTAATGAGGTAAGATTTGAACTTGTCCATTGCAAACACAACTGCTCTCTGTGGTGGCATAATTGATTTGCGCATCATCGAGTATCTTGCTAGCATAATAAATAGCATGGAGTTTTCATCTTTTCTTTGCCCGAGCACTGCTCCAACAGCAAAGTCACTCGCATTGTACATCACCTCGAATGGTAGCTCCTAATTTTGTGGCTGCATTATTGTTGCTGATATCAGCGCTTCTTTGATCCTGTTAAACGAGACAAGGCAATTTTCATCAAAATCAACTGAAACATCATAACTTAACAAGTTGGTAAGTAGTTTAGCTATTTTGGAAAAGTCGTTGATGAATCTTTTGTAGAATCCTGCATGTCCCAAAAAGGTTCACACTCCCTTAACTGATGTTGGTGGTGGCATGTTTTCAATGATCACAATTTTTGCCTTATCAACTTCAATTCTTCTTTTTGATATCAAATGTCCTAGAACTTTGCCTTCCCTTACTATGAAGTGGCATTTTTCCCAATTTAGGACCAGGTTTGATTCTTCACATCTTTGCAATACCTTAGATAAATTAGCTAGGCAATCATCAAAAGTAGTTCCATAGATATAAAAATCATCCATAAAAATTTCCACGATATCTTCAATATAATCAGAAAACATAGCAATCATGCATCTTTGAAAGGTAGCAGGGGCATTACAAAGACCAAAAGGCGTTCTCCTATATGCAAATGTTCCATATGAACAAGTGAATATTGTCTTTTCTTAGTCTTGTGGGTGAATAGGAATTTGAAAGAATCCCGAATACCCATCTATATAACAGAAATAAGAGTGTTTCGCTAACCTTTCTAACATTTGGTTGATGAAGGGGAGAGGAAAATGGTATTTTCTGGTAGCACTGTTCAATTTCCTATAATCTATACACATTCGCCAACCTGTGACTACTCTAGTAGGGATTAGTTCATTGTTTGCATTTTGGATAAAAGTTATCCCACCTTTCTTAGGAACTACATGTACTGGACTAACCCATTTACTATCAGAAATTGGGTATATGATACCTGCATCTAATAGTTTTAAAATTTCTTTCTTGACTACTTCTTTTATGTTTGGGTTAAATCTTCTTTGGTGTTCGATAGTGGGTTTACTATTTTCTTCTATGGGTATCCTATGCATGCAAATCGAAGGGTTGATTCCCTTCAGGTCTTCTATTTTATACCCTAGGGCTTTGTTATGGATCCTAAGTTCTCTTAACAATTTGTCCTCTTCTAACTTAGACAGGCTAGCATTGATTATAACAGGATATTTAGAATTTGAGTCCAGAAATGCATACCTTAGCGAGGAGGGGAGAGGTTTAAGCTCTACCTGCTTGGCGTTTTCCTAGAGCTTACCTTTGGTTTGATCCTCCTTGAACTTCTCCATCTCGGAAGCCTTAGCTGTAACACCCCTATGTTCAACAGTGCGTTCTACTGTTCCGGTGACCAATGTCTATCCGGACAACTAGGATGCCTAGAACTACACTTAAATATTGTTGAGGAGACATAAAATAATGAAATACAAGAAAAGAGAATACAAAAAAAACAAAGGAAAAATAATAGTAATGAAATGAAACCAAGTTAAGCATGAGAACCCTAGCGATGGGTGACCGCACCGGGAAGTTGCGGCATGGACCGTTGACAAGCCGTGGACTGCGGGAAACCCTGAAAAATATTTTTAAGACTTAAATAAACATCTATTGAAGTATAATGTCATTAGAAATATCAAAGAAAAATTAAATAATTAGTACAAAGAAAAACAAGAAATCGAGAAAATGATAAAACTCGGTGTTACCCGAATAGGGGTATTGTGGTCATTTGACATCCCGAGTTGTATTTTGACCAAAATGTCCATTAAAAATAAATGATATTATATTTGGAAAATGTCATGAAAAAATTAAAATAGTGGTGCATAATTTAAAAGCAAAAGTTAGGAGGAAAATGTGGAAATTGACAATTTTAGAATAAACAAACATTAAAATGTTAATAGTGCTCCACTAACTCCACCTAAGTGGACCATTGAGCAGAATTGTGGCTGAAATTAACTTCATGTTCAACCTTGGACAACCAGCCGAAACATCTTAGGAGAGAAACCTCCATGGCTGAATCTTCCAAGCTCCATGTAAGCTTCACTCTTCCATCTTCAAGCCGTGATCCTTATATTTTCCTTCACTAAAGTTATTCTACATAACTTGGGCAGTAGATAGGAAGCAAGAAAATTAAGTTTTGGTGAGGTTTTGAAGAATTTCAAAAGTGGTAAGTATGTATTTTTAATTATTGTTTCATTAAACTTTGAATGGGTGTTGTGGGTAGTTGATTTATGGAAGGATTTTTGAAGTTTGATGAGTTAATGGAGAGGTACATTTTGGCAACCATGGAACTTCAATAAGAACAGTTTATACTTGCATGTAAATAGTGGTTTGAATGATGATTTAAATGTTTAGTTGTATTGAAGTTGAATTCAATGTGTAAGGGTTGAATTGTAAGCTTAAAAAGTGAATGTGGAAATTGATGGGTATGTATAAACTTGTGGTAGCCTTATGAAGAAGATCAAAATGTGTTGTTTCATGGCTTGGTTTATGGAATTATATTGTTGAATTATGTTATTATGGATGGCAGCATATATGTGTGTATAAATGTTTGAATTTGGACATGTAAATGAGCTATGTCATGTGATTAAATTGTTTTGTAATTGGACTTGGAAAATTCTGGGTTATAGTGTGCATATTGAGAATGGTTATAAGCTGCCAAAATGACCAAAAATGAGTTGCTAAATGTGTTAATATTATGGTACAAACCAGAATTTGGCATGGAAGAGTGACTTGGTAAGCATAGGATGTGTAATTGGTAAAGGATGAATAATATGCAATAGGGCAGTGTATGTTTTGGCCTAGAACCTTAAGTGTGTGGCTCCATTTGGTATGAGACCAATTGGAGGTGAAACTAGCCACAAAATGTGCCAACTTTCATGAAGGAAGCTTACCAAAATTCTTCCAAGAAGGTGACTTGAAAAATGACCAAATCCGGATTAGTGCTTTGAAAGCTTGAAAATTGACCATTTGGGCAGTAGTTAGCTTTTGGCCATAACTTACTCAAAAGCAGGTCCAATTGACCTAAAATTTTTACCATGAATAGTGAGACATATATCTACAACTCTTATGAAGACACCAACACCAGAAAATGACCATAACCAAGCCAAATAGCTTGCACAAATTCGAGTCCAAAAGCGGCCGAACCAAAAGTGACCTAAAAATGACCTAAAGTTTACCATTTTGATATATTCTATCCAGCATTGGTAGATTGACCATAACTTGGTCTACACAACTTAGAATGACCTAAAATTTTCCTCCGCGTGCAATAAGACATAGACCTACAAGTTTGTAGTTTGGACCGAAACCCGAAAATTGAGGAAACTAGGTCATCTGGCTAGGTAAAATTAGTATACTGGAATCCAGCAAATTGTAATAAAATGCAATATACTTGAAAGTGAATTTGGTAACATGTACCAATACTAAAAGGCTACAAATGTGATATATTGGTAACATTAAACCTAGTCCACTTAGAGTGCATCGAGGATCAACATCTTAGGTAGACTAAGGAAATAATAGAATTCAATAAATTAATTAATGAACCTTATTGTTAGAGACAGTTTAAATGAGTACTGAAACACTTCAAATTGTGTTTTTCAGTTAGCAAAGACTCGAGAAGGGAAGGAAACAACAGTCGAGCCAAGAGACTTTTATCGGAGGTTTGTACTGTGATTATTTATTTAGAATTTTTCATTTGTAATAAATTATGACTATTTGTATATTATTGTTTTAAATTGTGAAAAGTTGTTTGAATGATATTTGATGGATACTTATTGATTGAAAATCATTGTAAATGGTTTGAAACCACAGCTATCATGTATATTGATTGAATTCCTCGCTAGCTTGTCTAGTGGTAGGAATTGAATTCCCTCTCTGGCTGAAGTGTTGAGGTGTGTGCCTATTGAGGACGAATAGAATGAGTACTCATATTATTGCTTGCTAGCTATGTTATTCCTCACTAGCCATCGGCTTTTGGGATGAATTGAATTCCTCACTAGCCATCGGCTTTTGGGATGAATTGAAATTTGGCAACATGATTAAGCTATGTGTGTATGATTTATTGATATTTATTGTGATATAGTGAAATGGAGTTTAAATTCTTATTAACATTCACTGTCTTTGAATTTAACTATGATTTTAAGTATCCATTGTTTATATGACTTATGATTTGTGATTTAAAGTTGTATTTTGTTGATGTTGTGCAACACTGAGACATTGGCTCAGCGATAGCTTTTTATTACTGTCGCAGGTAGACATACTGATAGGGTAGCAAACTAGGCTGCTAGTACTACACTGAGAGATCATTGGGTATATTGAGTATACCGTATTTTGCATTTTGTAGTGTAATTTATGTTCCTTTGTATGTATATATTGTTATTGGTTTTGGATTGTAAATTAAAATTGTACATTAAAGTTGTATACTAAATTTGTAAATTATTTTGGTTTGTAAATATTATGATATATTTCTTTTATCTTAGCTTTTGAAAACACTAGAAAATTATTGTAGATTTGAGTTGACAATTGTTGAGAAACTTATTGTGTTGATTGAATATTGGAGTCTGAGAGGTTGAACCAAATATTTGAAGTGTTTTTTTTACAGGTTTTTGAAGAACTATTTTATTCAAAATACAGAGGGCTCTCTGCCAAAATTTTTGCAGAAATTGTTAATTATTCAAATTTGTTAGCGGTTTCACTTCAGTTCAAAAAAATTTTAACACCTGTAAATAGTGCTCACCACTGTAAAAAAAAAAGTAAGAAAAGGTTTAAAATCCTTTGTAGTGTATTTAATGGGTTATTAGTAGACGAAGTTGGTAATTCATTAGGTATAGTACGGGATCATGTTATGCCTTACGGAAGGGTAGGGTGTGACATGTTTTAGTAGTATCAGAGCTAGTTTTT
The DNA here is from genome assembly GCF_030052815.1 of Hevea brasiliensis. Lineage (NCBI taxonomy): Eukaryota > Viridiplantae > Streptophyta > Magnoliopsida > Malpighiales > Euphorbiaceae > Hevea > Hevea brasiliensis. The sequence continues at coordinate 46,887,306 of NC_079498.1, forward strand.
AAATTTTGTTTTCACCTATAATTTGAATATTCTTTCTTCATAGTACAACTGCTCAATGTCATTGTTTGATACATACAGTACATTACATTATAAATATGCACTAACGGGAGGAAATCTCCTTGTGTTATTTGTTCAGGAGGTCTAAGATCCTCGAATTGACTATGGAAGAGGGTGATCGTTCAGCCGATCAATCTATAGAGGCTGAGGTACAAGAGGATGCTGACCCTACATAATGTCGATGGATCGATCGTGCGGCCCCCTCGGTACCTCGGTTTCTGCTCGATTCGCTCGTGAGATGGCTACAATGTTCCAACAAATGGTGGTAACATGCCTACTCAAGTCTCACTGAGACACGATGGTACAACTACGATCTTACGCTAGGCGTATGACAAATTAATGAAATATGGGACTCTTGAGTTAAAGGGCATAGTAGAACCTCTAGATGCAGAACAATGGTTAGAGAGACTGGATAGGGTGTTCAAGAAACTACATTGTACAGAGGAGCTCAGGTTTAAATATTTAGTATCTACACTTTCTGGGGATGCATATGGTAGTGGAAAACCATTCTCCATAGTCTGGTAGAACCTTTAGTGCTAACATGGAATGATTTTTTATGGGAGTTCAAACAAAAATATGTCCCTGATTCTTATGTGGACCAGAAGCTGCAAGAGTTCCTAAGTCTGAAACAGGGGAGTAGATCGGTGGCTAAATATGAAAGGGAATTTTCTCGTCTGAGCCATTATGCAGTAAGTCTACTTTCAACCAATAGGGAGAGATGTAAGAGGTTTAAAACCGGCTTAAAGCCCAGTATCAGATTACAAGTGGTCAGATTCAAACATAACAACTTCTCTGAGCTTATTTCTCAAGCACTAGAATTAGAAAGAATTGAGTTAGAAGCAGCCCCAGAGAAAAAGAAATCAGATAAGACAGAAAAAGAGGAAAGTCGAGAAACGAGTTCGGTGGTCCCTCTTGGAAAGAGGAAGAACCATGGGGGACACAGTAGAGGTGGTAAGAAGTCTATTAGGGGAAGATATTTGGGGCAGAAACCTCCTCTATCTGGTCAGCAGAGTACCATAAGTTCTTACCCTCCCCGCCAATGTGAAACTTGTGTAAAAACTCATGGTGGGGTGTGCTACAAGGCCATAGGAGCCTGTTATAACTGTGGAGGCACAGGACACTTTGCCAAGGATTGCACCAGTACTTGCAGAGTTGGACCACCTCCTACTACTACTGAAGGGTTAGTTCAGAGCCCTGTCACTATAGGTTCACAACCACCTAGCAGAGGTAGAGGCTGGGGTAGAGGTAACCGAGCAGGCAGCCAAGGCACTGTGAATTAATCAGATCAAGGCAGTGCTTCAGTCAGAGTCTATGCAATGAGACAGAGAGAAGAGGCTGAGACATCTGATATTGTGGCTGGTACTTTCTCAACTTTTAATAAAGATGTGTTTGTGTTATTTGATCCTGGTTCTACCCATTCTTATGTGAGTGCTAGCATCATTGATTGCATTACTGTTCCATGCACAAAAATGAACTTTGAGGTGCTAGTAACAAGTCCTCTACGATAGGAGGTTAGGGTCAATAGAATGTATAGAGATTGTCCTTTGGTGATCCAAGGACACACTTTTCTGTCTGATCTCATTGAAATGCCCTTGAGAGATTATGATATCATCTTGGGCATGGATTGGTTAGTCGAGCATCATGCCATGATTATTTGTAAGGTGAAGACAGTCACTTTTGGTCTCCTCGATTACATTGATGTGGTAATACCTTTGGGAGAGGCGGCTATTTCCATCAAACATCATTTAATTTGCACTAGCTAGAAAAATGATCGAGAAAGGGTGTGAAGCATACTTGGCACATGTGGTAGACACCCAAGTGGGAGTCCAACATTGAGGATATCCCTATAATATATGACTTTCCATATGTATTTCTGATGAATTGTAAGGATTACCTCGAGAAGAGAGGTGCGATTTGAAATTAAGGTTATGCACAGTGTGGATCAATCTCTAAAACACTATACAAAATGGCACCAGTGAGTTGAAAGAGTTGAAGATGCGATTAAAGAACTACTTGAAAAGGGCTTCTTAGCCTTAGTGTGTCACCTTGGGGGCGCTAGCATTGTTTGTTAAGAAGGGTTCAGCTGTATTCTACAAAATATATATGCGATCTGGTAATTAACAGTTGAAAGAGCAAGAGCATAGTATTCAAAAAACAGCTTTCAGAACTCGATATGTCAACTATGAGTTTCTGGTAATGCCATTCGGGTTAACTAATGCTCCAACTACTTTTATGGATCTGATGAACACTATCTTCAGACCATATCTTGACTAGTTTGTGGTGGTGTTTATTGATGATATTTTGATATATTCGAGGAATGCTTAGCTGGATATTACTGCCGGTTTGTGAAAAGGTTTTCTATGTTAGCTTCTCCACTAACCAAATTTGCTTGGAAAGATGTAAAATTTAGGTGGACAGATAAATGCCAGCAGAGTTTTGATGAGTTGAAGAGGTGTTTGACTGAAGCTCCAGTCCTTACTTTACCTACCCCGAGTAAAGAATACATAGTTTATAGTGATGCTTCTCACAATGGGTTAGGCTGTGTACTAATGTAAGATCAGAATGTCATTGCTTATGCATCATGCGAGCTAAAACCGCATGAGAGGAACTACCCAACACATGATTTAGAGCTAGCAGCTATTATTTTTGCTTTGAAGATCTGGAGACACTATTTGTATGGGGAGAAATGTTACATTTACACAGATCACAAGAGCTTGAAGTACTTAGGTGCCCAGAAGGAATTGAACTTGAGGCAGAGGAGATGGTTAGAACTGATTAAAGATTATGATTGCTTAATAGACTATCAGCAAGGGAAAGCAAATGTGGTGGCTGACGCCTTAAGTCGCAAGACTATGGCAAGTCTCAGAGTTTCTCCGTTGTCCATGGTACAGGAATTGAAAGTAGAGCATGCCAGTTTGGAGATTGATGATGAGGGACAGACAGTAGTTGCATGGCATGTACAACCAGTGTTGATTGATCAGATCAGAATGGCTGCTCAAAGTTATGATAAATATTAGAAGCTACTGAAAGAAGTCCAGCAGGGCAAGAAACTTGAATTCTCTGTGAGAGATGATGGTTTACTACTACATCAGGGCAGAATGTGGATTCCTAGTGATGTTGACTTGAGACAGATCATTATGAAGGAAGCACATGAGTCTCCTTTTGCTATGCACTCTGGTGGCACTAAAATGTACAGAGGGCTGAAAGAGCATTACTGGTGGATGGGTATGAAGAGGGATATAGCTGAATTTGTTTCCAAATGCCTAACTTGTCTGCAAGTAAAGGCAAAACATTAAGTTCCAACTCGTTTGTTACATCCATTGCCAGTACTAGAGTGGAAATAGGAATGGATAACTATGGATTTTGTGATGGGACTTCTAAGAACACAGAATAGTCATGATGCAGTATGGGTTATAGTTGATAGACTGACCAAGTCTGCTCACTTTTTGCCAGTCTGGATGGACTATAGCATAGAGAGATTGGCTAGATTGTACATATAAGAAATTGTAAAATTGCATGGAGTGCCGATGCTCGATTGTATCGCAGAGATCTTAGGTTCACTTCTAGATTCTGGGGTAGTCTTCAGAGAGACCTAGGGGCTAGATTGAACTTCAACACAGCATTCCACTCATAGACTGATGGCCAATCTGAGAGGGTAATTTAGATATTGTAGGACATGCTACAGGCTTATGTGATTGAGTTTAAAGGTAGTTGGGATATACACTTGCCTTTGATTGAGTTTGCTTATAACAATAGCTACCAATCAAGTATCGGGATGCCTCCATATGAAGCTTTGTATGGCAGAAAGTGCAGAACTCCCCTATGTTGGGATGAAGTAGGTGAAAGAAAGATGATTGGGCCAGAAATTATTTAGCAGACAGAGGAAAAGATCATATTGATCAGAGATAGACTTAGGGCTACATCAGACCGTCAGAAGTCCTATGTTGATATGAAGAGAAGAGACATTGAATATGCAGTGGGTGATAAGGTATTCCACAAAGTTTCTCCTTGGAAAAGGATTATGAGATTTGGCAGAAAAAGGAAACTAAGTCCTCGTTTCATTAGACCATATGAGGATACACAGTGGGTCCTTGTGTCCATGTTAAGGAGGTACAGATCGACCCATCTCATGTACTATCGATTGAAGAGATTGAGGTAAATCGAGCTCTCATATGATGAAGAACCCATAGAAATTACGGCATATGAGGTGAAGCGGTGAGAATATGAGATACACTGGTTAAAGTCTTTGTGGAACCATTATTCGGGCCGAGAAGCTACTTGGGAACGTGAAAGGATATGAGAGACAGCACCCAGCTTTTCAGAGGCGATGCCGGGTAAAATTTTGAGGCGAAATTTATTTTAAGGAGGAGAATTGTAACACCCCTATGTTGGTGAGTGCGTTCTCTTATTAGGTGACGATGTCTGCATCGACAGCTAGGATGCCTAGAACTACACTTAAATATTATTGAGGAGACATAAAATAATTAAATACAAGAAAAGAAAAATAATAGTAATGAAATGTAATAAAGTTAAACAGCCGAGAACCCTAGCGATGGGTGACTGCAGGAAGTTGCGGCGTAGACCGTTGACTATACGGACTCACAGGAACCACTGAAAAATATTTTAAGACTTAAATAAATATCTATTGAAGTATAAATACCATTAGAATATCAAAGAAAAATTAAATAATTAGTACAAAGAAAGCAGAAATCGAGAAAAGACAAAACTCGGTGTTACCGAAAAATCGAGAATACAACCCGAATAGGGGCATTGTAGTCATTTGACATCCCAAGTTGTCTTTTAACCTAAATTTCCATTAAAATAAATGATATTACATTTGGAAAATGTCATGAAAAGATTAAAATAGTGGTACATAATTTAAAAAGCAAAAGTTAGGAGGAAAATGTGAAATTGACAATTTTAGAATAAACAAACATTAAAATGTTAATAGTGCTCCACTAACTCCACCTAAGTGGACCATTAAGCAGAATTGTGGCTGAAATTAACTTCATCTTCAACCTTGGACAACCAGCTGAAACATCTTAGGAG